>NW_027223752.1:107952741-109152741 GCF_028538775.1 Myotis yumanensis
CCAGACAATAACACCAGTCCTTATGCTATCATATTAGCTCTATAAAGGAAACAATAGGGAGCAATAATAAATGAAATAACAAATACCAGGTGAGATAATTAAAATCATCTTAATCCAGCTCATTTCTTTGTCTTCTTCTAATTTTTTTTAACTATGTAAGCTTCAGCTCTCATTTCATTTCAAACAGCTCTCATCACTGATTGTTTTACAGATGTTAATCTGTGGGATAAATTAAGTATTATTCAAGGCATTTAATATAATAATAATCTGCTTCTCAGAGAAGAAGTAAAGGGGGGAAAATAGGCAAGAATATGCATCCTACAATGCCATGTCTCTAATGACATGCAGAGATGCTGAGAGGAAAGGGCTCCCTGACCAAGGCAGAGCCATTAGAACAAGTTTGACATTACCATTGAACCCTACTGAAAAGGGATAGGAATAATCACTGGAAGTATAGAAGTGAAATGAAGGTTGTCTTTTAACTAGTGTTGTTTAATGGGGATGAGGAGTAGAAGGGCAAAAAGTGCAGTCCTTAAGGGAAGCCAATCAAGGAAGCCTCACAGACTGTAAGACCCCAGTCATGCCACACTGGAAATACCACTGTGAAGAATGAAGCCACAAAGCTCAGAGGCTCAAATGGGCAACAGTTGCTATACCTTTAATGATCCTGTCATATAGTGGAAGGAGCAACCAAAATGAGAATGTATTGGGTTGAGCTCAGGTTCTACCACTTTGGGGCAGTCTGTTTCTTTATTTACAGAAGAAGAAAAGTTAGAGCTGCCCCAGGAATCTCAGAAGGTTATGCCAGCCAGCCAAGAAGACAGAATCTGAGTGGGCTTTGCACGGGTGAAGGGTGGGTATAGTGAAAGCTGATGTAACCTGAAGTCACATTCCAGCAAATATGATTGCATTAAGATTGGACTTTCTTGGTACACACTTTAAGAGCAGAAAGTAGAAGCTAGAGAACTGTGCTTTATTAGAAAGTGGCAGAGGGTGGAAAAAAGATATTTTCATTTTGTTTTGGTTCTTACCAATTTCACAACAGTCTGATAAGATCTGGATTTTTAAAAGTGGAAAGTTCAAACGAAGCAGTTAAGAGTCATCTTTCACATTACCCCTCTTTTTAAAATCATGTAGTGCTTTACTGAGACTTTCAGGGGGAAAATTCAAATACTTAGATATCCTACTTTGGTTAAATTAATAAGTGAAAAACTGGTACCACTGGCCGTTAATACATGCTAATAAGAATAGCAAATATGAAAAAGGAAAGAATATTGGGAATACTGTAGTATGCCCTGAGCTAAGTCACCTTTCTTTGTTTCAATGGGAGATTAACTGGGTTACAGAGGTTGTAAGGACTTTCCAGAACTAAAATGAGAATTTCTCTTTGATTAATTTAAAGGATTGAAAGAGAATAACAAAGACTAGCTTTAGTATTTTTTCACATGGAGCCACCCAAAAATCATCAGGCACCAGTACTATGGGTCTTTTGTTGGTTTGACACCTTATGTCATCCCTTCTAATTCTTACTCTTCTTAGCCTTCTTCTATAAAAGCTGACCAAATCTGAGTTCCAGCCCATTAGGAGACTGAAATGAATTTGATAAACTCATTGAAGGGGAGGTATTAATGGATGATAATGGCCAAATTAGGGTGAGGAAATCTCCAAAGAGGCTATCTGTGTTTATTGATCAAGTCCCAGAGCACAAAATGGACAACTCCCCAAAGACACCCTGACAGCCAAGGAGAAAGACATCAGCATGATCCTCTCCTTTCCATTGGAAGTAGGAGCAGACTCAAGATGGCCCACCTTCAGAATAAAGGCAGGGAGCCAAAGGGAGGCAGGAACTATGCAGACCCTATCAACTGTGAAAATTCTGGCTGGTCTCCTCATTTGCTATTTTTGTATCATTTTCTCCTCAGTGTTTCTCCTGAGACCTTAAATTTTAAATCTGTGCTTCTATTCATAATGCATGTCACCCCTAAACACATTGACACATAGAAACTTGGAGGGATAATCATGAGGTAGAGAGGGGTGGCCAGTGGCTCATTAAGTAGCCCCGACTGTCCCCTGAAATTTCACTTTCCCCTGGGGGTATGTGTTCCTTCTCTTATCACACACTGTAACATAGGACCTCAAGCACAAACACAAAACCTTTCTTTTGGCTTTCTGTTATATAGCTGAAAAAAACCTTGTCTATACTAAAGGGGGAAATTAATATTTGTAATATAAGAATACTATTCAAGAAGCCTAAAAACACCTCAATACACAAAACATGTGAAATAGCAACTCCTGGAGATACAATATTCCAGAAGAATCTATCAGATTTGGGCAGGAAGTGGGAGAGGTTGTAGCAAATATGAAAATTGGGTATGAGTATTTACAAAACAACAACAAAAACCTTGCAAACACTGCTCTATCCTCAAAGGACTAGCTTCACTTCCTTACATCTGGGACAAGGAAATGGTTCTTCTGCTAATAACAAAACAAAACAGCACATAATAACAAAAATACAAACAAATTAAAAAATAAACAGAAGTCCACATACAATTAGATCTTAAAGCATATTCTCCAACATTAACCAGACATTGAAGATGGGGCTGGCTGCCTTTTCCCCATCCCACAGAACTCCCTATCTGATCAATGTTTGCTTTACCCTTTCTTAACTCTTCTCCCTCTAATCTTCCCTTCCAGGTTAGTTTCTGTGTTCAACTGAACCTGTTCCAAGTGTGTGGTGAGGGGTGACTTTGTCATCTGCACCTGCCCTCCTCCAATCTTTACTAACCTTATTGCTGGGTGGGGAAAGGTGACTGACTGAAAGGTATGTGATTGGAAGGCAGAATGGAAGATTTCTGTCATTTCCAGATGTATCTCCTCTTGGCTCTATCATGACCCCTTGATGATGAACTTTTTCTGCTTTATCCTGAAGTACTTACTAAAGGCCTCATTAAATTGCAAGTGGAACCTGAGTGAGTAGATGCCTGCCAGGGAAGCCTGGCCTTTGGTTGGTAAGTGCCAAAGCCACATCTCAGCCTAAATCTACTGCCTGATTTTCCTTTTTACATTTCCCACAGTCTTCAGGTACTCACCATTCACTTTTTCTTTTTTTCTCATCTATTTATTTCTGTTCTATAGAAAGATGATAATTGAAAATACTTTAATAACATTGTAGGTTTTAACAAAAGCAGTGCTATTTTTGAATGATAATATATTTTTTAGAGTCATAAACATAATCAAAATCTCACTTTTAGGGTATGGGCATCATCTTGAAACCAGTCTGGCCATGACGTTTAAATGTCTTTGAGCACAGGCAAACAATACAGCCAGTTGCAGATGTTTGTGAGAACATGTGAAATCACCAGACAAGAAAAGGTCATTCACTTTTATTCATTCATTCAGCATATATACATTGAGGGCTGTTTGCTTAGCACTCTGCCCTGAGGATGTTATTTCCCTGCCCTTATGGGGAGTAGGCAAACATTACACAACTAATTACATAAGAGTGTAATTACTACTCATTTACCCATTCAGTAATTACATATTAGGTACCTACTATACTCCTTGATGAGAATGCAATAGGTAACAAAAAAAATAATATACTGTGCCTTCATGAAACTTGTAATATAATCAAATGTAACACAAGGTAATGTAAAATTGTATGTGAGGTAAGAACTACAAAAGGAACACAGGTGTGTGAAAGTACTTAATTAAAAATATATATGAATCTGTAATTGGAAAAAAATTGCCTCCTCTGGAAGATCACAGAAAGGCTTCTTCACAGAAGCGACTTGGGCTGAGAATCTGAAAGAGTCATGTCTAAGGAAGCTTGTTCCAGTTAGAAGAAACAGATGTGCAAAGTTCTGATGGGAAGGAATATGGTAGACAGGAAGCCAGTGTGGTAAGAATAGAAAAGAAGGGAACTGGTTGCGTATAAGAGATATTTAAGAGCTAAAACTCCAAAAAACATGGTAATTTGAGTTGAATACAAAAGTGAAAAAGATGACTGGGAAAATACTAGTGCCATTCACTCAGATGACAAACACTGGAAGGAGAGTGGGTTGGATAAAGATGTAGATGCTGAACTTCACAATCCTGAACTCATTTTCAGAATTTGGCAGTTAAGGTAGGGCACATTAGGGGAGGTTTGTCCTTGGGAGTTTGGAGAATAACACAGTTCTGATAACAGGGGATTTGAGGGCCCATAGAATCTCCTGTGGAGCTATCAGGTAGAAAGCAGGATTCACAGTACTGAAACCTGTAGGGAAATGGCTTCACCATGGCATCCTGCCAGCCTTGCACAAATCCACATAAGCTACACATGCAAAGCACAAAAGCAAAATCTGAGTAATCTGATTCGTGGCAGGAAGCCTCGTAATCCTGTGGGGATCTGCTCTGAGTCCATCTTCCATTTCCATTCCCCACTCACTTCCCTATCTTCCTCAGGAGGCTGTTCTGAGATAGTTTCTCATCTCCTCCAAGGTTGTAATTAGTAGGAGACTTCCTGTCTCACCCCTCAGAAGGGAGCTCCAGAAAATAAACACTCTTATCTATAGTCTAGATTTGGGACCTTGCAATGGAGTAGCCCATTGTTGTCATCAGACCATTTTGTTTCAGTGTCACCCTTTTTGGTGTGTTGGATGAGGATTATGGGAAGCTAACATCATTGGTTACTGTTATGTTTTTGCAACAAACTGTCTCCATCTAAAAGTAGTTCACAGCATCTTTACTGCTTGAATAAGTGATGGCTTGACTTTGGACAAAACCAAAAATAAATAAGGGTGAATAGATTTAGAAAGCATAAGCCCATTGATGGTATTTTTGTTTCTGATGTATAACTCAAACATAGTAAAATTCATAAATCTTAGGAGAATGACTTGATGATATTTTACATATGTGCACACCTGTACCTACTCTGTATGCATGACATAGATCACTGCCAGCACACAGCTGATTCTCCTCATCCAGATACCATTGATGTTCTTATCCCAATCACCACAGATTAGCTACATCTAGTTTCGGAACTTTAAACAGATGCAGTTTTACAGTCTCAAATTTTTTGTGTCTGTATTCTTTCACTCTACATTATCCTATACTAGAGGCCCGGTGCATGAAATTCGTGCACAGGGGGTGGGGGATGAGGGGGGTGTGTCCCTCAGGCCAGCCTGCACCCTCTGCAATCTGGGACCCCTCAAGGGATGTCCAACTGCCCGTTTGCTGGGGTCCAACCCCAGCAGGTCCAGGGATCCCCAAAGATGTGGACGGATGTCATTCCTTCTTCGCCGACTCCGTCCTCACCTTTGGGGACCCCTGGACCTGCTGGGGTTGGACCCCAGCACCCGTTTAGGCCCAATCCCAGACATTCCTCTCACAATCCAGGACTGCTGGCTCCCAACTGCTCGCCTGCCTGCCTACCTGATTGCCCCTAACTGCTTCTGCCTGCCAGCCTGATCAAGCCCTAACCACTCCCCTGCCAGCTTGATTGACACCTAACTGCTCCCCTGCCGGCCTGGTCACCCCCAACTGCCCTCCTCTGCAGGCTTGGTTGCCCCCAACTGCTCTCCTCTGCTGGCCTGGTCACCCCTAACTTCCCTCCCTTGCCAGCCTGGTCACCCCTAACTGCCCTCCCCTGCCAGCCTGGTCACCCCCAACTGCCCTGCCCTGCAGGCCTGGTCCCCCTCAACTGCCCTCCCTTGCTGGCTTGATCACCCACAACTGCCCTCCCCTGCTGGCCTTCTTGTGTCCACATGGGGGCAGCCATCTTGTGTGTTGCAGTGATGGTCAATTTGCATATTACCTCTGTATTATATAGGATAATAAAAGCCTAATATGCAAATCAACCGAATGGTGGAATAACCAGTGGAACAACAGGTTGCTATGATGTGCACTGACCACCAGGGGGCAGATGCTCAATGCAGGAGCTGCCCCGAGTCCACAGGCCCCAGGCCAGCCAAGGTGGGTGCCAGTGAAGGTCACCCCTGATCTCCCCACCAGTCCCCCCACAGATCGGCCCTGATCGCTGGCCAGGCCTAGGGACCCTACCGGTGTACGAATTTTGTGCACCAGGCCTCTAGTATCAGTGATATTTATCCATTTTGTTTCTTGCAGAAGTAATTTGTTGTTATTTTAAAACTTTCATAGTATTCCACTATGTATTTTGTATCTCACAATTTCTTTATTCATTCTACTGTGATAAATATTTTCCTTCCAGTTTTTAGCTATTAAAAACATCATTTTGCCCTAGTGGGTTTGGCTCAGTGGATAGAGCATCGGCCCGAGGACCTAAGGGTCCCAGGTTTGATTCTGGTCAAGGGCACATGCCTGGGTTGTGGGCCTGATCCCCAGTAGGGGGCATGCAGGAGGCAGCCAATCAGTGATTCTCTCTCATCATTGATGTTTCTATCTCTCTCTCTCTCTCCCTTCCTCTCTGAAATCAATAAAAATATATTTTAAAAAATATTATAAAGATTTCAGTACATGTCTTTGGATGGACACAAGCAGGCATTGCTATTGAATATATAGTAATTGAGTTACTAGATTACCAGACAAAAGGATAGATAGAGAAATGATGGGATATATATATATATATATATATATATATATATATACATATATATATATATATATACACACACACACACACATACACAAACATATACATATACATATACATATACATATACATATACATATACATAAACATATACACACACAGGGGCTGTCAAACAGTTTCTCTAAAGTAATTGCACCAATTTATACTTCTACCTGCTAAATGTATGAAAGTTGCAGTTATTCCACATTCTCTCCAACACTTGGGATGGCCTGTTTTTAAACTTATGTTGTTGTTGTGAGAACCAGAGGATATTTTTCCAATTTTTAGAAAAGTGGAAAGGAAGGGGAAAGACAGAGAGAGAGGAACATCAATGTGAGAGACACACATTGATTGGTTGCCTCCCTCATGTGCCCTGACTGGGGCCAGGGATTGATCCTGCAACTTAAGTACTTGCCCTTGACCAGAATCGAACTTACCACCCTTCAGTTCCAGGGCCAATGCTCTAACCATTGAGCAAACCAGCTAGGGCAGTTTGGGTTATTTTGTTTTTTTTAATGTGTCTCAGGCATGAAACAGCTCTGGCCACCAAGACAGGCATCAAGCTAGGATGAACTAAGGACTGCATGTCTGCTCTGCCTCTGATTGATATAAGAGCAACACCACCAATCAGGTGTCTCCTTGCCCATTGCCAGGGGGTGAGGGCAGTTTTCAATTTTAAGCCATTCTGACATTAGTATAATTATATCTTATTGTGAGTGTGCTTTTTAAAATTTATTTTTTAAAGAGAGAAACATGAGAGAGAGAGAAACATCTATGTGAGACAGAAACATTGATCAAACCCATCACCTTTTGGTATACAAGATGACACTCCAACCAACTGAGACACACCAGCCAGGGGATACTGTGGTTTTAGTTTGTATTTTCCTGATGAATACTGATTATAAACACTATTACATATGCACATTTCTCATTTTGATACTCTCTTTTGTGAAGTGGCTATTCAAAGTGTTTTTTCCAATTTAATTGCCAATCTTTATCTTATCAATTAATAGAGATTATATGTGCATTGTAGAAACATGTCTTTTGGTGGATATCTCCTTCCACTTAATGGTTTGCTTTTCTACTTACTGTTATCATTTGATGAATAGAAGTTATTTTTAAGAAAGTTTAACTTACCAATTTCCTTTATTAAATTGTTTCCTATTTTAGAAATCTTTGTCAACTTGAAAGTGAAGAAGATATTTTCTTATGTTTACTTTCAGAAGATTTATTATTTAATCTTTCATATGTAAGTCCCTAATCCACCTCTAATCCACTATGTGTATGCTATGGGGTAGGTGTCAAAGTTTATTATTCAATTAATAAAAAATCAATTTTCTCCTGTATAGACATCCAATTGACCTACTTATTGAAAAAGACCATTCTTTGCATCACAGAACTGTGGTAGTGCAGTGGCCATAAATCAGCTAACCACATAGGAATGGGTATGTTTCTGGGCTCTCTGTTCTGTTCCATTGGTGTATGTATAGGTCCTTATGACATACCAGGTCTTAATGATTGTAGCATGCAGTAATGCACATACTTCATTGTGTAAATCTTCCAACTCTGTTTTTCTTCTACAAGATTATCATGGTTGTTCCAGATCCTATGCATCTGATATAAAGTTTAGAAAAATCTTGCCAATTACTAAACATAAAAAGTTTCCTAAGATTTGGATTTGTATATCAATGAATCTTCAGGTCAGTCTGGGGAGAAATGACATCTTAAAAATACTGAAATCTTCAAATTTATTAAAATAGTAAATCACTCAATTTACTTAGGTATTCTTTAACCTCTCTTAGCAATATTTTGCAGTAAAAACTGAAAAGTATAGAAGTAATGTACTTTTTTTGTAAAATTTGTTCCTAGATATTTGATAGAGTTTGTAAGTACTATTTTACATAATACTGTTTTTTTCTTAATTTTTATTTTTGTTTACATACTAGTATGTCCCCATTTTCCCCCATTAACCTCTCCCAGCCCTCCCCCACCTTCCATGCCAGTCCTTCACCACCCTATTGTCTGTGTCCATGGGTTATGCATATATGGATACAAGTTCATTGGTTGATCTCTTCCCACCCGACCACCCTCTCCTGCCTTCCCGCTGAGGTTTAACATCTGTTTGAAGCTTCTATGTCTCTGGGTCTATTTTTGTTCATCAGTTTATGTTGTTCATTATATTCCACAAATGAGTGAGATCAGGTGACATTTATCTTTCTCTGACTGACTTGTTTTGCTTAGCATAATGCCCTCAGGACCATCCATGCTGTTGCCAATGATAAGAGTTTCTTCTTTTTTACAGCAGCGTACCATTCCATTGTGTAGATGTACCACAGTTTTTTAATCCACTCATCTGCTGATGGGCACTTAGGCTTTTTCCAAATCTTAGCTATGGTAAATTGTGCTGCTATGAACATAGGAGTGCATATGTCCTTTCTGATTTGTGTTTCTGATTCTTTATGGTATATTTCTAGAAGTGGGAACACTTGGTCAAAAGGGAGTTCCATTTTTAATTTTTTGAGGAAACTCCAAACTGTTTTCCACAGTGGCTGCACTAGTTTGCATTCCCACCAGCAGTGCAGGAGGGTCCCCTTTACTCCAAATAGTTGCCAGCACAGGTCATTTGTTGATTTGTTGATGATAGCCATTCTGACAGGTGGGAGGTGGTACCTCATTGTTGTTTTGCTTTGCATATCTCAGGTGATTAGTAACTTTGAGCATTTTTCATATGCCTTTTGGCCTTCCATACATTCATTTTGGAGAAGTGTCTATTTAGATCAGCGGTTCTCAACCTGTGGGTCACAACCCCTTTGGGGGTCGAACGACCCTTTCACAGGGGTCGCCTAAGACCATAGGAAAACACATATATAATTACATATTGTTTTTGTGATTAATCACTATGCTTTAATTATGTTCAATTTGTAACAGTGAAATTGAGGGTCACCACAACATGAGGAACTGTATTAAAGGGTTGTGGCATTAGGAAGGTTGAGAGCCACTGATTTAGATCCTTTGCCCATTTTTTAATTGTATTGTTTATCTTCCTTTTGTTAAGTTGTATGAGTTCCCTGTGGATTTTATAGATTAATCCCTTGTAAGATGTATCATTGGCAAATATGTTCTCCCATGGAGTAGTGTCTCTTGTTATTTTATTGATTGTTTCTTTTGCTGTGCAGAAGCTCTTTATTTTGATGTAGTCCCACTTGTTTATCTTCTCCTTAATTTCCATTGTCCTAGGAGATGTATCCATAAACATATTGCTATGAGAGATGTATGAGATTTTAAAGCCTATGGTTTCTTCTAAGATTTTTATGGTTTCACATCTTACATTTAAGTCTTTTATACATTTTGAATTTATTTTTGTGTATGGTGTGAGTTGGTGGCCTAGTTTCATTTTTTGCATGTATCTGCCCAATTTTCCCAACACCACTTATTGAAGAGACTGTCTTTACTCCATGGTATGCACTTGCCTCCTTTGTCAAATATTAATTAAGCATAATGGCTTGGGCTGATTTCTGGGTTCTCTGTTCTGTTCCATTGGTCTATATGCCTATTCTTGTGCCAGTACCAGGCTGTTTTGAGTACAGTGTCTTTGTATTATAACTTGATAGCTGGTATTGTGATTCCTCCAACTTTGTTCTTTCTCAAGATTGCTGCAGCTATTCGGGGTCCTTTTTTTATTCATATAAATTTTTGTAGTATTTGTTCTAGGTCTGTGAAATATTCTTTTTGTATTTTAATAAGGATTGCATTGAATCTATAGATTATATTGGCAATATACACATTTTAATGATGTTGACTCTACCAATCCATCAACACCGAGTATTCTCCCACTTGTTTATATTTCCCTCTCTCTCTTTTTTCAACATCCTGTAGTTTTCCAAATATAGGTCTTTTACCTATTTGTTTAAGCTTATATCTAAGTATATTAATTTTTTTGTTGCAATGGTAAATGGGATTGTTTGTTTAGATTCTCTTTCTGAGAGTTCATTATTGGTGTATAAAAATGCCATTGATTTCTGGGTATTAATTTTGTATCTTGCTATGTTGCTGAATTCATTTATTAAATCTATTGGATTTTTTTTTTTATGGAGTCTTTAGGGTTTTCCATGTACAATATCATCTCATCTGTGAATAATGACAGTTTTACTTCCTTCTTTTCAATTTGGATGACTTATATTTTTTCTTCTTGTTTGATTGCTATGGCTAGCACTTCCAGTAATAAGTCTAACAGGAGTGGTGGAAGTGGGCATCCCTGTCTTGTTCCTGTTTTTAGAGGAATTGGTTGTAGCTTTTGCTCAGTATGATGTTGGTTGTAGGTTTGTCATATAAGGCTTTTATTATGTTGAGGTATGCTCCCTCTAGTCCCACTTTTCTGAGAGTTTTTATCAATAAAGGGTGTTGGATTTTTTCAAATTATTTTTCTACATCTATTGATATGATCATGTGGCTTTTGTCTTACAATCTGTTAATGTACTTTGTCATATTTATTGATTTGCAGATATTGTACCAGCCTTGCATCCTTGGAATAAATCCCCCTTGGTGATGGTGTATGATCTTTTTAATATATTTCTGGATCCTATTTGCTAAAATTGTTTTGAGAATTTTAGCATCTATGTTCATCAGGGATATTGGCTTGTAATTCTTTTTCTTTGTAGTGTCTTTATCTGGTTTTGGGATTAGAGTGATGCCTCTCATAAAAAGAGTTTGGAAGTGTTTCTTCCTCTTGAATTTTTTTGAATAGTTTGAGGAGTATAGGTGTTAGTTCTTCTTTGAATGTTTGGTAAAACTCCCCTGGACCAAGGCTTTTGTGTACTGAAAGTTTTGTTTATTTGTTTTGTTTGTTTGTTTTTTATTACTGCTTCAATTTCATCAGTATTTATCGGCCTATTCATGTTTTCTGATTCTTCCTGACTGAGTTTGGAAGATTGTATTTTTCTAGAAATATGTCCATTTCTTAAAGGTTGTCCAGTTTGTTGGAATAGAATTGTTCATAGTATTTTGTATTTTTTTTTTTCCAATCCTTTGCATTTCTATGGGGTCAATAGGTTTTTTTGCCTCTTTTGTTTCTGATTTTGTTTATGTGAGTGCTCACTTTTTGCTTCTTGGTGAGTCTGGCTAGAGGTTTGTCAAACTTGTTTAACCTTTCAAAGAACCAGCTCTTGGGTTTATTGATCTTTTGTATTGTGTTTTTTGTTTTTGTTGTTTGTTTTGTTTTTTGTCTCTATATCATTTATTTCCTCTCTGATCTTTATTATTTTCTTCCTGGTATTTACTCTGGGTTTTTTTTATTGCTCACTTTCTAATTCTTTAAGTTGTAGGGTTAAATAACTTATTAAAAGTTTTCCTTGTTTTTTGTAGTAGGCCTATAGTGCTATGTACTTCCCTGTCAGGCTTTATTTCACAGGGTCACATAGATGTTGGATTGCTGTGTTTTCACTGTCATTAGTTTCTAGGATGTTTTTATTTCTTCTTTGATCTTTTTGGTAACTCATTCATTGTTTAATAGCATGCTATTTACTAGTAGCCTCCAGGTGTTTGATTGTTTTTGAGTGTTTTTATTGTAGTTGATTTTTAATTTTATGCCATTTTGATCTGAGAAGATGTCTGCTATGATTTCACTCTTCTTGAATTTGTAGAGACTTAGCTTGTGCCCTAACATGTGGTCTATATTTGAAAATGTTCCATGTGCACTTAAGAAGAAAGTATATTCTGTAGCTTTGGAATGAAATGTTCTGAAAATGTCAATTAGTTCCATCTGATCTAGTGACTCATTTAGGATTGCTATTTCCTTGTTGACTTTTTGTCTAAGAGATTTATGCAGTGATGTTAGTGGGGTAGTAAAGTCCCCTACTATGATTGTATTGCTGTTGATCTCTCCCTTGATATCTTCCAGAAGTGTTTTTATGTATTGGGACACTCCTATATTGGGCACATATTTGATTACCAGAGTTATATCCTGTTGTTATATCGACCCTTTTAGTATTATGAAGTGGCCTTAATTATCTCTCATTATGGCCTTCATTTTGAGGTCTACTTTGTCAAAGATAAATATTGCTACCTCAGCGTTTTGTTTTGTTTTCATTTCCATTTTTCTGAAGACTTTTTTTCCATCCCTTCACTTTCAATCTGTGTGAGTCCTTTGTTCTGAGGTGGGTCTCTCTTAGACAGTATACAATATGTATGGATCATGTTTTCTTATTTATTCAGTTACTCTATGTTTTTTGACTGGAGCATTTAATCCTTTTACATTTAAGATTATAATTAATAGCTACTTGTTTGTTGCATTCTTATTCTTTTTTTTTTAAGTCTACATGTTTATTTTATTTCTTCATTAAATTTTATGTCCACAACTATACCTGCTTCCTGGCTGTTTTCATTTCAATAGACTACTAAAACATAAAGCAATGCATAAAAGGTGGGTCTGTCTGGTCCTGAGACCAGAGGTGGGCCAGGATGGAGGTGAGAGGCAGGTCCGGGACAAAGGTGTAAGCCAGTCTGGACTTCAGACAAACAGCAGCCAGGCACCTGAGATGAGAAGGTGAGCCAGGACAACTCACAGTCTCCAGTCCACACATCAGGCAAACAATGAGGCAGACATAAGTTGAAGTGCATCCATGCAAGCGGTGGGGCCTGGTAGTGGTACCAAACATGAGGTGAGGAATGGGGCCCAGTGAGGAGGTCTTGAGATGAGCTGGAGATGGGAGCAGGTACAGCCAGCCTGTGAGGACCAGAAAAGTGTGTCTGGACTCTTTCTGGGGTACAAGTCTCAGGTGCAAAATTAAGTGAGCAATTCCTGTAGAACCATCTTTCCATGAGCACATCCTCTAGACTTGACATTGGATTTAAGAGTGTATAGTTCTGGTCCAGTTTACTTGAGCATTGTGAAGGCCAACCTCATAGGCTCTCAGGAGCAGAGCCAAGTCTTAAGTGTAGGTTTGAAAACTATAAAAATGATAAATTTATTAGTTACAAAAAATGGTGTGAGGTGATACCTCATTGTTATTTTAATTTTCATCTCTCTGATGATCAGTGACTTTGAGCATTTGTGCCCTAACATGTGGTCTATCTTTGAAAATGTTCCATGTGCACTTAAGAAGAATGTATATTCTGTAGCTTTGGAATGAAATGTTCTGAAAATGTCAATTAGTTCCATCTGATATAGAGACAAGTTCCATCTCTATGCCCACTTTGGAAAAGTGTCTATTAAGGTCCTTTGCCCATTTCTTAATTGGATTGTTTGTCTTCCTTTTGTTAAGTTGCATGAGTTGATATATGTTGAATATTAACCCTTTATCAGATATATCACTGCTAAATACAGTAGGCTTCCTTTTTGTTTTGTTGATAGTTTCTTTTGTTGTGCAGAAGCTTTTTATTTTCATGCAATCAAATTTGTTTATTTTCTCCTTAGTTTCCTTTGCCCTAGGAGATATATCCATAAACATATTGCTACATGAGATGTCTGAGATTTTGTTGCCTATGGTTTCTTCTAGGATTTTTATGGTTTCCTCACTTACATATAAGTCTTTTTTTCATTTTGAGTTATTCTTTCATATGGTGTAAGTTGGTGGTCTAGTTTCATTTTTTGGTCTAGTTTCAATTTTCCTAATACCACTTATTGAAGAGACTGTTCTTGACTGAAAACTTACTCTATTTTTTAATAATTCTTTATTGTAGAAAGTATTACATATGTTCCCTTTTTTCCCCCATTAATCCCCTCCAGCCGACCCCTGCCCCCTGCCCCAGACACTCATGACCCCATTGTCTGAGGCCATGGTCCATGCATATATGCATACAAGGTTCTTGATTGATTATTTCCCACCAACCCACTCTCCCCCAACTTCTTTCTGAGATTCTACACTCTGTTCCATGCTTCCATGTATCTAGATCTACATTGTTCATCAGTTTATTTTGCTACTTAGATACCACATATGAGTGAGATCATGTGATACTTATCTTTCTCTGACTGACTTATGTCACTTAGCATAATACTCTCCAGGTCCCTCCATGCTGTGTTAAAGAATAAGAAATTTTTTTTTTTTTACTGCTGCATAGTATTTCACAGTATAAACGTACCACAGCTTTTTTATCCACTCATCTATTGATGGCCACTTGGGCTGTTTCCAGATTTCAGCTATTGTAAATTTTGCTGCTATGAACATAAGGGTGCATACATTCTTTCTGATTAGTGTTTTGGGTTTCTTAGGATATGTACCTAGAAGTGAGAGCACTTGGTCAAATGGCAGTTCCATATTTAATTTTTTGAGGAAACTCCAAACTGTTTCTATAATGGCTACACCAGTCTGCATTCCCACCAGCAGTGTACCAGGGTTCCCTTTTCTCCACATCCTCATCAGCATTTGTCATTTGTTGATTTGTATATGGTAGCCATTCTGACAGGTGTGAGGTGATACCTCATTGTTGCTTTAGTTTGCATCTCTCTGATGATCAGTGACTGAGCATTTTTTCATATGTCTCTTGGCTATCTGTATGACCTCTTTGGAGAAGTGTCTATTTAGGTCCTTTGCTCATGTTTTAATTGGATTGTTTGTCTTCCTTTTGTTAAATTGTATGAGTTCCTTATATATTTTGGAAATTAACCCTTTATCAGATTTATCATTGCCAAATATGTTCTCCCATACAGTGGGCTCCCTTTTCATTTTGTTGATGGCTTCTTTTGCTGTGCAAAAGCTTTTTATTTTGATGTAGTCCATTTTATTTATTTTCTCCTTAATTTCCTTTGCTCTAGGAGATATATTCATAAACATATTGCTAGGAGAGATCTCTGAGATTTTGTTGCCTATGGTTTCTTCTAGGATTTTTATGGTTCCATGACTTACATTTAAGCCTTTTATTCATTTTGAGTTTATTCTTGTGTATGGTATAAATTGGTGGTCTAGTTTTATTTTTTTAAATATCTCTGCCCAATTTTCTCAACACTATTTATTGAAGAGACTGTCTTGACTCCATTGTATGCTCTTGCCTCTTTGTCAAATATTATTTGAGCATAGTGGGTTGATTTCTAGGGTCTCTGTTGTGTTCCATTGATCTATATGACTGTTCTTGTGCCAGTACCAGACTTTATTATGGTGGATTTGTAGTATAACTTGAAATCTGGTACTGTGATTCCTCCGCTTTGTTCTTTTTTCTCAAGATTGCTGTGGCTATCTGGGGTCTCTTTTGGTTCATTAAAATTTTTGGAGTATTTGTTCTAGATCTGTGAAATATGCCATTGGTATTTTAATAGGAATTGCATTGAATCTGTAGACTGCCTTGGGTAGCACGGACCTTTTAATGATGTTGATTCTATCAATCTATAAACACATTATATTCTTTCACTCGTTTATATTTTCTTCTATCTCTTTTTTCAACGTTCTGTATTTTTCTGGGTACAGATCTTTTGCCTCCTTGGTTAAGTTTACTCCTAAGTATTTTAATTGTTTGTTACATGGTAAATGGGATTGCTTGTTTAGTTTCTCTTTCTGAGAATTTATTATTGGTGTATAAAAAAAAGCCATCAATTTTTGTGTGTTGATTTTATATCCTGCTACATTGCTGGATTCATTTATTAAATCTATTGGTTTCTTTTGGTGGAGTCTTTAGGGTTTTCTATATATAGTATTATGTCATCTGTGAATAAGGACAGTTTTACTTCTTTTCCAATTTGGATACCTTTTATTTCTTCTTCTTGACTGATCGCTATGGCTAGCACTTCCAGTACTATGTTGAACAGGAGTGGTGAAAGTGGGCATCCCTGTATTGTTCCTGTTCTTAAGGGAAATGGTTTTAGATTTTGCCCATTGAGTATGGTGTGCATTGTAGTTTTGTCATATATGGCCTTTATCATGTTGAAATATGCTCCCTCTATTTCCACTTAGCTGAGAATTTTTGTCAAAATAGATGTTAGATTTTGTTGATTTTTTTCTGCATCTGTTGATATGATCATGTGATTTTTGTCTTTCAATTGGTTATATGATGTATCATGTTTTTGATTTGTGAATATTGTACCAGCCTTGAATACCTGGAATAAATCCAACTTGGTCATGTTGTATGATCTTTTTAATATATTGCTGGATCCAATTTGTTAATATTTTGTTGAAGATTTTAGCATTTATGTTCATCAGGGATATTGGCCTGTAATTCTCTTTATTTGTTTTGTCTTTATTTGGTTTTAGAATTAGGGTAATGCTTGCCTCATAGAAAGTCCTTGGAAGTGTTCCTTCCTCTTGGATTTTTTGGAATACTTTGTGGATAGGTGTTAGTTCTTCTTTGAATGTTTGGTAAATCTCCCTTGTGAAGCCATCTGGACCTGGGATTTTGTTTGCTGGGAGGTTTTTTTTTATTACTGTTTGTATTTCATCTGTTGTTATTGGCCTATTCAGGTTTTCTGATTCTTCCTGATTCAGTTTGGAAGATTGTATTTTTCTTGGAATATGTCAATTTCTTCCACATTGTCCAGCTTGTTGGCATATAGTTGTTCATAGTATTTCTTCAAAATCCTTTGTATTTCTGTGGTATCAGTGGTTACTTCTCTGCTTTTGTTTCTCATTTTATTTATTTGGTTCCTCTCTCTTTGTTTCTTGATGAGTCTAGCTAACTATTCATCAATTTTTTTTATTCTTTCAAAGAACTAGTTTTTTGGTATTGTTGATTTTTTGTATTTTTTTTTAGTCTGTATGTTATTTATTTCTGTGTTAATCTGACTTATTTTTTCCTTCTTTCTACTGTTTTTTTTCTTGTTGTTCTCATTCTAGTTCTTTAAGTTGTAGGGTTAAGTAGTTTATTGTTGATTTTTCTTATTTTTGAGGTAAGTCTGTAGTGCTATGACTTTTCCTCTCAGGCTGCTTTTGCTGTAGCTCAGAGATTTGTGGTTGTTGTATATTCATTGCCATTTGTTTTCAGTAAGTTTTTTTATTTTTTTCTTGTTCTCATTGGTAACCCATTCATCCTATATAATAAAAGGCTAATATGCATATAGACCAAATAGCAAAACAACCAGAATGACCGCACAACCAAACAACTGAATAACTGGTGGCTATGTCATGTGCTGACCAACAGGGGGCGTGTGTGGAACATGGTGGGCATCGGCCACGGCAGAATGGTGGAGCAGTTGAGCGGGGTATGCCAGACCAAGGTGGGGTGCCAGTCGCTGTCATTGGGGCAAGCCTCTGTTGGTTACTGAAAATTCTTTTTTTCTGCATGCTGCGGCCCCACCCGGCACTCCCACCTGCTGCCAGTGCCTGGCACCAGCCCTGATTGCTCAGTGCCATCAGTGGGTGTGACTGGCAGCTGCCAGCCCCAATTGCTCCATAAGGCTTCTCCACTTCCCCTTGCTCCTTAGGGGAGATCAGGACCGACAGCCACTTCTCGAACCCGCTGCCAGTGCCAAGCTGCTACTCACACCCACTGCCGGCACCAACCCCGCTCATACCGCAGCCAGTGCTCAGCACTGGTCCCAACCGCTTGGCGCTATCAGCAGGTGCAAGCATCGGCTGCCAGCCCTGACTGCCCCTGAGGGTTTCTCCACCTCCCAATGCTCCTGCGGGGTGATCAGGGAAACATCTGCTGCTTGCACCTGCTGACGGCACTGGCCAGTCACAATCGCTCTACGCCTTCAGTGGGTGCGAGCGGGGTAGGTGCTGTCAGTGTGTGGGAGCAGCGGCAGCGGGAGTGAGGCTACAGACAGACCAGAGACAGGGGGCCGCTGTGGGAGGGGCCAGACAGGGGTACCAAAGATGGGCCGAGACCCGCCCCTGTGCCTATAATCAGGGCCATCTTCCCTGCCTTCTGGCAGCCAGCTCCATCCCCCGCAACCACCCACGCCTGGTTCCCCATTCACCATCAGGTGATTGGAGTCTGCCAGCCAGGGGAAAGGACCATAAGGTGGTCAGTGTGCCTCATAGTGACTGGTCAAGTGGTCGTTCTGCTCATTCCATCAATAGGGTCAATTTGCATATTACTCTTTTATTATATAGGACTAGAGGCCCAGTGCACAAAAATTTGTGCACTCGTAGGGGAGGGGGTGTCCCTCAGCCCGGCCTGTGCCCTCTCGCAGTCTGGGACCCCTCAGGAGATAACGACCTGCTGGCTTAGGCCTGCTCCCGGGTGGCAGAGGGCAGGCCCAATCCCAAGGTGCAGCCCCTGGTTGGGCTCAGAGCAGGGCTGATTGGAGAGTTGGGGCACCGCCCCCTGTCATGCACAGAACAGGGCAGATCGGGAGGTTGTGATGCCACCCCTAGTCACGCTCAGGGTAGGGCCAATTGGGGGGTTGGGGCACCGCCCCCTGTCACACTCAAGGCAGGGTCGATGGGGAGGTTGCGGCACCACCCCCTATCACGCACAGAGCAGGGTCGATCAGGGGGTTGGGGTGCTGCGCCCTGTCACTCACAGAGAAAGGCCCATCAGGGGGGTTGGGGCTCTGTACCCTGTCACACACAGAGCAGGGTCCATCAGGGGGTTGGGGAGCTCCCCCCTGTCACTCACAGAGTAGGGCCAATAGGGGAGTTAGGGTACCGCCCCCTGTCACAGAGCAGGGCAGATCAGAGGGTTGGGGCGCTGCCCCCTGTCACACTCAGGGCAGGGCCGATGGGGAGGTTATGGCTCTCCCCCATCACACACAGAGCAGGGCCCTTGGGGGGAGGGGTTGGGGTGCTGCACCCTTTCACACACAGAGTAGGGTCGATTAGGGGGTTGGGGCACCACACCCTGTCACACACAGAGCCGCAGGGCGATCAGGGGGTTGGGGAGCTCCCTCGTATCAGCCACAGAGCAGGGCTGATCAGGGGTTTGGGGCTCCTTCCCCTGTCAGGAACAGAGCAGGGCAGATAGGGAGGTTGTGGCCCTGCCCCCTATTACACACAGAGCCACAGGGCGATCAGGGGGTTTGGGCACTGCCCCCTGTCACACTGATCCCGGTGCCGGGAGGCCTCGCAGCTCTGCTGATTCCGGTGCTGGGAGGCATATTACCCTTTTACTATATAGGATAGAGGCCTGGTGCACGGGTGGGGGCCGGCTGGTTTGCCCTGAACATTGTCCTCAATCAGGGTGGGGGTCCCGCTTGAGGGCCTGGCCAGCCTGGGTGAGGGGCTGATGGCTGTTTGCAGCTGGTCACACCCCCTTCAGGGTGGGAGTTCCCACTGGGGTGCCTGGCCAGTCTGGGTGAGGGGCTGAGGGCCATTTTCAGGCTGGCGGGTGACTGAAGCTCCCAATCGCTCCTTTTTTTCTTTTTTTTTTTATTCTGGGCCAGCTTTAGCTCCGAGGCTTGGCTCCAGCTCTGAGGCCTCAGCTGCTGAAAGCAGGTATCTGGTTTGTTTGGGTTCTATAATTGAAACACTGTTTCAACTCCAGCTCTGAGATCCTGGCTGGCTAAAAGCAGGTCACTGAGGTTTTGTTTAGCTTCTATATTTGTAACAATGTTTCAAACTGCAAGCTCAGAGGCTGGCAGCAGCAGGCGGGGAACGTTGGCTTCTTCCATCACTGGAGCAAGCGAGCCTCCTGTTAGCTTCAAGCTGCTTGGCTTCCAGCCGCCATCTTGGCTGGCAGTTAATTTGCATATCGCCCTGATTAGCCAATGGGAAGGGTAGCGGAGGTATGGCTAATTACCATGTTTCTCTTTTATTAGATAGGATAGGTACTTATTTATTGTCATTTTTATTCTGTATGGCTAGGTTTCTCTCTCTTTCTGCTTCTCATTACAGCAGTCCTTTTAGCATTTCTTATAGTGCTGGCTTGGTGGTGATGTACTCCTTTAGCCTTTCTTTGTCTGGGAAGCTCTTTATTTGACTATGTATTTTGAATGATAGCCTTGCTATCATTTATAGTAATCTTGGTTTCAGATTCTTGCTTTCTATTATCTTGAATACTTCATGCCATTCCTTTCTTGCCCTAGGGTTTCTGATGAGAAATCAGGTGTCAGCATTATTGGAGCACCTTTGTAGGTAACAGTTTTCTTTTCTCTTGCTTCCTTTAAGATTCTCTTTTTGTCTTTAATTTTTGGCATTTTAATTATGATGTGTCAGGGCATGGGCCTGGTTGGGTTCTTGCTTGGGATTCTCTGTGCTTCCTGGGCTTTTGTGACTTTTTCCTTTACCAGGTTGGGGAAGTTTTCTGCTATTGTTTCTTCAAACACATTCTCTATTCCTTTTTGCCTTTCTGCCTCTTCTGGCACACCTGCTGTTCTAATATTGTTACATTTCACATTGTGCCACAGCTCTCTTAAGCTGTCCTCCTGTTTTTTAATTGTTTTTTTCTTTTTAGTTTTCTGATTGAGTGATTTTTTTCAACCCTGTCTTCTTTTTTTTTTTTTTTCCTCTATCTCCTCATTTTTTTTTTTTTCGCTTAAAGTATTACAAAGGGTATTACATATGTGTCCTTTTTTCCCCCCCGCCCTTGACAAACCCCTACCCTCCCTTACCCCCCAGTGTCTTATGTCCATTAGTTATGCTTATATGCATGCATACAAGTCCTTCGGTTGATCTCTTACTCCCCTCCCTCCTGTCCCCCAACCCTCCCTGGCCTTCCCACTGCAGTTTGACAATCAGTTTGAGGCAGCTCTGCCTCTGTATCTATTATTGTTCAAAAGTTTGTAATGGTCTTTATTATCCATGAATGAGTGAGATCATGTGGTATTTTTCCTTCATTGACTGGCTTGTTTCACTTAGCATAATGCTCTCCAGTTCCATCCATGATGTTGCAAATGGTAGGAGTTCCTTCTTTTTAACAGCAGCATAGTATTCCATCGTGTAGATGTACCACAGTTTTCTAATCCATTCATCTACTGATGGGCACTTAGGCTGTTTCCAGATCTTAGCTATGGTGAATTGTGCTGCTATGAACATCTGGACAACCCTGTCTTCTTATTCACTGATTCAATCCTTACCTTTCCCTAATCTGCTGTGAATTCCTTCCAGTGTGTTCTTTATTTGTGTGATGTCATTCTTTATTTCTGTTTTCATAGTTAGTATATCTTTTTTCATGCTATTGAGCATCTTTATCATCATTACTCTGAACTCTGTTCCAGATAAATTTATTACCTCTGTTTCATTTATCTTTTCTTTTGGAAAATTCTATGTTCTTTCATTTGGGAGTTGTTTCTTTGTCTCCTCATTTCAGCTACTTGTTTGGGCTTATGACTATGTATTAGGTAGATCTGCTATGCCTCTCAATTTCTAGTGTAGGACAGCATCAAATCCTGTTTTTGACTAATTAGATCAGGCAAAGGCTCAAAGCTTCCAGAGACCACCTCTGCTTACAGACTGATAGAATTACAACATGAATTGCCCTCAGGCAATATTCCTCAGGTGTGGCCTGAGTTTTTTTCAATAGGGTGGGGCAGTTGCTTCTGCCTGGAGGCTAATGGTTATTTTTAGTCTCTTAAGTGGCCTCAGGAACTCCACACTGTTGGGTAAGGTGTTTTCCAATAGGGTGTGTCAGTGGTTGGGAAACTGCAGCTCACGAGCCACATGCAGCTCTTTGGCCCCTTGAGTGTGGCTCTTCCACAAAATACCATGTGCGGGCGTGCATGTACAGTGCGATTGTAACTTTGTGGCCCCTGCCCAGGCCTAAAGCCTTGGCCAGAGCCTTTAGGCCTGGGCAGGGGCCGAGCTGATGATCGGTGTGAACTACAGAGGAAACACCTTTTCTGACCACTCATTTGCTAAGCTCCCTGTCTGCCACTGGTAATATTCTTAGTAACTTGGGTAATAAGAATCCAAAAAGGTGATCTAGGGTTTTTCCACCACACTTCTGGAGAAAAAAATGAAGGTCTGCTTCTGGAGGGCTAAGAAATGTCATATCCTGCCCTAGCTGGTTTGCCTCGGCCTTCCCACCGTATGGTCTGCATTCAGTTCTGACCAAGGGCATGTACCTAGGTTGCAGGCTCCTCCTTGGCCGGGGCCCAGGTCAGGGCTCATGCAGGAGGCAACCAATCAAAGTGTTCCTCTCACTTTGATGTTTCTCTCTGTCTTTCCCTTTCTCTTCCACATTCTCTAAAAATCAATGAAAACATATCCTCAGGTGAGGATAAAAAAATAAACAAAGAAAGAAATGTCATATCCTATGAAAGACAGATCTTGAAAATACCTAAAGAAAGTTGTCATTTTTTCATGGTGAAGGGACTGGAGTCTGTGTTGAAAAAACCTTGCTGGCTGCAATGACTGGCAGTGGCTGCAGCAGCAGGGTGATGGAGCTGGTGCCTTCCCCTGATCAGCCAGGTCGCCTCCCACAAAGGGAGGCCAGACTGCGGCTTAGGCCCACTACCCAAGGGGAGCAGTGAGCGGGCCTAAGCTGTCAGTAGGACATCCCCTGAGGGCTCCCAGTATGTGAGAGGGGGCAGGCTGGGCTGAGGGGACCCCCCCCCCACAGTGCACAAATTTTGTGCACCGGGCCCCTAGTATATTATATATTGCTTTATTCTATGTGTTATTATTTTATTTAGGATATCTGCATCTATATGCATGAGAGATATTGGTTTATGATTTTCTTCCTTTCTGCTTTTCTCAGTCTCCTTCCTTTTCTCACCCTCCCTTATTTCTTCCTTTTTTCTATATAGGCCTATTGATTTATATTGCAATTTCCTTATTTGGTCATAATATCAAGGTTATCATGGTCTATTAAAAATGTTGAGAAGTATTTATTCTTTTCTATTCTCTGGAAGTGTTTGTTTAAATTTTGTATTGTTTGTTTCTTTAGTATTTGAAAAAAAAGTATCAGTAAAACAAGCTGGGCCTGGAGTTTTCATTGTGGGAAGGTTTATAATTACAGATTTAAAGATATTCTACCTAAAGATATTCTATTCAGTTTTTGAGTTACTTTTAATAATTTATGTTTTCTTAGGAATTTGTGCATTTTATCAAATTTTTAAAATAAAAATTGTTTATACTATTCCCATATTAAAATGTCTATAGAACCTGTATTCTTGTTCCTCTTCTCAGTCTTAATACTTTTAATTTGTGTGTTTTGTTCACAATTTTCTAAATCAGTCTTCCTATGGGTTTATCAATTTTATTAATCTTTTTCAAATAACTATGTTTTAAAAATTCTGCTCTTATCTTTCTCTGACTGGCTTATTTCACTTAGCATAATACTCTCCAGGACCTTCCATGCTGTTGTAAATGACAAGAGTTCTTTCCTTTTTATAGCTGCATCGTATTCCATTGTGTAAATGTACCACAGCTTTTGGGGGGAGGGGTGGGAAGGGAGTGTTTAAATGGGGAACTTATAAACATATATGCATAACCCATGAACACAGACAATAGAGTCATGGAGGCTTTGAAGGGGTGGGTATGGAGTGGAGGGGGTCAATGGAAAAAAAAAAACGCACAATAGAAAGGAGTCATCTGTAAGACTTTCAACAATAAAGATTTTTTTTTAAATCTGCTCTTATCTGTGCTATGTTCTTTGGATATAATATAAAACTGCTTTCTAGTTTGCTGGTTTAGAACTTAGGTTTCTACATGTGAATTTCTAATATGTGAATTTAGAATCAGAAATTTTTTTCTGAGTACTGCTTTAACTGCATCCTACAAGTTTTTATGTTTTTATTATCATTCAATTCAAAATATATTTAACTTTCACTCTGAGTTCTCATTGCCCATGAGTTATTTAGAAATGCATTACTTAATTTCTAAACACTTGTGATTTTCTAATTATCTTTCTGTTATTTATTTTAAATCAGTTTCCATGTGGGCCAAAACTATATTCTATATATTTGAATTCTTTTATATTTTGAAAAATTTTATGGCCAGCATACGGTCTGTTCTGGTCAGTGTTTCATGCAAACTTGAAAAGAAGTGATTTTGCAGTTTTTGCATGTGACCTTTATTTGTCTTATATACAAAAAACAAATATATATATATATGTATATATATATATATGTGTGCATATATATATATATACATATATACATATATACATATATATATGGGCTATGTACTTTCTTTAATATTTCTAATAGTCCATTTGTCTAAAGAATATTTTTATCAACTTTTGCTTGTCTGAAAATGCCTTTGTTTTTTGCCTTCATTTTTAATCTCCATTTTACTTCCATTTTCTTATAGAATTTCAACTTTAGTTCTTTAAAGGTGTCATTCCATTGTTTTCTGGCTTCTATGATTCATTGAAATGTCAGCCATCAATTTTATTATCCTTTATTTGGATGTGATATCTTTTTACTCAGGCTATAATAAATAATTATTGTCTGCGGGGGTTTTTAGAAGTTTGATTGTGTAGTAGGTAAGGGTAGTTTCTTTGTATTTAATTTTAGGGCCCACTGAGTTTTGTGAATCTATTGGTTTGTGTCTTCAGTCATTTTGAAAACCTCAGTAATTATTTCTTTGAACCTGTTTTTTATATTCTCCTGAAATTCCACTCACATATGTTAGACCTTTTGATGAGTCCCACATTTCTCTTATGAATTTTATGTTTTCTCCATTCTTTCCCCATATCGCAGACTCTGTGCTTCATTGTATTTCTTAATGATCCATCTCTGAGTTCATTAATCTTATCTCTTTTTTTGTTTTTGTTTTTTTATTAAAAGCCTGACAGGTCTCTGTCTCCTCAGCCCTGAAAGACTGCAGGAAATTTAATTCTGCATTTCAGAAGTTTTGGACTTAGCTCTTTTTTCTCTTGCTTCACTCTCTAATGTCTTAATTCCCCTCCAGCTCTCCCCAGGAGCTCTAAAATCTGCTACACCAGTAAATTACTTGAGGGGAAGATATCTTGTGTATTTGGGGCAGGCCACCTCCCTTTAGGAACTTTCTCCCCTAAGCCTCCTGAAACTATGAAAATTTTTACTGAGTCTTTGAAAAGCATCTGGCACTGGTTCCAAGCTTTCTATGCTATTCCAGTTGTCCATTGCTTCCTAACAAATAACCCCAAAAGTTAGTTATTTAAAATAGCAACATTTATTTTTATAATGAATCTACACTTTGGGTAGGGCTTGATAGGAATGCCTCATCTTTGTTCCATGGAGCATCAGCAGGAGTGCCTCAGTTGAGTTTGGAAGGACAGGTCCCATGATGGCTTACCAACATGTCTGGCAAGTTGGCACTATCTATTGGCTGAGAGCTTAGTTGGAGCTATTGGCTGAGATTCCTCTACACATGGGCTTCTCCATGGAGCTGTTTGGATATTCCTATAGCATGGAATATGGGTTCTAAGAGGCATGAAATGGAAGTTGCAAATCTCTTAAAGCCTGGGCTTAGATTTCTTATAACATTACTACTGTAGATTTTATTTGCCAAAGCAGTCACTTAGCTTGCTCAGATTCAAGGGTAAGGACATAGATCTCAATTCTTAATTGCAGCAATATATAATAAATTGTGACCATCTTTAATTTATCACTTTCATGCCATCCTAGAACTAAGTAAATGTCTTATGAGAAAAACAAGCCACACTTTTGGATTTTCTAAGTATCTAATATATCATTTCAGCCTTTCAGGAGTATCATAAGCCTCATTCATTTCTCTTTACTTGAGGAGAGTGCTTTTGAGTATGCCAGTCTAAGCATAACCCAAAATCTGGACCCAGAGTCTAAAAATTTTTCCAGGGATGAAACTACCAGGCATCATCACTGAGCTCTGAATGGCATCCTCCTGTCTGGAATTCAAATTCATCTTTGCTGCTTCTATAACTCTCCAACAATTCGAAACCAAAATAATTATTGAGACTGCCCAGTAAGAATATATTAAATAAGAAGAGAAGAGGGCCCAAGAGAAAATCTCAAGAACCTCCAAAGTTAGAGACACAAAGATTAAAATTATATCAAGAAATAAAAGCTAGAAGTAGAAAGAAAGGCAGAGAGTTCAGTGCCACAGAACCTAAGGTTGAGTGTTGTATAGGTGGGAGTGGTTTACAGTAGTCTTCAGTGTTACAGACAGGACAGTTAGATAATGAATAAAAGCCTAATTTGAATTTAGAAACAGGAATGCAAGGAGCAAGAGATGTTTGGTGCAAGAAGGCCATGGATTAAGGAGTGAATAGGAAGGGATTGATTAAGTCAGTGATGGCGAACTTATGACATGCATGTCAGAGGTGACTCGCGAACTCATTTTTTGGTTGATTTTTCTTTGTTAAATGGCATTTAAATATATAAAATAAATATCAAAAATATAAGTCTTTGTTTTACTATGATTGCAAATATCAAAAAATTTCTGAATGTGACACGGCACCAGAGTTAAGTTAGGGTTTTTCAAAATGCTGACACACCGAGCTCAAAAGGTTCACCATCACTGGATTAAGTGAAGACAACGTGAGTGGATAACTATTTCAATTAATTTAGTTGGAAGAGAAGAAGAAAAATGATAGGTAAAAGGGAGCAAGAGATTGTGTGAGAGTTTAATTTTTGTTTAAATATAGGATAAACTTTTAATTTAAATATAAGAACAATTTGGAGTCCTAATATAAAGATGCCAGTAGAAATAAAGTGACTGAATCTTGGGGAGACAAAAGGGATAACTGATGAATAACAGTGTCTTGAGAGGCAATGGAAGATTTAATCCTGAGTAGAAGTAGGGAAATTAGTATGGTGGAAATGAGGAAGAGGTAGGTAAATTATTCTATTAAATCAAAAAGCAAGAAATAAAGAATATATGCTCATGTAGTTAAGTTTTTATTAGGGTGACAGAAAATGGAGGGTGTTTTAATAGAATGAATTTCATTTTCTTTTTTAATATATTTTATTGATTTTTTACAGAGAGGAAGGGAGAAGGATAGAGAGTTAGAAACATCAATGAGAAAGAAACATCAATCAGCTGCCTCCTGCACACCCCCTAACTGGGGATGTGCCCGCAACTAAGGTACATGCCCTTGACCGGAATCGAACCTGGGACCAGGCCGATGCTCTATCCACTGAGCCAAATGGGTTAGGGCTGAATTTCATTTTCTTAATGAAATAGGAGCTTAGCTTTCTCCTAAAAGAATGAGAGGGCAGGCATGGATGGAAGATTTAAGAGATGAAATCCTGCCCTAGCTGGTTTGGCTCAGTTGATAGAGTGTTGGCCTGTGGACTGAAGGGTCCTGGGTTCGATTCCAGCCAAGGGCACATGCCCGAGTTGTGGGCTTGATCCCCAGTAAAGGGTGTGCAGGAGGCAGCTGATCAATGATTCCCTCTCATCATTGATGTTTCTATCTCTCTCCCTCTCCATTCCTCTCTAAAATCAATAAAAATATATTTTTTAAAAAAAGAGATGTCTTATTTTGTGGGGAATTGGAAGGAGAGACAGATAAAGAATACTTGGAAGCTTTGAGTCTAATTGATGTTATAAATGAATACCATCAATCTAAGAGGTTTGTAATATTAGAAAATATGGAAGTCAAACAGTTAAGTTGATTTGGATTTGGATTCGGAGTTTAATATGGCATGTGTAACAGAAGAACAATAGATCAAAGGAACTGAGAATTTTGGCAAATGAGTGGTTGATGCAATGGTCCAAGAAGTATAGGCTAGATCAGTGGTCGGCAAACTCATTAGTCAACAGAGCCAAATATCAACAGTACAACAATTGAAATTTCTTTTTAGAGCCAAATTTTTTAAACTTAAACTATATAAGTAGGTACGTTGTTATTAACTTAATTAGGGTGCTCCTAAGGCTTAGGAAGAGCCACACTCAAGGGGCCAAAGAGCCGCATGTGGCTCGCGAGCCGCAGTTTGCCGACCACAGGATGAATGTAAAGTTGAAATAAAGTGGTAGACTGTAATAAATTAAAGTAATCACAAATGTTTGGTGAGATCAAAGATTAGGGTAAAGTTAGAAGTTTATGACCAGGAAGTAAAATATGGAAAATTAAGTTTTCAGAGTTCTAAGTGACAAGGCGCACATAGCAGTTGCCCAAGTAGAGAGCTAAAATAAAGGGATGGTGGAAGGCCATTGGTACTTAGGGAGTCTAAGAACTTCAAGATTGGTTGCTAAAATAGCAGCACAAATTAAGTAATAAAAATACTGAAAGAATTAGAGGCGTTGAGAAGACTAAGAACCAGATTTTCAAGTGTATTACTTTGATCAGTGCAGAGGTGCTGGAAACCAAGAGCAACAGTAATTAATATAAATGTGAGGAGTCAGCCAGAAGTCTGGCTGGGACTCCTTTTGATATTCACAGGGTGAATATCTACATTTTATTACCTACTTCTGACTCAATGGCTTAAAGCAAACTCCCCCAAAACCTGACAATCTTACTGTTTACTAAACATTACCATTGATATGTCTGTTTGCATTCCTAAGGGCAATTGTGTATTCTAGCTAATAAAAGCAGCTGGGAACGGAGACTCAGTGGAATTTGACTTCTCCATTCCAGTCTTCCCCTGGCTACCCCCCATAATTTCAAAATTAATTTTTCTTCTTGTGTGTCAATTTGTGTGTCAGCCTTTGAACCCGAAA
Source organism: Myotis yumanensis (assembly GCF_028538775.1). NCBI lineage: Eukaryota > Metazoa > Chordata > Mammalia > Chiroptera > Vespertilionidae > Myotis > Myotis yumanensis. The sequence continues at coordinate 107,981,704 of NW_027223752.1, forward strand.
GCCACACTGGCCATCGCCTTTCACACAGAGTCAATAGTTGTTTTCAAATGTGTCCTTGAGACAGCTCATCTGACTAAGAGAAACTATGTCTGGCATTACTACTTAAGCCCCTATCCCTCTGAAGATTGTAAGGAGCCTCCAGACACTGGAGTCTGGAACTTGTCCACACAGGCAGGGCTTCCTTCCAGGGAGTAGTCCCCTGACTGAGCTACCAACAGCTCCTCCCATCTATTGTTCTCACTTTCTTCTAAAGCAGTGGTTCTCAACCTTCCTAATGCCGCGACCCTTTAATACAGTTCCTCATGTTGTGGTGACCCCCAACCATAAAATTATTTTCGTTGCTACTTCATAACTGTAATTTTGCTACTGTTATGAATCATAATGTCAATATCTGATATGCAGGATGTATTTAGGCAACCCCGTAAAAGGGTCGTTCGACCCCCAAAGGGGTTGCGACCCACAGGTTGAGAACCGCTGTTCTAAAGCAACATGACATTAATTGTCATGGACTAGTGCAGAAAGAACAGAGGCAGACTTTATGTATAAATGGATATTCACGGCATGGAAGACCAATGGCTCAGTGTGCTATAGAAATAATTTACTGACACAGAAAAGTGAGGCAAGGACTGAGCTATCATATGATCCTCCTGGTAGCTTAGACAGCAAGCTGAGCAGTACATGACAGCAGTGGGCCCTACAGATTCAGATGCAGATGACATGGTTTCTGTTAGGTCGATGTTGAGAGGAACCAGGCTAAGTGAACCAAAATGAAAAGTGAACATGGTGGATGGTGTACACGGGCAGGCTAAATAGCCATCTCAGACAGTGATTAAAGACAATTGAATTTATTTAGGGAAAAGGGAAGGCTGCACAGCACAGAGCCAAGGGGACATTGGGTCAATGATGGCAGCCCCAGGAGTTGGGCCTTATACTAGAGGCCCAGTGCATGGATTCATGCACACTGAAAGGAAATTAATTAGAAGGTGGCCGGTGGGGTTGGACTGGGCCAGCAGCACCTGGGGCAGTGCTGGGGCTTGAAGGGCATCTGCAGAGTGAGTGGGGGTCCCTCTGGCAGGTGGGGTCCATTGGCTTGGCCTGTGGGGATTGAGCTGAAATAGGCAGTCCGGCATCCCTCGAGGGATCCTGCAGTGCGAGAGGGCATTCTGTAAAGTTGCTGTCACTCAGCAGCTCCTGCATTGAGCGTCTGCCCCCTGGTGGTCAGTGCGCATCATACCTACTGGCCAGTCGCTTAGCCTTTTATATATATAGAGGCACTCACCAGCAGGAAAGTTGTCAGTGGGTTTGGGGGCTGAGCTGGTGGGCTTGGAATGCAAATGGAGTGCAGTTGTATGATCAGGTGCCTTCAGGACCATTTTCATTCCTTGTATGGTCTGAGTCCTGATATCCAGGGAATTATTACTGGTTTTCGTTCTCCTGTCACTGGAAGATTACAAATGGCTGTTAAAGATTGTATTGCCCTAAAGTCCTAAAGTTGCAGCACAAGAAGATTTGGCATCTGTTTAAATTAATTGTTAATTTGGATGTCAATGGTTTTATAGGTTTGTTTCTATTTTATTTGCAGATTTGTTTCATTTTTTGGAGCTATAAGTATTTTAATGTTTGTACAAATTTAAGTAATATTATAATTCAACACTGGAAACTACAGATTATTTTTCTGGTAAGAGGTTCAAACTATACGTTATTCTATTCTGAGAAACAGTGATACAAAGAAAGCCAAATGGCACAGAAGTCTTAGTTGAAGACAGATGATAGTAAATGCTCAGGGCCAACACTTGCAGTCCCTCTAGGTTTGCCTGTGAGGCTTGAGAATGAGATCACAGGTCTTTAGAGTCTTTGCTCCAAATGCCTGGGAAGGAAGAGCTCCGTTTTGCAAACATTGTCTTGTTCATGCTCTGCTTTAGCTTAATAAAAAGGGGTGGGAAGGGAAGGAAGAGATACTCTCATCTATGTCTGGGGGTACCCTAGGGATCCAGTATATGGAATTACACTGTCTCTTACAAGCACTTTTACTTTGTTATGCCTGCAATTTGAGCATGGCAGAATGCAAGATACCCTATACTATCATGATGGTCCCAATTCAAAGTCACTTGGATGCCACTTGTAATCTTAAAGCAAAACCCACCTTTCTTCTTCAAGCACAGTCAGCAGTTTAATCATGCTAAGTACTTTTCACCCCAGGAGTCTTTGGGTTATTGAATTAAGCAACCAAACAGCATTCTTTCAAGGAAGGCTTAAGGCTATATATTTAGAAAGCTGGTAAATGTTTCACATCAGAAAGACTAAAGACTTACAGGTAATTTCCAATTCAAGCAAAGAGAGGCCCTAACATCCCAGATCTTTACAAATGATCCTTGGCCTTGCTAATGTTTTCTAGATAAATATGAATGGAGACTTTTAGAACCAACAAAAGACAAACATTTGGTTGAACATCTAAATGCAATTGTTCAAGCTGTAAATTAAATTAAATTATGTATAAAGAGTAGTATCTTAAGCCTCATACTAATTATACTTGTGAGTTTCAACTCATTAAACTTAGAATGCTCAAAAAGAAGGAATCTGTCAGCAGCAAGCCATGCATCCCACTGGCCTGTCCCCTCTCCGGCTTTCATCAATGTAATTCTGCATATTGGCAAAGCCAATTCACATCCAAAAAGTCTAAGAGAAAGTCAAGAGAGACATCCAAGGTGTAATGATGGAAGTTGTAGCCAAGAATAGAGGGTTGATGTGCACCCTATAAGGTACTAGAAAAATGTTGCTTTAAGGGTACAAAGAAGCAGGTGAGGCCTTCCAAGGAAAATACTAATACTGGGAGATGATGAGTCTTTCTTCACATCCAGTATTCACTCCCCCAGGCAGGAGTCCAAGCCAGGCCAATTCGTTTTTCTCTCCTTGGAGTGGGCATTTCTCCTTGGGGATCAGAGCAGATTCCACCACAGGGGCACTCTGTTTGTTCATGAGGGCCTTGTCACGACCTTTTCAGCATTACTTACTTCTCTTTTTTGCTCTTTATTCTCACCCCAACTTTGACCCCCGAGTGACCAAGATATCTGATAGGTCATTCACAGTAAAAAAAGTGACAGTATGCTAAACAACCCAGCAATTTTTGCATTTTTTAAAGGCCCCATGAGGAGCACAACTTCAGCATAGAGAACAAATTGCTGATGCTGAAATTTCAAGTATTAATTAAGAAGACATGTGGAGAGAGGAGGCCTTTCCTACAACCTTCAGAACTCATTCAGTGGGTCATTCCTGTCACTGGGGTCATGCCTGACCGCAGGAATTAGATTTATACAAAAGATGTAGACAATACTAGGCACCACAGCTGGAGAGAGATACATGAGTCTTGAAGAGCAGACCTGAGAGTCCAAATGCACTTTTACTCAATGGATTCTATAATATCTTCTGTGTCCTTATGCATCCAAGATATTATTGTATCAATTATTCTTAAAAATATTTTGAAGACTTGGCAGTCAGTTATATTGGCACATAACAAACCACCGCAAACATCATGGCTTAAAGCAATTGAAAGGTGAACATGGTGGATGGTTGCATGGTGGTGCATACGGGCAGTCTAAATAGCCATCTCAGATGGTGATTAAAGAAATTTAATTTATTTAGATAAAGGAGATGGGGGATGGGATATACAAAGACAAAGACTGTACAGCGCTGAGCCAAGAGGACATTGGGTCAATGATGGCAGCCCCAGGAGCTGGAGTTTCATCCTTATATGCCAGGGGTGGGCAACCCCTGGCACGCGTGCCAAACATGGCACGCCAGTAACTTTTGCTGGCACGTGAAACCCTCTCTTATAATCTTCCATTTACAATTTTTGTCTTAATATCAACTTTTTTATTTTTCAGATAAATTCAGTGTAGGTGCATCTTAGATAAATAAATAATTTTACATAACAAGTTATCTTAAAGACCATAGACATGGATTGACGAGAGAGGGGAAGAGCAATTTCTATGCCTCTGCCTTAACTCTCCCTGCCTTCCTAGATCCTACCAGTGTTTTGGTTTCATCCACATAAGCTTGTGAATCTTTGTTCTCAGTGATGAATTTTGTTAAGTCTCGTAATAGGAGTAGCCTGAAGGATGAAAGTAGTAGCTCGTGCATATCTCTGAAGGTCACGAAATATAAACCTGATGTAAAATCTCTGTCATCAGTGATGCAGCAGCAAAAGTCCCACTGATAATATCAAATGGAGTCATAAAGTTTTCTGTCAGACTATCAGTGTACATGTATACATTAAAAAATAAATGTATTTTTCATCATCATATACTGTGTTTTTGTCGCTCGAATGAATTTTATTATTTCTTCAAGGTTCTTCGCATACGTACACCTTAAGAGATATCAAGTAGGCGTAACTTGTTCTCAAAAAATTAGGGTTGGCATGCAGAAGAATTTTGAGTCAGGATTTTGCTGGTTTTGGCATGCACTCACAAAAAGGTTTCCCACCCCTGTTATATGTAGTCATGGGTGGGAAACTTGTCTTCAGTGGGTTTGGCAGCTGAGGTGGTAGGCTTGGAATGTAGATGTGCAATGAGGTATCTTCAGGACAGTTTCCTTGCATGGTCTGACTCTTAGTGTCGGTTAGGGTCGCTGGAGTTGGAATACATGAGGCCAAAGTGGTGAGGGATTATGCATTTATTAGATCTTCCACAAACCAGATGGGCTGAGCCCCAAAATGGCATTAGCACCCAAAGATGGGAGTCAGAGGTTTTTAAGAACTTTTGGTGGACTTTTTCTGGGTGGAGAATTCTTTGTGCAGATCTAGATCCTAGGAAGGTCCAGAGGGGAGAGAAAATGGTCTTAGCAAGTGGAATGTTGTCTAAGCGAAAGGGAATGTCTGTTGTGAAGTGACCTGAAGGTCGGTTCCCTGGAGAAGGGTTTTGATTCAATTATTTGATCAAACCTAACAGTGTCCAGCAAGCTTATTTTTCCTGGTCTTGTGTTCTCCTGTGGCGGGAAGCTTGCAAATGGCCATTAAGGATTGTATTGCCCTACCTAACATTTCTCTCCTCTTTCTGTTTGTTAATAATTATTCTTAATTAGAGGAGATCAGGAAGAGCAGGCCCTTCAGCCTATTCCAAGGACTAGTTTCCAGCCACGTGGATTTAAAACTGCTACATTTTTCCTTAGTTATAAAATGCTAATTTTTGGATGATAACAAGTTCTGCTTCTGATAGTAGCCAGACTGTTGTTTGCAGTTTTGTAAAGAAGTTGTTCTTTGGGACAGGGGGATGGTGGTGAGAAGGCAAAATCAGGGGTTTCTTATGGTTTTAGGGGCCTGGAGGAGGAGGCATAAACTATACTGAGGAGATAGAAAGGGCTAGGTAGTTGGGGACAGGACCACAGGAAAGGAAAGTAGAACCAGGAAGTCCAAGAATAAAAGGATTTTATAAAGGTAGACAGAATGCAGCTTGCTGATTGTCCTCTGTTCCAAGAGAAACCCCAGAGAGAAACAAGGTAACCTAGGGCTGAACCCAGCTAGGTGAGAGTTGCTAAAGTAACCCAGCTGGGCAGGAAGGAAGTACACATGAGAGACATGAGCTTTAAAATGTATGGATGTTGCTAAGGCAGAATTCTTTAAAATGACTAATCGGGAGCTAGCAAAGCATATATCTACCCCTAGACAAAGAAGCACACTCTCTTCCCTCTCTGGCCCACTGGATTCCTGGCTCTCCTGTGGCAGGGGACATGCTTCCCTGCACCCACATGGCTTATGGCCATGTGTGGGACTCCACACATAGACTAATGGACTTTAATTACCTTGGATGCTGAACTACACCTGACTGCAACATGGAACAAAAGCTCTGGACACTAGCTTGATTTTGGCTCTCCTGGAACCCCAGCTGCACCTTTTCCAGGACTGGCTTAAGGGGCATGGGACTTTGGAACCTGAGACAAAGAAGCTTCACTAGCAACTGGCTTTGGGCCCCCTCCCTGCTGCTCCCTGCTGCAGGGAATCCGTCTATCTTTCAATAAACTGTACTTCCACTTACCGTCTTTGTCTGTGAACCCATTCTTTGATTTTTGTGAGATAACAAACTCAGACCTGATCATAGCACTTTGGTTTCAATGAGACAGGAGGAGCAGAGTTGAGGGTGGTGGTAGAACTCAAAGAAGGCCTGAAGTAGGGAATCTCAGACCATCTGCCTAGGTTGTGGCAGTCCAAATCCAACTGGAGATTTGTGTTATAATTAAGGGTACCATTCTGGGGCCAAATCTCCTGATTGTCTAATTTATATTGTGGCCATGCTGTATTGCAATAGAAAACAAGGCATTTGTATCTAATTTCATCTTGTAAATCGAAGGTCTTAAGATTCTTTAAAAGGCAGGCCAGAGGTGAGTGCTTGGGGGGAGTTGAGATTGAACTGCCCAGGGCATTAGCAGAGGGGAGAGTTGTGAACTTACTGAGAGGGAGAAACTGAGGGCCAGAGTCCCATCCTGGTTGCTGTCCCCCTTCAGCATGCTGAGTCCTATTCTAGGAGGTGTCACTTGCTAGAAAGGTTCAGTGAAGAGGTCTTGGTTCCCTGGGTGGTTAGGATAAGTGGGAGTTTCCTCACTACTTATTTCCCAGTATAGACTGGTTGTACCCAGCTCTGGGATTCCTTGTGTGCCTTGTTCCTAACGTGACACTACCAGACAAGCTATCTCCCCCTTGAAAGGGCCCAACTTGGCAATGCTGAGACTCACAGGCCAAGACTCATAGTCCCCAAAATAAAATCCTACAGGGTGGTTTGGGCCAGAATTTAGGTGAGTGTGTGCTTTTTCATAGGCCTCCATTGCTTGGACGTTTGCTTTAATGGGCAGGCTGCCTAATGCAATCTTGCCCATTCCAAGCCCGGTTTATCCTGTCACAGGAGTCTTCTAATGGCAGCTGCCCTGGTGGTTTTTAAGTGGCTGACCCATGCTTGCAGGTGGTGGCCCAGTGGGGAGCTGAGAGTCTTGGTCCCTAGTACCCTCTTCCCCAAAATTAAGTGACTCACCTATTAGTAGAAGTCAGAAGCTCTGATGTTTTGACACTCCTGCAGCTACTTGGGAGTCCAGAAGACTTGGTCAGTGTTGGAACCCTAGACTAAAAATTCTAGGGGTTGGGGGTGGGGTGAGGGGAAGGGAAGGAAGGGGGCCTCCCTTCTGGATAACCCCGTGTAGGTCACTAAAATGAAAGGTAAACATGGTGGATAGTGGTGCATGCAGGTGGGATAAATACCTATCTCAGGCAGTGATTTAAAAAAATTGAATTTATTTAGTGAAAGGAAATGGGGGATGGGATATCCAAAGGGAAGGGCTGCACAGCACTGAGTCAAGGGGACATTGGGTCAATGATGGATAGCCCCCAGGAGCTGGAGTTTCAATCTTATATGCAGTCACTGGCGGGAAACTTGTCTTCAGTGGGTTTGGGGGCTGAGCTGGTGGGCCTGGAATGTGGATGGAATGCAGGCATGCTATCAAGTGCCTTCAGGACAGTTTCCATTCCTTGCATGGTCTAACTCCTGGTGTCCAGCCAGTTTTTCCTGGTCTTTTGTTCTCCTGTGGCGGGAAGTTTGCAAATGGCCATTAATGATTATATTGCCCTAACTAATAGCAACAACCACATATTTGGCTCATTATTCTGCTAAGCAGTTGTTACATGAGCTTTGAAAGTCTCTGCTGGGCTCATGGGTGTCAGTGCTCACTTGGTAAGCTGGGAGGAGGCCAGCTGGTCCCAACAGCCTCATTCACATGGTTCGTAGTTGGCTGGATATTGACTGGGACAACAGGAGTAGCTGGTTCAGGTGCTTCTGAGCATTCATCAGGCTAGGCTAGGCTTCTAGGTGGCAGAGGCAGGGTTCTAATAGTAGCTAGACAACAAGCTCAATCTGTAAGCACTTTTCAAATGTCTGCTGTGTCAGATTTGCTGCAGTCCCTTTAGTTCAAGCAAATCACACAGTCCAGCCAGAGTCATTGTCACAGAAGTCTCCCCAAAGGTGTGGACACTTCTGAATTTCTACTTATCAAACTCAGATAGTGGGAATTTGATGGCAGTGATAGGGATTATTGGGAAAATCAAGCCAAGCTACATATGATATATACCATGGTTAAATAAACAAAAATCAAGAATCCTGCCCTCTAAAGCTCAGATTCCCAGACGTTTGGGTTATGTAAAATAATAACATTTAAGGGGAAATGGGAGTAAAACATAGACTTGCTGAGATTTTTATTTTGTTGACTAAGCATATTAAATAAGGAACAGGTAAAATACCATGTACTATCATCATTATTTTGGTAAAAGAAAGGACATTTTAATACCAAAGTAGAAGCAAGACATAATTTTAAATATACTAGTCCTTTAGATAAAATAAATTCAATTTTATGAAAAATTATCTCCATTGCCTTCATTTTTCTCGTTTCACTGAAGGTCAATAGAAAATCTATTAGAATGGCCCTAGTCGTGTGACTGACATCTAGGAATTCCTGTAATAGGGTAAGACAGGGTCTCCTTAAGCCTGTACTGACTGTGTTTGCTAGTACTATCTTGTATACTTTAAGGCAGCAGTTCTCAACCTGTGTGTCGCGACCCCTTTGGGGGTCGAACGACCCTTTCACAGGGGCCGCCTAAGACCATCGGAAAACACATATATAATTACATATTGTTTTGTGATTAATCACTATGCTTTAATTACGTTCAATTTGTAACAATGAAAATACATCCTGTATATCAGATATTTACATTAAGATTCATAACAGTAGCAAAATTACACTTATGAAGTAGCAATGAAAATAATTTTATGGTTGGGGGTCACCACAACATGAGGAACTGTATTAAAGGGTCACAGCATTAGGAAGGTTGAGAACCACTGCTTAAAGGAGTAAGAGAAGGGTAAGATAGTAATTTTCCTCAAAATGTTGTAGTTCAGCCTAGAATAAAGACTGGGAGTTAACATAAATGGTCAAAAATTTGGAAAACAAAAATTCAAGTGCAGATAAGAATTGCAAAATTAATAAAAGTGAGGCTGGCATATGACTGTGGTACCAGCTCAAAGGTGAGAGAAAAGTATTACTAATTAATTTCACATCTAATTCATTAATCCAGGTTTAAATGGGAACTTTCTAGAATCGCTTTGAAGACTATTTTGTAACATGTCTCCATTTTTTGTCTCGTCAGTTTACATTGCAGTTCTTCTGGACAGGAATGTGTCTGCTTCTAAGCTGAGAACATCAGTAGCCTGAACTGCACTGGTGGCATTCGTACTGCGGTCCTCTAAACATGTTTTATTTGACATATTTGGATTTGCTGATTGCACTGAAATGAAAAGAAAAAAATAGAATTTTCAAGTCTGTTGCTTTCTAAGATTTTTGAAATCTCTTTGCAGAAGAGATGCCAGTTGAAATGGTGCATACATGTGAGGGATGCCATTCATCTTTCTGAGACCTTCAAGTTATTTTCTCTAGGGAGGTAGAGACTAGGTGACACCAAAGTGGATCTGTGTCTATGCTGGGGAGGTGTTTTTTTGTTTTTTTAGTTTCTTGCCTGTTTCCTGCTACTCAGCACAGCAGATGGGGTGACTCTCACTTGAACATCAGCCCTCTACAAGCTGAAAAGAAACCACTATCAAATGCTGATCACTAAATTGTTATCCAGTGTCATCTTTACATTCAAATAAGATGTATTCTGTGGAAAATCACCTTTTTGGAGAAACTTAATTTTAGAAAAATTATCATACACAAACACATTTAACACCGACACAAAACCTCACATTATTTGTTACTTTTTATAAGAAGCATTCTCTATCAAGGCTTGTCCTTTAGCCAAAAGAATGACATAGCAGCTAACTTCCTTCACTATTTTTAAGCAAATAGTTCTTTGCTACTCAGAATGCTTTTCATTGCAGCATTGTAAATTTGTGAGTTGAGGGAGATCTAGCAAGTTCTAAAGCGTGACTCATACATTCTAATTACTGATAGGAAAATTTGCCCAATGCAAATGTAATAATTTAGCTCGAGTTTGTCAGGTAACTTAATCCTAATATGTAATGCAAAGGTTAGAATCCAGGTCTTCAGAACACTGATACATTATTCTTTGAACTCTGCTCCTAATACTAGGTTCTGCCTAAGGAAAAATTCCTGGCAGAAATTACTTGATGTGCTTCCACTTGTTCTGAAAGTCTCAAAACATGGTCCCAAGACAGAGCCTTGTCCCTCCCTAAACTACCACTTTTTGTGGACCTCTTCTAGACCATTCACACAGAAACAAATTCTTCTCACAATGGCAGACTATCAGAACCTGACTCCTAGTAGCTTTATTTTCAATTCATAAGCTCAGGATTCTATTAGTAAGAGAGTCAATTTAATGAAGACAATACCTCAGTAATTTGAAAACCTAATTAAAGAGATTTCCCTTTCAAAGTACTCTGCTCCAAGTTGCTTTCCTTTAGCCTGCACAGCTATCACTGTATGAGTGAAGTCGCCCACCTATCTAGCTCTTTTAAAACATGACAACCTATCATTTTCAGATAAGCAGAGAATACTTGCTGCTAGAGGCTTGAATTAAACATCAAAAGATCACCTAGTCCCTTTCTGCCTTTAGCAGAGATGCAGTAGACACTAACAGATGGCCTTTGTTACTCTTCAGAAGTGAGTAACTTTCTGTAGAGGTCACCATAATCAGAAGGTACAAAAACAGTCTCCCTTGCACAGGATTACCGACCTTCTCCCACCACTGAGCTCCTATTGAGAAGGCTAAAAAGGGCTAATTCAAATATAACCCTGATATTTTGGGGGCTAGCAATTGGAATTCATGCCAGCAAGTTCAGTATGCATTCTTGATGACCTATAATTAGGTCATTGCCTCCATCCCAGAAACTGGTCTTGTAAGGCGTGTCAGTGTCAGGAACAATGAACTGCCCTGGGGGGTGGGTAGGGGAGCCATTATCGCTGGCGAGGGGGGGGGGGGGGGGTCTTCCTGCAGGGCCAGGAAGGGGGCAGGGGGCATATCTGCAAGACAAAGATCCCTAAGGTTATAAAAAGTGAAGCCTTCCACGTGCTGCTTCACTCTGATTTGGAAATTACTTCCCAGAGTCTGCTGGTGTAATTAAAACAGTGTCTCTCCACTTCCTCAAAGCATCGCTTGGTTTTTCTGGGGTCTTCTGCAACACTATGGTACTCAAATCACACTTGAAATCTACATATAATTGCTTCTGCGCATGAACATATTTTTATGAGAATATGAAATAAACCCAAATTTCTCATACCCAATTTTTATAATGGTGACCAAGTAAAAATGTCACTCCCAATTCTGGAATGAGTTGTCAGTTTCCCCACATTTGCTATAATTATTACATTAAAATGTGGGTATATGGAAAGACATGTACTAGCATAGATCAGCAGCACAGTGCATTGAAAGAGGGCAATAATGTGAGTTGTCTTTTTAACAACTGTAGGAAGCACTAGCCACTGTTTCCAGTGAGTCCATTACTACCCTCTATCTTATGTTTGATTTGGCAACAGTTCCAGGGAACTTCAAATGTACACTTGTGGGAATTTGCCTATCAATTTAAAACCCAGAATAATCTAAAGACTGTCTTTTAAAAACAAATCTAAATCACTACATTCTGAGGTAGATTAACTTGCATTTCAAAACGAAGCTGCTAATCACATGGCTCACCTACAATGTCTTTACTGGGTCTTCCAGATGATTGGGGAAGAGCAAGGGATGAGAGAAGTTTCTCCCCTATTGTGAGGTTCCTGCCAGGTTGGCAGCAGCCTCCTTCTTGCCTAGGCCATCCCTGCTCCCAAGACTACCTGCAGCTGGTAGGTAACCCACACATTTAGCCTGATAATAAAATGTCCTATTGGCCATAGTGGACAGATACCTCAAATTGTACCGTGTTCAGAAGTCCAGAGATGATTTCTTTGCATTTTAAGAACTCAGCTAGATAATGCAAGTTCAGCCAGAGACAGTGTAGCACTGGGCGAGAATTTGAATTGGACATATGTGATGTGGCAATTGCTGGGGGGTGAGGGGGTAGTGACAACACAGAAGTGAGCCTTCTCATAAGGAGATAAGAAATGTGTAAGGCGCATGTCATATGATAAATGAGGACAAAATGGCTATTATGGATCTGAAGAAAAATTTTCCAAAGAAAGGACATACTACTGGATAAAGTAACATGAATAGAAACTGGGCCTTGGAAGAGCTTCAGTATGTGATCTTATGTTTCTTCTTGTAAGGATAAATAGAAATTATTGAATAAGTAAAATTATGCAACCCCATTTTTGTCAGAAAAAAACACCAAAACAACAAAAATTCTCAGTCATCAAGACATCCAGGGACACAGGAATAGTAAAGAGGAAGAAACCATAGAGTTTTGATGTTTTGCAAAGAGGAACTGGAGTGGAGTTTGGTAGGGGATTTGTACAGAGGGCATAAAGTGCAGTTATGGAGAGAATTACAAGTGGACAGTGGAGACTTACCACATCTGCATATGAGAATGGTTTGGCCAGTTACCTGCCCAGTGGCTCCTGAAGCAGCATAAATAAACCAAATCTTTGAAGACACTTATTGACTCAGCTTTCCACCTGCCAGGCACCTTCAGTGTGGAAGAGCAACGCTCATTTCCAGGAAACTTTCAGAGTTGGCCTGAGTTGCTGAAGAACCAGAGGACGCATCCTGCTACCTAGCTCACTATGCTTCCTCATTTTTCCTTCATGCAGAGGCTTACCTCACACAAGAAGTTCTCAGAACATGGGTTATCTTGGGTTTTTTAACTAAAAGACATAGCACTCTCTCAATACACCCCATAAAGAATACAACTGAGTAAAGAAGTGAAATAAATCCAGCCACACCAAGGAATTAAATTACCTGTCAAGTAATTTAATTCTCAGATGTATTTCTGATATCATAAGGGCCTCTTAGTACTCTAGTCATATTCTTGGCTAGTGTGGAATATGTGATTGAGACAATAAACCAGTTGAGCAGCATGTCTTAAGTCACCTGCAATTGCTAAGGCTGGAGGTGAAGGAGATACCTGGTCCCAGACCTGAGAGGTCATGTAACCAATTATGGCTCTACCATTGTCCTTTTAAAAAAAAAAAAAAAAAAAAAAGCCCCCTTCCTCCTTTTCTGGATGTGAAACTTCAGGATAGTGTGTTTCTTACCCCACTTCCTTTTCTCTTAAGACAAATGCTTGCCTTGAGCATGGTGCTCATGGTGAAGGGGGGTGGAAGGGATTGGGGGGGCGGGGGTAGGGAGAAGGGAGGGGCTTTCTAGAGCAAGGAAAACAATCTCCTCTAGGTTCTGCACTGCCATACCCCCAGCATAGAAAACCAGGCCAGTTACTTTGCCTTCAGAAGATACTGCCAAGGGGCAAATAAGTCACTCTGGATTCTGATCCACTCACAGCCATTATCTATTCATGCTTGGCTGGTTCTTAAATCAGTTGGTAAGGTTGGGGGAAGGTTTGAATATTTATAATTCTTAATGTTTGGGGGGTATTTCTTAGTTTATGTACATTTCCATAAACACTATTTTACTCATCTTCACCCAAGAGATAAGTGGATATGATTTCTCCTTGCTGATGAGAATCTGATACTCAAAAGAGTAATAAAGTCAGTATGTGGCAGCCAGGATTAGCATCTGGGGCTCCTTACTCAATATTCCCTTCCCACCTATGTTATGTATAGCGAAGTGATAAATGTGGGAGGAAAGAGAAGGAGAAAAGGGGCCTGGGGGCAGGGGGGAGGGTGAAAGACCAGATAAGACAACACGGAGGAAGTGGTGGGGTAGAAAGGAGGAATCCCGGATGCTGAATCTGTAGGTAGTTGGAAAGTGGGGAGGGGAAGGGAAGGTAAATCAGAGCTGAGGGAAGGAGTCATGGTCAACCTTAGGAACCAAATGACATGACAGCCTACCATAGACTAAAATGTAAGTCACCAAGGGAATGTGGGGAAAATTTTCTGTCCTATTTGTGGCTTGAAGGAATGTGGTCTAGGAAAGAGGACTGGAAATAAAAGAACATGTCTTGACCTGCTCTGCCAAGGACAAGCCTGGGCACGTAACTTAAACTTCCTAGCCTCATTTGTCTTCAGATGTAAAACAGAGGACTTGATTCAGATCATCCTAATGTCCTAAGAGGTCTCAAACAGGTATAACCCTGATTCATGTGCATATATGATGCTGAGGAGTCGGAGGTGGGCACTGAGAGTGGCAGAGGGTTAACATGAGCCCCAATAAATCTTTACCAGTTCTGTCTTTTATGGTTTGCCCTAAACTAGCCTGGGATGGGGGGGATTAGACTCTGGCCTGTGGGGTTTAGGGATGAGATCTCAATGACATTGTTTGAATGATGCCAGTGATGGGAAGGAACACTTTGACCAAACAGGACTGAATTTAAACCATTTTCTCAAAGTAAAGTGTCTTTATTGGCCTCTTCCAAATATTTCAAGGAACAGTACAAGGATAAAGGGAATTCTGAGATCACAAATTAAAAGCAGCCTTGAAGCCCTGGGGAATTTGTTTGTATGGGTCTGTGCTATGGGGCCAAGACACTTCAGCATTCATCCAGCCTTCCATCAAGCACCTTTGACCAACACTAAAAGCCTGTTACCAAGAAAGAGTGAAAATAATTTCTCTCCCTTTAGCCCTTTCTCCTTCCCAAATGTGGTGCTGGCCATTGGGAGTTGTAATTGCAGACGTCTCCCATGGACTCTGGATATAAATTTCACAAAGGGCAAGACCTTCCATTATGAGTGGGAAGATGGCTTTAATTTAAAAAATCAATATATTGTTTCCAATCATTAGAATCCCATGTCCGTTGCAAAAATCAATTTTTGTCATATTAAAATACTTACATTTACACTTAGTTATATTACACATGAGTCATTCCGGGAGGTGGAGAGGGGTCTGCCAGAGGCCCAGGATGGGCCCCAGCCCTGGCCATGCTGAGAGCAATGGGCTTTTCTGAGGGTCTGTTTTCAAAAAAAGCTGTGAACTAAGAAATTCTACATCACACCACACGGATTTGCAATTCTGTGTAGTGAAAAGGGCAGCTCATCTTGACAGGTTCTCTCTTCATTCTCCCAAATCCTCAAATGAAATAAAAAGAAAAAGAAAAGCTGGAATCATATTTGAAAGAGGGAAACAGCTTTGTGTTGTAGTGATTTCTCTCACTCTGTCAGGATGGCAAATTGTTACCATAGGGTTTAACCAAGAAGCACCAGGGGATTCTAATGTTTAAAAAAAGAAAAAGCTCCATTTTAAGAAAATAATTTACCTATTAGTGCAAGAAAATGCCTTTGATTTTAATCAGTGGCAAGGGTTTGAGTCTCCCTTCTCATTTCCTTCAAAGTAGCAGCAAATGGAGACAGGGCTGATGGTACTGGAGAGCATCATGTATTACTGAGATAGACTCTTGACAGTGTTCAATTCCCACTGGGACTATTCCATTTCCCACACAACATAATAGTAATGATCTTATAGAGAAATTTTGCTTTTATGGAAACTGTTTATTTCTAAGAACATTCTAATGTCAGGCTAATTGTAAAGCTTCCTAATAAAGAAATAAAAGAAAATGAGGGTTCTAATTAAAAACATTGTTTAAGGAGACACTTGTGAGATAAAAGAAAATCACACTTTGCATGGAAAACTTAATCATGTATATTGCTAAAAAGCACACAGCAGATTATTCAAGCCAATTTCCCAGACTGCTTCTTGTCATTATCGATATTTTTCAAGCCCAGCTCTTCTGGGTCCAGTTTCCCTTAAGTCCAGCTGAGTAGTTTCTCTCTTTGAAGTTAGTGTGAACCAGATGCCCAAAGGGGAGATATATACTTGAGGAATTTCTAGCTTTTTTGTTTCTTTTTCTCATTTCACTGTGTTTGGAGAAGGATGGAGCAGTCTTATCGTCTGTCAAACCCTGCCCAGTTTGATTTCTCCTCTGTGTGAACAGAGCAGATACACCTGGGTGTTGCCTAGGCACTCATCAATAAGGGCAACGAAAATATCTTTATTAGCATTTTAGGAAATTATGGGGCTGGTTTCAAAAACTCATATATTTACCACTTCTTCAGTTTTTTTCCTGCCTATGAGAACTAGACTCTACTTGGGAAGTAACTTTACCTCCCTGTGTTTCATTGCTTCTCCTATAATCTGGGGTTGATTCTAGTATGTATCTAATAAGGACTTTTCAAAAATTAGGTTATCAAATTCATATAAAAAGTCTTTATTGACTAGGTTCTAATATTATTCCCATGTTACAGAGGAGGGACTTGAGGCTCAGGGAGGCTAGTGAGTGACACAGATCCTATATGAGAGTTGCATGAATTTGATGGCAAATAGTACAGTGCCACCTACATAGGAAAAGTGCAGTACATATTGTCTGTTATAACAGTTTTAGATCATCCCAATGATATTTCAAAATAGCAAACAGAAAGGTAGCTACAGATGGGGCCCTGGGTAACACCAACAATTAGAGGGCAAGTAGAAGAGAGAAGACAATTACCAGTAATAAGGACACAACAACCAGTAATTATGTGTGTGCATTTTTGTGTGCATCAGGTACTATTCTAAGTGTTTCACATGTTTCATCTTGATAACAACACTTTGAGGCAGGGAAGCATCCACCACTTACAGATGAGAAGACTGAAGTGTAGAGAGGTTTGAAAAGTTTCTCGAGGTTCCACAGCTGATCTGTGGCACCACCATACTGACAGTCTGGCTCCATTGCCCATTTCCTTACGCATCACACTCAGCTGATGTCCAAAGGGGACAAATAGGCAGAGCGAGCATGTGAAAGGGAAAGAGACACCTTATAAGACCAAGGAGGAATGGAGTGATTGGCAGTGTTAAATGACCTTATACAGTGCTGTTCCTGATGGGAAAGACATGATGCCCCTGAAAATGGGAAATTAAAAGAGAATTCAGTAAAGGGATTATTTACAAAGTTGTGGGCAGGTATAGGGACGTAATACTAGAATACCCAGTGGCAGGTTACAATCAAGAGTGGGGTCAGCACCAAAGGCCTGGATAGCTGAGCAAAAAGAGTAGCTACTAGAATGAGAGAGAGAGAGAGAGAGAGAGAGAGAGAGAGAGAGAGAGAGAAAGAAAGAAAGAAAGAAAGAAAGAAAGAAAGAAAGAAAGAAAGAAAGAAAGAAAAGAAAGAGAGTTGTATGGAGAAGATCCTTTAAGAGGAGCTGTTATTTCTATTTCTATCAATGACAGTTAACTGGGAGGCAGCAGGATATATATAACTAGTCCTGACTCTTCAACCTCTCTCCTTTTGTTTGCTGGGGCTTGTATGTGTTACATGCTGTTGAGTAGCTTCAACTGCTGGGAACCCTATGAATGAGTATTGTCCATAATGTCTTGTCTTCAGAAGTCCTACTCAGCTCCTATAAATTCATGCTTGTGGCATCTTTTATGGAGTCAGTCCATCTCATGTTTGGTTTTTCTATTTTCCTGCTGCCTTCTATTTTTCCCAGCATTACTGTCTTTTCCAAATAACTCTTCATTCTAAAGACAGCTTTAGTTTTGTTCTTTTGCCTCCAGTGATGTTTCAGGCTTAATTTACTCTAGGACCCACTTGTTCATCTTTCTGGCAGTCCAGGCGTCAGTAGAGTTCCATCTAAGGCCATATTTCAAATGAATCCATTTTATCCTATTAGCCTTCTTTACTGTCCAACTTTCACAGCAGTACATAGCAATTGGGAATATGAGGATGTGGATTATCTTAGTCTTCGTGTCTAATGCTGGCGTTTCCCATTGGCCAAACCCAACTGGCAGCCAGAGGACAAAGAAGGTTATTGAAACAACTGCTACAGTTCACATTCCCAGAGTATAGAGGTGGATGCAGAAGCAAGACAGGAGATATAAAGGAGCACACAGAGGATATCCAGCAGAGACTCAGAAAGGTTAAGTAAAATAAGGACCAAAAATTTACTACTGGATTTAGCAACTGAAATACTACTAGTGACTTTGTTGAAAACATTTTCCAGTGGAGACATGGAGTTCTAGAAAAGCCTGAGGGCCTTGAGCTGAACAGTACATGGGAAATGACACAGTGGAGTCAGTAAACAGAGACTGTTTTAAGAATAGCAGCTGTTCAGGAGAGAGATATAAAGCAAATAAGGGTAATGGAAGGAGAAAGGAGAGAAGTCATTGGAATTCAGACAACGGAGCAAGGTTGTTGGAAGTTGAAGGAGCCAGGATCAGGACATCTCTTCCAGTGAAGTGGGAAGAAGAAGGAGGGGGTCCATATGGATGCAGATCAACGTGTTCTCCTAGGGGACAGGAAGTAGATAACTTAATATCATTTCAGCTCAACTGAAATTGTTGTTTATATCAGACTTTTACAAACTACTCAATAATGTCATCTAACAGATCAAGTTAGTTAGGTGACCTGAGAGAACATTTTGTGGTTAATTTATTTGTGCATACCTGTTGGCAGGCAGTGCTGATCAAAATCTGGGATCAGAGGATGAACTCTAGTTCTTCATCAGAAGGCAGAAGATAAGAGCCATCTGTCTCAAAACTTTTCAGGCTACAATCACATTTGCTTAGTTTCAGCAACATCTCTGGGGTCATTTGTATTAGACTATCTTGGATCTTATAACAAACAAACAAACAAACAAACATCTAGGCTCAAATCTAGACAGCCCCAAATAGAATACAGGAAGTGAAGTCCTGTAATCTAGATTTCTGAAAAGTTTTTCAGGAGATTTATTTGCACCTAAAGTTTGAGTACAACTACTTCATAGCTTCCAGAGAATGTTGTTCTAGATAGCATCATTTTCTGGAGAAAGTAGTGTCCCTGCCTGCAGAAACCACTGTTTATCTACCTCACTGAAAATCTGGATGGCCTTACTGTGCTTCTCATATCACAGATGCATGGACTGGCCAACTACTCTGCTTAATCAGGTGTCTTACACTACGTGAGCAATGGTCCTCAGAAAGCCAGTCAGTCTTCCCGGAGAGTCACAATTCAATCTCTTACATCCCATAGCTGAGTATTTTCACTTCTCTGACCATTTTGAAAATACACCACATAGTTAATTTTTTTCCCATCAAAATGATCTTTCTTCAAGTTTTTAGTAATTACCAGTTATCAGACTTGACGTTCTAAAATGGAGTGGTAAATGTACCAAGGTGACAGGATGTTTGTGAGTTTCAATTAACTAATGTTTGGAGAATGCCTAGAGATGTGTGTTGTATCAATATTTAATATTATTATTTATTTGTAATGCAATTTAAGAATATTCTCCATAATGGGGAAAAATTAGAAGCATCCATTTAATTCCTCAAGGTACTCAAGAATAAAAAGCTGGCTACGGGAGAGCAGGGAATCACTGCAATCTTTGCATGTAAATGAAATAAGAATATATTACCTCCAGGTGGAAGGTTATCTAAGAATAGGCCTGTTGGTGATATACTCATGGCTGGCACAGCAGAAAACCACTCAAAACCCTCCCCCTTCCCCCTGAAGAGGTCAGCACTATAAGCCCAGAAATACCAAGTACGTGAAGATGTCAGTGACAATAAATTCTTCTTCCAGTTAATAAGCTTCATGTATACATGGATTTTTAAGTTAGGGCAATTATCTAATTTCAACTCACCACTTGCTAATTTACTAATTCATTAACTCGAGGAAATGGCCATCCTGCGTGATGCTGGCCTCCTGACGATAGAGCAAATTCTTGGCCAGGATATTTTTTCAACAACACTAAGGATAAAAAGCATGAAATATTTTTGAAGAATAATAAAAAATGGATTAAAGGGAGTAGAAATAATTTATCATGTGCAGATGTGCAGAAAAAAAAGATGGCAGCTTTGTAGCCTGATTTTATGAAAACAAAATTACAATGAAGGCATCTTGGCCAATCACTAGTTTGTGAACACAGGGACCTAGACATCTGATGAGCTATCAGGTGTATTAGCTTTCATAAAAAATCACATTATCAAAGGAATAGTCAGTAAATTTCCCATCTTCTGGCTAACCAACCCCAGACTTTGCAACCTCTTTAAGAAGGGAAAGCAAGAAAAATCTGGCAGGTTCTTTGTTAAAATCTAAAGGCTGTGCACATGTCAGTGCCTCTCTGAGGAGTTTTACCACTGCTGCATGACTTGAAAGTCTTCCACAAGTTTTACTCTGTAGGAAAGGATGAAAAAGAGGAATCCAAAACAGGAATAAAAAACAAATTAAAGTATGACTTGCGTATTCTAGAGTCTCTCAAAGAGGAAAGCACTTCTAAAAAACAGTTAGGGAAATGTTTATACATTTGAAAAGTAAATGAAATATCCAATGAGCCCCACTTTCACAGATGGCTAAAATAAGTGCATTTAATTTTAAAAACACAAGAAAAGGGGTCATGATTTTTACAAAGACTTACAACAAAAATAGTTACAATTCTTTCCCTTATTTTATAAGTTGCTTTCACACTTTAAAGGTGTCCTTTGATGAGTAATGTGTTAATCTTTTTCTTTTTGGTTAGTGCTTTTCCGTTCTGTTTAAAAAATGGTTCCATATTTTAAGGTTATGAAAATATTCTTATATTATCTTATATTATCTTCTGAAAGCTCTACTCTTTTGATTTTGACACTTAGGTCAAGAATCCACTGGGAACTGATTTTTCCAATATGCACATTCATTTGTCCCAGAGCTTTTTATTGAGAAGACAGTCCTTTTTCCATGAACTCTTCAGGGTCACTTTTGCTATATAGTAAGTTTCTGGCTGTATCTGCTGTAGTTCCAGTTAGCCTTGATATCTCGTAAAATAAGTCTGCATTTCTGCCCCCCCCCCCCCAACACACACACACACTCTCCCCCCACCCCCTTCTTCTTGTTTTTCTTCTTCAAAAATATCTTGACTATCTATGTTTGCTTTTGCTTTTCTATATAAATTGTATACATTTGCCAGATTTTACAAATAAGTAAAAAACTATTGATATTTTAATTGAATTATATTCCATCTACAGAACAATTTGGGGGAGAATTTAAACCTTTTCAATATTACTCTTCCAATACATGCATATATTTCTATTTATTTAGCCTTTCTTTAATTTTTCTCAATCCTGTATTATGTTTTTGTGTATTACATAATTTCTGATACTACTATAAAAGTAACATATACACAGCACCATATATGTCATATATTTAGAATATATTTCTTTGAAAAACTCAAAATAAAAAAAGACAAAAAGCCTTAGTAAAAATAGTTAAGATACTTTAAGAGTATTTCATAAATGAGGATACCCAAATGGTGAAAAATATCATAGAAAGCACTTTGACCTCACCAGGGAAATGCAAATTAAAATTATAATGATATACCTCCCCTACCCCTAAATTGCTAAAATTCAGAAGATTGAAAATAGCAAATGTTGTCAATAATGTGAAGTAATGGAGAACTCACACACTGCTCATGGGAGTATAAAACTACTTTGGAAAATAGTGTGTTATTTTTACTAAAGTCAATCATACTTACACCCTATGACCAAGCAATTCTACCCTAAAGAATGGCCTAGAGAAACCAGTGTCTTTGTCCTCCAGACTACATATACAAGAACATTCACAGGAACATTCTTTTTGTTTGTTTGTTTGTTTAATATATTTTTATTGATTTCAGAGAGGAAGGGAAAGAGAGAGATAGAAACATCAATGATGAGAGAGAATCATTGATCAGCTGCCCAACACATGAAAGGACAGAACGGGACTGATAGCTGTGTCCCTGACCCCTCTTCCAGGAAAAAAACACAGAATGTGTCAGTTACCCAGCCCGCCCTTAAGTCAGCCAATGGGAATGCAAGGGGAACTAACCCAAGGCCAAAAGTATGCTGACCACCCCCTGTCTTTGTGTAACCAGACCCTATCCACACCCTGCCTTTGCATCACTAGCCCGTAGGCCTCCCCCAACCAATTAGAAGTATGCCCCCACCTCCTGACCTCAAGCCCTATAAAATCTTTGTTCTCTTGAGACTCAGGGTTCTTCATGTGCTGCCGCTGCATAGGTGGAGCGGAGGGACCTAGCTCGATCTTGAATAAAAGCTCTTTGCTTTTGCATCGGACTCGGCTCCCTGGTGGATTTTTGGGGATCTTGAAATCTGGGCATAAAACACACATACACACACACACACACACACACACACCCCACACACACTGGAGATAAAGCCCGCACCCCGAGACTTTCTCCTGGGAGAAAGCATGTGTCCAATTATATTCTATTTTGTGTTTTCAGCTTGGTATGCACCATCACAGAGAATCAAACCATGACCTCCTGGTTCATAGGTTGATGCTCAACCACTGAGGCATGCTGGCTGGACCACAGGAATATATGACTTGCATATATTCAACTCAGGGGACAGAAGTGAAGAGGGAAGCCTATGCTTGAGGCAGAGACTGATAGTGGTAGGTGAGTGAAAGTATAATAACCAAATACTTGGAAAAAGTCAAATGCCTAGAAACAGAAGAATTGATAAGTAAATTGTAGTTAATTCATTCAATGGAATATTGTACCAAAATTAAAATGAACAATGTTTATGAGTATACATAAAAGCCAGGCAAATCTCACAAACATTACATTGGTTGTAAAAGGCAGACAGAAAGTAATAAATATTGTATGATTCCATGTATATCAAACTTAAAAACATGCAAACAGTATATAGAAAACAAACTAATTACCACAGAAGTCAGTCCTGAGGCAGGAGAGGCCTGTGCCTGAGAAGGAGAACTAGAGGGCTTCCAGGGTTCTCAAATGGGGCTGAAAAATAATATGCCTCCCACCTTTCTAAGTTCTGGCTGACTAATAATCAAATTAACATGAGACAGATTAATAGGAGAAAATGACAAAATACATATGTATATTTGGGGTTCCATGAGAATATGAGACCCAAGGACGCATTGGACAGTTGAGGCTTACATGCCATTCTGGACTAAAGAAAGGGAAGCACAGCTCTAGGATTTCAAAGAGAATGGAGGCAATTCACATATAGATAAGGAAGAGCAAACATGTGGTAAGCAAGTTCTTGCAATCAGAAGCAATGGGACCTGACTTTGCTGGATTTCTCCATATCTATCACACTTAATTCATATGTGCTAAGGAGAATATGCTAAAGTTCCCTTCCTGAAGCAAGATTTTTCGTCTGAATTCCTTTAGGCAGGTAAAGGAGGAGGGTCAAATATTCTTTCTGAGTCTTTCATTTCTTAAAAATAACCAGCTTAAAATCAATATCCCAAAAGGCATATTTTGGGGTGGGTGCCAAACTCTGTTCCCCTCATTGTCAGCGGTCTCATTTTGATTTGGATGATGATTACAAGGACGTTAATTCTGTAATAATTGAGTAAGGTATACATTTACATTTCACGTAATTTTCTGCATGTGCTTATATGATAGAATATTGATAATGAATACAATTTGTACACTTTAATTTTAAAAACAGAAAATCACAATCATTCACCTGATTTTTTAATTTGTGGATGAGTCTATGAGAGTGTAAATGCATGGAGATATGGGGGGAAAAAAAGGTCACATGCTTACCTGACAAGCTCAGGGAAGGCCTGCATGGCAGTCTTGTAAACTTAGAGTCCTAAAGTAACCACAAAGGATGGTCTGAAATTAAAACTTTAACTAAAAACAGTTATGGTGAGTAGTCATGTCCTAGGCTGGTATTTTCCCTGACAAGGTCAATTTTTACCTTAACTGAGCCTATTGTCTTTTTGCATCTAAGATAACATACCTATGAAATGTCATAGTAACCTGTAACTTCCCTCTCCCCGCACCCCACTCCACCCGTGGGGCACAACCAAATGCCCTGGGCACCAGGACAGAGACCATAAATTCCTTCATTGCTGTTGTTATCATGTTAATTTTTGACTATTAACTACCCTGTACTCACCTAAGTAATGTGTCACTTTTTATCAAATCCCAGAGTTTCCCCACTCTGCTTTCCCCTGCCTCCCTATCTCCAACGGATTTCATGTAACCCACTTACGTCTCCTCCTTTGATGCAATGCACAAAAATAGGTGAAAAACCACCATTCTCTGGAACATTATCCCAGTCCCTTGAGATTTTGCTCCCTGGCAATTGTGGACAGTTTGGCTCAAATAAACTCACAAAAAATTTTTTACAGGTTTGGATGTCTTTACATTAACAGACATTATATGTTGGTACATTATTTCAAACCTTTAATTGCAAATTTACCAATTCTATAACTTAACCTTTTGGTTATAATGTTTGCTTTAAAAAATTGTCTCCAATTTAACTCAGTGATCCCACTTCTAGGATTATATCCCAAGAAACTAGAAACACCAATCAGAAAGGATATATGCACTCTTATGTTCATAGCAGCACAATTTATAATAGCTAAGATTTGGAAACAGCCTAAGTGCAATCAGCAGATGAGTGGATTAAAAAACTGTGGTACATCTACACAATGGAATACTACACTGCTGTAAAAAGGAAGGAACTGCTACCACTTGCAACAGCATGGATGGACCTGGAGAGCATTATGCTAAGCAAAATAAGTCAGTTGGAGAAAGATAAATATCACATGATCTCACTCATTTGTGGAATATGATGAACAATATAGACTGATGAACAAAAAGAGATCCAGAGACAGAGGATCATCTATTAGATGCTCAAACCTCAGAGGGAAGGCAGGGGAGGGTGAGGGTAAGGGGAGAGATCAACCAAAGATCTTGTATGCCTGCAATTAAGCATAACCAATGGACACAGACACCAGGAGGGTGAGGGCATGAGCAGGGGGTGGGGTGGGGGGATAGTTAATGGGAGGATAAGGACACATATGTAATACCTTAATCAATAAAGAAAATAAAAAAATTGTTTTCAGTACCATATTATATATACATATATATGTACACATATCAACATATATTTAGTTATAAATATATGCCCATAAAAATATTTAAGAATTCAGGCTTTTTTCGTGAAAATTAGTAAGTAGGCACTTTTGATAATGAGACTTTCTCCTGGGAGAAAGCATGTGTCCAATTATATTCTATTTTGTATTTTCAGTTTGGTACTCATCTGGTTTGTGAATTTATAAATATTTAGATTATATAAATATAATCTCCCATAAAGCTATTGAATAACTTTTTTATGGCTAGGAGCCACTAGAAATAATTTTATTTCCTTAATGGCAAAAATGAGACTTCTTATGGCCTTTAAAAATTATAACAAATAATTAAACAGAATGGATTTCTATTATAAATACATGTTATTACCTGATATTGTAATATATATTTTCCCCATTTATAGTGTGTGGAGCCTACACTGTTTTATTTTGTTGTTGTTATTGTTGTTTTTACCCTCACAGATCTTTTTAATGAATCTTCAATTCACAGAAGTGATTACTCACCACACATTGTTATTGCAAATAATGATAGATTTGAAATGGCTGGTACTTGAATAGATTCTCAGTAACCAGTTGTTGAAGAAAAAAAAATAGAAAGAGGAAAAAAGATATACAGAAGGAAGAAAAGAAACTAGGGTTAGAAGAGTAAAAAAAAAAAAAAAAAAAGAACTGTATGACAAAATTAAAGCATGAAACACTAAATGGATTTTAAAAACTAATGATAAAAAATAAACAGTTAAATGAAAAATGGATAAGGTATCTATTTTTTAAAATCAATGGATTACTGAGTAAATGAATAGTGAATATATATAATAATAGAAGTAAATGAATAAGAAAATGAATGGATACATAAATAAAAATTAGTGAAAGATAGTAAGAGTAGATGGATAAGTGACTGTAGATGAAGTTGAGTGAATGAATGAACTGTGAATAATTCATGAATACTTGAATGAAAAATGAGTAAGTGAATATATGAAAGAATGAAACCCAAAAATTAGTCTAATGCCTTTATTTTACAGAAGTGGAAATTAGGGTCAGTGCAATTGAATGACTTGCCTCTAATGGTGATAGAGAGTAACTGAAACTTCGGTTGGCTGAATAAGGATCTTGTATACTTTTCACAGTATGATTTAGCTAGGCTTTCTCTGAGAAAAGGACTCTATATTGGTAGTTTATTTGGGAGGTCATCCCAGAGAACAAGAGTATCTGTGAAGGCAGCTTGAGCCCCCCACCCAACCTGCATTTTGATGCATATGCATGCTAGCCCCCTTTCCACTTGTGTCCTAGCTAGCCTTGCAAAACCTGTTTCCCTGAATGCTTATCTTAACAGGAGCCATAAACCATACATAGCCCCCAAATGGGGTCTGACTGCCAGCACCAAATGGGGTCTTGGTCACTTTCTCACTTCCCCCCTTACAACTGTCACAGGGGCTGCAAAAGACCGTGAAAAGTCCAGAAGCCTGGTCCATATTTGGGAGACAAAGAAACTAGGGGGATAAAAGGGAAAGCCCCACTGCATTTGACACTCAGATTTGGGAACCAATTCCCCTGAGCCACTCAGCACTGGTGCTCCTGCAATAAAGTCTCTGAATCTTCCAAGTGTCTGGCTGTTTTGTCTTCCCACTGCCTGAAAATTTTGCTGTAACATTTTAGTGCTGGGAGAATGAGACAAGGAAGTTAAATATAACAGTATAAGAGTGTGTTGAGAGGTCACCTCTGTAGGTAATGGGGGTGAGGGGAAATCCTTGACAAATCCCCTCCCCAAATTGTCCATCCAAGGGCTGGGAGGCAAAAGCATACCATATATCCATCAGTGCCCACTCCCCTTTGTTTGAGGGTGGTATCTAGAGGTGTTAACTCTAGGCTGCACAGGTGCACCAGGCAGAGTGATCCCATGCAGGTATTGGAGGAACCCAGGGGACAGAAGTGAAGAGGGAAGCCTATGCTTGAGGCAGAGACTGATAGTGGGACATGAGTGAAAGCCCATAGAGAACTGTCCACTCAGAGGCAGTTAAAATCAGAGTTGAGGTTGTGAGGATGTGAGTCATGGAACCAGAAACACCTAGAACACTCTACCACACTGATTTGTCTTAGACAAGTTCTAAAAAGTGTTGGAAAAATATTAGAGAAAGGAAGATGACTAAACAATTATGACTTAGTTGTGTGGCTAATTAATACAAATTTAGCCACAAAAATAAAATCAGATTGAAATTTCTGCTTCCTTCAGGCTCCAGATACTGTATAATCCTAGATATATCATAATACTAGTAACAAAGTATTAGAGTCTAAAGAGTTACTTTTTATTTTTCTTTCAATTTATAGCAATTATTATATTTGAAAAAAAGAGAGAAAGGTCTTAAAATATAAAACTAAGTATAGAAACATTAAGAAAATGGGGTGATTATTTCCCCTGTTGAAAAGCACATTAGCACTAAACAAAAATGTGCAGATCTTAGAGGTGTAGGGGAGAAGAACAAAACTTTTCTTCTAGCCTCTTAGATTTAGTTGGTATCTGTGTATTAAACTGACAAAAGACAGATTGACAGGAGAAAAGGCATAAAATACTATTTGATGCTAAGATTTTAATTTTATATATACAGTAATCTTCATTTAAAAAAAAAGAAGTGAGATCCAAAGATAATAAATTTGTAGAAAAGTAACAAGAGAAAGGAAAAGGTGTTTGGCTTCTTTGTGCAATAAATTATCAGAAACTAAATATATAGGGAAATGAACAGAAGATAAGGATTATTTTGGTAGAATTTGTTTGTGTAGACCCATCCCAGTGCTGACTTTATATCTCTAGTGATAATGATTGTTTTTCCTCCTCCTGGTGTGAGAGAGAGGAGGGAGAAGACATTCATGAAGGGAAATTTATGTCCTACTTTCAGACAGATGGGGGAGGGCAGAGAGCTCTTTTAGGGTTAGCTGCTTCTCAATTGCCTTCAGCTCAAAACAACCCTTACACCAAAGTGGCAGATTTGGGGGTGGCATATTCTTATTCCCTTCATAAGTAAAGCCTACTCTCCTCCATGCATTATCACACATTAAGGCAATTTTACCAGAGGACACTTAAAGCTTTGGATGGGGCCATTTTTCTAATCTCTGTACTGATATTGTTGAGTTCAGCATCCTGTCATTTTGCACATGCTTAGAGTAGAAAAGGAATAAAATATTAACTATTTATAGGGTATTTTCCTTCAAACTCACCCAATCTCCGCCTTTTTAGGGTTCCGCAACCATGTCTCCATCATATCCCCTAAACATCCCAATGTGTTCCCACCTGCCTTAGCAGTAAGAGACAATGCATAATTCTGATCCCCCCTCAGGAAATATTATCTGCCTTCCTTCCATCTCTAAGGGCTCCCTTTGTTAGAGAGCCAAACTGAAAACCTGATTCATCTTGAAGTCTTTGAGCCTTGTCATGGCAAATCAGGTCTCCTTCCAAAGTAGTATTTATATTTCAACATTCATTTTGGTGTTGTAATCCCTAATAATAAACACTACTGATATTGCTGGAACTGTGGGAGGGCCAAAGAAGGAGATTCTAGAGGTCATGAGAGGCTTTGCTTTGACTGCCCATCCATGAAAAAAAGCCTTGCTTGGGCTAATAATTTTGCTCCCAAATGCCCCTTCTACTGGGAACCTTATTTTCCTTCTTTATTCCTTTTCTCAGTGTCAAGCATCTTCACCAATCCAGTTCTGAATCCAGAAACTGGATAACCATTTCCACTCTTTCCTTTCCCTATTCCTTTCCCATCCAAATCCTATCATTCTCCTGCCTAATCATCTTGCCCTATTGTACTAGTACATATTTCTTTCAACTACTCCAACTTAGGCTCCCAGAGAGATCTTCAGGTAACATTTGCCTGATCCGAACACTGTCTGCTTACTATCCCTCACTAGTGTCCTATTGCCTTGAAGTCCACATTCTTTCTCACATGACACACCTGCCTGTCATTATGATTTTTTGCCATGGTCTTCTCACTTGGAAACTATGTGGAGGACACACATGCTCTCTGTTGGCTCCAGGTTTTCACAATACTCTTTCTTCTGCAGAGAATATTTCTTTTTCTCCCTCTTCTCCTCAAAGCTTATCCTAAAATCTCAGCATGAACATCACTTCTTTTAGAGTCTTCCCTGACCCTCACCCACTCAGATTTGTCAGGTGCCACCACTGCACACTCCCATTATCTTGTTGTATTAGACTACTGTGGCTGCTGTAACAAATTACTATAAACTGGATGGCTTGAAATAACTGAAATTTATTCTTTCACTAGAGGCCTGGTGCACGAATTCGTGCACCAGTGGGGTCTCTCGGCCTGGCCTGCAGGATGGAGCCAAATCCCAAAACTGGCTCTCCGATATCCCCCGGGGGGTCCGGATTGTGAGAGGGCACAGGCCAGGCCAAGGGACCTCACCAGTGCACGATTGGGGCCAGGGAGGGACGCCAGAAGATGGCCAGCCGCGGAGGAACCACAGGAGGGCTCCAGGGCGTGTCCGGCCCATCTTGCGCAGTCCTGATTGGCCAATCTCCAGCAGCAAACTAACCTACTAGTGGGAGCATCTGCCTCCTGCTGGTCAGTGCATGTCATAGCAAGCAGTTGAGCAGCACATATCATTAGCATATTACGCTTTGATTGGTTGAACGGACAACTGGATGACTGGATGACCAGACACTTAGCATATTAGGCTTTTATTATATAGGATAGTTCTGGAGGTCAAAAGTCCAAATGAAAATGTTGGCAAGGCTGCACTTTCTCCAGAGACTCTGTGAGAGAACCTGTTTCCTTGTCTCTTCAAGTGTCTGGTGTCAGCAGCGTTCCATGGCTTGTGGCTGCATTTCTCTGTACTGTCTGCACATTGCCTTCTCTGTGTGCCTGTCTTTTCCTCTCTTATACTAGTAAGGATACTTGTGATGGCATTTAGGGCCCACTTAGATAATCTAGGATTATCTCCTTATCTCAAGATCTTTAACTGAACTACATCTGCAAAGTCTCCCTTTTCTTATAAGGTAACACTCACTGGTTCCAGAGATTTGATGTGAATATGCTGGAGGTGGGAGTATTTTCAGCATATCACAGCAGTACTGCTCTAATGGGCCAGTCATTGCAATATCTGTTTACTTCTTGTTTAATTATTTGTTGCCTTATCAGACTTGTTAACCTTATTTACCTCTGATACCTAATTGAAAAAAGCAGCTAAATCTCTCCAGAAATACAAGCACACTAAATTCGTAACTTTAGCAGACCCCCCAAACTGATTGTCTGCATGGTCAACATTCATCCCTACTCTCAAGACAATCCAAGTGTCTGTTCTCCCAACAGATTCTTCCCAGAAGAGAAGCTCAGGAAAATTCTCACCTACCACGTGATCCCTCCTAAACAAGCAGTCAGAGCAAGGAAAGGGCTTGATTCTTAAAGGGCTGGACTTGACCTAGCCCAACTTGATGCTTCTCCCAAAGAACTTCCCACAGAAGTGCACCCTCCCAAAGACCATTATGCAAAACAACACAGGTATAACAGCACAGTCACTCAAGATGCCAAAGCAGTTCTTTTCCTTCTCCACTGGGGCCAGTGGTGCCTCCTACTTCTTCCTTGGCTTTGGAAGGAGGGCCCCCATAGAATTACTGCTGTGCTTACCATTTCTGGCCTCACTCAAGGCATCCCACACATCTTCTCTCTTTCAAATATTTTCAGGCCCCTCACCTAACCAGCAGACAAAATTCAAACTCTTTCCTCCTTAAATTTCAGGTAGTCCCTGGTTGGACCTAAATTTTTTAAATGCCAACCCTGTTAACTGTTCTCTGTGGGTAAGGGAAACCCAGGCCTTCCACACTCAACTAACCTCTTAAAACATAAACACACATAGGAAGAAAACCGGTTGAAAAGTGAGGTACACCGTGACATCACTTTTTCCTGACTCCATCCCTGAGCTATAATCTTAAGCAACCTTTGACTATTCAAATGAGATATTTATCCCTGGAGGGCAGGATGACTGGGAAGAGGGGACTGATGAGGAAATCTGGAAGAGAAAGGCAATGCAAGTCTAGTTTTACTGATGATAAAAATGAGAATGGCCCACGGTAAGGGCAGGCAATGTTGGCTATTAGGATTGCAGGCATAGGAACTCTCTCCAAAACAAACTATTTCACAATCCCCAGTGAGGCTAAGGTCTGCAAAGTGGCATTGGCCTTTTATGAATTGTATTAATTATATTCTTGAGCCCCATGTAAGTTGCAAAATCATTTTTTTCTAATTGAGTTAGTGAAGCAAGTTTAGCACAAGCACACTGTGTTTCAGCAGAAAATTAGCCTGGCGCATTGTTGGTAGATGATAGAAATTTGGTGGATGATTTTCCTGGCTTATGATGGCAATAATTCTGGGCTGCATACTTTGCAATTTTTCTTCTTTGTGAGCATGATCCATTTTCCTCTGACTGAGCTGGATATGCAGGGGACTGTCACACTTTCTGATGGTGTTAGCCATCACTGGGGAGTTGCAAATTCATTCTCCAAGTCTTAATACTGAGAAATGTTATTATCACTTGGAAACTTTCACTGAAAATAAGATGGTCTTTGCAAGTGGCTGGTCACTTCCTCACTAATCTGACCTCCTTTTCCTCATAAACCCCCAGTAGCAAAAGAGAAACTACCTCCATAACCTCCCAGCTCTCTTCAGAGGAACCCCAATTCTGTAACAACCAGAATTCCTCTGCATTCTCCTGACCTTGCAGTCTGGAAAGCCATGGGCCTGAACTGTTCAATAGAGCCTATGGCAATTTTACTTCCATGATATTTTAAACCCTAAGATGCCTTTGTAAGGCTTAGCAAAAGATGTCTCCTTCAGGCAATGCAATTGCAATTGGCTGCCCCTCTGGGAAGCCCCCTTTTTCTGCACTTCTAGTAGGCAGCAGATACCCATATACCAATAGCTTGTGTAGGACACAGCTCACACACTTGTGCCTGGTGACCTTTCCCAAAGACAATCCAAAATGCAAATAGGTCATCTGTGTTTTATAATCTCCCTATTCTCTATTTTATTTCCTCAAGGTTAAAGGGGTTGAAAAGAGATAATTCAATGAAGTAAATTCACTTTAAAGCAAGAATGGATATTAATGGTCTAATGTGCTATCTCTCAGGTGATTTACTTCGTATTTATTTATTTATTTATTTATTTATTTATTTTAGAAACTCTCAGAAATGTTCAAATATTCCTGACAAAAAAAACAAAAAAAGGATTCAAAATGTTAAAATATTTACACAAGGGTCTGTCAGTGAGGGGACTTACACTTTGGGTGAGGGGCTTACTGCTCAGACCTGTTAGACAAAATAACTTCAGCATTTCCAATCAAAGCAGGGACATGACAGCTGCCACCATTCACCTGCCTCCATTCACTGGGAGATGGGATTTCGAATTTGCTTTGCTGATGACTCCCAAACTATAGCTTTTCCCTCTTAGCCCTGTTCTACCATGTTGCTCTGTCCTTCTTCAATTGCCTGAAGTTTGGAGTCTCAGAATTCTTTGCTTCACTTTGATCTGATATCCAGCCACATCCTCTCTCAGAAGGCAGAGATCTTTACTTTCTATCTCCTGCTGCCAACTAGTCTCCTCTTGTGCGGGGACTCTCCGTTCCACACCCTGGTACTAATTCACTGGAAAGGGCAGCATTCACTCAAAATGAGATGACCTGGCTTCCTTACGGGCCCAGCCTGCATCTTGACTAACTCCCAAGTCCCTTGTACTGTCTATCCCAATATATAGATCCACATAGATCTTTGAATGTCTGGCATGCCCAGTATCTGGAATCTGCCTAAATTAATATCAAACAAGCCATCTCCATATGATTCCTCAAATCAAATATGGTTGGTCCATGACCCAAACACCAGACTAGTTTCAGTCATTATACTAAAATGTATGATTGCCATCTCATTTTATTCTCACAAACATTTGAGTGAGAATAATGTAGATAGGAAAGACATTGTTATTTCAGATGATAAAAAGTTATAGATAAGCAAACAGAAGTTCAGAGTGACAAGCCCAGAATCACACAGGTAACCAGCAATGGAGCTGGGAGGAGGACCTATGTCACCTGGCTTTGGTCCCAGGGTCTTAACTCCACTACTTCTTACAATGCCAGGCTTCTCTCATCCACCAAAGTGGATTTTAATAAAGAGAGACTGTTACCATGGGAGCATATGACACACAAAACTCCTTGCTCCACTGGCTAAAGAATATTTTCAAAGAGTTCTTCCAGTTATTTTTTTTTTATTTTTATTTTTTAGGCCGCAGAGTTCTAGCACATGAGGTGCTCTGTTAGAAGATAATGTAGATTTTGGACTTAGAAATAAGAATGCTTCCAGCATCAGCAAAGAACCCACAGTGCTTGCTCCATGTTCTTCGTTCCTGGTGAAATGTCTCCTCCACATTGGGGTCCAGTGGGCAGTGCATACTCACTGGGTTGCACAGCTCTCTACAATGCACCATATAGGAAATGAAACAGAGCCCTCAGGGCTGGCCCAGGGAGGCACATACTTTAAATCCATGCAGTGTGTGATTATGAAAGAGAGCAGCTGTGCAGCAATTGATGGGCAAAGGTCTAAATGTGTTTTTAACTCCCTTCCATGCTAAGTCTAAAAATGTTATTTATTCACTTTTGTTGTTGTTGTTGCTAACCTTGATTTTTATTTTACCCATGGAAGTTTACTTCAGGTGTCAGCAAATGTTTTTTCTAAAGGACCTGTTAGTAAATATTTTAGCCTTTGAGGGTAATATTGTTATGTAAATGAAGGGTGTGACTGTGCTCCAATAAAACTTTATTTACAAAAACAGGTGGTGTGATTTGGCCTGGGATATAGTTTGCCAACCCCTCTGCATTTTTAAATTTAAAAAAGTTACAAATTTCATTACCAGCAGGCAGTATTCTTATAAACACCTTCCATGTGTCAAGTAAGAAATGGCCAAACCTGTAGAGAATTTTTATGAGTTTATTTGAGCCAAACTGTGACAGTTGCCAGGAAGCAAAATCTCAATGGATTGAGAAGATGCTTAGGAGAAGGGCAGTTTTGCAGCTTACTTAAAACATTAAAATCAAAGGAGGAAAAAAAAACACATAAGGAGGGTTTCATGAAATCCATTGGTGGTAGATTTAAGGGGTGGAAGAAAACCAAGCAGGGAAATCTCTGTGGTTAGACAAAAAGCAAAACAGAGAGAAATAGACTTCTTTTACAGTGGTGGGTACAGAATAGTTAATAGTTTACATTTATAGTACATAGAGATAGTATTTGGGCAATAAGATAACAATTAACAATGAGGGGTTCTGAGGTCTTCTGCTATGGTGCTGGCAGTTGTGTTTGGATAAGAAGATAACTCTGACATTTCAAAGGTATGTCAGATGCACAAATACCAGACAGAGACCATTTCAAACTTAAAGGTTGACCTTTGTCAAAGAAGCTGTAGGCCTAAGATGTTACTACCCATCATGATTCACTTTTAATTAGGAATTTATACATTCAGACCATCCTGTGTGGTAGTTTTAGTCTATAGGTTTGTAAGGCTGACCATGTTGGCCTGAGTTTGTCAGATTTAATGTGTAGCCCTTTTTTTATCAACATATGCTACTCAAAATCATTATTCCAAGTCCAAAGAAAAGAAAGGAAAGTCCAATGTGGCCCAGCAAGAAATTCATACTGATTTCAGAAATAAAATCTGTTTCCATTCTACTTTCAAAATCAATTTCTTGCTTAAGTAAGATGGTATACCTCCATTAAATTTCTAATTAATGGAAACAATTTTAGTATATGAGAAGCCTTATCTATTATAGAAAAAGTTATATGATTTTCATTCTCTGACAAAGGTAGATGCTTTTGTCAATGACAAATGGCACCAGATGTTAGACCTCAGTCCTTGAGTTCAGCTAAGAAAAGAATTCTGAGTGAATTTGTATTTTCCAAATACAAGTGAAAGTTTACTTAGAAAATCACAGAGGTATAAGAAGTAAGCCATGGAAGAAGTGAGCCAGATGGGCTGCATGGACTCAGGAAACAAAAGAGGCAAAAGAAGGGCCCTTGGACCTTAGAAGAAACAAAGGCAAAGAAAATTTGCCTGGGTGAAGGAGATGGGGAAAAGCATGGGCATGGCTCTAGACTCTAGAGCAGTGGTTCTCAACCTTCCTCATGCCGCGACCCTTTAATACAGTTCCTCATGTTGTGGTGACCCCCAACCATAAAATTATTTTCATTGCTACTTCATAACTGTAATTTTGCTACTGTTATGAATCATAATGTAAATATCTTATATGCAGGATGTATTTTCATTGTTACAAATTGAACATAATTAAAGCATAGTGATTAATCACAAAAACAATATGTAATTATATATGTGTTTTCCAATGGTCTTAGGCCACCCCTGTGAAAGGGTCATTTAACCCCCAAAGGGGTCGCGACTCACAGGTTGAGAACCGCTGCTCTAGAGTCTAGAGAGTAAGTGAGCATGCTGGTCATTGGTCTTAGGGGGTTTTATCTGTTACCAAAGTTGTGTAATTTAGGGAGGACCTTCTTAGAATATTTATCAGTTTTTCTATGTGTGTTCTTTCAGAGTAGTAATATCTACTGAATGGTTGGTGCCAGGGAAGGGGGTCATTAGTCATTACAGCTGTTCTAGATGTCAGCTATGGCATAGCTTCACCTGGTTTTGTTGCTTTTCTGGCCCTGGAGCTAAAATACAACTGAGGCCTAAGTGTTACTTCTAGTTTGACCAAAATACTATATCTTTGGTCAACAGGACTGAGGCTCTGTTCCTAAGATTATTTTATGCTGATCAGAACCTCATTGCCCTGAGTGAGGTCTTAATGCTTAAGGGAGTGGTTTGCCGGAAGCTGGTCCATCCTTGCTGCTTGACACAGTCGCTGCAGGAAAGAAACATCTGCACAGCATATGTTTCAAGGGACCTGGCATATATAGCATATTGTTCTTAATATGTTTGCTTTCCTTAGGGCCATGTGTTTTAACCAAGGTCACCTCTCTGAGAAAGGTTGTTTCCCCAGATGGGGATTTTTCCCTGAGGTTAGGGAGGGGATACAACCCCTTAACTAAGTGCCAGGCGGGTAGTTAATCACTTTAACTACAAACAATCACACTTAAGCTACATAATCTTTACTCCCTGGAATAGAGATAAGAAACGCCCTAACCTTTGCAATAGAAATTGACAGGATTAAAATCGACTGGTATAAATACAGATGTAACAAGACAATAAACATCAGATCCTAACCAGAACTTCGCTGGAGTTCCTGGCTAGAGATCCTGGCTAGGCTGCTGATCAACTGAAGGCTGTCTCTGTGTCATTCGAGCAAGGGCTTAAATGACAATACAATATGGGGGTCATATGAGGCTATTCTCTGGCCTCCTTGTTCCTCCTCTAAGGGGATCTACCATATGACTAGTGACATGCATGGGGAGGAAAGGTCAGGGGAGTGTCCACACTACAGGACCAGCAGTAGAAAGGTCAGAGGGTCTAAACCGAATGACCAGTGATATGCTAGGGGAGGAAAGAATCACCCTAGGGCTGAAGTCCCATCTTACACTTGCTAGACACCCCAGGATTTGTACCGGCTAACCTTCTGTACCTTGCTTATCATTCCTATTCTACTCATGTCTCTCTAACTGCCTACTATATCACTTTATCTAAGCAACCCAATAAAGACAACTGTGACAAAGAAACACATGCTGTTAACAAATATTATAAATATTAAATTATAAGTAAAATATGAATAAGTCTGAATGTAATAGGAATATTATAAATTTTGTATATCTTTAAAGATATTATATGTATACTAGAGGCCCGGTGCACAAAAATTTGTGCACTCGGGTGGGGGGGGGCCCTCAGCCCGGCCTGTGCCCTCTTGCAGTCTGGGACCCCTTGGAGGATGGCCGCCTGCTGGCTTAGGCCTGCTCCCCGGGGGATTGGGCCTAAGCTG
Organism: Myotis yumanensis; assembly: GCF_028538775.1. NCBI lineage: Eukaryota > Metazoa > Chordata > Mammalia > Chiroptera > Vespertilionidae > Myotis > Myotis yumanensis. Next base: position 108,018,540 of record NW_027223752.1, read on the forward strand.
GCAATCAGACATCCTTCTGGCAGCCCAGCAGCCCTCGGGGGATGTCCAGTTGCCAGCGGGTAGCAGACCTAAGCTGCAGTCGGACATCCTTAGCACTGCTGAGGAGGTAGGAGAGGCTCCCACCACCACTGCTGTACTGGCAGCCATCAGCCTGGCTTGTGGCTGAGCAGAGCTCCCCCATGTGGGAGCGCTCTGACCACCAGAGGGCAGCTCTTGCATTGAGTGTCTGCTCCCTGGTGGTCAGTGTGTGTCATAGTGACCAGTCATTCCCAGTCTTTTTGCTGTTAGGGTCAGTTTGCATATTACCCTTTTACTATATAGGTTAGAGGCCTGGTGCACAGGTGGGGACCAGCTGGTTTGCCCTGAAGGGTGTCCCGGATCAGGGTGGGGGTCCCACTTGGGTGCCTGGCCAGCCTGGGTGAGGGGCTGATGGCTGTTTGCAGCTGGTCACACCCCCTTCAGAGTGGGCGTCCCCCCTGGGGTGCCTGGCCAGTCTGGGTGAGGGGCTGAGGGCCGTTTTCAGGCTGGCCTGTGACTGAAGCTCCTGGCCTCTCCTTTTTTTCTTTTTTTTATTCTGGGATTTATTTACCTTCTATAATTAAAACTCTGTTGCTGTCACTGGTGCTCCCAGCTCTGAGGCCACAGCTGGCTGAAAGCAGGTATCTGGGGTTTGTTTAGCTTCTATAATTGAAACTTTGTTAATTTTGGAGCTGTTGCTTTTGGAGCTTAGAGCAGGCTGCGGCAGGTGGGGAACCTTGGCTTCCTCCATCACTGGAGCAAGCAAACCTCCTGCTCACTTCAGCTGCATGCCTGCTGGCTGCCATCTTTGTTGGCAGTTAATTTGCATATCTCACTGATTAGCCAATGGGAAGCGTAGCGGAGGTACGGTTAATTACCCTTTTTGTCTTTTATTAGATAGGATTCCTAATATTTATAAAATTAATTAACATTATATATAATATTTTAATAAAATATCTATAGGTATATGAGTATGTAAGAATATATCTCTATGTATATTGGTCTCTTAGCTATCTGTGGAGATAATGCTTATAGGACAAGGTAAAATTGGGTAAAGATTCAAGGATCTGAACAGTTCTTTCATTTCATTTCATGGCTGACAGAAACCTGACTGCTAACCTCTGTTAGACTACCTCTCAGATGTGAGAGATGTGTTCTTTTTAAATTTTATTTTATTGCTTAAACTATTACAAAGAGTAGTACATATGTCTCCTTTTTCACCCATTGACCTTTCCCCAGGCTTCCCCCAGCCTCCCTACCCCCCTACCCCCAGTATCTTGCATCCATTGGTTATGCTTATATGCATGCATACAAGACCTTCGGTTGATCTCTTACCTCCTCCCCGCAACTATCCCCAGCCTTCCCCCTGTAGTTTGACAGTCTGTTCAATGCTGCTCTGCCTCTGTATCTATTTTGGTTCATCAGTTTATAATGTTCTTTATTATCCATAAATGAGTGAGATCATGTGGTATTTTTTTTTCATTGACTGGCTTATTTCACTTAGCATAATGTTCTCCAGTTCCAGCCATGCTGTTGAAAATGGTAAGAATTCCTGCTTTTTTATAGCAGTGTATTATTCCATTGTGTAGATGTACCATAGTTTTCTAATCCATTCATCTGCTGATGGGCATTTAGGCTGTTTCCAAATCTTACTTATAGTAAATTATGCTGCTATGAACATAATGATGTATATATACTTTCTGATTGGTGTTTCTGGTTTCTTGGGATATATTCCTAGAAGTGAGATTACTGGGTCAAATGGAAGTTCCATTTTTAACTTTTTGAGGAAAGTCCATACTGTCTTTCACAGTGGCGGCACCAGTCTACGTTCCCACCAGCAATGAAGGAGGGTTCCTTTTTCTCTGCATCCTTCCCAGCACTTGTCGTTTGTTGATTTGTTGATGATAGCCATTCTGACAGGTGTGAGATGGTACCTCGTTTTAGTTTTGATTTGTATCTATCAGATGATTAGTGACTTTGAGCATATTTTCATATGTCTCTTGGCTTTCTGAATGTCCTCTTTTGAAAGGTGTCTATTTAGGTCCTTTGTCCATTTTTTGATTGGATTGTTTATCTTCCTTTTGTTAAGTTGTATGAATTCGCTGTAAATGTTGGAGATTAAACCCTTATCGGAGATAACATTGGCAAATATGTTCTCCCATGCAGTGGGCTTTCTTGTTGTTTTGTTGATGATTTCTTTTTCTGTGCAGAAGCTTTATATTTTGATGTAGTTCCATTTGTTTATTTTTTCTTTAGTTTCCATTGCCCTAGGAGCTGTATTGGCAAAGATAATGCTAAAACAAATGTCTGCTATTTTGTTGCATATGGCTTCTTTGAAGATTTTTATGGTTTCCCATCTTACATTTAAGTCCTTTATCCATTTTGAGTTTATTTTTGTGTATGGTGTAAGTTGGTGGTCTAGTTTCATTTTTTTTGCAAGTATCTGTCCAGTTTTCCCAACACCATTTATTGAAGAGACTGTCTTTCTTCCATTGTATGCTCTTGCCTTCTTTGTCAAATATTAATTGAGCATACTGGTTTGTGTCAATTTCTGGGTTCTCTGTTCTGTTCCACTGGTCTATATGTCTGTTCTGGTGCCAATACCAGGCAGTTTTGAGAACCATGGCTTTGTAGTATAGCTTGATATTTGGTATTGTGATCTCTCCTACATTGTTCTTCTTTCTCAAGATTGCTGCAGCTATTCGTGATCTTTTTTTCATTCCAGATAAATTTTTGGAGAGTTTGTTCTAGGCCTTTGAAATATGCCATTGGTATTTTTATGGGGATTGTGTTGAATTTATAGATTGCTTTGGATACTATGGACATTTTAATTATATTGATTCTACCAATCCATGCACACAGTACAGTGGTCAGCAAACTGCAGCTCCTGAGCCACATGTGGCTCTTTGGCCCCTTGAGTGTGGCCACGAAGTTTAATTGCACTCTACATGCGTGCCCGCACATGGTATTTGTGGAAGAGCCACACTCAAGGGGCCACAGTTTGCCAACCACTGACATAGTATATTCTTCCATTTATTCATGTCTTCCTCTGTCTCTTTTTTTAATGTCCTTTAGTTTTCCGAGTACAGGTGTTTTACGTCCTTAGTTAAGTTTATTCCTGTGTATCTTAACTTTTTTGGTGCAATGGTAAATGGAATTTTTTTTTTTGCTTCACTTTCTGTGAGTTCATTATTAGTGTATAAAAAGGCCATATATTTCTGGGTGTTAATTTTGTATCCTGCTACTTTGCCAAATTCACTTATTAGGTCCAGTAGTTTTTTCATGGAGTGTTTGGGGTTTTCTATATATAGTATTATGTCATCTGCGAATAAGGACAGTTTTACTTTTTCTTTTCCAATTTGGATGCCTTTTATTTCTTCTTCTTGTCTGATCATTCTGGCTAGCACTTCCAGTACCATATTTAGCAGGAGTGGTGAAAGTGGGCATCCCTGTCTTATTCCCGTTCTTAGGGAAAATGAGTTTAGTTTTTGCACATTGGGTATGATGTTGGCTGTACGTTTGTCATATAAGGCTTTTATTATGTTGAGGTATGATCCCTCTATTCCCACTTTGCTGAGAGTTTTTATTAAGAAAGGGTATTGGCTTTTGTCAAATGCTTTTTCTGCATTGATTGATATGATTATGTGATTTTTGTCTCTCACTTTGTTTATGTGATGTATCACATTTATTGATTTGCGGATATTGTACCATCCTTGCATCCCTGGAATAAATCCCACTTGGTCATGGTGTATGATCTTTCTAATGTAATGCTGAATTTGATTTGCTAGAATTTTGTTGAGGATTTTAGCATCTATTTTTCATGAAGGATATTGGCCTGTAGTTCTCTTTTTGTGTGGTGTGTTTATCTGGTTTTGGTATTAGGGTAATGCTGGCTACATAGAAAGAGCTTGGAAGTGTACCTTCCTCTTGAATTTTTTGAAATAGTCTGAGGCTTGGTAGAACTCCCCTGTAAAACCTTCCGCACCAGGGCTTTTGTTTGCTGGAAGATTTTTGATTGCTGCTTCAATTTCTTCGGTAGTTATCAGCCTATTCACGTTTTTGGTTCTTCCTGATTGAGTTTTGGGAGCTTGTATTTTTCTAAGAATATGTCCATTTCATCTAGGTCAGTGATGGTGAACCTTTTGAGCTCGGTCAGTATTTTGAAAAACCCTAACTTAACTCTGGTGCCGTGTCACATATAGAAATTTTTTGATATTTGCAACCATATTAAAACAAAGATTTATATTTTTGATATATATTTTATATATTTAAATGCCATTTAACAAAGAAAAATCAACCAAAAAAATGAGTTTACGTGTCACCTCTGACACGCATGTGATAGGTTGGCCATCACTGATCTAGGTTCTCCAGTTTGTTGGAATAGAGTTGTTCATAGTATTTTTTCATAATCGTTTGTATTTCTGTGGGATCGGTTGTTACTTTGCCTCTTACATTTCTGATTTTGTTTATTTGGGTCCTCTCATTTGCTTCTTGGTGAGCCTGGCTAGAGGTTCATCAATCTTGTTTATCCTTTCAAAGAACCAGCTCTTGGTTTTGTTGATCTTTTGTATTGTTTTTTGGTCTCTATGTCATTTTTCTCCACTCTTATCTTTATTATTTCCTTCCTTCTGCTTACTCTGGGCTTTTCTTGTTGCTCTCTTTCTCTTTGAATTGTAAGGGTAGGTAATTTATTACCATATTTTCTTGTTTTTTGAGGTAAGCCTATAGAGCTATGAACTTCCCTCTCAAGACTGCTTTTGCTATGTCCCATAGATTTTGAATTGTGTGTTTTCATTGTCATTTGTTGGGTGATGTTTTTTTTTTATTTCTTCTTTGATCTCTTTGGTAACCCAAACATTATTTAAAAGTATGCTATTTAGTCTCCAAGTGTTTGATTTTTTAATTTCTTTTATTGTAGTTGATTTCTAGTTTCATGCCATTGTGATCTGAGAAGATGCTTGATATGATTTCTATCTTCTTGAATTTGAAGAGACTTTGCCTGTGACCCAATATATGGTCTATCTTTGAAAATGACCCATGTGCACTTGAGAAGAAAGTATATTCTGTGGCTTTGGAGTGGAATGTTCTGAAGATGTCAATTACTTCCAACTGATATAGTGAGTCATTTAGGATTGATGTTTCTTTGCTTATTTTTTGTTTAGAGGATTTGTCCAGTGGTGTTAATTGGGTATTAAAGTCCCCTACTTTTACTGTATTGCTGTCAATCTGTCCTTGATATCCTCCAGAAGTGTTTTATGTATTTGGGTGCTCTTGTATTGGTTGCGTATATGTTTACCAGAGTTATATCTTCTTGTTGAATTGCTCCCTTTAGTATTATGAAATGGCCTTCCTATCTCTTGTTATGGCCTTCACTTTCAGGTCTAATTTGTTGGATATAACTATTGCTACCCCAAATCTTTTTTTCATTTCCATTCGCCTGAAAAACATTTTTCCATCCCTTCACCATCAGTCTAAGTGAGTCTTTTTTCTAAAGTGGGTTTCCTGTAGACAGCAGATATATGGGTCATGTTTTCTTATCCACTCCACTACCCTATGTCTTTTGATTGGGGCATTTAATCCACTTGCATTTAAAGTTATTATTCATAAGTACTTGTTTGTCACCATTTTTATTCTTTATGCCTGTGTTCTTTCTTCTTTATTCCTGTGTTCCTATTTCTTCTTGTCATAGCAGATCCTTTAGCATTGCTTGCATTGCTGGTTTTGTGGTAATAAACTCCCTTAGTCCTTTTTTGTCTGTGAAGCTCCTGATTTTACCCTCAATTTTTATTGATAGCCTTGCTGGGTACAGTATTATTGGATTCAGACCCTTGCTTTGCATGACTTTGTACATTTAATTCCATTCCCTTCTGGCCTGATGTGTTTCTGTTGAGAAATCTGTCGATGGTCTGATGGGAGATCTTTTGTAGGTAACGTTCTGTCTCTCTCTGGCAGCCTTTAAGATTCTTACTTTGTTGTTTGTGTTTGCCAATTTAATTATAATATGTATTGGTGTCGTTCTTTTGGGATTCATCTTGTTTGGGACTCTGTGAGTTTCCTAGACTTGTGTGAGTTTTTTCTTCCCGATATCAGGGAAGTTTTCTGTCATTATTTCTTCAAACAGGTTTTCTATTCCTTGCTCATTTTCCTCTCCTTTTGGTACCCCTATTATGAGGATGTTGTTTTGTTGAATGTTGTCCCAAAGTTTCCTTAGGCTTTCCTCCTGGTTTTTATGTTTTTTTTCTAGATGCTGCTCTGCTTGGGATTTTTTTCCTACCTTGTCTTCTAGATCACTGATGTGGTCCTCCACTTCTAGTCTACTATTGATGCTTTCTACTGAATTCTTTATTGCAGTGATGTCATTTTTCATTTCTTCTTGTTTCTTCTTCATTTCCTCTTGGTTCTTACACATATTTGTTGAATTTGTCTTCCATCCTTTTCAGTGACCTTATGACCATTGCTCTGAAGTCTTTCTCTGTCATATTTCTTGCCTCCATTTCATTTACTTCCTTTTCTGGTGATTCCCCCTTTTCTTTCTTATGCAGGCTGTTTCTTTGTCTCCCTATGATTGCTCTTCTCAAGGTTTCTGTTATGTAGCTCTCTCTCTCCTGTGTTGACTTAAAGGCACAAAATACAACACAACAAGACACAACACACAGGGCACCAAACACAAATATATTCACAATACTAATACCCCTAAATAAAGGTGACCACCAGAGAAAAAAGAATTAGGGAATAGAGAAGAGTGCAAAAATGATATTGAGAAAAGGAAAAAATGTAAGAGAGAGAAGAAAAAAGAAGGGGAAAAATATGTATATGGGGAGAAAAATCCAAGAAAACAAGATCTAATCCAAAAAAATTCAAACAACAAACACCCAAAGATGAATGCAAACTAGAAAGAACAACTAATCCAAAAAATTCAAACAAAAAACCTCCAAACAACAAACACCCAGATGAATCTGAGGAGACAGAGCTTATTTCCAGGAGGTCAGGTCAAGGAATTGAAGGAATGGGGAAATAGCCACAGTTCAGTATAGAGGAGGTAGAAAGAGAATGGGTATATAAGAAGAAAAGTAAAAAAAAAAGTAAATACAAAAAAAATACATATATGAAATATATAAAAAAGAATATATATATATATATAATTTTCCTTCTTCTTTAATCTATCTATCTATGTATTTGTTTACTATTAGAAAAGGAGGATAGAGATTAGATAGGCCTGAATTGGTGATTGGAATTAGTTAAGCTATTAGTCGAAGAAGAGAACAAACAAGGAGAGGAAAAACAGAAGCAAAAACAAACAAACAAACAAACAAACTGAAAAACTAACCAATAATCAAACAAACAAAAACAAGACAGAAAGAAAGAAAAAGGCAAAAAAAAAGAAAAAGGATTTTGATAGTGAAGAACACGAAGAGAGAAGTGTGTCTGGGTTTGGAACAGGGGAGAGGAAATTATGTGTATGAGTAAGATCAATTTTTAACAGGGAGTAAAAAGAAAGGGTAGAGAAAAACTAAAGCAGGAACAGGGAAAGAGAAACAGGACAAAAAAGGGGGAAAGTGATGAAGAGAGTGTTGGCATAAAAGAAAAATTGAGATAGAATAAAATAATGCTAAAGGGAAAGTCAAAATCAAATGTATTACACTAATCCCCCAAAAAATAAAATAAAGAAAAAATAACATAAAATAAAACTTTAAAAAAAGGGTAAAATAATAGTATTACTACTAGTAGTTAAAAATAAAAACATAATAAAAAACAAGTGAGAGAAAAAAATTAGTTTTTTTTTTATTTTTTTATTAAATCTTTATTGTTCAGATTATTACATTTGTTCCCCCCTTTTTCCCTCCATAACTCCCCTCCTTCCAGCTCCCACCCCACCCCCCGCCCTCACTCCCCACCCACTGTCCTCATCCATAGGTGCACGATTTTTGTCCAGTCTCTTCCCGCATCTCCCACACCCCTTTCCCCCCAAGAATAGTCAGTCCATTCCCTTTCTATGTCCCTGATTCATTGTAATCACCAGTTCATTCTGTACATCAGGTTATTTATTCACTTGATTCTTTGATTCATTGGTTGATAGATGCATATTTGTTGTTCATAATTTGTATCTTTACCTTTTTCTTCTTCTTCTTCTTCTTAAAGGATACCTTTCAGCATTTCATATAATACTGGTTTGGTGGTGATGAACTCCTTTAGCTTTTCCTTATCTGTGAAGCTCTTTATCTGACCTTCAATTCTGAATGATAGCTTTGCTGGGTAAAGTAATCTTGGTTGTAGGTTCTTGCTATTCATCACTTTGAATATTTCTTGCCACTCCCTTCTGGCCTGCAAAGTTTCTGTTGAGAAATCAGCTGACAGTCATATGGGTATTCCCTTGTAGGTAACTGAGTTTCTTTCTCTTGCTGCTTTTAAGATTCTCTCTTTGTCTTTTGCTCTTGGCATTTTAATTATGATGTGTCTTGGTGTGGTCCTCTTTGGGTTCCTTTTGTTTGGGGTTCTCTGCGCTTCCTGGACCTGTAAGTCTATTTCTTTCACCAGGTGGGGGAAGTTTTCTGTCATTATTTCTTCAAATAGGTTTTCAATATCTTGCTCTCTCTCATCTTCTGGTACCCCTATAATTCTGATGTTGGTACGTTTGAAGCTGTCCCAGAGGCTCCTTACACTATCTTCATATTTTTGGGTTCTTTTTTCATTTTGCTTTTCCAGTTGGGTGTTTCTCGCTTCTTCGCATTTCAAATCTTTGACTTGATTCTTGCGCTCCTCTGGTCTGCTGTTGGGAGTCTGTATAATATTCTTTATTTCAGTCAGTGTATGCTTACTTTCTAGATGGTCCTTTATCACACCATCGAGGGTCTCATTAGATTTCCTGTACATCTCATCAAGTTTATTGACAGACTCTAGAAGCCTCTTGAGAGACCTCAAAAGTGTGGTTCTGAACTCAACATCCTCCCTTGATAGTTTTGTCCTGTTTCTTTGTCTCCGCATTTTTTACGCTTTCTTGGTACACCCCCTAGTGGTCTTTGTGTGCAGTCTTGTTGTGGTTAAGCTTTGATTGTTGCAGTTAATACTAGAGTGATTTGACCTCCAGGCCGACTGGCTGTGAGAATCAGCTGTGTTTGCAGTGGGAGAACTTGTGTCCTCTAGGGAGGTGCTAATCTAGCCTTTGCCTGAGGCTATCCGGCAAATGGCTCTGTGCAGGGCTTGGGCGGGGCGGGTCCCACGGGATCAACAGGGCGGAGGAGGGAGCAGTTATGGCTGCTCTCAGTCCGTCCCCAGGGGCTCTGCCTCTCTGTCTCAGCAACTGCTGCAAACCTCGGAGGGACCATAGCCAGACAGTCCCGCTTCTCCCATTTGAGTCTGGGTCCCTAGAGACTAGCCCGGATCTGGAGCTCAGAGTCTGAGGCTCCCTCTGGATTGAAACAGTCAACCGTGCCCTCAGCCACCAGCCCACGCTGCGCACACTCCGCACCTTAGTATTTTACTTCAGCACTGCGCCTCCTCTGATTCTCGGTTCCTCCTAGTTGTAAAACTTCCACTCAGCCAGCCTTCCTGTAGTTCTGGATGATGTCTGTTCTGTCTTTTAGTTGTATTTTTGAAATGGTTGTTCGAGGCAGCAAACTCCAGTGTTAACCTATGCCGCCATCTTGGTTTCTCACGAAAAATTAGTTTCTTAAGTAAAAGATAAAAAAAAATAAAAATGTGAAATAGTGAAGGTCATTCACTTCCTCCCCTGTTCTGCTTGGCATGTCTTTTTCCTTGCAGGTAGTCAGCATAGTATTGAAGTTCCCAGCGACCCACCGTTCTTCTGTATTGTAAGCCACAACCCTATTTTCAACCAGAGGGGATCTCTCTGCTCTCTGGTTCTCATCTGTCTTTAGTTGTATTTACACACAAGAGTCAATTTCTGCTACAGCCCCCTCTGGGTGGCAGTGTTTCTGTCTTAATATACAGGGCTAAAAGGCCTCTCTACTCTGGCTCTGTGCGCAATTCTGTGCGCAACTCTTTGCGTGACTCTGTGAGCATCTCTGCACATCTGGAACAGTACTTCAGGCTGCCTTTCTGGGTCCAGTCCAGCTATGGGTTAATATCTAGAATCCCCTTCTGCCAGCAGCCCTGTGGACCCCCTTCCACATTTGAAGGCTACACTGACCCCAACAGCCGCGAATTTTGTGGGGGGCAGTCTTTCTCTGAAGCTCTAGTTCCCACTGCGCATTTCTCCCTCTAGCCTGCATCCCAAATCTCACCTTTCTTTAGGCAATGCCAGCTATGTTTAATTTGCCAGTTCTGGGTGGGTACTCTTTGATTCAGCTGTTCCTTCTGCTCTGTGAGAAGGCACAGGGCCCGTCCATGAATCTGCGCATTTGTCCTCCCCTGAGCAGACCTCCCAGGAGCCTGTGGTCTGGGAGGTTTGAGTTCCTGCATTTGTGGCTTTGCAGCTGAGATAACTGGTCCCTGGGCATTGTGGTTGTAAGGTCCTGCGAGGCATCCAAGATCTCCCTGGTTGAAGGTAAGGCTGGGGTTCTGATCACAGTTAGTCTCTGATCACAGCCATCTCCCCTTCAAGATGGTGCGGCTTCTGTGGCAGAGCCAGCCACTCTGGGAGAGATTTCAGCTGCAGTAGGGGCTGTCCGGTCATGGGGGGCCAGTCCACCAGTCCCCAACAGTCCCTTGGAGTATAGCTGTCCCTTACTCACAAATACTGACACTCCCTGCACATCCACACACTCCTTTTCGTGCTCTCACTCTTACACTATCTAGCAGCATACAGTCCTGTCAGCAGCCATCTTGGATCTTGAGAGATGTTTTTAATGGGAATATGTTGCTCAGGTAAATGGTGTCGGGTATGAAAAAAATGTTAGAACCTCTGCACTAAAGCAATTAGCTCCTGTGGGTCAGTGCCTATAGGTTGCCTTTATATGTGTTTGAGTTTCATAGCAGAGGCTCAAGCTTGGAGCACAGTCAGGTCTAGTGGCCTCTCTTTTCACACCGAGCATTGCTAGTGGCCATATTGATATGGAATTTTAGGACTGGAACCTGATTCCTTGTCCACCTGAGTCGAAGAATGAATCCATGGACAGAGGGTAGTATAACAAAGGTGGAGATTTATTAAAGAACTAGGGGCCCAGTGCACGAAATTGGGAGCCCTCAGGGGATGTCCTACTGACGGCTTAAGCCCGCTCACTGCTCCCCTTGGGGAGTGGGCCTAAGCTGCAGTCTGGCCTCCCTTTGTGGGAGGCGACCTGGCTGATCAGGGGAAGGCACCAGCCCCATCAGCCTGCTGCTGCAGCCACTGCCAGTCACCGCAGCCACCAAGGTTTTTTCATCAACAGGGACTCCAGTCCCTTCACCATGAAAAAATGACAACTTTCTTTAGGTATTTTCAAGATCTGTCTTTCATAGGATATGACATTTCTTTCTTTGTTTATTTTTTTTATCCTCACCTGAGGATATGTTTCCATTGATTTTTAGAGAATGTGGAAGAGAAAGGGAAAGACAGAGAGAAACATCAAAGTGAGAGGAACACTTTGATTGGTTGCCTCCTGCATGAGCCCTGACCTGCGCCCCGGCCAGGGAGGAGCCTGCAACCTAGGTACATGCCCTTGGTCAGAATTGAACCCAGACCCTGGGGTGGGTAGGCCGAGGCATTATCCACTGAGCCAAACCAGCTAGGGCAGGATATGACATTTCTTAGCCCTCCAGCAGCGGACCTTCGATTTTTCTCCAGGAGTGTGGTGGAAAAACCCTAGATCACCTTTTTGGATTCTTATTACCCAAGTTACTAAGAATATTACCAGTGGCAGACAGGGAGGTTAGCAAATGAGCAATCAGAAAAGGTGTTTCCTCTGTAGTTCACACCAATCGTCAGCTTGGCCCCTGCCCAGGCCTCAAGCCTCTGGCCAAGACTTTAGGCCTGGGCAGGGGCCCCAAGCTCCCTCAGATCACCAGCTCATCCCCTGCCCAAGCCTAAGGCTTTTGGCCGAAGCTTTACGCCTGGGCAGCCCCCCTATCCCCAACTCCCTCTGACCGCTGGTTCTGCCCCTGCCCAGGCCTAAAGCCTCTGGCCGAGGCCTTAGGCCTGGGCAGGTGACACTAGCTCCCTCCGATCACCGGCTCGGCCCCTGCTCAGGAGCCCCCTGGCTCAAGCCCTTCCTAGGCTGCTCAGGCCCCACAAGGACCCTACTTCAGAGTTACCTGGACGCCAATGTTCCTGGGACCCAGGCTGCTGGGCACCTACATATGCAAATTAACCGCCATCTTTGTTGGGTTAATTTGTATACTCATCCGATTGGCTGGTGGGTGTAGCGGAGTGACACCAATTTGCATCTTTCTCTTTTATTAGTGTAGACAAGTACAGACTTCCATGTGGGGAGAGGGAAAGAGTCCCACAGAACGGACTCCCACGTGGGAAGGGGGAAAAGGTCCCACTGAGTTCCTTTTCCCTATGTATTATAAAGGCTGCAGGTCCTGGTGCCTTGATATCCCCTCTGATTGGTCACTATTCCCTTGGACTGGTTACTATAGTAACTCCTGGGCTCAAACATTGAACCTCACAGGGGACATGTGAGGTTCTCCCCTCCTCCTTTCTTATTGTTTTCCTATTCCCTTTGGGCTTTCTTCTTCTTCTGAATGAAGGGCTTCCTTCTCTTTAATTTATAAATATAGATGTTTTGCTGTTCCCAGCTCCCTCATTCTATGGAAATGTACATGGTGCAGCTTTTCAGCTCCCCTATTCTATGGAAATATACTTTCTGTTGCTCTGCAGCCCTGTGCTTCCTCCTCCATGGTCCCCTTAATTTCTAAAATTTCCTAAAACCTGTCCTATTTTACCCCTGAAATTCCTGTTTCAATATCTTAAGGTAGGTTGTAAAAAAAAAAAAAGGACACTTTATAACTGCAAAAGCACAATGCTCAATTTCTCAAACTAATTGTCCTTTCCTGTGTCAGACATTAGTGAAAATAGTGAATAAATAAATAAAGAGGCTTAAAGGTCTGTGACATATAAGGCTTTATCGGGGGAATCAAATGAACTCCAAACAAGGATACATGGCAAAAAGATGATATGCCTTCACTAGCTCTCCATCACAAAGGAAACAACAGAAAGCAGAGATTGGGAAGCTTTCCATCCCCCACTATGGAAGTGAGCCAGCAGAGTGTTCTTATCCCCTACACATTTACTTAATCTATCAATGGGGCCTGAAGTGAAGCTCTTTTCAAGATCAGATTCAATTTAAGCTCTGGTTCTATGCATTTAATTAACTATCTCCATAGAATTTTAAATACCAAAATGGATTACATATGCTTGGCATTTCTGTGGGCATATAAATTGCATACTTTAAGCAGGCAGGCCTCCCCTTTCCAATTTCATCGGTGGTAGTTTAAGCAAGTTCTTCATGTAAATATCCATCCTGAAGCAGGAGGGAAAAGACCAGTATCTTCCATTCCTGTACAGGTTTTCAGCAGAATTCATTGAAATAAATGTACTGGAAACAGGAAGTAGCAAATGGCACAAAGGCAATAACATTTGCATAAAGAAGCCATTAGGAAGGTGTGCCAATGGAACAATTGTGTGATGTTGCATAACAAATGCAAACATTCATTTAGTTATTTTAAAGATTCAGTTTATCTAGTCGTTTGTTTTTTTTTGTTTTTTTGGTTTTTTTGCATTTAAAGATGTGGAAGAAAGGGGCCACATGCTGACCGGACGAGCTCAGGGGAGGCCTGCATGGCAGTCTTGCAAACTCAGAAACCTAAAGTAACCACAAAGGATGGTCTGAAATTAAACTTTAACTAAAAGCCATTATGGTGGGCAGTTACGTCCTAGGCTGGTATCTTCACTGACAAGGTCAACTTTACCTGAACAGAGCCTATCTGTCTTTTTGCATCTATGATAACATACCCTTGAAATGTCTGGGTAACTTGTAACTTCCCTTTTTCTGGAGCCCCTTGGGCACAACCAGATGTGCTCGGCGCCAGGACAGATACCAAAAATTCATTATCATGTTAATTGATCCTGCACCCACCTAAGTATGTGTCCATCATTTTACTTTTTATCCAATCCCAGGGGTTTCCCCTGCTTTGCTTTATCCCTCCTCCTTAATCTATCACCAATGAATTTCATGTAACCCACCTACATCCCTCCTTTGATTGCAAATGTATAAATACAAATATAACCCCGCCATTCTCCAGAGCATTATCTCAATTCGTTGAGGTTCTGCTTCCCAGCATATGTCGACAGTTTGGCTCAAATAAACTCACAAAAATTCTTTAGTCTTCAATGGTTTTTACGTTAACAAAGACCATGATATTGAATGATTCTCCATTCCTCAGACGCCCACAGTTCTTGAAAAAGCATTCACAGAATGATTAAAAGCATAATAAAAGGGTAAATCTCAATGTAATATTTATCCAGCCTGAATTTTTAGCTTAATATATTCAAACTCCCCTCATCCCCCAATTTGCACAATCACAGCTTAATAAAGGACATATTTTAAATGTAGGCTGTTAAAAAGACAGTGAGAAAAACCAGAAACGGGACCACAAAACTCCCCCAAATGCCTCTGAGACTACATAGACTAGAGAGTGGAGAGAACTTTCCAGATCCTACCTTTGAAGTACCTCCCAAGGATGGGAGCTGAAAAGTCTCCACCCCACTAATGGCAGAGTTGGAGTGCTCCTGTTAGAGGACTAAATTCAGTCCACATCTCACAGAAACTCAATGCAAATGCCCAAGAAGTAATTGGAAAATGCAGCTTCACAAGTAATCATGAACGCAGATTAAAAGGAGAAATATTTTCTGGCCCACTAAATTACCAACAAGTAGATGGTGCCTTAACTGGTTTTGCTTCCATACTTGCTGTCCTATAGTCTCATGTAGATGCACACAGAAGCCTGAGTGATCCTGATATAACCTAAGACACAGGGGGATCCTCCCCTCATTGGAGCCTTCTAAGGGCTTGCTTCCCACTCAGAAAAACCTTCCATCATGGGCTGCCCACTGGCTGCCACTCCACACACATCCTCCCCTCATTCCCCTCACTGCTCTGCTCACACTAGTCTCCTTACCAGCCACTGAAATTATAAATTAGTGCCAGCTTCAGGGCTCTTGGAATGCTGTTTCCTTGGATCTTCACCAAGTTTCATTTTATTCTGTGCTGGGCTCAAGTGTTATTTCCCACCTAAAAGAGATAGATAGCACCCCATCTGAAACAGCACCATCCACCAGCCCCTTACCTCTTCATAGGACTTATCGCTGCACACTGTGTTTATTTCATTGTTTTTGTCCATCTTCCTTCAGGATCTGAGTGCCTTAAGGACAGGAAATTCTTTTTTGTTGTTGTTTCTGTGGCCATATCTCAAGTTCCCAGAACAGTACCTAGCACACAGTGAATAGGTGCTGATGGAATGAATTGAAATGGTGTGACCTGAGGCTATTCTACCTGTGTCCCCCTTCAAGGACAGTGGGAAGAGACATCCAGACAATCTCAATGGAATATTATCTTGCAATGTTAGCAAACACCTCTAAAAAGTTTATATCCTTGGATTCAGCTTACCACTTTCAGATACTTACACTAGAGAAATAATCAGAGATCTGGACAAAGATTTATCTATGAAAATATTTATTGGAGTGTATTTGTAACAGGAAATGATTGGAATAAATAGTAATACTAAAAGTGATATAAAATGGCTACCACTTAGTGAGCAGTTGTTAAGTGTTGGGTAAGATATTAAGATGCTTTAAACATTCTGCCCTGGCCAGTGTACTCAGTGGTTAGAATGTTAGCCCGTGCACCAAAGGGTTTCAGGTTCGATTCCTGGTCAAGGGCATATACCTGGGCTTCAGGTTCGACCCCTGGCCCCAGTGAGGGTGAATGCAGGAGGCAACCAATCCATTTGCCTCTCTCATATCTCTCCCTCTGCCCACCACCTTCATTCCCTTCCACTCACTCTAAAAGTCAATGGAAAAAATATTCTCAGATGAGGATTAACAACAAAAACAAACAAATAAAAAACATTCTATGAACTTGATATTTTCAATTAGCAGAAGAGAACACTGAGGTAACTTGCCCAAGGCATGGCCTGTTAAGCTTTATGAAGAATTGGGAATCGAGTTCTGGCTGCCTGACCTGAGCTAAGAAATAATAAACTGTGCCAGAATTTTGTCTTACTGTGGGAGGCTGTCTGGGCAAGGGAAGAGGCAA
Source organism: Myotis yumanensis (assembly GCF_028538775.1). Classification (NCBI taxonomy): domain Eukaryota; kingdom Metazoa; phylum Chordata; class Mammalia; order Chiroptera; family Vespertilionidae; genus Myotis; species Myotis yumanensis. Next base: position 108,034,754 of record NW_027223752.1, read on the forward strand.
GGAGGTGCCTGATCCATGGTGATCATAGTAGTTCTTTCAGCTCTAAACATCCCAGATCCCCTGGACTGAGCACGGAACCTGATCCTTTTGGTCCTCTGATGTTCTGTGTGCAGCCGAGGATTTTTGCAAACATTTATCACTGACCTTTACTAGATCAACATTTAGCAAACAAACTCTTTCCTCTACCCGCCCTCGCTTCTTCCTATTGTTGCCAGGGTTGATGGTTTCCTCTCCAATCCCTGACTATTCTCTGTGGAGTCTCACTCATTTCCTGTCCGGGGAGCCTTAGAATCCGATCTGCAGGCCAGCAGCAGGCCCAGGAGCCAGCAGCCCCAGGATCTGCTTCTCCTCATTGTCTTTGGGAAGACCATGAGGCTGTTCTGCTCCCCTCCCAGCCCTCATCACTGTCCTGAGAACCCAGCCCGGGGGTAGGAGGCCTTCTGGCCCTGCAGCCAGACCTGTTGGTGTGTTGGATCCCAGGCCTTGCTCCTGCCTCCCACCACACCCCTCCGTGCCCCTATCCACAGGAGGAAACTCTCAGCCCCAGATGCTTGCAGCTTCATTGACTCAATCAGTCCTTAGCTCCAGATGGTCTGGATTCACTTTTCGAAATGGCTCTGCTTCTAATTCCCCATTTACTGTTCATGTGCTTATTTGAAGATTGTGTCCCTTTCTATGTTTTCTTCTTATCCATTGGAAATTGTTTTAATTTAAAGCTGATGCTGCTAGTTAATCAAACTTCTGCCAGCCACATGCACACATCCACCCTCTGTTGCATTTGATCTCTCGTGTGTGTGTGTGTGTGTGTGTATGTGTGTGTGTGTGTGTGTGTGTGTGTGTGTGTGTGAGAGAGAGAGAGAGAGAGAGAGAGAGAGAATATCTTTCACATGGCCTCTTGTCCCCAGAAATCTAAAAGTTTCTTTATCTTGGCAGTTGTCCCAGCAATACCATCCCTGTCCTTTCCTTTGGCCTATTCTTAGGCTATTAAAAAATAAAAGCTTAAGGGCTCCTACAGTGCTGGTTTTCACAACAGCTACAAGAAACAGAACCAGCTTGGCCCAATCAGGGAAATCCAAGTTACCCACGGGATTCACTGGGAGCTGTTTGCCTTGTCACCTTCCCTCTCACTAGTCCCTCACTTCAGACAGTAAAGGACTGCAAGTAAAGGTTACAAATCATTTCTTCTTCACCTCCCCTTGCTGTCAGTTCCTTGGAGTCTTTCTGGAAAAAAATAAAGGAATAGTATGATTAGTTGATTCAATAAGCATTCAGAATTGATGGGCAATATTAACCCCATTTAACTTTTACTGTGCTGTTTACAGTATCTTAATCCAAAGGAGTCATTACTACAGGAATTTCAAACCCCCATAGTCACCTTTCTTCTCAGTTTGATTTGTCTTTTACCCTCTCTCATCTGACTCCAGACCACTAGGTAATGTTTCCCTGTGAAGTTGGTCTTACCTAGCTGCACCTGGCAAAGTGTGTCATCAGAATCGAAGCTACAAAGCTACTCAAGGCTGCTCTGGTCACCATGGACTTTCTGGTCACACACATGTTCAAATGAGCAGCCTGAGAGGTCAAATGAGAAGCTGAATATGGATTTACTTCCTAGTAGTGAGAATCAAACATGATTTACCTTCCTATTCTTTGACTTGAAGTTTTCCTTTCTCTTTGTTTTTCTCAAAGTGGGATGAAGCAGCAGCAAAGGTGAGGTAGCTATTGTGAGGCCAGAAGACAGGGCCTCCTTTTTAATATTGTTTTTATTGATAGACAGCTATTTATGTCCATTTCCAGTCTCTCCTCCCTGACTATCGTGCACTCAAGTATATTTTTATTATATTTTCAGGATCATGTGCACAGAGATGATTCTGCCTTCTTCTTTTAGATATTGGTTGGGGTTTCAAACAAAGGGGACTGTGTTTTTAAGGAGGAAGGAAATGGGAGTCAAAATTGTCATGTCTTTCTGATTGCAGACCAATGACTATTTGGTGAGCTGGTGAACTCTGCCTGTCTTGTGTCTTTGTCCTCATTTTCATTTCTCCAGTGCTGAAGGGTGCCCTGCCTCTCTGCTAGAACAGGCCCTGCTCTGAGGAACAGTGTTCCTGGTCACTGGAAAGACAGAAGGCTGAATGTGAACCAGTGTGCAGAGGGCAGACTGGTGGGTGACCTGACCCCCATGGTCCTACCACACCAGGAAAACCCGTTGACTTCAACATAAAAACCAGTCAAACTAATCTGCCAGTGCTAATAAGTGAAGCAGTCTAGTGGATTAATGTAAACTCAGTGTAGTAGAGTGGGGTGCAGGGTCAGTATTCAAGAGATTGAGGTCTAATTTTTAGCTCTGCCACTTACTAATTGTAGTTTATGAAATACATTTATAGCATTCATCTAAGTCTTAGTTTCCTAGTCAGTGGAAAATTCTTATCCATTGGAACTATCAGGAGGATCAGGTGAAAGGTCACCTGTGAACACAAATCTTAATGTAAGTGTTAAACAAAGATTTATAACCAGTTGATCTGGGTAATAGAAAGTAGTTTAGTCTAAAGATAATGTTCCCCACATTCATCTTACAAAAGGAAGGCACCCTGTTGGACTCCCAAGCCTGAAGGAAGGAGAAGATAACACTCAAATTTGGGTGACTTTGAGAGTTATGTGGACTTCTCTCAGAAATCACACATTTTCTGTATAGTTTTGTAGATGCTCTAGAATCATTGTGGGTCCATCCTGAGTCAGAGATTCAGTCTCAGTATTGAGGGCATTTTTTTCAATGATATACCATATTTTTCCATATATAAGACACTACTCGTATTTTTTTTTTTCTAAAATCGTTAGAATGACAATTGAGGGGCATCTTATACATGGAAGTCAGCTGAGAAGGGCCACATGGATACATAGCTGCCCATACCTTGTCAAACAGTTTTGCTCCAATCACGAACCTTATTGTTACTGACATCTATTGATGCCGTAATTGGAGGTGTAGATGGAGGTGGAGGTGGAGAGTGTACAGATGAAACAGGGACAGGAGTGTTCTGAGCCCATAAAGATGTCAAAAATAAAAAGATAAATACCGATAAGTGATTGTCTTACTCTGAAAAATTCAAACTAAATGTAATCAGCTATGCAAAAGAGCATGGAAACAGAGCTGCAGAGAGAGAATTTGGACCTCCTCCCACTGAGTGTATAATCAGGCAGTGGAGAAAACAGGAAGAACAACTCTTTAAGATGCCAAAAAAGAAGAAGGCCTTAGGAGGAAAACCAGCAAAATGTTTAAAATATTGATTTCTTAATTTTTGGTTGGAAAAGTGGGGGGTGTCTTATACACGGAAAAATACGGTAATGCCTCTGAAAAAGAATGATCTCTTTTACACAGGAAGCTGCCTGCCAGGCCACAATAGGTTGGGCATCACCAAGCTAATCCTTTGCATGTAGAGAGAAAGGAACACACATAATTTATGGTAATATGGAAGGTGAGTCACTCGCTGGTGCATCAGCTCCTGGCAAAAGATTATTAGCTCTAATAACTAATAGGTAAGCATTTCTCAACTAAACTTCATAGGATTTTGAACCCACTGCTACCTGAGGAATAGCCTCACAAGTAAGGCTGAGTAGTTCCATCCAAAATTAGTTCCAAAGATATACCTTGAGGATTCACAGTAGCATTTTCTAAAATTTTAAAATAAAGCTCCATTTTTCTGTAGTTGAGTTTTTTGATGTTTCCTTGTTATTGAATGCTTCTTTGAAACCAAAAGTATTAATATATTTTATCTTGCAGGGAAGTCAAAAAAAGATTTAATCACAAAATTAAATAAAAACCAAAGCCACTGACATTACACAGTAACACTCACTGAAGCAACAACTTGACGTTTTATGATTCTCCTGCGGCTGGACTTATTATTTGCAGGAAAATCAATATCATCTTTAGAGCAATTTGGGATGCATCTTGTCATCATAGAAAACAAGTTCCTGGTAGACTTTAGTAAAAAGGTAAGAATGAGGCATCAAAATGTGATTTCCCACCAGAAAATGATTATTCTTTGCCAGCAGGAAAAAAATACAAGAAGGGTGGCTCTCAAAACACATCATCATCCAGGGTTCTATCCACCTTCTACAAACACACTCTGCAGCTCTTGTAAATGGGTCACAGGCCTTTCCTGCAATGATGAAAAGGTTTGAGTACAACGTCAGTTAAAATGTCCTCAGATGCAGCATACATTTCATAGGATAGCCAGTGTTAGGTTAGGTGGCTCAGGAGGCGGCGCAAGAAATAGAGTTCAGTGAATCAGAAAAGAAAGGAAAGGAAAGTTTATTCTGCGTCCCCGGGAGACCCACGTACCCCCAAAGACAGGGCACGTGGATTCACACCAACATGGAGGGGGGCGCTTTTTTTATACTGCGGTTGGGTGAGGGGTTGGGTGAGGGGCGGGGACATGAGCTGAGGTATTCAGTTGAGGAGGCTTCAGCTGCAGGGGAATATGTGGATTCAGGGAGAAGAAGCAGGTTATCTGTGTCTGGCACGTTGACCTGTGAGAAATCCCAGATCTGTGAGAAATTCCAGAGGAAGTCCATTGTCTCATCCCATGTCTGTATGTATCTATGTATCTGATCCTGGGCTCTCTCCGACCTAACATCCCGGCCTTTTGGTGATAAGGGACGGCGACTCTCTGACTGCTTCCAGCTGAACAGGGACGACGAGGGGGGGTGGTGGTTAAAGGCCAGGGTTAGGCAGAGGCAGGTCGGAGGGGAGCCGAGTGTAGGGATGGAGCAGGAGCTGATTCACAGTCACATCTCCGCGATCTGGAAGCAGATGAACTTGAGGAGGCAGGGGGCTAAGAGAAAAAAGACACAGATGAGAATCAGGGGCCCTATCATGGGCAGGACCCAGGTAGCTAAGGGGCTTTGGAACCAGCTGAAAGGGGAGTTGTCCTGGAAGTGTCCTGCACGTAGTTCTTCACTCAGCTTAGTCAGGGTCTGTACATTTTGCTCCACTACTCCAGACTCATTGATGTAATAACAGCACTCTTCCTGAAGGAATATGCAGGTTCCTCCTCTTTCTGCAGTCAGAAGGTCTAAGGCGCGCTGGTTCTGTAGGGCTACTTGGGCTACTGATGTCACTTGCTGCTGTAGGGAGGCTAAAAGAGACAGTAGTAGACTCCAGGGCTAACTGGAGCTTGTCATTAAAGTACTGAGCAGTGACCAGACTGTTCCCGAGGGCCCCCCCGTGAGGCCTACTGAGGCAGTGATACTCACCCCTAACATGACAGGGAAGAAGGCAGCCCGGTGCGTCTGGGGGCGGGATGGAGGGAGCAGCCAGGCGAGCTCCCACTCTCCATACAAGGTTAGCTGGGGAACTACTGTGACCACGAAGCAAGGCCCGGGGTCAGGGGTTCATGCAGTTGCTTAAGGTGCCGTTGCACCAAAAGAAGGTACCTGGACTGGCCTTGGTGAGACTGGATACGGTGTGGTTTCAGGTACAGCTCTAAATGACTTGTCCCCCAGTTACCGTATTACTGGTCTGGTAGCATATCCATGGGGGCAGGGTGGGCTCTGGAGTTTCGGGTTCCCAAAGGGGAATGCCAGCCATGGGAGGCTGACATTCACCTTTCCCTTGGGTTCTTGGAGAAGTCATGAGTGGGACGGCAGCCAGCAAAGACCTGTCTGGGTTTTGCTGCCGGGTGACTTGTTTGCCGTTCTGGTAGTGGGTTTCAGGGACCTTGAACCTCCACACACGAGGGTGGGGGTGTGTGTAGATTGCTCAGGGCCTGGAGGAGAAGGAGGAGGGGAGGGCGGTTAAGGCAGACGTTAGTGGGGCCCAATACATCACATTTATAGAAGTCATGCTGCTCCGGGGTCCTCTTGAGTCCGGAGAGGCAGTGCCAGGACAGGTCGCCAAGCAGCTTGGCCGCGGTGGGGGCTGTGAGGATTACAGCATGAGGTCCCATCCACGTAGGCTCCAAGGCTTGCAATTAGGTTCTTAAGGAGGACCGAGTCACCAGGGTGAAGGGCTGGTCCTTGGGAGTCCTGGTCAGTTGGCTCTGGCTTGGGCAGAAACCTGTTCTCGTGTTCTCGGAGCAGTTGCCCGATTAAAGACAGATATGGGAGATACGTACCCAGGGGAGGGGGATCAGTAAGGAGACGGTGGTTGAGCAAGAAGGGTCAAAAGGGCTCAAGAAAGTGGGGCTCCTTGGTGTAGCCCGGACTTCTGGTTGGGGCCATGGGCAGGAGGTCCGGTCCAGGAGCTGCGAATTTCTAGAGAGAGTTTAGTTAGATGGTCCAATAGGTTGGAATTGAGTGGCTATGATGAGGGTTCGAGCCAGTGACAGACAAATCCAGAAGAATGTAGAGAAGGGATTGATGTTAGAGAGTAGATGGAAAGTTGTGTTGATGAGGGTGGACATAGGAGTAGGTCCAGGGTTTGTAAATAGAGAGTGACACTAGAGGATTTCCCATCCCAGACAGTAGAATTGATGACTCCCTCATCATTCCGTATCTGTTTCACCTGAAAATATGAAAAACCTGAGAAAAATTGGAGGGTCGCTTGCCAGGTAAGAGCCTGTGAGGAATGATGAGTCATCTGGTCCTGGATGGTGTTGCCGAATCTTCTTCGGGGATGGTGGGAGGCACTCGGTGAGCCTGAGAGAGGTAGGCATTGCAGTGAAAGTGGGAGGAAATATTAGAATGCGCTGCTATCCAAGGGAAAATGGAAGGAGCAGTGGAAGCCAGGGACCTGGAGGCTGGAGAAAAGGCTGGGAGGGAGGGAGCAGGTCGAGCAGCCTGTTCCCAGGCCTCTAGCCGCTTGGATTTTAAAACTGCCGCATTTTTCCTTTGGGAAGGGTGGAGGGGGATGGAGCGAGATCAGAGCAGTTTTCAGTTCAGAGGAGGAGACAGTGTGGAGGAGATAAAGAGATAAGGCATTCACAGCAGAGACAGAGACTGAGCTAGGCGGAGACTGAGCTAGGCGACTATGGTCTGGGACAACTGGGCCCCATGACAGGACGCATGGCAGTGGAGGATCGGTGTCCCTGTAAAGGGAGGGGGCCAGGAGTGGAAGGAGCAGGGAGGCTGAAGGGCAGAGTGGCCGCTAGGATGGTGAGGATATCTCGTCCTAACAGGGGCACGGGGCATGAAGGCATGACTAAGAACGAGTGGGTTATAGGGCTATGATGGAGGCCAGGAAGGGGTCCGGTGGCCAGAGGGCAGGTGGATTTGCCGTCAATACCCATGTCCGAGATTTTGGAAGGATAAAGGGGCCCTAAAAAGGAGGGCAGGACAGAGAAGGCAGCCCCCGTATCGACCGGGAAGGTGACCCACTACCTTCATTGTGACCCGAGGCTCAGCGAGGGTGAGAGGGTGATCGGAGTGGACGAGTCCGGCCGTCTTCAGTCTTCAGCCAATCCTAGCATGGCCAGCGGTGCATCATGGCCCGGAAGGGCGACCCCACCACGTTGAGACGTGGAAGGCTCGCCACTTTTCCAGGAGCAGTCACTCTTCCAGTGACCATTTTGACCGCACGCCGGGCAGGGCTTGGTCGGAGCCCGGGGCTGGGGGCACTGCTTTGCCCAGTGGCCTTCATTGCCGCATTTGAAGCATTGTCCGGTGGCGGCTTTCCTTTCGTTGCACCCACACCGCTCACAGCCCCCTCGGGGCCATGGCGGCTGCCGTCAACCTCAGGGCCACTAAGGCGTGTCTGCAGGTCCACCTTCTGTGGAAGGCAGGCTTGCCATTCTGACTGTGCCAGCTCCTCACGGGCATTAAGAACTTTCAAGGCCATTTTTCACTTGATCTCGGACCTGGGTTTGAGGACCAATAAAGACCTTAAAGGTCGGGTTTAGAGAGTGGGGGCAGACTATGCCCTCAATCCCTGCTGCCTCCCTCAGGGGTAGAATGGGCGCAGGAATGGAAGAGGCTGTTCTGGAGCTAACGTTCTCAGGATTTGGGCTCTAGGGGAGAAGGAAGCTGCTTGTTAAAGGGTCTGAAGAGAGCTGAGCTGCAATCTCTTGCAAAGGGAACTGGCCGGACAGTTGTGAATTTAAAGTGTTGGCAGTCATGGGGAAGGAGATTCGGCAGAGCGCAGTGGAAGGCGGGCAGTTAGAACTTAGAGAGGGTACTGCGTGGGGTACAGGTTACTAAGGCAGGCCTGTAAGGGGAGGGGAGAGCGCAGGAGAGGTGGCCTGGGTGGGCGTGGGAGAGGCACTGGGATTCTTTGATGCATACAGTGGGGTTGGCGGAGAAAGACACCAGGTGCTTCTCAATTGCAGTTTAAAGTCGCAACCTCCCAGGGGCGGGGCAGAACGAAGGCTCAGGGACAGAAGGAAGGTGGAGCCTGTGGAGCCTTTTGCCTACTGGGGAGGCAGGCAGGGGCGGGACGGAGTTTCCAGCAGCGGCTATGGCGTTAGCGGCTGCGGCAGTGCGCGGACGGACTGACTGCGCGGCGGCGGAGTGCAGGGGCATGGGGTTGTAAAAGGCGGTTTGAGTTTCCGGCTGCCGCAGGGCGGGCGGAAGAGGGGAGGCGGGATCCGGAGGCGGTGGAGAAGGCGTGGCTGGAGGAGAGTCCAGCAGGGAGGGAGGAGGGGACAGTGTGGACGGACAGGGGCACAAGGCCGGCAGGAGAATGGGCGGCTTTTGCCGGGGGAAGTTCGCGGTGGTCTGGTGAAGGGGAATGGGAGAACACGGAGACAACGATGATGATGGTGACGGCGCCGGCGCCGCCACCCACACACAGCACATGAACCCACCCCCACACACATACACCACACACACCGTGGGCTCGGTGGTGCACGGTGGGGGAAGCGCAGGGACAGCCCGGAGGGAGGAGGACGGACAGAGCGAGGAGAGATGGCGGAAGGACCTTTGGGGGAGGGACGGGGAACGCAGAGAGATGGAGAGAGGCTGAGAGAGAGAGACTGAGAGAGAGAGATGTGGTCACATTTCCCAGTTCACTGGCAGAAATTACTGAGATCGGTGCGACAGTAAAGTCAGGGTCCCGTTTTCAGACTGAGGCCATGGTACGTTACAGAAAAAGGACGCAGGTCCGGGACAGGCCCCGTGTTTAGCCAGATTGGCGAGCAGACACCCTAGAGGTGTGCTCAGGTCAGATTTGGAATTTGGATTCCCCGTGCTCGATACCCGTGGCCTGTAGCGGGGCTAAAGGCTGGCGTCCCAGCGGTTTAACCCACGCTACGGACGGACGGATGGACCGTGGGTGGGGTAGAGGCGTCCCTCTACCTTCCCAGGTCTGAAGGAGCCTTCCTGGAAGGTTCCGGAGAGGCACTCCCTGACTCGGCCGAGTTTTACAGACAGAGATGCCGGCAGGCGGGCGGCCACGAGGAACGGGCACGGGGGCGAGGCGGGACTCACCGCTGATGCTGCCAAACTGGGAAAAGTTGCCGAGCTGAAGAGATGAGGTCCTGATGGGTCCAGAGCCAGGAGGAGGGAGAGGCGGGCACCCCGAGCCGCGGAGGGACGGCCAAATGGAGTGCTCGCGCCACCCGGGTTTCAAGGCACCAAATGTTAGGTTAGGTGGCTCAGGAGGCGGCGCAAGAAATAGAGTTCAGTGAATCAGAAAAGAAAGGAAAGGAAAGTTTATTCTGCGTCCCCGGGAGACCCACGTACCCCCAAAGACAGGGCACGTGGATTCACACCAACATGGAGGGGGGCGCTTTTTTTATACTGCGGTTGGGTGAGGGGTTGGGTGAGGGGCGGGGACATGAGCTGAGGTATTCAGTTGAGGAGGCTTCAGCTGCAGGGGAATATGTGGATTCAGGGAGAAGAAGCAGGTTATCTGTGTCTGGCACGTTGACCTGTGAGAAATCCCAGATCTGTGAGAAATTCCAGAGGAAGTCCATTGTCTCATCCCATGTCTGTATGTATCTATGTATCTGATCCTGGGCTCTCTCCGACCTAACAGCCAGTAATAGTGCCCATTTGTTATATGACTTCATGATGTTAGGTAATAAAAGTCCTATGTCTCATTTGGAAAAGAAAAAACAAAGCTTTTGCAAGTCCCAGAATCATATAATTAGATGTAAAATTAAGAGACATTAAATCCAATAAGCCTAATTTCTCTTTAATGTGAGGAACCTCCTACAGCAAGCATTTCAAACTCACAGCCCATGGGCCATATGTGGCCACAACGAATATTTTTTAATAAAAATTTCATAACTTAATTTTTACAATATCCTGTTATACATAGTTATTAATAACAAACTACAATGTTCGCTAATGACTGATTACAATAATTGTGTTGCATTCATTTCCCTTACGTGCCTTACACAGGTGCACCATTTCTCTCCACTAATACTAGCAGTGAATATTTTAGCAGCCGATTGCCACATCATTAGTCTTGTACTGACTTGTTTGGTGCGCACAACAGGAAATATTTCGCTTTCAGAGAACAAGAAAAATATGTTTATTTGTGTTACGCTTATTAATTTGTGCAGTTATTCAGTGTCTGGTAAGTTAATGTTCAAGAAAAAATATTAACTTTTATTAAAACACTAGAGGCCCAGTGCATGAAATTTGTGTAGGGGGGGTTGTCCCTCAGCCCAGTCTTCACCCTCTCCAACCTGGTATCCCTCGAGGGCAGTTGGACATCCCTCTCACAATCCAGGACTGCTGGCTCCCAACCGCTCACCTGCCTGCCTGCCTGATTGCCCCTAACCGCTTCTGCCTGCCAGACTGATTACCCCCTAACCATTCCCCTGCCAGCCTGATCGACGCCTAACTGCTCCCCTGCCGGCCCAATTGCCCCTAACTGCCCTACCCTGCTGGACTGGTCACCCCTAACTGCCATCGCCTGGTGGCCAGGTTGCCCCTAACTGTCCTCCCCTGCTGGCCCAGTCACCCCTAACTTTCCTCCCTTGCCAGCCTGGTGTCCCCTAACTGCCCTCTCCTGCTTGCCCAATTGCCCTTAACTGCCCTCCCCTGCCAACCTGGTCACCCCTAACTGCCCTCCCCTGCTGGCCTGGTTGCCCCCAACTGCCCTCCCCTGCAGTCCCGGTTGCCCCTAACTGCCCTCCCCTGCCGGCCCAGTCTCCCCTAACTGCCCTCCCTTGTCAGCCTGGTCTCCGCTAACTGCCCTCTCCTGCTTGCCCAATTGCCCTTAACTGCCCTCCCCTGCCAACCTGGTCACCCATAACTGCCCTCCCCTGCTGGCCTGGTCGCCCCCAACTGCCCTCCCCTGCAGGCCTGGTCACCCCCAACTGCCACCCCTGCCTTCCCAGTCACCCTTAACTTCCTTACCCTGCAGGCCTGGTCACCCGTAAATGCCCTCCCTTGCAGGCCTGGTTCTTCCCAACTGCCCTCCCCTGCCGGACATCTTGTGTCCACATGGGGGCAGACATCTTGTGTGTTGGAGTGATGGTCAATTTGCATATTACCTCTTTATTATATAGGATTCTATTATTTTATGTTAATGATTACTCATTTATTTCAGCCCTTTGTAGCAGCATGTCTCTATCAAAATAAACCTAAGTTTCTATGTAAATTAAAGCTTTTGGTTGTTGTTTTTTTGCAGCCCACATAAATTTAAACCTTGTTTATTTGGCCCTTGTTAGCCTTTGAGTTTGACATGCTTGTTCTATAGTATGTCAAGGATTCACTTTCTCTTAAGTGTCATGTTTCCTTTCTCATCATTCAGTGGCAATGGATATTCACAAACATGTGTATGTATACAACATTTTATCTTCATGAGCCTCCAATAAATAATTAGGCTGAGAGCTTGTTCTTCTCCCCATAATATTGTCTGTGTGGTAAGTCACAGAGTATTAAGTGAAACCATTGGCAACCTGAACCATCAAAGGCTTCCCCAACAGTGATGTGGTAACACACTGTCAGTGAACTTCAAGAGAACCCTAAGTTTCTGCAAGGGTTTATTGCTTTAATCCTTGTACTCTTGAGTTATATCTTCAAAATGGCTTTTTTTTTCAGGACTTGAGACTGCTCACTCAAAACAGAAAGCAGAACCAGAGAATGGGGCCCAATTTATACATGGCAGGAGCCAGCTGGATTAGGAGGGGAGATTTTGAAAGTCAGGAAATGAAAACCAAAAGATTTTGCAAGGGTGAGGCCAATAATAAATCCAGCCAAGGTCAGTCCTCACAGGCCTGGAGTCATCAAACTTGAATCAACAAAGCAAGACTTAGACTCCATAATCCAGACACTAGGCATAAGAACCATTTCTCAAAGCAGGAGTCAGAATCCACTGTGGGATGATACCATTCTCAGGAAGCCAGACAATTGTAAATCTAGTGCTGCTCAGGATCCTTACTTCTTATCATAGAGGTTGCTGGTGAGTGAGAAAGCTCCAGGGACCAAGGTGAGTAGTGTGCATATAAAGGCAATGGAAGATTCTGGGCCAGTGAGAGCAAAGAAATCAGGGGTCAGTTAGACACTTGAATTTTCTGTGTCAGCCCCTAGGACATTGGTACTTCTGTTCCAGTGTTCTTCTTCTTTTGAGCAACTTTACTGATTAAACAACTAAAGGCCTCTAGGATAATTAAACTAGGATAATTTTCTAAAAGCAATCTATTCCAGAAGGTTCTTGTCACATGCATAGTCCACATCTTCTTCATTTTTTTATTTTATTTTATTTTTTTGTGACCAGGGATCCTCCAGCAAGCTTACCCAGCAACCTTTCTCCCTACTCTCCAAGTGACACTCTCCAGTTTGTGTCATTTTCTTATGCTAAACACAAACAGCCAACAATAAAAACTATGCAGATTTCTATCACTGAGCTTATTGTATTATAAAGGTTGCATCATATGAAATTGCCAATATTAATCATTTTTGACCAAAAAATGTCAATTTCATATAGTTCAAACTATCTGTTTCTGTGTCTGTGTCCTCTGCTAGGCCATGAGTAAGGACTGTGCTTTGTTTTCTGTTTGTGTAATCAAATTTAAGATGTGCTGGCACTTCACTGGATCTGTCAATGGCTAATGAATGAATGAAGGGGTTGAGAGCAGAGGCTTCAGGACCTTCAGGACTCAAAGCTGGGGCTACGTAAAGAAGTTATGTGACCTAGAAACAACCCTTCCATCTGACAGAACTATAAATAGTACACATTTCTTGGGATAGTCTATTCCCTCAATAAAAAACATGACCACACTGAGAGATAAACATACTATTTTACACCCCAGCTAAAGGATTTTCTTTCCGTGGAGGTTAGCATAGCCTCTTACACCTCACAGGACAGGACCTGAGTCTTGGGTCTTGCTCTTTCACATGTTGCTCTGTTGACAACAAACGCCAAAGGTTTAGGCCTGAAGACGTTGGCTTTAAAAATTATTGCATAGCATGACACAGGTCAAATCTTGTTCCTGGCTAGATGCTGACACTATGCAATGCTTATTTTCTTCCCAAAGTGATCCTCATATCGAACCCACAACCATGAATATCTCTTGCAGCACCCACTTTGGTGAGACATGGCTAATTTTACTTGTGATTAGGTTGCCTTAATCACTAAGTTGCAAAATTTCTGAGAAAACTTGCAGAAATGTCTTTAAGTCAAGATATTTTCTTCATGATTATTCTAGAAATTTCCACATTCAGACAAAGACATTCTTCTAACTAAACAAAGTTTAATTTCTAGTGCAAAACCTTATCATAAGGAAAGTGACGTATCCTAAAAATTCAGACCAGCAATTTTTAGGGAAAAAAGATAAAGAGAAGGAAAAGAAGTCTGCTAAGAATTACTTTGCCCTCGCTGGTTTGTCTAAGTGGATAGTGTACCAGCCTGCAGACTGAAAGGTCCTGGGTTCAATTCCAGTCAAGGACACATACCTCAGTTACAGGCTCGATCCCCGGCCCTGGTCTGGGCACGTGTACAGGAGCCAAGCAATCAATGTGTCTCTCTCACATCAGTGTTTCTCTCTCTTTGTCTCTCCCCCTCCATTCCACTCTGCTCTTTTTGGTGGATGCTGTGGTGGTGGGTTGAAAAATCTGGCAACTTTCGGAAAATAAAAAAAGCTCTCAATCTTAATGTTAAATTTCATTTTTAAAGTCCATGGGACAATTGTTCTAATGACTGGGCATCATCACATCATCAGCAAGAGTCAGGCACTGTCCACAGGGAGGGCCAGGGAGAGTGGGTGACATGTGAGGAGGGTGTGCTTGGTTATTGCTTAAGGCCATAATCAGTTCAGATTGAATTTCAGTGTTCTAAGTGCCAAAGAGAAAAATAAGTTTAGCAATAAAGTTATATGTGTTTGTGTAGACATATTTTACAGCAACCAGCTGATTTGTACTTGACATTCTCATCTTCAGCACCTTTCCATGAGGAAACAATCCAGATTAGCTATTTATTAGTACTGAGAGTTGTGTGTAAGTTAGGTAATAAACCATTAAGCCCACTTTGAATTTCCAAGTGACAGTGAAAAGCAGAGTTCTGCTTAGGGACCACAGATATTTTTTTTCTCTCCTACCTCACTAGATCTGCCTTATTCAGGGGATCAAAAATAATAGGTGGCGAGATCTGCCATAATGTGTAGTTTAATCTAACTCCATTATACTTATGTTTGGAGTTAGCCGTCATACTAACTCCTGGTTTCTCAGACTCTTTCAGCCTGAGGATCATCCAAGGGCTTGGGGGAACAATCACAGTGGTTTGTGGTACTGAGACTTAACTCCATTTTGTTAATGAATTCAAGTCCCTCTACTGCAAGGACCCGTGGGCCCAGCTACTTTGATCTCCCAGTTGTTGCTGCCAGGTCACTACTTCTCCCAGCAGGTGCTTCAGCCACTCAGCATTTGTTCTGAGGAAGGAAAGACTGGGGTCCCACTGACTCACACTCAAAAATCTTCCCTCTAACCACACACCTGTATCCTGCAAAGGGATGCATGCACTTCAAATCTCTCTACCTAGTGGTACATTCTTGGCCCTCTAGCAACAATATAATCTACTCCCTTCACCCCCATGTAGTTGAGCCATTTTGTGCTTCTTTCTTTGTTCATCTTAAGAATCTTAACTGAATGTCTTGAGGGCCTCATTAGTAGTCTCAACATCCCTTTCACTGCTTCTGGGAGATGGATGTGGAGATAGGAATTATATGCTTAGAAAATCTGCCCAATATGCCAGAGTTCTTGAAGACAGGTTACCTCCCCCCAACCCACATACCTAACACGACCCTCAAAAAGATTACAGATTTCAATGAGCCCAGTAGAAATCTCCCAGGAATAAAAATCTACAGCTGCATTTTAAAGAAAAGGAATGGAATGGAAAGCAGTAGTTATACAAATAGTGAACAATTTGTAAAGATTGATCATTTATAGAAATGGCCCAGTTAAGAAAGACAGAAAAGTGAATCACCTGTCATTTACCTGACAAACAATGGCCTGAGAGGACAGCGGGATCTTCTAAGATTGAACAAAAGTACCTGCAATGGAAGTAAAAGTCTCACTTATCTTCTCTAAGGGAAACCAGAACTTTCTTTAAGAGATATTCTAACTTTTTCTTTTAAATAGAAAAGATGACGGGTCAACAGGTAATTATGTTTTAAAACATCTACTTGGATATATTTTCGTATGGTTTTTTAGGAGATATATTACCCAAGGCTAAAATAACATTTAAAAGAAAATCCTTAGACAATGTGTAGCTATTCAGTAGGGCATATAAATGCCTGGACTTTTTATGTATTTGACTTCTCAGTATGGGAAATGTTAAGATTGCTAATATTTCATAGCATCACAGAAATACTTTGCTTGGACTTGAATTTTAATTTTGGAAAATTTTCTTACAGAAATCATGAGATTTGTGTAGAAGACAGAGCCCTGTTTCATCAGGGATGATAAAATAGCCTCTGAGACAGCATATGGAGCTTTAAAGACAAGTTCTCAGGATTTTAAAGGGCTTTCCATGAACTAAAAGAATCCATATCCCTGAAAGAGGAAAGGCTAAGAGGGTAGAATTGATCTCCAGAGCCAACCCCCTGGGGACCATAAAGCTGACCTAGCCTAATGGAACCACACTGGCCTTCATCTCAATTATGAAGTAGATAGAACTTGTACTTAGCATCTTCTCTCTCCACCTGAAGCCATTATTCTATGGAGATTTACAACTGCACTCTTCTAAGCACTGGGAAATGAAGGCCCCAACGTCTAGACCTTCCTTCCCTCCATAACCGTATTCCTTTTCTCTCCACCTCTCCACCTCTACTCTGATCTTACTGTTTTGGGGTCAGTGATCCATCTATGCTCATGGACTGCCATCCTCTGAGAAGATAAGTTCATTTAAATGAGGACCCCTGGAAAAAGCTATTGGCCTTTATCCAAATGAATCCAATTATAGAAATGTTTAATGCTGGAGACACAAGTAGGGACATATTTGGAGACAAGATGAACCCCTTTAATTACATCACATAAGAGGCTTTCCTGTCCACATACAAGTGTCTCCTTCATTTCTAAATCTCCAAGACATCAGAGAGCAATGTCAGTGTTATCACTAAGAGCTATTTTTGCTACAAGAGTAAGCAGAAACCTTTCTCACTCCAATCGTTAAAAGGACGATCTTAATTAGTAAAGGGTGAATAGTGGAATGTGTTTCTACTTTCAAATGTATACAATTTATAGATCTAGATTTTTAGAAGTCTAATAGAGGTCCTGGGGAGCTTGTTTTAATGAACAGATGAGAACGATTTGTAATGCTGGCATTAATTGCTTATATTTAAATAGTTGCTTCTGAAATGTTTAAGGATCTGTTTGAAACCAGTTTGTTCTTTTTAAACCTCAGCCTGCAATTTAATTTGCATTTGCAAATTACTCCCAAACCTTTTATTTTGTAGATAAGTTAAAAGTAAATTTAGCTAACTAATCTATACAAGAGGTCCAGATTTCTGTGATTTTTACAGGAGTTGCTAGTTTTGAATCCTGTGTTATCTGTTGTTTTCTTATGACTAATGTTGGTTTCTTATGACTAATGTTTAGTTTTAAGGCATATTTAAAATATATAATTTTGCTGTCCTTGCTTCATGATGTTAATTTAGCCAAGGCTGCAGTGATAAAAATCAACATAAATAATTACATAAATAAAAAAATCTACAGTCTTCCTGAAACTACCACTTTCCTGAAACAATAGTTTCCAAAATGATTGTAATCAGTGAGTGTTTCATTGGCTCCAGTGGATGGTTTTGTAGATGGTTTCCATTTGCAGTGATTTGCTTACAATATCCATCCACTTTCATAAACACACATACACACCTGTGCATTGTTATTTGTTGGCTTCAGTATATGCCATCCGCAGTTCAAATTAGGCTGAAGCTAAATACCAAATATGGATTCAGTAAGGTCCTGCTGACATATCATGGTGGAAATTATACAGACCTCTTTTTAAAAGATCTAGTTGCTGATAAATCTGAAATCCTTTTTATAACATTTCTGTACATTGAAAAATAGGGATCCAAGGTCCCAGAAATACACAAAATGTAAATCTCAATGGCAATAAAGTAGATATTTTACAAGGTGGCTCCCTTTAGTCTTGGGAAAGGGTGGACTTCCCATGTAACTCTTTTAAACAGCTGAGGAAACTCAATGCCAATGTCAATCAGATTCCAGTGAGTGGAGGTCAGCACTAACATCTGGCTAACCTCTCTTACTGCAACATATCCTCACACTCTTCTCTTTCCTACACGTGTTCACTCTTTAGAAAATATTTTATTTATTCCACCATCTGCAGAACAATATGGACTCTGGAGCATAGATGAGAGTTGGACCTCTTCGAATTTGTGAAGCAGAAAGTATTCTTATCATGCTCACCTCTCTTTTTCTGGAGCTAAAGATTTTATTACATCTCCTATGAACAAAGATTAAGCCATGAGTTTGTAGTAATTTTATTTTACTAGATGAGAGAATGACAGCATCATATCAATTAGTGTTGGCATATTACCCAGCACAAGAACAATGAAACTCACTCATTATCAATGTTAAAGCCTTAGGAAAGAGCTTAGGAAAGAGTCATCCATGAGGGTCATGACAAGCTGCAGCCTCACAAAACGTCTACACAATTCTGCCTTCCCATCACGGATCCTCTTCTAATACCGAGGGCCAGGGGAACTTGGGCAGTGGATGGGCTCCAGACATGGGGGACTCTCTAAAGATGTAAATTTCTATTTTTTTTGGAGTGTTACCCTAAAAATGTTGGCAGATCATATAAAGAATTTTCTTTTTTTTTGAAACTTCCTTGAGTCAAACCAAGCTCTGCTGGAATTCTCATCAGAATAGGCTCTCTCATGGTTTCTAGTATTTCCTGTCTCTGGACAGGCTGTAGCAATCTGAACAAAGCTTCTTATGGTATTTTATCCTGTTTGGACTCAGTTCCAGTTCAAACCTGAGGCAATGGAAAGCAGTAAAAAAAAATGTTGAGGAAAAAATGACCCTGCTAAAAGAGTGTGATCCCTGTTAAAAGGGTGTGAAAGTTTGTTATTGTTATTTATTTTAGTGGCAGGTCAGTGGGAAGAAAAAATGCCATATTAAAGGCCAGAGACCTGAGTTCCAGTTCTTATTCTTTTGCTGTCTAAGGTTGTATTTGAAAATATTTTGCTTCATTTGTAACAGAGACTGCAATTTCTTTAAAGACCTTCCAGATTTCACAGAGCATATTACAAGGGCCTATGCATTTTATTCTGATAATGCTTAAATATTTGGCAAGGCTACTTATCTGACCTGGTTCTTGACCTTAAGTCAAAGCACTATCACTTATGAGGAGACTATGACTAGCAATTTTCCCTTTACTGCCAATAGTTACATTTCAAGCAGGTACCATGGAAATTAGTTACAAACATATATCTCTAGTTGACAATTTTGCTGATCCATGAAAATATATAGTTTTTGTCCTTTTAATAATTGGCAAATCTGATGTTGTTTTCCCCTTTAAATCTTTTCCTAATAACATTAATTGAGAAAAATAGTATGGATCCCTCTTTCCAAACTTACCCAGGATCTCTCTGTTCAGCCTCTGAGGTTGTGACCTAGACAACTTTAGAAAATTCTATTTACCTGGGAGACAATGACATGATGTCTTTTGGGATTATGCAGAGCAATGGCTGTCACCTTCACAACTTTTTATACTAATCACATTGTATTACGTACTTGCCTTTCCTGAAACAAGTCATTCTTTGTGTACAAGGTTCCCTCTGCCCGGAATACCTCCATCATTGCATTATAATAATTGCTTTCATTCTACTTCCTCAAACACAATAAAATTCTCACAGGCAGGCACTCTGTACTATGCTTCACAGCACAGGTTAATAAAAGTCTTTGGAAAGCATGCTATTTTGCTGCATTTTGCACGGTTTACATTATCCAGAAATACAACCAATGAAGAGAAGGAAAGATTAAACATTACATTTTAAGTGACATACAATTAAAAATGCTTTGTGGGAATTGATACAAATAAATTTTACCTGTCTTCTCTTGCTACTGACTCAACTTCCCCAATTCAGTTAGCATTTGTCTCCCTTTTTGTCTGTCTGCATATTTCCATTTTTAAGTGCATTATAATACCAAAGGAAAAAATAAAGATGCATACAACAATGAAATTCAGGAAAGTAGGACAAAGCATAACAAATAAAGGTACAGCAAAGATGAAAGGTATAAATTTGTTTCTGTAAGAGCCATTACGGGGATACAGTACAGCGTTATGGCTGGGGCACAGACACTGGAACTGAACCACCTAGTTTTGAATCACAGTTCTAGCACCTATTTTACTTCTCTGTGTTTCAGAGTTTTCATTTGAAAAATGGGAATCATAAGATTATTCTAGGATTAAACACAATAATATACAGTTTCTTTTTGTTATCTGTGGTATTTATGTTCTATGCAGTTGCCAGGAACTCTAAATTAGCAAATATTCAACCATGGCTCCCAGAAGAAACTTAGGGTTAGTTTATGGTGAACCTCTGATCATATTTTTATCAATTGACCAACACATAAGGTCACTCTGCCAAGACTGGGAGAGAGATGTAGTAAATCTATTTAATACATAGAAACAAATACGGGGATGGTGGTGGAGGAAGTGAATGGAGCAGCCAAAATGAGGAAACAGACATGAAAGCATTGTTCAGACTACAGAAAAAGAAGTAACAAAAATGAAGACAAGCATTCTGTCAGATTCAGAGTTCAAAACACTGTTTATAAGGATGCTCAATGAACTTAGGAGAAGAGTAGATGAGCATAGTGAGAACTTCAACAAAGACAAAAGAAACATAAAAAAGAACCAGAAAGAAATGAAATAAAGAATACAATAACTTAAATGAAGGATACATTAGATGGAATCAACAACAGATTAGTGGAAGTAGAGGACTGAATCAGTGATTTTGAAGACAAGGTAGTGGAAAACACCTAATCAGAACAACAAAAATAAGAAAAAAATTTAAAAATGAAGATAATTTAAGGGACCTGTTGGACAATATCAAGCATAACAATAAAAGCATCATCATGGTACTCAAAGAATAAGAGAGAGAGCAAGAATTTTTATTTGAAGAATTAATGGCTGAAAGGTTCTCTAACCTAATGAAGAAAATGGACATAAAAGCCCAGGAATTACAGAGAATCCCAAACAAGATGAACCCAAAGAGGCCTACACCAAGACACATCATAATGAAAATGCCAAAGATTTAAGACAAATTAAAAATTATCAGAGCAGCAAGAGAAAAGCAGTTAGTTACTGCGGGGGGGGGGGGGGGGGGGAGGGGGGGGAGGCATGAGGGGTAACCAGGCCAGTGGGGGGGGCAGTTGGGGGTGACCAGACCAGCAGGGGGGGGCCAGTAAGAGGTGACCAGGCCAGTGGGGGGGTGCAATTGGGGGCAACCAGGCTGGCAGGGGGTAGTTGGGGGTGATTAAGCTGGCAGGGAGGACAGTGAGGGGCAACTAGGCCGGCGGGGGGGGAGGTTGGGGGTAACCAGGCTGGCAGTGGGGGCAGTAAAGAGTGACCAGGCCGGGGGGAGGCAGTTAGGAGCAACCAGGCCAGCAGGGAGGGGGCAGTTAGGGGTGATCAGGCCAGCATGCAGAGGCTGTGAGGGGTGATCAGGCCGGCAGGGGGTGCAGTTAGGGGCAATCAGGCAGGCAGGCAGGTGAGCAATTAGAAGCCAGCAGTCCAGTTGGAGAGGGTGCAGGCTGGGCTGAGGGGATCCCCACCCCCCCATGCATGAATTTCATGCACTGGGCCTCTAGTATATAATAATGAAATATTATTTGGCCATAACAAAGAATGAAGTCTTACCATTTGTTACAACATGGGTGGACCTAGAAGATATTGTGCTAAATGAAATAAGTTAGACAGAGAAAGACAAACACCATATGACTCCACTTATATAGGGAAACTTATAAACAAAATAAATGAACAAACAAGACAGAAGCAAACTCATATATGCAGAGAACAAACTGATAGTTCCCAAATGGGAGAGGGATTGGGGCACTGAGTGAAAAGGTAAAGGGATTAAGAAGTACAAATTAGCAGTTACAAAATAATCATGTGCATTAAGTATAGCATAGGGAATATGGTCAATAATATGTAATCACTATACATGATGCCAGGTGGGTGGAAAGTTTATTGAGGAATCACTTTGTACGTTATATAAATGTCTATCCACTATGCTGTACAGCTGAAACTGATACTATATTGAATGTCAAATGTAATGGGAAAATTTTTAATTGGAAGATAACCTCGATGACAAGCATTTCAAACTCAAAGGCTAACACGGGCCAAATAAACAAGGTTTAAGTTTATGTGGGCTGCAAAAAAACAAAAGCTTCAATTTTCATAGAAACATAGGTTTATTTTGATAGAGACATGGTGAATACAAAGGGCTGAAATAAATGAATAATCATTAAGATGAAAGAATAGAACATTTTAATAAAAATTAATATTTTTTTCTTGAACATTAACTTATCAGACACTGAATAACTGCACAAATTAATAAGTGTAATGCAAACAAACCTATTTTTCTTGTTCTCCCGAAGTGAAATATTTCCTGTTGCACACACCAAACAAGTCAGTCCAAGACTAATGACAATCAGCTGCTAAAATATTCGCTGCTAGTATTAGTGGAGAGAAATGGTGCGCCTGCAGGTAAGTCACGTAGGGAAATGAATGAAACACGATTATAGTAATCAGTCATTAGCAAACATTGTAGTTTGTTATTAATAATTATGTATAACAGGATATTGTAAAAATTAAGTTATTAAATTTTTATTAAAACATTTCTTACATACCGTTATATTGGCTGGGTCGCAAAAATATTTGTTGTGGCTGCATGCGGCCTGTGGGCCACAAGTTTGACATGCTTCCTCTATGACTTTCAAAAAATATACAAAAGGAGATTATTCTCAACGTGGGTGGGCCTAATCCAAACAGTTGAAAGTCATAAGAGCAAATATTGATGTTTTCTGGAGAAGAAGTTCTGCCTCAAGACTGCAGAATCAAATCCTGTCTGAGCTTTCAGCCTGGTGGCTTGACTTAGGATTTGGGAATTGCCAGTCTCTGCAATCACGAGTCAATTTCTTAAGAGAAATCTCTGTATGAACACACACACTCACACACACACACACACACACACACACACACACATACACACATACATCTACTGTTTCTGTTTCTCTGGAGAAAACTAACACATTCATTTTTATTATTTTCTCTCTTGTGGTGAGGCAGTCAATTGAGAGGAACACCGATTGGAAATCAGGAAGTCCTGATCTTTGTCAAACTTCTTTTCTTTTCAGGGATTTTATCAGCTACATAATTGTACTGGCTAGTCTCTGTGGGTCTTTTTATCTCTAAGATTCCCCAGGCAGAGGAAAGAGTGAGCAGAGGACTTCATTCTCCCTGCCCTGTCTTTCACCTCTCCTCATAGACTCACTGAATATGAGAGTTGGCTCAAACCTTAGAGATTATATCATCCAAGCTCTTTGTTTCTTTATTTCTTCAAGTACAAATGTAAAAATGCAGGCTCACATTCCTTTTTTTTCCTTCTAAAATTGGGCATAAATTATTGTAAGACTTGCTAAATCTGTTGCCAGATTCCCTGAGTCCTTGGGAAGTCCTGCCAAGTGTGGTCTAAACAACAAAAAATTAGGCAAAATTAGTGTTGGGTAGGGAGAGGGTAGGGAAGATGGGATCCTTAAAGCTTTGAAATGCCAGCAGAAAATTGATCAAAGCCAAGATGAGTTTCACCCATCTCTTCTAATGAGCTGCTAATACTGTAGTGGCAGCCTTGTCAGGATAATTTGTCACACATGTCCCTGTGTGGGCTGAAGCCCCTTCAGAGTCATATTCCCAACCCACTGCCACAGGCAACTTGTCTGAAACAAAGCTCTAAGACAGAATAGAAAGGGAAATGCAGGGGGGGTTGGGGGGGGTAGTTAACGGCCACTGACAAGTTGTCTGGCCCACTCTTCCAGATCTTGTGACCACAACAATATCTACCGTCATTAGGCTTGAAGAGCCTGCTGTTACTTTAATTACATGTGTGTTACTGCCACAACTGCAATGCCCACTGTCACAAAGATGCTGTCCAGAAAAAAAAATACCACCTCCTGAAAAATAACACAGTGTCAACACTAGTTACCAGACCAATAAAAATCATGATAGCAAAACTTCTAGTGGAGACAGGCTCAGCAGTGATCCCTTAGCCAGGGCAAAGTTCTCTCAAGCCGAATGACTGCCTGTGACCCCAGAAGGACCTGTGTCCAAGCATCAGCTGTGGGGTGCATGGCTCACACAGTGAGTCCATCCATTAGATGGGGACCCTGGGACTCTCAGGCAGACCATCAATTGGCCAACACTGTTGTCACTATCAGGCCTTACAAAGGTCCCATTCTTTCTGCTTTCAACATATAAGCACCAAGAAAATACATGTTGTGGGCAGACCAGAGGACAAAGAATGGAACAGAATCCAAGGTGCAGAGGTGTTGGGGCAGAAATAATGCCCACATCATAGGCCAGATTATACAATGTCTCTTCTAGGCTGAGTTGTGCAATGTGGAGGAGAGAGGCATAATTTCTCCTTATTTTTCCATACCTTTAACAACAAGTACAAAAAACAGTACAAATTATAAAGAAAGTGTACTGTTTTTTCAAGAAAGACATCTGAATTATCATATATTCAGATATCTTATGTTCATATATTTATTTATATATGCCCTGCTCAAGCCAAAATAGATTTTAAGATGCATCATTTCTCAAATTGTATAACCTTTATGTGGAAGCTACTTAAATAATGCAAGTTAAAGGTTAGTCACATTTATCCTCAGATGCTACAGCAGCATCCAGGCCAACTCCATCATTTATTAGAGAAGTGATTTGCAAAGATTGGTGAAGTGACTTTTCAAAACTCATACAGCTAGTGCATGTTTTCAACTTGGTGCCCTCAAAACCCAGTTTTTCCTACTTCCACCACATTAATTGTATGAAAAAAGAAGGAATAAAAGTCCAGGGGGAGCTTTCTGTGGAGAGGGAGGAGTATCTCAGGTTCAAATCCTCAATCAGTGCTCAAAAAGTCATGTAATCTGGTCTGGACAGGCAGCTAAAAAGCCAGGCTTAATTCCAGGAGGACAGAGAAAAAGGGGCTTTGCTGGAGAGAGAGGTAAAAATGGAGGCAACAAGGAGATAAGACTAACTTAAAGAACTGAAGAGGCTAATATGGAGTGGGACTTGAAAACCTTAGAAAAAATTATTCAGACTATGAAATCTCTAATTCCAACTTAAAATCTTACACTGGAAACGGCTGTTTATAACTCTGTTGCATACTTTAAGTTGCAATCCTCTTCTAAGTAACCTGCTAGATTACTCACCTGTTAGTCATGGGGTTATTTTTTTAAATATATATATTTTTAATTAAATCTTTATTTTTCAGATTATTACAGTTGTTCCTCTTTTTTCCCCCCATAGCTCCCTTCCACCTGGTTCCCACCCCACCCTCTGCCCTTACCCCTCTGTCCACTGTCCTCATCCATAGGTGTACGATTTTTGTCCAGTCTCTTCCCGCACCCCTCACACCCCTTTCCCCCATGAGAATAGTCAGTCCACTTCCTTTCTAAGCCCCTGATTCTATTATATTCACCAATTTATTCTGTTCATCAGATTATATATTCACTTTATTTTTATTTTTTTTAATAATTAAATATTTATTGTTCAGATTATTACATTTGTTCCTCTTCCCCCCCCCCCATAACTCCCCTCCTCCCAGTTCCCACCCCACCTTCTGTCCTCACTCTCCACCCACTGTCCTCATCCATAGGTGCATGATTTTTGTCCAGTCTCTTCCCGCATTTCCCACACCCCATTCCCCCCCAAGCATAGTCAGTCCATTCCCTTTCTATGTCCCTGATTCTATTATAATCACCAGTTCATTCTGTTCATCAGATTATTTATTCACTTGATTCTTAGATTCACTTGTTGATAGATGCATGTTTGTTGTTCATAATTTGTATCTTTACCTTTTTCTTCTTCTTCCTCTTCTTAAAGGATACCTTTCAGCATTTCATATAATACTGGTTTGGTGGTGATGAACTCCTTTAGCTTTTCCTTATCTGTGAAGCTCTTTATCTGACCTTCAATTCTGAATGATAGCTTTGCTGGATAAAGTACTCTTGGTTGTAGGTTCTTGCTATTCATCACTTTGAATATTTCTTGCCACTCCCTTCTGGCCTGCAAAGTTTCTGTTGAGAAATCAGCTGACAGTCGTATGGGTATTCCCTTGTAGGTAACTGAGTTTCTTTCTCTTGCTGCTTTTAAGATTCTCTCTTTGTCTTTTGCTCTTGGCATTATAATTATGATGTGTCTTGGTGTGGTCCTCTTTGTATTCCTTTTGTTTGGGGTTCTCTGCGCTTCCTGGACTTGTAAATCTATTTCTTTCACCAGGTAGGGGAAGTTTTCTGACATTATTTCTTCAAATAGGTTTTCAATATCTTGCTCTCTCTCATCTTCTGGCACCCCTATTATTCTGATGTTGGTACGCTTGTAGCTGTCCCAGTGGCTCCTTACACTATCTTCACACTTTCGGATTCTTTTTTCATTTTGCTTTTCTGGTTGGGTGTTTTTTGCTTCCTCTCATTTCAAATCTTTGACTTGATTCTTGCGCTCCTCTGGTCTGCTGTTGGGAGTCTGTATAATATTCTTTATTTCAGTCAGTGTATGCTTAATTTCTAGTTGGTCCTTTTTCATAACCTCCAGGGTCTCACTAGATTTCTTGAGAGTCTCACTAGATTTATCAGCATTTTCTAGAAAATTCTTGAAAAACCTTAAAAGCGTGGTTTGAACTCTATATCCAGTAGTTTGCTTTCCTCCATTTCTGTCATTTGTGACCTGTTTCTTTGTCTCCGCATTTTTTATGCTTCCCTGTGTTGATAGAGTGGCTTTCTGTGTTAGGTGTCCTATAGGGCCCAGTGGCTCAGCCTCCCCAATTACCTGAGGTGGACACTCTTGGTGCACCCCTTTGTGGGCTTTGTGCACAGTCTTGTTGTAGTTAAGCCTTGATTGTTGTAGGTATCACTGGGAGGAATTGGCCTCAGGCCAATTGGCTGTGAGAATCAGCTGTGTCTAAAGTGGGAGAACTTCTGTGCTAGAGACACCCTTATGGGGCAAGACTTGCTTCAGTGGGGCTTTGGTGCTCACTGAGTCTGCCCCCTGAGTGTGTCCCTTATGGATTTGAGGAGTTGTAATCTGGATGGTCCCACTCTGACCACTAGGTACCCTGGCACTTGGATCTCTAAGGAGGTGCTAATTTAACCTCTGCTTGAGGCTACCCAGCAGGAGCTACAGAGAGATCTTCAGGTTCCTCTTCTTTGTTTGGGGTTTGGAGGTGCCTAGATGAGGCCCAACTGTGAAGCAATCCTAGCTTCTGTGGAGCCTTGGGCCTTCTTTTGGTTGTTCTGGGTCTCTCTGACCCAGCTGCAGTTTGTTAGGTAATTTCAGATTGCAAAGGGCCAGACCATTCATATGCAAAAACCTCTGCGCACAGCTTGGGTGGGGCGGGGTCTCAGGGAATCAACAGGTTGGAGCAAACAGCTATGGCTGATCCTCAGCCCTGCCCTAAGAGGCCCCGGGTCTCAGTGTCCTGCAGTAATCGCTGCAAGCACCTCTGAGAGAAAGCCGCACTCAAGTTCTGACCGATGCCAGACAGTCCAGTTTCTCCCCATATGAGTCTGGGTCCCCAGAGACTCGTCCGGAACTGGAGTTCAGGTCAGTCGGGAGTTTGTGCCTCCCACCCGATTGAAAAAAAACAACCACGTCCTCAGTTGCCAGCCCTTTCCATGTGTGCCTCCGTACCTCTGCACTTTACTTCCGCACCTCCTCTGAGTCTCAGTGTGCTTTTCTCTTTCCTTCTAGTTGTAGAATTCCTACTCAGCCAGCCTTCCTGTGGGTCTGGACGATGTCCGTTTTGTCTTTTAGTTGTATTTTTGAAGTGGTTGTGTGAGGCAGCAATTTCCAGTGTTTACCTATGCCACCATCTTGGTTTCTCTTAAATATATTTTTATTGATTTCAGAGAGGAAGAGAAAGGGAGAAAGAGATAGAAACATCAATGATGAGAGATAATCATTTACCAGTTGCCTCCTTCATCTCCCACACTGGGGATAGAGCCCACTAACTGGGCATGAGACCCAACCTGGAATCAAACCATGACCTCCTGGTTCATAGGTCAATGCTCAACCACTGAGCAACACCAGCAGGGCAAGGAGTTCTTAACCTTCAGACATGAAAATGTACATCTTGCTGATGACTAGTGACATAGAAGTAAAATGAGAGAAAATGGCACAGAGAAGTCCCCAAATCTGCCCCAAAAATAGGTGATGGCAATGTAGGTGAATGAAGGGGAGAAAAACTCTGATAAAGTTATAATCTTCCATGAGGAAGGGCAAATCAGCATCATACCATAGAAATAGCAAAAAAGAGTAAACAAATGTTTTCTCACCTCCCATACTCTGCTCTTCTCTCTCTCTCTCTCTCTCTCTCTCGTATCCTCATGCCTTTCTTCATTTGGGTTCTATACAAGAATGGAATATATAGCAAGTTAATGCAGTAGGTACCTTTTTTGAGGATAAAACCAGAGAGAAGTATTCCTTTAACCAGATGTTGGAAGTCAATTTTACTCGCTTTTCTTCTATTGTACATCTTCCCTCTTGATTTTCCCTAGCCAGCCAAAGTAAACAAAATCTGTTAAAGATCTATGTGAGGCAGGGTTTTAAAGAGGCCCATTTATCATGCTTCATAAAAGCAAATGGGAAGTGGAGGAGGAAAGGGCTCAAATGCATGACCTCAGCAGCTGTGGGTCTTCATGTCCTGCAGCTTTTTCCAATAAGAGAATAGTTGAAGAGGTCCTTGCTCCTTTTTGACCCTGTTGCTGAGCTGCTGAATTCACCTGCCACCCCATTGACCTATGAACCACCCAAATCCTCAACTGCAGAGCACAGACAGAAGCTCCATACAGAAAAAGAAAATAATGCATGCAAAGTACTGAGCACAGAGCTGGCATGAACTAAGCACTCAGTAAATGTCACTGCTCTATCCTCCTCTTCCTCTTGCCCTGGTTGTCTCCAACTAGCTATCTGGGTGCTGAGTCACATTTAAGTTCCAATCTTGTTTTCAAGAATAAATGAATAAATGAATGTTAAATCCTATTACAGTCTTTAAAATGTCTCTACTTTGATGAGTATATAGAACAAGTTTGGGGAATAGCTCAAAGTTTTTTAGATCCAGAGTGTCAGTGTTCTCTCTCTCTCTCTCTCATCTTTATCTCTATCTCTCTAATTTAGATCATTTTTCTGGGATGGTAAAGTATACTGAATATTTTGAACCAATATACGATTATATGAAATCATATTTTTAAATGATAATTGTTGACTCTCAGCCTATATATAATTGAAAAATCATGGATCCTTTTAGTGACCAATATGAACAAATTAAAGTATGAATTACCTTACATTTAGTGTATTTTTATTTTGTTATAACATTTTTAACTTTTGTAATAATACACAACTGTATTCTCTATTGCTTTTTGCATTTCCTTTCTCTCTTGTGGAGTATATCTCCTTGTAATTTTTTCAGAGGTCCATGAATGTTTGAACCTCCTGCATTTTTCTTGAAAATATGTTTATTTAATTCTACCTCTTGAATAATAGTTTGGCTAAGTATAGAATTCTAGCTTTTATAAGTTAGGACTTGTACTTGACATCCTGAGTAACAATTGACTAATGAGCCTAGTATGTGAGGTCTGACAAAACAGATATATATATTTTTTATTGTAGTATGAAGCTGGAGATTAGAGGTCTTAGGCTGGGACAGTTGCTCAAAGAAGTGATTAAAAACTCCTTCTACCTTACTAGTCTGGAACCCTTATCATGTGGTATTAGTTTCCATTGTTGCAAATGGTTTACATATATGTATTCATTAAGTATATGTTCCACATATATTAAGGAAGAAGGGTATAGGATAAGGAGAAGGACAACATGTCCATTTTTATTAGGAAAACAATAGATTTCTAGGGACCACCACCCAAATAGCTTTCTGTTTGCCATGCAGATTCACAATTATTTTCTTTCAATACAAGAAATTGCCCCATATGTTTTATTTATTTAGCATTTGAAAATTTTACGTTGGTCTTTTTCTGTTAGTCCTCTTCTCCTTGTTCTATTGATTCTGTAGTCTTTATGCAAATTCTTCCATTTGTTGACATTTATTGCTTCTCTTTCATGATGTTATATATTGGGGGTTTGCACTTGAGTACCTATTTCTGTAGTTGAAATTCCTGGTAAGTCTGTTGGTTGCCTCTGTTGTGTTGCTGCTGGACTTGAGCTTCCAGAGTACTTTGGGGAGCAGTTGGTTATTCTGTAGCACAGGGAACCTCAGCAATTCACCTGCCATATGGTGCCACCCTATACTTTCTGGGAGCTGCAAGCCAGCCAAGACTCTACAATTCTTTCCTAAGATCTCACAGTCACTTCTCTTTTGAGTCAGATACATCTGTTACTACTGCTGGGGTATGGAAAGCCATTTGCAGGGAAAGCCCACTCCCACCCTTCCTCCTGAGGCAGTACAACTCATCATTCTTCACTGTGGTTTTTTTGTCACAGTATACTCCCAGCTTCTATCATCTCCAGGCAGGTAGCTTGCTCAGTGCTTGTCCTACCTGTATGTTACAGCTTTCTCCAATACTTGTTCTGCTTTCCATCCTCTCTCCCTGGCTGATGTTCCCTCTGAAGTTTTCTATTTCTATTCTTTTAGAATTTCTCATAGTTTCTGGTTCCTTTATTGTTTTTATTAATCTTCTTTTTCAGGTAAGATAATGCATATACATATATTTGTTTTCTTTGATTTGATGTGAGAAGAGGGAGTCTACAATTTATGCTTTTTTCCAACAACTTATTTTTCAGGTATATTATGAAGCACATTTATATCTATTCTTTCATGAGATTATCTATTATCCTATAAAGTAAGTTGTGAGACCCAATTCACAGATGAGGAAACTGAGAGTATGGTTTATAATGATAATCCCCTATATCTAAGAAATACTTTTCTGTTTGCAAAGCAATTTTGTTTTTATAATTTCACTTGCTATATTGTTGTGCCCAGATTACAAGATTCCCAAGAAACCACATCAGGGAGCCAATTCGATGTAAAAGCATAAGAACCTGTATTCAAGCTAGCTTGAGCTCTCCATCCACCAGACCCACCGACACATCGGCTAGCCAAGTGGCCAAGAGAGACCGAACCCCTCCCCGAGACCGGTTATATAGGGGGGGGTTGGAGTAAGGGAGGAGAAAGGACTGCGCTTTGCCGATTGGCCAGGCACAAGTCGATGTCCCGTTCCTGGGTGTGGCTAGCAGAGTCTTAGACTTCCGTGAAGAAGCTCCTTGCCCAACACGTGGCCAAGGTAAGATGGAGGACGTAGCCCTTACCCTGGGGGAAGGTGGAGGGCGTAGCCTTCGCCCTTTCATTCCCCCCTTTGTCTTGGAACTTCCGGCTCAATCATGAGATGGACTGCTTTTCCATTCCACCGTTGCTAGAGGCCCATACTGGACATATCTTAACAAATGGTCTGGTGGGAGGGAAAGAAACCATTTTAGCTTTAACAACTTCTATTGAAATAGGATTTTTCTTCTTAAAATTCCTCCATGGCTATTAAAAAGCCAAATCAAGATTAATTTATCTACTGTCCTGATGTTTGCATAGACACAACAAGAATGGTAACTGACTACCTTTGCTGGAATCTCATGGTTGAATCTTAATGTGCCCCGTAGGGCCAGGAAGCCACACCACCCAGCTGTCATCAGGCCCGCCTGCAGTATCTGCTGAGTTAGGTGAATCCCTCACCTGTAGCAACTCCACCTGAGCCCACGCTCCAGGCTTTAAGCCCATCTCAGTAGCCCTCCTACTTGTTGAGGCCCAGAGCGTGTGGGGGCTCCGCAGGAACGCAGAGGCATCCCTACTGCTCCCCTTTTACTCTTACCAACCGCCAGTGATGGTAGGGCATAGGCCTGACACTCCAGCGCCAGCCATCTTCAGGGCTTCCAAGCAGAATACCAGGCTTTCTTCGTGGCATTTTTACTGGCTTCAAGTTTTTAGAGCTTAGACAGGGCTCTTTAAAACATGATACTCCAGTCAAAGTTTTCCATTAATAAAACCACTATTAGGAACCGGTCTTATTGAATCTATGCAAAGAAATGTATTGCCATGTTAGCATTGCCAAATTTTGGAGGAATTACATAAGAAGAAAGACATACTGATCTATTCTAAGATTTTTTGACTTTCCTTGCCAATTCCTTTTAATTGTTGGCATTAAAC
Organism: Myotis yumanensis; assembly: GCF_028538775.1. Taxonomy (NCBI): domain Eukaryota; kingdom Metazoa; phylum Chordata; class Mammalia; order Chiroptera; family Vespertilionidae; genus Myotis; species Myotis yumanensis. The sequence goes on from NW_027223752.1 coordinate 108,066,520, forward strand.
TTTCTTTCTATGCATAACCATGCCTCAGACTTTTTACTCTAAACAGGCTTTTTTCAGACTACCCCTGACATGGGCATGGTCATAAAGGCCTGCAAGCAGTACACAGGCTGCCAACTGTTAGCTGTCTCTCAACAGAGACCAAAACCTGATGGGCACTGTTCCCTGCCCAGGTGGGCACCTGCCCTCTTGGCAGCTAGGCATTCTTTACTTTTTGGGGTTCACCCCACATAGTACCCTTCCAGGACAGCCAACATACATTCAAACCTGCAAGAGAATTAAAGGTCAATATAACATATCAATACAATGAAACATAATATAGGCATCATGGCCACTTTAGGCAGCCACATCTTCTGCTATTAAACATGTAATCCTATAAATTGTCCTTGTCTCTTTGGAGCCATGTCCATGAAGATGTAGGCATTATCTAAGTCTATTTAATGTTACCAGCATCAGGCAGGTCGATCACGCCGTAGCTTGAGCTTGAGCGGGTTGCGTTGATCTTGACAAAGTCTTTCCGGATCATGGATGGGTCTGCTGACCAGACGTGGGTGTGATGGACCCAGGTCGCGACGCCGTCTATCTTGAGAGCGGTGGGGGTCGTCAGCACCACGGAGTTGGGTGTAGGGACTTTTCCATCGAGGCTCCAGGAGGTGCCTTTTGCCTGGGTGGCGCCAAGGCGCAGCCAAATGTCCTCGTGCGTCCTCTGGAGCCCTCTCAAGAAAAGAGACAATTCTTGCAGCAAGAAAGTCAGGAATGATAGGGGGTGGGGCCTGACCAGCTTCATTCTCGCCTATTTTTACAGATTTCAAGGCCCATTGTCTTCCTTTACAGGCAGGGGGAAAGGCCCATTAAGTCTCTGCCTTGAGGAACTGTGAGGCCCATCCTTAAATGTCCCAATCAGACTAGAATTCCAAAATCCCAACCCAGCACAGAATATTACATAGAAAATCAAAGTTCCCAGTAAACAAACAGACAGAGGTGTTTACAAACATACTTACACCTTTTTAGTGAACAAGTATCTTTACAGTCTTGGGCTCTTGAGCAGATAACAGGAACACCGCCCCCAAGTTCCCTGATGGGGGCCTGACAGGAACAGATGTGGGGCTCTTCCCTTTCCCACATCCCAGGACAGGATTCTTGACCTATGTCTTATTTAGATAGAAACGGTTTTTATCACAAACAAACAAACAAATCCAAAACCAAGAAAATCAAGGCCAGAAGTACCCTCTGATGTTTTAGGGGTATCAAGGAAGGAGAAGTTCCAGCCCTTCTCACAATCCACCACCAGTGACCAGTTTCAGCTTTTTAATATTTATTTAACATTTCTTTCTTTCCATTATATCAAAGCCATGCTTTTTAGTTAGTTAGAACTTTTAGCCTTAATTTTTAGGTGATATGTAAATAATTAACATTCCTCAGATTAACAATACATTCAAATTTAACAACAAGGATACATATTTAAGCAATAAGGATAGATCAATTTACAGAAACTAGTTTCTATCTGAAATAATCGTATCAGTCCCTCTTAAAGACTTTGACATAACCTTTGATTGTCTTTAGTTTAAGGAAAGCAGGGTTTTCTAGATTTAAGAGATTAGTTTAAAAATAAATCCTCGAAGCAAGCACGCTTGCAGCCCCATAAAACTCCGCTTTAAAGCTCCACCCCTGAGTAAATCAGAGGGCGGGGCCTTTGCTGTTTCAAGATGGCGGCCCCCAGGGGAGCGGCAAACCATGCGGCCAACATGGCGGATGCTAAGGCTTGGAGCCCAAAATGGTGGCTGTACCAATAAGCAAAGGCATTTAGTTACCACAATAATACAATTTTTCTCAATTCAATCCGAACATTTCTTTGTTAGGTTCATCTCTGCCATTTTTAAGGCCAAAACAGTCTCGGGTTTTTATTCTGCACACAGCAAATGGTTAAGTTCAGCTCAAAACTATGTGCACTCGTTTTTAAACTGGTATTTTCCTTTTACACGTGCACAGAAATTCCAGATGCATTTTAAAACTTTTACATTTCTAGCTGGGGCGATTTCCATGGGAAGAGGCCGGCTCGCATCCAGAGCCGCAGCCGCCCCCGGCCTCCCTGGTGTCCGGCCCTCAGGCTCCGCGGGGGACCTTCCCCCGACCCGACGCCAATGGGGGCCTCGCTGCTCCCGCCTCCCGTGAGCAACGCGCCAGCCCCGCCCCCCGCGCTCCACCTGGCTCCACTCACTCGCCACAAGCCCGGGGCCAATGCCGGCCAACGCCGGCCAACGCCGGCCAACGCCGGCCAACGCCGGCCAACGCTGGCCAACGCAGGCTGCCGCCGCCGCCGCCGCCGTTGCCGCCGCCGCCGCCGCCAGGCTCCACGAAAGAGCTTGTCCGCGCCCGGCCCGAGCCCCCAGGGCCGCCCCCCAAAGGCGTGCCGCCGCCCATGGCGCCGAGCGCAGGCCCAAGCTGCGGGGCTCGGGCTGCCTGGGCTGCCGCGGCCTCTCCCGTCTCATCCCCGGGGCGCGACCCCGAGCACGACTCGGCCTCGGCGCGAGCCACAACCCCGGCAGGACCGGGGCGGGGAAGGGGACCCCGTCGCTGCGACGGGCGCTGCGACCCCAACCCTTTCGACCGTTGGCCGCGTGCGGCGCGAGGAAGCTCCCGAATGGGAAAAACCGTGGCCTCGGGGCCTCTCCCAGGCTGCGCAGCTCGGGCTCCAGCTCCGGCCCAGCACCCGCCACCGACCGGGCCGGAGGCCGAGCCCCCAGGGCCGCTGCAGCAGCAGAGCCGCCTGGGCCCGCGGCGCGGCCGGGCTCCGGGGCAGCCGCGCGCCGGCTTCAGCCTCCGCATCCAGGCGCATCTTTCCTCTCCTGCGGCCCGAGGCATAGTGATCCCCTGTTTTTACATTCACATACTTTTACCAGACATTCATTCAGAGTTTAAACAATCCATTCAATTTTTAACAACTTCCCAATTTCTGAGGGAGCTCTAAAGCCTCCCGCAATCTCCTTGAACTGATCAATCACAATACCCAAAGGAGCAGTCTGAGTCCATTCCATAACGTCCGTCCAGTAAGTCCACAAAACAAAACCGAAAAAAACACAAACATAAACAACAAACGGGCCCGATAATACAGTCTTCCAAGCTCGATGGAAGTGAAAACCGAAGCGGGAGCGAACCGCCTGTAAACCGAAAACAATGGCTGCTCGCCACCCAGTGGCTGCAGACCAACCAGCGGGTGCGACCCGCCCGTCTCAGATTGGGGTTTCTACAGACCTTCCGCCTTTTCGGAAGCAAAATTACACCCCTACAGATACAGATGGAGGATCGAGGCGTCCCCCGACTCCTCCCGCCCTTTGACCCCCTTGTGCGTCCACGGTCAATGTGGGCGATACAGATTTCAGAAGTGAGCTCACACAGAACAGATAAAGCACACAGAACAGACAAACACAACACACAGACACTTACCGCGGCCACGCAGATTCTACGAATTGGGGGAGTCCCTACATGGTCTTGGGAACCCCGGGCGAGCCCCCAAATGTTGTGCCCAGATTACAAGATTCCCAAGAAACCACATCAGGAAGCCAATTCGATGTAAAAGCATAAGAACCTGTATTCAAGCTAGCTTGAGCTCTCCATCCACCAGACCCACCGACACATCGGCTAGCCAAGTGGCCAAGAGAGACCGAACCCCTCCCAGAGACCGGTTATATAGGGGGGGGTTGGAGTAAGGGAGGAGAAAGGACTGCGCTTTGCCGATTGGCCAGGCACAAGTCGATGTCCCGTTCCTGGGTGTGGCTAGCAGAGTCTTAGACTTCCGTGAAGAAGCTCCTTGCCCAACACGTGGCCAAGGTAAGATGGAGGACGTAGCCCTTACCCTGGGGGAAGGTGGAGGGCGTAGCCTTCGCCCTTTCAATATGTTGTTTTGATTACATTTTAACTCCTGAAGTCTACTGTTGCCCCATTGGGTAAACTTGAAAGGCAAGGGATCTATTCTTTCTTTTCCTAGTGATAAAGCCTGGGTGCCTAATCAGTCCCCTATACCAGAACAAGTCAGCCTCACATTCCTCTCTTGGGCCTGGTGCTCTCGCTTCCACAGGGATATTTCTGCCTTGATCTCTCCAGTGTCCTCTAAATTTCTAACCTTATCTTTCTTGTGTTTTCAGTCCCTCACTCTTCAACCTAGAAAGAGGCCAGAAAGGTAAGTAATCTTTGAACCAGAGCTACAATAGCATAAAATTAAGGTCTCAAAAAGTCAAGATAGGGAGTCAGACGTGAATCTGAACTTCCCTTTAGAAAGAAATCCAGGGAAATAACAGGAATAAAATTCCAAGGGATGAAAATGGTGTAGGAGAAGTAGAATCAGAGCCATAGAGTAAAAAGCTAGCAGAACAGGAATTAACAAAGAGCAATAAAAAGGTGATGAAAAAGGAGCAGGAGAAGGAGGAAGAGAGAGGAGGAAGAAGAAACAGGAGGAGAAGGAGAACAACATCATCACCCTCACCAAATAAGGACCTAAATAATTTTCTCTAATTGGATTAAAGCACATGAGGCTCAAATGTTCTGACCCCTCATAATCTGGTCCATAGATGGGTAATCTACACTAATAAAAGACAAACATGAAAATTGACTGTACCTTCGCTACATCTTAAGCCATGCCCACCAGCCAATCAGAGCGAATATATGCAAATTAACCCAACCAAGATGGCGGCCGGCAGCCACGGAGCTGGAGCAAGCAGGAGGTTTGGTTGCCCCAGTGATTGAGGAAGCCAAGCTTCCTGCCTGCCATGGCCTGGCTCTGAGCTCCACTCAAAGCAACAAAGTTGCAATTATAGAAGATAAATAAACCCCAGATACCTGCTTTCAGCTGGCCATGGCCACTGAGCTGGAGCCAGCAGGAGGCATGGGTTGCCCCTGGCAATGAAGGAAGCCAAGCTTCCCTCCCGCCCACCCTGGCCAGCTCAGAGCTCTTCTCAAGGCTACAAAGTTTCAATTATAGAAGGTAAGTAAATCCCAGAATAAAAAAATAAATAAATAAATGAGAGGCTGGGAGCTTCTGTCTCCGGGGGTGCTTGGCCAGCCTGAAAACGGCCCTCAGTCCCTCACCCAGACTGGCCAAACCTCCATGGGGTGAGGGTGCCCACTTGGGGGGGCTTGACCAACCTGAAAACAGCCATTAGCCCCTCACCCAGGCTGGCCAGGCACTCCAGTGGGGACCCCCACCCTGAAGGGGGTGTGACCAGCTGCAAACACCCATCAGCCCCTCACCCAGGCTGGCCAGGCAACCCAGCAGGACCCCCACCCTGATCCGGGACACGCTTCAGGGCAAACCAGCCGGCCCCCACTCGAACCAGGCCTCTATCCTATATAATAAAATGGTAATATGAAAATTGACCCTAACAGAATGACTGGGAATGACTGGTCACTATGACACACACTGACCACCAGGGGTCAGACGCTCAATGCAGGAGCTGCCCCCTGGTGGTCAGTGTGCTCCCACAGGGGGAGCTCTGCTCAGCCACAAGCAAGGCTGATGGCTGCCAGTACAGCGGTGGTGGTGGGAGCCTCTCCCGCCTCCTCAGCAGCGCTAAGGATGTCCGACTGCAGCTTAGGTCTGCTCCCCTCCCCGCTAGCAAGTGGACATCCCCCGAGGGCTCCCGGGCTGCCAGATGGATCTCTGATTGCCAGCTTAGGCCCAATCCCCCAGGGAGCGGGCCTAAGCCAGCAGGTGGTCATCCCCCGAGGGGTCCCAGACTGCAAGAGGGCACATGCTGGGCTGAGGGACCCCACCGAGTGCACAAATTTTTGTGCACTGGGCCTCTAGTGTTGGTATAAAAGGCAGAGTAAGGACCTATTCTTTCAGGCCATGTCTCTCCATCAGACAAAATTAGCTATTCTAATGAATTCAAAAGAGAATTAATATGTGCCGGAAGCCGGTCCATCCTTGCTGCTTGACACAGTCGCTGCAGGAAAGAAACATCTGCACAGCATATGTTTCAAGGGACCTGGCATATATAGCATATTGTTCTTAATATGTTTGCTCTTCTTAGCGCCATGTGTTTTAACCAAGGTCACCTCTCTGAAAAAGGTTGTTTCCCCAGGTGGGGATTTTTCCCTGAGGTTAGGAAGTGGATACAACCCCTTAATTAAGTGCCAGGTGGGTAGTTAAGCTACATAAATCTTTACTCCCTGGAATAGAGATAAGAAACGCCCTAACCTTTGTAATAGAAATTGACAAGATTAAGATCGGCTGGTATAAATGTAGATGTAACAAGACAATAAAGATCAGATCCTCATCAGATCCTCATCAGTTCCTGACCAGAACTTTGGCTGGAGATCCTGGCTAGAGGTCCTGACTAGGCTGCTGATCAACTGAAGGCTGTCTTCGCATCATTCCTTCTTCCCCGACTCCGTCCACACCTTTGGGGACCCCTGGACCTTCTGGGGTTGGACTCCAGCAAATATGTTAATCTCTTCTAGATAGTATATTTAAAGCTAATTTTAGGTTCCTATAAGTACCTCCTTAATTTACAAATGAAATTTGCGGGGCTTTATAAGAATGATAGAGTAGCTCATTAGGACATTGTGATAGCATCTATAACAGCCTATATTTTTTAGAAACTTAAAATTATCCTATAGCCCATGATGAACCTTACCAAGAGCAACAGTAATTATTTTCAACTATCCTAGGTCTGGCACAACTAAGTGAAGATGAGGTGTGTTTATGCCTATAAGTTAATAAAACATACAATCCCTTGGCTATAAATACCTGTTTCAACATACACTGAGTGGGCAGATTATTATGACCACCTGACGTTTGTAGGCAAATTAGGCATACACTGCATCGTATGGGATATGGAAGCCGAAGGCCTGTTAGAACACCTTTGCTTTCTGCAGTTACCAAGATAAAACGTCTTCAATTTGCACAGGAACACAAGGATTGGACAGTCGAGCATTGAAAAAAAGTCATGTGGTCTGATGAATCACGTTTCCAGTTGCATCATGCAAATGGCAGAGTGAGAATTTGGCAGAAACAGCATGAAAGCATGCACCCCACATGCATGAGTACAACCCTTCAAGCTGGTGGGGGCAGTGTTATGGTTTGGGGCATGTTTTCCTGGCATGATTTGAGCCCTTTAATTCATGTGGAACGTCTAAATAACACAACATACCTAAGTATTGTTGCTGATCAAGTTCATCCTATCATGTTGATGGCGTATCCCAGTGGAGATGGTTTCTTCCAATAAGACAATGTGCCATGCCACGGTGCTCATATTGTGCAAGAGTGGTTTCAAGAACATGAGGGAGACTTTACCTTGCTTAGGTGGCCCCCACAATCACCAGATCTCAATCCAATTGAGCATTTGTGGGACGAAGTTAAGAGCCATCAGGCAGCTGGTTCCACAACCATCAAATCTCACAGAACTGGACAGTGCTATTCATCAGGCATGGTGTCAGATTCCTCACATCACCTTTCAACATCTCGTGGAGTCAATGCCAAGAAGAATCGCCGCAAAGCAAAAGAATTTGCCTTTTGTTGAAGGCAAAAGGTGGCCCAACAAAGTATTGATGGGATGGTCATAATAATTTGACCACTCAGTATAGACCAACCAATGTCAGATGTAACAATGATCAGTGGGAAGAGAAATATTAGCCCTTCAGGAGCTTTGATACTCCTATGAAGTAAACATTGGTAGGCAGAGTACTTTTCCCAGTTTCACTTTTGGAGTGGCTTCATCTTAATTATCCTGTATAATAAAGAGGTAATATGCAGCCGAAACCGGTTTGGCTCAGTGGATAGAGCGTCGGCCTGCGGACTAAGGGGTCCCGGGTTCGATTCCGGTCAAGGGCATGTACCTGGGTTGCGGGCACATCCCCAGTGGGAGATGTGCAGGAGGCAGCTGGTCGATGTTTCTCTCTCATCGATGTTTCTAACTCTCTGTCTCTCTCCCTTCCTCTCTGTGGAAAATCAATAAAATATATTAAAAAAAAAAAAGAGGTAATATGCAAATTGGACCATCATTCCAACACACAAGATGGCCGCCCCATGTGGTCAAAGATGGCCAGCAGGGGAGGGTAGTTGGGGGGACCAGGCCTACAGAGAAGAGCAGTTGGGGGGAACCAGGCCTGCAGGGGAGGGCATTTGGGAGGGACAAGGCATGCAGGGGAGGGCAGTTGGGGGGACCAGGCCAGCAGGGGAGGACAGTTAGGGGCAATAGGGCTGGCAGGGGAGCAGTTAGGTGTCAACCAGGCTGACAGGGTAGTGGTTAGGGGGTGATCAGGCTGGCAGGTAGAAGTGGTTAGGAGCAATCAGGCAGGCAGGCAGGTGATCAGTTGGGAGCCAGCAGTCCTGGATTGTGAGAGGGAACCCAGATTGGAAAGGGTGCAGGCTGGGCTGAGGGACACACTCCCCATGCATGAATTTCGTGCACTAGGCCTCTAGTTATAAACAAAAGTCTAATGGAGCTGAGGGGTAGAAGACTGACATAACATTCTATGTTCCTGGCATATTCTCTACTAATATTACCTACTTATATATCTTGCCATTTTTTCCTGGTACACATGACATTTTCTTCCTACCAGATACAGCAAGAACGTATATGGTAGGAAGAGCTTTCTTTTGTAGCTCCTAGAATCTTCATATTCCCATGGCATACTGAACTGCAGAGCAAGAAAATGGAAATAAGGAGGTAAAAACAAACTCCAAAGTAGGAAACAATTCTCTGGATCCCCACAAAAATCTCCCAGCTGTGATCCAGAGAGAAGCCCATTTTGCACATTTCTTCAGTAAACTCTCTCAGGTATACCCTAGCACCAGCTTTGTACCCAAATTTTCCTGTGGGTTCCGGAGAAGATAATTTGAAATCACCCAAGGGACAGACTAACGTTCCCAGGAAGAACATTTAAAGGCATTTAGGTTGCTCTAAACTTACTTAAATTTCATCTTCATAAAAATTTATCTGACTATCCAATGGAGGATGCTTTTCTAGTTTTCTGAATTCTTAAAACCCTTAGAATATATTACATATTCTGATTTTCAGCTTCTCTTCTTAACTACCAATATCTGATTGTTGTTGGTTGAGGATTTTGTCTCTCCAGCAGAGGATCATCTTCACATGCTCGGAGACAATGGCTGCAGAGTGCCCAGAACACGGGATACAGAACTTAGTAAATACTGTTTGGCTTGACCTCAGGTAAATAATTTAATTATTGTCCTCAAGCCAGCAAGCTTTTATTTCAAGAAAACATAGCCACTTTTAATGTCCACAGAGGACTAAACAAAAGAAGTTTGGCATAAATTCAAGCAGGAGAGATTCCTTCAGTCAGCTTCAGAATCTATGCAAGAGACTTCTGAGCTGTGGATGGGGCAAGCAGGCCTCCTTCCTTCCCAGAGTGCCAGTGACTGGTGGGTATTAACTCAGTTTTTCAGATAGATGGGAGGCTGCTCCCTGAGATTGCTTTACAATAAAATGGATATAATAAAACTAGTGGCCTGGTGCACAAAATTTGTGCACATTAAAAGGGAATTAATTAGAGGAAATATTTTAATATTACTACTTGCCCTTTCTCTATAATAGAAGTGTCAGAGATGAAAGAAAATTAGTAAAATGTATATTAAAATCTCCCTCTTGTCAGAGTCTGGGGTATGCCATGGGACCCAGAGTCCAGTTCCCATCCACCCGCATGTGCCTTGAAATCGAGCAAGACCCAACCAGGCCGGCCCCACCCTGGTCAAGCCCTGCCTGGTGGGGAGTGCAGCCTCAGGTCCCCAGGTAAGCCCTGCTGGGTCGGGGGTGCAGCCTCAGGTCCCCTGGCCCCTGCCCTGGGGTGGGCGATGCAGCCTCAGGTCCCCCATCAAGCAATGCTGGGGGGGAGGGGGCGTGGCCTCAGGTCCTCCAGCCTAGCCTCAGGTCCCCCGGCCCCAGTGCTGATGCAGGTGGCACGGCCTCAGGTCTCCCGGCCCCGGTGCTAGGGTGGGGGGGTGCAGCTTTAGGTTCCCCGGCCCCAGCACCAGGGTGGCAGGTGTGGCCGCAGGTCCCCCGGTCTGCACCCTCTCGTAATCTGGGACCCCCTCAGGGGATGTCCGACTGCCGGTTTAGGCCCATAAGGATTGGGCCTAAACTAGCAGCAGGCCATCCCTCTGGCAATCCGGGACCACTGGCTCCTAACCGCTGGCCTGCCTGCCTGCTTCATCACCCCTAACGACTCACCTGCCTGCCTGATTGCCCCTAACCACGTTGCCTGCCTGCCTGATTGCCCCTAATTACCTCTGCCTGCCTGCCTGATCACCCCTAACCACTCACCTGCCTGCCTGCTTCATCACCCCTAACCACTCACCTGCCTGCCTGATTGCCCCTAACCACTTTGCCTGCCTGCCTGATTGCCCCTAACTACCTCTGCCTGCCTGCCTGATCACCCCTAACCACTCACCTGCCTGCCTGCTTCATCACCCCTAACCACTCACCTGCCTGCCTGATTGCCCCTAACCACTTTGCCTGCCTGCCTGATTGCCCCTAGCTACCTCTGCCTGCCTGCCTGATCACCCCTAACCGCCTCTGCCTTGGCCCCCGCCTCCACGGCTTTGTCCAGAATGACGTCCAGGAGGTTGTTCAGCTGTCTGGTCTAATTAGCATATTACGCTTTTATTATTATAGATAAGCATTCCATTTGCTCCACATCTTTGCCCACATTTGGTATTGTCAGTTGTCTTAATTGTGTTTGCCCATTGTTGTTTGATCACTTTATTTATTATTGCCTTCTGCAAGTATTTCATAATCTGAATGAGTTTTTCATCAGAGATAGGTAATGCAGATACTAGTTCCCCCAGTCTTTCTTTCTCTCTCTCTCTCTCTCTCTCTCTCTCTCTCTCTCTGTCTCTCTCTCTTCATTATGGTGCCTTTGTAAGAATAACTATTTTAATAAAATCTAATTATTTATTTTTTATTTTATTATTAATGCTTTTGTATTCTAATAAACCGTTCCTTTTTCCAAAGTCATTAAGATATTCATTTATGTGTTATTTTATTTTATTTTTGTTAATCTTCACTTGAGGATATTTTTTCATTGATTTTAGAGAGAGTGGAAGGGCGGGGGGGAGACAGAGAGAGAGAGAAACATCAATTGGTTGCCTCCCACATGCACCCTGACTAGGGTCAGGGACTGAGACTGCTAATGAGGTATGTGACCTTGACTGGAATCAAACCCAAGCCCCTTCAGTCTGATAGCCAACACTCTAACCACTGAATCAAACCAGTTAGGGAACTTATGTGTTCTTTTAGCAGTGATCTGCAAACTTTTTCTGTAAAAGGCAAGATAATCTATATTTTTGGCTGTTAAGGCCTGGCCACTACTCATTTTGCTATTGTAGCACAAAAGCATCCACTGACAATTCATAAGTAAATGGACATGGCCAGATTTGGCTAGTGGACTACAATGCGCCAACCATTGGTTTAGAAGCTTTATAGATTTAACTTTTACATTTAGGTCTATGGCCCACTTCCATTTAATTTTGGAGCAAGAATTGAGATACATATTTTTACATTTTAACATGTTTATCCACACATAGCAGCAGCATTTATTTAAAAAACTATCTTTCCAAAAGTATCATATACCATGATCAAGTTGGACTTATCCCTATGATGCAAGGATGGTTCCACATATGCAAATCAATAAATGTGATAAAAATCATTAACAAAATAAAGAATTAAAATCACATGATTATCTCAATCAATGCAGAAAAAGCCTTTGAAAAAATCAACATTGTTTTATGATAAAAACTCTCAACAAATTAAGTATAGAAAGAATGTACCACAACAAAATACAGGCTGTATATGATAAACACACAGCTAGCATAATACTCAATGGTGAAAAGCTGAATGTTTTTCCTCTAAGATCAGGAATAAGAGAAGGGTTCCTACTCTTACCACTTCTATTCACCAAAGTAACAGAAGTCCCAGCCAGAACAATTAATCAAGAAAAAGAAATAAAAAGTATCCAAATCAGAAAGAAATAAGTAAAACTGTCCCTGTTTGCAAATGACATAATCTTATATAAAGAAAACCATAAAGACAACACATCCAAAGTGCTAAAACTAATAGATGAACTATAAAGTTGCAGGTTTAAATCAGTTGTATTTCTATTCACTCTATCAGAAAAATCAATTTTTAAAAGTTCCATTTAAAATAGCATCCAAAACAATAAAATATTTAGGAATAAATATAACCAAGGAGGTGAGAGATCTGTACACTGAAAACTATAAAACACTAATGAAAGCCCTAAGGAAGACAAAAATAAATGGAAAGATATAAATGTTTATGGATAGAAATAATTGTTAAAATGTTTATATTACCCAAAATCATCTGCAGATTAAATGCAATCTCTACCAAAACTCTATTAGCATTTTTCACAAAAATAGAAGAAAAAATAATTTTAAATTTTGTGTGGAACCATGAAAAATCTTGAGTAGGCAAAGCAATATTGAAAATGAGAACAAAGCAGCAGTATCATACTTTCTGATTTTAAACTATATTACAAAGCTGTAATAATTGAAACAGTATGGTACTGGCTTAAGAACACATAAGCCAATGGACCAGAATAGAGAGCCCAGATATTAACCCACACTTATAAAGTCAAATGATCTTTGACAAAAGTGGCAAGAACACAAAGTGGGGAAAAAATAGTCTCTTCAATAAAAAAAAAAAAAATGCTGGGAAAACTGGATAACCACATGCAAAAAATGAAACTGGACTCCTAATTTAACACTGCTGACCAAAATTAACTTGAAATGGATTAAAGACTTAAATGTAAAACCTGAAACCATAAAACTCCTAGAAGAAAAGTTTTCTTGACATTGGTCTTGATAATGATTTTTTAGACATCAAAAGCATATAGAGCAAAAGCAAAAATAAAATAGTGGAACTACATCAAACTAAAAGTCTCCTCATCAGCAGAGGAAACAATTAACAAAATGAAAAGACAACCTACAAAATAGGAGAAAATATTTGCAAGCCATCTAACTGACAAGGGATTATATCCAAAACAAATTAGAAATGTATAAAACTCAATATCAAGAAATAAACAAGACAATTTTAAAATGTGAGTTAAAGAACCTGAATAGACAGTTTTTCAAAGAAGACACACAAAAGGCCAATAGGTACATAAAAAAGTAAATAACCTTATTAGTCATCAAGAAAATGCAAATCGAGGAAAAAAATGGCGGAGGCTTAGACGGACATGTTGGTCCTTCGTCCCGGAGCAGATAGGGGCGAGCAGCTGAAACGAGTAACAACCAGCCCGATCAAGCTGGGGAGGTTCAGCTGAGAGACAGTCTGCAGCCAGGAAAGACAGAGAACTCCTGAAAAATGCAGATGGTTAGAGATTGAGGCTGAAACTTCCCCCTGGGCGCCAGCGCAGCGGCGAGACCACGCCATCTTGGGAAGCGGTTACCTACCGGCATCCAGAGATCGGCTACTAATCCAGCGGCTACTAACCCGGAGGCGGCGACTTGCGGGCGGCGCGACTGCGGGAGCCCAGAGGAGGCCTGCGCCCCTCCACGGAGGGGCGGACACTCCTGGGCGGCCAGCAGAGGCACAGCGACCACGCCATCTTGGGAAACAGAGCTGCTTGAGACCAGGATCCTGGCCTCAGCACCACCCAGTCTGATCTCAGACGCATACCAGGACCCTGCAGCCACTGGGGACAGAGACCTGTGACCACAGCTACAGACCTGCAGACACGGAAAGTTCGGAGATCCCTGCTGCAGATCCGTGAGTAGCAGAGCCCATCCCTCCTTCCCCCAGGATCGCGGGCAGTGCCAGAGTAACTAACTGATAGACCTACCCCTTGCCGGGGCCTCAGCGCTGCAGAAACTTTGGCCTGAAAGTGCGCGAGCACCTTAGAACTGATCCTATGCGCACTTCGGGCTTCAGAGCCCTGGGCTGGGAGCAAAAACGCGCACAGCACCAGGAACTAATCCTGTGCGCACTGCTGGCATCAGAGCCCTGGGCTGGGAGCAAAAACGCGCACAGCACCAGGAACTAATCCTGCGCGCACTGCTGGCATCAGAGCCCTGGGCTGGGAGCAATCGCGCGAACGGGAGTTTGTCCGCCTAGCACAGGCCCAGAAACCCCGTTTCTCAGGGCAGGAGGCAGCACCAAGCACCAGTGACTTGACTGTGTTTCTTATCACCTGCGCCTGAGATCCTGATTTCCTGTGCATTCATACTAAGAGCCAGTGAATCCAATTCCTGGTGCAAGGGCACACAGGGACCCTGATTCTCAAGGTGAGGTTGCGCGAAGCAACAGAGACTCTGATACTGAACTCTTGGGGAACTCTGACTCCTGGCGCAAGCTAGGGGGCTCTGCTCTGGTGCTAAACACGCGTCAGGGGGGCCTCTATTTCAGCACAGTGCAGGCAGGGTCCCTAATTCTAAGGGCACGCGCGAGGCCACATTGAGTGTTGGCAACACTGACACAGAGCGAGCCTGGTTCCCACCAACCAACAACAACCACACATCTTAGTGTCAGAGCTCTTCAGTGACACTAGGGTGGTGGGAGCCTCCCACTGCGCACGGCCCAGGCCCACGCAACTCAACCTTTGAACCATCAGGAGATAATCAGAATGAAGAGACGACACAATACCCAGAGGAAAGACAATGAAGAATCACCAAGAAAGGAAATTAATGAAGCTGAAGCGTGCAACATGACAGAAAAAGAATTCAGAATGATGGTTGTACAATTCATTCACCGGATGGATGAGAAAATCAACAACCTATGCAAGAATCAGGAAGAAATGAAAAGTGATATAGCTACAATCAAAAACACCATGGAAAGTTTCAACAGCAGACTAGAAGAAGCAGAAGACCGAATTAGTGAGTTAGAAGATAAGGCAGAGAAACAAGCTCAATCTGAACAGCAACTGGAGAAAAGAATTAAAAAACAGGAGGAGAGCCTAAGGGAGCTTCAGGACAACATGAAACGAAGTAACATACGCATAATAGGGCTGCAAGAAGGACAAGAAGAGCAGCAAGGATTAGAAAATCTATTTGAAGAAATAATGACAGAAAACTTCCCAGATATGGGGAAGAAAAAAGTTACACAAATACAGAGAGTCCCAGGCAAGATGAACCCCAAAAGACCGACACCAAGACACGTCATAATAACGATGGCAAATGTACAAGACAAAGAGAGAATCTTAAAGGCTGCAAGAGAGAAACAGAGAGTTACCTACAAAGGGTCCCCCATCAGATTATCAAACGATTTCTCAACAGAAACACATCAGGCCAGAAAAGAATGGACGGAAATCTACAAAGTGATGCAAAGCAAAGGACTGAATCCAAGAATACTCTATCCAGCAAGGCTATCATTCAAAATTGAAGGGGAAATAAGAAGCTTCACAGACAAAAAAAGGCTAAGGGAGTTCATCACCACCAAGCCAGCAATGCAAGAAATGCTAAAGGGACTGGTGTAAAAAGAAGAAATAAAAAGCCCAGAAAGAAAGCAGCCACAAAAAAATAGAAATGGCTACAAACAAGTACCTTTCAATAATAACTTTAAATGTAAATGGACTAAATGGTCCAATCAAAAGATATCGAGTGGCTGAATGGATAAAAAAACATGACCCATACATTTGCTGTCTACAAGAGACCCACCTCATTAGAAGGGACTCACACAGACTGAAAGTGAAGGGATGGAAAAATATCTTTCAGGCAAATGGAAATGAAAAAAAAGCTGGGGTAGCAATACTTATATCCGACAAAATAGACCTCAAAGTGAAGGCCATAACCAGAGATAAGGAAGGCCACTTCATAATACTAAAGGGATCAATACAACAAGAGGATATAACCCTGATAAACATATATGCACCCAATGCAGGAGCACCCACATACATAAGAAAACTCCTGGAAGGTATCAGGGGAGAGATCGACAACAATACAATCATAGTAGGGGACTTTAATACACCACTAACATCACTGGATAAATCCGCTAGACAAAAACTCAGCAAAGAAACAGCAATCCTAAATGACTCACTAGATCAGATGGACTTAATTGACATCTTCAGAACACTTCACCCCACAGCTGCGGAATATACATTCCTCTCAGGTGCTCATGGGACATATTCAAAAATAGACCACATATTGGGTCACAAGCAAAGTCTCCACAAATTCAAGAAGATTGAAATCATAAAAAGCATCTTCTCAGACCACGATGGCATAATGTTAGAAATAAACCACAATAAAAACAACCCAAAATACTCAAACACTTGGAAGCTGAATAGCATGTTATTAAATATTGATTGGGTTACCGATGACATCAAAGAAGAAATTAAAAACATCCTGGACACTAATGACAATGAAAACACAACAATCCAAAACCTCTGGGACACAATGAAAGCAGTCCTGAGAGGGAAGTTTATAGCTCTACAGGCCTACCTCAAAAAACAAGAAAAAATGGTAGTTAATCATCTAACTCTACAACTCAAAGAATTAGAAAGAGAGCAACAAGAAAACCCCAGAGTGAGCAGAAGGAAGGAGATAATAAAGATTAGAGCAGAAATCAATGAAATAGAGACCAAAAAAACAATACAGAAAATCAATGAAACCAAGAGCTGGTTCTTTGAAAGGATAAACAAGATTGACAAACCCCTAGCCAGGCTCACCAAGAAGCAAAGAGAGAGGTCCCAAATAAACCAAATCAGAAATGATAGAGGTGAAATAACAACAGACCCCAAAGAAATACAAATGATTGTTAAACAATACTACGGACAACTCTACTCCAACAAACTAGACAACCTGGAGGAAATGGACAAATTCCTAGAAAAATACAACATTCCAAAACTCAATCAGGAAGAATCTAAAAATCTCAATAGGCCAATAACGATGGAAGAAATTGAAGCAGTCATCAAAAAGCTTCCAGCAAACAAAAGCCCAGGACCAGACGGCTTCTCAGGGGAGTTTTACCAAACTTTTAAGGAAGAACTGAAACCTATCCTCCTCAGATTACTACAAAAAGTCCAAGAGGATGGAACACTTCCAAACACATTCTATGAAGCTAGCATCACCCTAATACCAAAACCAGGTAAAGACAACACAATGAAAGAGAATTACAGGCCAATATCCCTCATGAACATAGATGCCAAAATCCTCAACAAAATCTTAGCAAATCGGATCCAGCAGTACATCAGAAGGATCATACACCATGACCAAGTAGGATTTATCCCAGGGATGCAAGGATGGTACAACATCCGTAAATCAATAAACGTGATACATCACATAAACAAATTGAAAGAAAAAAACCACATAGTCATATCAATTGATGCAGAAAAAGCATTTGACAAAATCCAACACCCATTTTTGATAAAAACTCTCAGCAAGGTGGGAATAGAAGGATCATACCTCAACATAATAAAAGCCATATATGACAGGCCCACAGCCAACATCATACTCAATGGACAAAAACTAACACCATTTCCCCTAAGAACAGGAACAAGACAGGGATGTCCACTCTCTCCACTCCTGTTCAACATAGTCCTGGAAGTATTAGCCATTGCAACTAGACAAGAAGAAGAAATAAAAGGCATCCAAATTGGAAAAGAGGAAGTAAAACTGTCCTTATTTGCAGATGACATGATATTATACATACAGAACCCTAGAGACTCCATCAAAAAACTACTAGACTTAATACATGAATTTGGCAATGTAGCAGGATACAAAATTAACCCCAAGAAATCCGAGGCATTTCTATATACCAATAGTGAACTTTCAGAAAGAGAGATTATAAAAACAATCCCATTTACCATCGCACCCCAAAAATTAAGATACCTAGGAATAAACTTAACTAAAGAGGTAAAAGACCTCTACTCAGAAAACTATAGGACGTTGAAAAAAGAGATAGAGGAAGACATAAACAGATGGAAGAACATACCATGTTCTTGGATTGGTAGAATCAACATCATTAAAATGTCCATATTACCCAAAGCAATCTATACATTCAACGCACTTCCCATTAAAATACCAATGGCCTTCTTCAAGGATCTAGAACGAACTCTCCAAAAATTCATCTGGAATAAAAAAAGACCCCGAATAGCTGCAGCGATCCTGAGAAAAAACAAAGTAGGTGGGATCTCAATGCCAGATATCAAGCTGTATTACAAAGCCACTGTTCTCAAAACGGCCTGGTACTGGCACAAGAACAACATATAGATCAGTGGAATAGAATAGAGAGTCCAGAAATTAGCCCGAACCAATATGCTCAATTAATTTTTGACAAAGGAGGCATGAACATACAATGGAGCCAAGATAGTCTCTTCAATAAATGGTGTTGGGAAAATTGGACAGATATATGCAAGAAAATGAAACTAGACCACCAACTTACACCATACACAAGAATAAACTCAAAATGGATAAAGGACTTAAATGTACGACAGGAAACCATAAAAATTCTAGAAGAATACAAAGGCAACAAAATCTCAGACATATGCCAAAACAATTTCTTCACTGATACAGCTCCTAGGGCAGTTGAAACTAAAGAGAAACTGAACAAATGGGACTACATCAAAATAAAAAGCTTCTGCACAGCAAAAGAAACCATCAACAAAACAACGAGAAAACCCACCTCGTGGGAAAACATATATGCCAACGTCATATCTGATAAGGGCTTAATCTCCAAAATTTATAAGGAACTCATACAACTTAACAAAAAGAAGATAAACAATCCAATCAAAAAATGGGCCAAGGATCTAAATAGACACCTTTCAAAAGAGGACATTCAGAAAGCCAAGAGACATATGAAAACATGCTCAAAGTCACTAATCATCCGAGAGATGCAAATCAAAACAACAATGAGGTACCATCTCACACCTGTCAGAATGGCCATCATCAACAAATCAACAAACGACAAGTGCTGGAGAGGATGTGGAGAAAAAGGAACACTTGTGCACTGCTGGTGGGAATGCAGACTGGTGCAGCCACTATGGAAGGCAGTATGGAGGTTCCTCAAAAAATTGGAAATGGAACTCCCATTTGACCCTGTGATCCCACTTCTAGGAATATATCCCAAGAAACCAGAAACACCAATCAGAAAGGATATATGCACCCCGATGTTCATAGCAGCACAATTCACCATAGCTAAGAGCTGGAAACAGCCTAAGTGCCCATCAGTAGATGAATGGATTAGAAAGCTGTGGTACATCTACACGATGGAATACTATGCTGCTGTAAAAAAGAAGGAATTCTTACCATTTGCAACAGCATGGATGGAACTGGAGAGCATTATGCTAAGTGAAATAAGCCAGTCAATGAAGGAAAAATACCACATGATCTCACTCATTCATGGATAATAAAGACCATTACAAACTTTTGAACAATAATAGATACAGAGGCAGAGCTGCCTCAAACTGATTGTCAAACTGCAGTGGGAAGGCCAGGGAGGGTTGGGGGGGAGGAGGGAGGGGATTAAGAGATCAACCGAAGGACTGGTATGCATCCATATAACCATAACTAATGGACATAAGACACTGGGGGGTAAGGGAGGGCAGGGGTCTGTCAAGGGCGGGGGGGGAAAAAGGACACTTATGTAATACACTTTGTAATACTTTTAGCGAAAAAAAAAAAAAAAAAAGAAAATGCAAATCGCCGAAACCAGTTTGGCTCAGTGGATAGAGCGTCGGCCTGCGGACTGAAAGGTCCCGGGTTCGATTCCGGTCAAGGGCATGTACCTGGGTTGCGGGCACATCCCCAGTGGGAGATGTGCAGGAGGCAGCTGGTCGATGTTTCTCTCTCATCGATGTTTCTAACTCTCTATCTCTCTCCCTTCCTCTCTGTAAAAAATCAATAAAATATATTTAAAAAAAAAAAAAAAGAAAATGCAAATCAAAACCATAATGAGATATCATTTCACACCTGTTAGGATGGATTTATCAAAAAGAAAAGAGATAAGTGTTGGTGAGGATGTGGAGAAAGTAGAAAACACTATGGAAATCCCACAAGAAATTTAAAATATTATTACCATCAATCTTACAATCCTACTTCTGATTAGTATATATCCGAAGAAAGCAAAATCAGTATCTCAAAAGATATCAGCATTCCCACCTTCATTGTAACATTAGTCACAATAGCCAAGATATGAAAACAACCTGTTTTTCAACAGATGAATTAATAAAGATATGATTATATATGAATATTATTCAGAATTAGAAAGAAGTTCTACCATATGCAACAACATAATGAACCTAGATGACATATGCTAAGTGAAATTAGGCAGATAGAGAAAGACAAATGCTAAATTATTTTACTTATATATGAAATCTAATTTTTTTTTTAAAAAACAAAACTCAAAGAAACAGAGTGAAATGGTGGTTACCTTACCGGGTGCTGGTGGTATGAAAATGGTGTGGTCAAAGGGTACCGGTCTTCAGTTATAGAATGAACAATCTCTGAGAATCTAATATACAGCATGATGACTATAGTTAATACTGTGTTGTGTATTTGAAAGTAGCTAAGAGCATAGACCTTAAGTATTTTCATCACACACACACACACACACACACACACACACACACACACACACTGAGAGACACATGCACACACAAAATGAAAACATGTAATCATTGTGTTTGTTAACTTAATTTTGGCAATCACTTCACAAAATATACATATGTCAAGTTATCATATTATATATTTTAAATATATACAATTGTTTTTCAATTATACCTCAATAAAGCTAAATAATAAATGAAGTTTAAAAATAAAATTTAAAAAGACTATCCTTTCTCCATTGAATGACTTGGTATCTCTTTCAAAATTCATTAACCATACAAGAGTAGATATATTTTTGGGCTTTTTATTCTGGCTTATTGACTTATATACATGCCTATGTTTAGGCCAGTACTACACTTTTATTACTGTAGATTTTCAGTAATTCTTGAAATCTGTCAGTGCATGTTTTTCAACTTTGTTCTCATTCTCTCTTTTTCTCTCTCTCCAAAAGTGTCTTGGCTTTCATAGGTCCTTTGCTTTTATAATATAAACTAGAGGCCTGGTGCACGAAATTCATGCACTGGGGGGATGTCCCTCACCCAGCCTGCTCCCTCTCCAATCTGAGACCCCTCCGTGGATGTCCGATTGCCAGTTTAGGCCCTGTGGGATCGAGCCTAAACCAGCAGTTGGACATCTTCTAACAATCAAGGACTGCTGGCTCCTAACTGCTCATCTGCCTGCCTGCCTGATTGCCCTTAACCCAGAGGTTCTCAACCTGTGGGTCGTGGCCCCTTTGGGGGTCGAACGACCCTTTCCCAGGGGTCACCTAAGAACATCGGAAAACACATATTTAATTACATATTGTTTACAGAAGCAAAATTACAGTTATGAAGTAGCAACGAAAATTTTATGGTTGGGGGTCACTACAACATGAGGAACTGTATAAAAAGGTCGTGGCATTAGGAAGCTTGAGAACCACAGCCTGAACCACTCTGCCTGCCAGCCTGATCACCCCCTAACCACTCCCCTGTTGGCCTGATTAACACCTAACTGCTCGCCTGCCAGCCCAATTGCCCCCAACTGCCCACCTCTCCTGGCCTGATCTCACCCCCAACTGCTCTCCCCTGAAGGGGTGATCGCACCCCCAATTGCCCTCCTCTGTTGGCCAATTTGGTTCTGATTGGTCAGTTCCTATGCCAGTCAGCGTCAAAAGCTCCGCCTCCTAGGCAGCCATTGGCTCCTCACAGTTGACCCAGGTTTGGTTCTGATTGGTCAATTTCTATGCCAGTCAGCGTCAAAAGCTCCGCCTCCTAGGCAGCCATTTGCTCCTCACACTTCACCCAGATTTGGTTCTGATTGGTTGGTTTCTAAGCCAGCATCTCTGGGCCTATCAACAGGGCTTGATCAGAAAGGTGGGGCTGATCAGCAGCCCTGGTGGAGATCTGGAAAGAAATAGAGGCATGGCTGCTGGAGAGAAAGAGAGGGGCAAGTGCTGATCAACAGCTGCCACAGATGCTACGAATTAGACCCTGCTTCTCTCTTCAGGCCTCTCTCGAGACCTGATTCGCAGCCCCCTCAGCAGTCAATGCTGGGTCACCACACCTGCAGCCACAGCAGTCAGTGTTGGGTTGCCATGGCAACTGAGCCCGGACTTCAGGACTGACTTCCGGTTGGTCGAGCCTCCGGTCCTGACAGATCCAGGGATTTTATATATTAGGACTAGGGACCCAGTACATGAATTCGTGCACCTTGAAAGGAACTGTGGGCTGTGAGGCTGTGGTGGGAACAGGGGCAGGTCTCGATGAAAGGACAGAACGGGGCTGATAACCGTGTTCCTAACTCCTCTTCAAGCAAAAGCCATAGAATGTATCAGTTGCTCAGCCAGCCCTTATCTCAGCCAATAGGAACGCAAGGAAACTAGCCCAAGGCCAAAAGTATGCTAGCCACCTCCTGTCTGTGAGTAACCAGACCCTAGCTGCACCCTGCCCTTGCGTCATTAGCCCCCGGCCCTCACTCAGCCAACTGGAATCGGCCAAATCAGTGGTCCGAGTGAGCCCCCACCCCCTGACCCAAGCCCTATAAATTCTTTGTTCTTCCAAGACTCCGGGCTCTCTTGCTTCCTGTCACTCCACTGTGCCAGTGAGGGAGGCAGAGGGACCAAACTAGCTAGTTTGAATAAATGACTCTTTGCTTTTGCATTGGACTTGGCTCCCTGGTGGTCTGTCTTTGGGGATTTTGAAATCTGGGCATAACATTTGGGGGCGCGTCCGGGATCCCCAATTCCCACAAGGGACCCCACTCTGGAGGGTCTGCTGACCGCGGTAAGTGTCTGTGTGTCGTCTGTTCTGTTCTGTTCTGTGCGAGCTTGCTTCTGTAATCTGTGCCTGATAAGATCTAAGTGGACGCACTCGCGGATCTCAGGCAGGAGGAGTCAGGGGACGCCTTGGCCCTCCATCTGGAGGGGTGTGAAAACCCCTCACGAGGGGAGTGCATTCCCCTCAAACCTCTGAACCTCTGGGACGAGGCGGGTCGCTCCCGCTGGTTGGCACATGGCCATCGTCCAGTTTTTCTTCCGCGGGGTCGGAAGGCTGTTCTTAGGTGTCTTTGTCTGTTGTCTGTGTTCTTTTGTCTAATTTTGTGGACTCACTGGACGGACGTTATGGGACAGACTCAAACTACTCCTTTAAGCATTATGGTTGTTTTAAAGTGAAGGGCTGGGCCAAACCTGCTTGCCAGCCTCAGGTGTGGTTTTCCAGAACCGCTGGGAACTTGGGACCTTGAAGCTTTCTGAATTCAAATGATAAAAAACTTATGTCTTGCATTTTTGAAGTTTATTCTTAAAAATGTTACTGCTTAAGAAATGCTGAATATTTGACTTGCCAGCTAAAAGTTTAAGGTTCTGATTGAATTGGGAAAAACTGTGTATTGTGGTAGCTAAATGCCTTTGCTGAATGAATGTCTGATCAAAGTGTGTGAGTGTGGTAGGAGGGAGCCTGCCCTCTCCTTTCCTTTGTGTGGCTTCACAACTTTGGTCAGGCGGGCATCTGAGTGAGGATCTGTGAAAACGGGTCACCCCCTCCCTTGTCTGTCTCTCATCACCGACCATCATGAGGTCTGGACAAAGTAAACCTGCTGTTCTTAATTACATGTTAAAAAATTTTTAAAGGGGTACAATAGAGATTGTGAAATTGGAATGAATGCTGAAACATTGAGGAAGCATGAGTGGACAGCTGTTTGTTTGTGTGGGACTAGCCAATTTGCTACCGAGACGGGGGACTGGATGCAGTCTTAACTCCTCCGGTAGGTTCTCACCAAAACATTGGTCGAGAATTCTGTTCTGGGACATGGGTGCCAGGAGTGCCCCCACGCTCATCTGAGTTGGGCATTGTTTTGTTTATCTGCTCAGCTCCAGTCTGGGCTAGTCTACTAAGAGAGTGTGAATACAAGTGTTTTGTCTATTTTGGCTGCTCATTACTAGTCTGTGTAAAGTGAAAGTTACTTTGATTTATTTTGCATTTCTGTTAATTCATCTGGCTGAAGGTTTAGGCTGGACCCCGAAATAGTCTGCAAAATCTCTTAGCAGCTGCGAGAATCATTTTTGTTCTCAGAGTCTTTTGCTCACTATTAAAGGGGAATCCGCCCACTTAGTTAATATAAATTTCTATCAGTTGCTCTCTCCTGGGTTGTAAATTCGCTGTATTAAATTGAAATTTTGAAGTTCTAGGATAGAGTTAAAAGCTGGCTAGATTCCAAGATTGCTTGTAAGAAAAGCAAGAGAGAAGTCTTTTCAAGTTAACTGTTTGCTTAGCAAATTAACAAAGTAGCAAATTTCAAAGAACTTGTTATCCATGGTTTTCTTATCTCTTTAGTGGACAGCTCCGCAGGTCTCGGAGAGATTTACTGCCTGTGACTGTATTTTGTTTAACTTGCTGTTTTCAATTGGTTTTTCCCTTCCTCCCTCATCCTGATTCTGAAAGCATCTGTAACTGAATTTCAGGTAGTCTCCAGGTTTTCTGTCTGTAAGAAACCTCCCTATGCACCCGTTATATTTCCAGGCCGACTCTATGAGGAAAAGCAGCCTGGGCTGAGAGAAGGGGGGTGGAGGGGTTGGCAGTTATGCTGCTGGCTGCAGACCTAACAGGTCTTATCAATGAACTTCAAGGCCACAAGAAGTAACTGTAAACAATGTAGTCTTTCTCTGCCCTGGGTTATTCTTTTTAACCCTTCCAATGCTAAATTAGACCAATACCTGTTCTTAGTTTGATCACAAAAGGTCTAGATATATCTTAAGAGTAAAAATACATTTAAAATGTGTTAAAACCCGCAGCCACCCTGGTGATTTAGAACTGTTTGCCAGGCAGACTCAGCCCCTGAGAGCCAGGTCAAAGAAGGGGGGTGCTGAATGCCTGAGCTGCCCGCAAGGCCCTGAAGCCCCTGGTGGAGAAGAAGCAGCGCGTGCTCAGATCAACGAGAGCCTACAGGAGCTGCAGCAGCTGCTGGCGGACACCGAGGTGCAGGCTAAGCTGGAGAACACCGAGGTGCTGGAGCTGACGGTGCCGTGCGTGCTGCGGGGCAGGGTTTGTGGGTGCGAGCAGCTGCAAGCAGAAGCCAGCAAGCGCTTCGCTGCAGGCTATATCCAGTGAACCCCCTGCTTGAGTCCATACCACTGCGAAAGGGCAGCGGCTTCTGGGATTTGCTGGGGGACGCTCTGGCTGGGCCCCTGGGAGACCCTAGGCGGAGCAGCTGGCTCACAGGAGGAGCTGATATCCCCTTCAAGTGCACTCCCTTGAAAAAGGCCTGGTTGCTGCTCTGCCACAAAGGGAACTGGTAAAAAGGCAAGAAAGCAGGGCCCTAAGGGTTAACAAAAGGGCACTCTCCCTGGACCTGGGAGCCATCAGGACTTTAAAATTCTCCAAGAGAGGAGGAGTCTGACTCAGAGACTGGCCGAAACCTCATTGGGTTAGAAGAACCGGAGGCTGCATATTGAACTTATAGACTGCAGTTTGCTGGGCAGAGGTCCAAGCCCAGTTATATAGGGGTTAAACTACCTGTGTACAACAAAACAACTTTCTCCTGTGACAGAATATATTTTAAGAAAATTGAATGCATGATAGACCAGTAAGCTGGGAGCAAATGCTTTGCATTTGCCTCCCTAAACGAAGGTTAAATCGTTTATGTCAATCTGATTAGTGTCATTTGTTGTCCACACCCAGGGACAAATGAAGTTAGAAAATAACCCTTATTTTGATTAATTCTTTTATTCAGGAGGAGCCAACCCGGTCCCTCCCTGCAACATGAATGATAAAATGTATGTTAAGGAATTTTAAAGTTGCTCAAACCTCGCTGCCTTGGGTCCAGTTCTGCGTGTGTAAGAAGGAACAGAGTAAAGTTTAATAGCAGGAGTAAAGAGGCAGGCAGGGCAGAAGCAAGCCAGAAGAAGCTGGCAAGGCCATCCAAACCACCCAGCCGCTATTGGCCAGAGCCGCCTGAGGCAGACCTCCTCGGACTGGCAACAGCTGACTCCGACTAGGACAGACTGGGCTTTTTCCAACTGGGCCCCTATGAGCCGATGGTCAAAATGAAGATCGAAGGCCAGACTGTGAACTTTATGATTGATATAGCGGCAGAGCACTCGGTAGTTACTCGGAAGGTACCTCCCCTCTCAGGGCAGGAAGTCACCATTATTGGAGCTACCGGTACCACAGCTGCAGACTATTCTGCCGCCCCTGCCAATGTCAGTTAGGCGGCCATCAGGTGGTTCATGAATCCCTATATTTACCAGTTGACCTGGTCCCTCTAATGGAAGCAGAAACCACTTTTGCCCCAGATGGCTCAGCACAGCCTTGCCTAGGTGAAGAGACCTCTCCAATGATCCTGTCCTTAGCAGTGCTGAGAGAGGAAGAATGGAGACTTTACACCCCCCAGCCAAAGGCCTCCACATCTGTTCTTGTCAGGCCCCCATCAGGGGACTTGGGCAGTGTTCCTGTTATCTGCCAAAATTCCCAAGACTGTAAAAGTACTTGTTCACTGAAAAGGTATAAATGTGGATGTTTATTTAATGTTTATATGTCTACTTAGATATAAATATTTATAAATAAATAAAAACCCCGGTTAGTTTCCTGGTGTATTCTGGAGCAGCTTATTCAGTCTTGACAGAGCCAATGGGACCAGTAACATCTAAGAAGACACCAGTTCTAACAGCCACCGGACAAACTGCCTTTTTCCTTGGACATCAAAGAGGACTGTGGACCTCAAAAAGAACATGGTAACTCATTCGTTTCCAGTCATGCCAGAATGCCTGTACCCCTTACTTGGACGTGATCTCTTACAGAAATTACAAGCCACCCATAAACTTGTTCAAGATGCCCTGCCAATGCCACCTCAGTCTCTGTACAACCTTTCCAGCCTGGGGACTCAATGTGGGTAAAGAAATTCAGGACTCCAGGACTCACCCCAACTTCAAAAGGACTATACCTGCAGAAAATTGTATAATAGACTCAGATGATGCCTGCATCTTCATAGATACGGCTTCAGAAAGACAAGGACGATTTTACCTTATATAGAAAGGTCAAAGAGTGGACTTTAGTCACCTCCCTAAAATGTTTGTATAGCCCTGCCATATCTCATGTTTAGTAGCGGAGGATTTGGCTGCCTGAAGCGGCCATGATGCCAATATTATGTTTCATTGTATTGATATGTTATATTAACCTTTGATTCTCTTGCAGGTTTGAATGTATGTTGGCTATCCTGGAAGGGGACTGTGTGGGGTGAACCCCAAGAGTAGAGGGTGTCTAGCTTCCAAGAGGGCAGGTGCCCAACTGGGCAAAGAAAAATACCCATCAGGTTTTGGTCTCTATTAAAAGACAGCTAACAGTTGGCAGCCTGTACTGTCAGGGATAGTACAAACCTCGGCTGTAGAGAGCTGGGAAAAGCCTATTTGGAATGAAAGGTCTGAGGCATGGTTGTGCATTTATAAGAACATAAAAGAAGGTTTAAAGGCTAATCTGAAAGTATGAAATTTAGAAAGAAGAAGAAAAATGTTGAAAGGACTAACAAGAAAAATCAGAAGATCTTAGAGCAAATCAGTATGTTTTTCTCCTTATATAATTCCTCTGAAATCTGGCAATGCTTAATAAGTCATGGCAATACATTTCTTTGCATGAAATCAATAAGACCGGTTTTCAATAGTAATTTTATTAACCGGAAACTTTGACTGGAATATCATGTTTTAAAGAAACCTGTCTGAGCTCTGAAGATTTGAAGCCAATAAGAGTGCCACAGGAAAAGCCTGGTATCCTGCTTGGGGGCCCTGAAGATGGCTGGCGCTGGAGCGTCAGGCCCATGCCCTACCATCACTGGCGGTTGGTAAGAGTAGAAGGGGAGCAATAAGGATGCCTCTGCATCCTTGCGGAACCCCCACTCACTCTGGGCCACAACGAGTAGGAGGGCTACTGAGATGGGCTTAAAGCCTAGAGTGTGGGCTCAGGTGGAGTTGCTACAGGTGAGGGATTCACCTAACTCAGCAGATACTGCAGGCAGGCCTGATGGCAGCTGAATGGCTTGGCTTCCTGGCCCTACAGGGCACCTTAAGATTCAATCATGAAATTCCAGCAAAGGTAGTCAGTTACCATTCTTGTTGTGTTTATGCAAACATCAGGACAAATTGAATACAGTAGATAAATTAATATTAATTTGGCTTTTCGATAGCCATAGAGGAATTTTAAGAAGAAAAATCCTATTTCAATAGAGGTTGTTAAAACTGAAATGACTTCTTTCCCTTCCACCTAACCATTTGTTATAGTTTGTCTCTGCCAGGTCACAAGCCCAGCTCCTTCTGTGCTCAAGACAGCAGGGAGCCTGACTGGAAGGTGACCTCTGACCAGACACACCTACGCAGATCACCCTCAAGAAGACAGCGGACCTTGGCAGACCCCTTATAATCCTCCTGATGCTGTTGACTTTCGGCCCTTGCATTATTAACAGACTAGTCCAATTTGTCAAAAGTGTATAAAAGTAGTTCAGTTGATAGTTCAGTCCGTCTCATGATTGAGCCAGAAGTTCCAAGACAAGGGGGGAATGAAAGGACAGAACGGGGCTGATAACCGTGTTCCTAACTCCTCTTCAAGCAAAAGCCATAGAATGTATCAGTTGCTCAGCCAGCCCTTATCTCAGCCAATAGGAACGCAAGGAAACTAGCCCAAGGCCAAACACTCGACCCATCCTCTGTGCCCCTGCTGAGCCCCTCCCACTGTGGCCCCCAGTCCTCTGCCAGCAGCCCTGCTCCCGCCACCACTGCTCCCATGTGATGAGAGCACAGGCCTGCTCGCACCCCCTAATGTCGTGGAGCGATTGGGGCCAGCGCCAGCAGTGGGTGCAAGTGGGGCTGGTGTCTTCAGTGGGTGCAAGTGGCAGCTGCTGCCCCCATCACCGCTCAGGAGCAGGGGGAGGTGGAGAAGGCCTGAGGGGCAATCGGGGCCAGCCGCTGCTCCCACCTGCTGATAGCACCAAGCGATCGGGGCTGGTGCCAGGCGCAAGCAGTGGCCCTGGCACTGGCAGCAGGTGTGAGCAGGGTCAGCGGGGGCAGCAGGTGCGAGCACCAGATGGGACCCTGGCATGTGGGAGCAAAGAATTTTCAGTAACCACCAGAGGCTCGCCCCAATGACAGCAACAGGCACCCTGCCTTGGTCCACCTGCTCCACCATCCCACCATGGCTGACACTCACCATGTTCTGTGCTCTGCCACCTGCTGCTGATGCCCGCCATGTTCCACACTTGCCCCCTGGTAGTCAGTGCACATCATAGCCACCAGTTGTTCAGTTGTTCTGTTGTTCGGTTGTTCCGCCGTTCAGTCTATTTGCATATTAGAGTTTTATATATGTAGACATTAAAATCAGATTACCTGCTGAGATTTTTATTGATATTGCATTGGATGTATTGTTTAATATGGGAGAATTTTCATTTTAACAAAATTAAATCTTCAGCTCATGAACATGGTACTAGTATATCTCTCTATTTGTTTAAGTTTTGTTTGCTTTCTTTCAGGTTTGTTTTATAGTGTCTAATCTACAGTACTTAAGCATATTTTGTTAAATTTGCCTCTAAGTATTTCATGTGCTGGATACTATTATAATGGTATTTTTTGACTTCAATGCCCAGTTTAATTCAATTGCTATTATATAAAAATACACTTAAGTTATTTTGTACTGAACTTGTATTTTATGATAGACCTAAATTCACCTTTTAATTATAGTAGCTTTTTTTGGTAGATGTCCTAGGATATTTCCTATACACAGTTATATTTATTATGAATTAAAACAGCATACTGCTTTCTTTCCATCTTGTCAATTTTTTTCTTTTGCCTACTGGTTAGGATTTTCATCATAATGTTGAGTAGAAGCTGTGAGATTGAGCCTTCTTATCTTGTTCCTGATCTTAGCAGAAAGCATTCAGGTTTTTTCATCCCTAAAGTATTAACTCTAGATTTTTTTTATAGATTCCTTTGATCAGGTTTAAAAGTGTATTTCTATTTTTAGTTTGCTGAAACACTTAACTCTTTTTAATCACGAATTGTTGCTTTGTTAAGTAAATCTTTCATGTTTATTGATATGATAATACATGGATTAAAAATTTTAATCTGGTAAATAACATCAATTTATTTTAAATATTAAATCAGTCTTGCATTCCAGGGGTAAACTCTTTTCCTATATTGCTAGATTTGAATTAGTAATATTTCTTAAGGATATTTACATCTATATTCATAAAGGATATTTGTAGTTTTCCTTTTCTGAAATGCTGCTGTCTATTTTCGGGATTAGATTAATGCTAATTAGATTAATGTCATAGATTTCACCAGTAAAAACATTTAAGCATGGTTATTTTGTAAAAATCTTGTAACTATGATGTTCATTTAATAAATATAAATACATTAATATTCTTTTATTTCTTTTTTATCAATCTTGTTATTTCTATTTTTTTTTTAAATTGTACCATTAAATCTATGTCAGGGAAAGAACCAATATTAAATATTTTAGGCTTTAGGGGCCTGCTGTAATAATTCAACTCTGCCACCATAGCATGAAACAACCACAAACCATGCATAAACAAATGCTTATGGCTGTATTACAATCAAACTTTACTAAAACAGGTGGAAGGCCATGTTTGGGCTATTTCCACAGTTTGCCAACCCAGATCAAATTTTAGCAAGAGTTGCTTATAATATTACCTCATTATTCTTTTAATGTTTGTAATATCTGTAGTAATACCCCCCTTTGGGCATGATATTAGTAATTATTCTTTGTATCCATTGGTCAAATGCATTGTTTATTAATTTTATTAATATTTTACAAAGAACTATTATTGACTCTAATTGATTTTCCCTATTTTTTTTTTATTTCACTGGTATCTGCTCTTTATTATTTCTTCTATTTGCCCTGAATTTAATTTGCTCTTCTTTTTCTAGCATATTATGATGGAAGCTTTAATCATTTATTTTGCTATCTCCTTGTTTTAATAAACGCATTTAAACCTTTAAATCTTCCTCTAAATACTGATTTAGTTGTATCCTAAAATTTTTTATATTGTTATTATTTTAATTTAATTTAAAAATGTTCTATCTTCCATTGTAACTTCTTCTTTGACTCATGAGTCATTTAGATGTTTGCTGTTTAATTTCCAAATATTTGGAGAATGTTTTAGATATCTTTCTGATAAAAATTTCTAAATTAATTCCAATGTGGTCGAGAACAGTCTCTGTATCATCTACGTCTTTTTCATTTTATTGAGACATTTTACGGCTCAGCATTTGGCCAATCAGGGTGAATGTTCCACATGCACTTAAAAATGTTTATTCTGCTGTCAGTGGGTACAGTGTGCTAAAAATATTAATTAGGTCAAATAATTTGGCAATGTTTTCATGTCTTCTATATCCTTAGAGACATTTTGTCTACTTGCTCTATCTGTTACAGAATAAGGAGGGCAAAATCTCCAACTGTACTTAGCATCTTTTAAAAATTTTTGTGAGAATTTTCTATGTTTATTCAAAGTTCTGCCATTAGATAAATACACAGTTATGATGGTTATTTCTTCTTAAAAAATTATCATTATGAAATGTCACTCTTCATCCTTGGTACTATTCCTTCTTCAGAGGTGACTAATACCAATATATCTATTCTAGCTTTCTTATGATTATTGTGTCTATTTTTATCATTTTATATTTATACTAGTGGCCCGATGCACGGATTTGTGCACATTGAAAGAAAATTAATTAGAAGAAAGATTCGTGCGGTAATTATGTTACTGCAAAAAATTACATGTCAAAATAGTATATATAATATAGTATAAAATTAAAACACACATGCGATTGGTGCCAGTGAGAGCTTTATATGTATCGTGCATGCATGAATCAACGTTTATTTTTAAATTGCCAGTGTGCGTCATATGTACTGGCCAGTTGGTCAGTCAGATGTTCAGATGGACAGATGGTCGGTCACTTAGTCTTTTATATATAGACAGATAATTGTAAGGTGTGTTTCTTGTAGACAGCATATAGTTGAGCTTTGCTTTTTAATCTAGGCTGACAATCTCTGCCCTGTAATTTGAATACTTATACCATTTACATTTAATGTAACATAGATATAGCCTGGTTTAAATCTACCAGGTTGCTAAATATTATCTATTTGTTTTATTGTCTACTTTTCTCTTTTTCTGCCTTTTAGCATTCTGTTACATCTCCACTACTGTTTTTTAGCTATGCTTTACTATTATTATTTTTTTTATAATTCCTTCACACAACTAACTATTCTGAATCTATCTTGAGATAATAATACAATCAGTTCATGTACTGTCTAAAAAATTTGTAACAGTGTACTTCTATCTCTGTGCTTTTATTTCCATACATTTACTTTTACATTTGTTATAAACCCTAGAATACATTGCTTCCCCCCACCTAATTTTTGCTTTAACCGGTTAAATATCTTCTTAATGATAGGTCAGCTTTTCATTCCTGAGATAAACTCACCTGGTCATCATATCCCATGCTTTAGATTCAACTTGCTAAAACAGTAAATATATCATTAGAATTTTATAAGTTAAAATAGTATAAGCAAACAGACTGTAATGACAGAATAAGTAAGGGACCTAAATCAAATTAGGCAATCAGAATATTCCTCTTGGAAAAGAATCCTATTAATAAAAGCCTATGTGTGAAGCAGGGGGTCCCTCGGGGGTGAGGACGATGGAGCCCCAACGCTCTAGGGCGTCTGCATGCACAACTCCGGAGACCAGGTTCAGTGACGCAGATCCGTTTTATTGTGGAACTACAGGGGTATATATAGCATGAGGGGACCAATCAGAGGGAGGCACGTTGCTACAGGCGACCAATGGCTGAAAGGCTGGGGTACTGTGCACGTGGTTCTAGGAGTTTGTTCAGGCGGGTGTTGCTACTTCCTGGTGTGCTGAGGAAGCATGTCATGGTGGAGTGTGCTCACACCATTGCATCAGCCACAACGCTGAGACATACTTCCCGAGCTCTACGTACATCTCCCCCTTCCTTTCTAATTAGCGCCAAAGCATAGGAGTTGTCACTACTCAGAAGGAGATAGAAGGGTGGCCTTATAGACGGGTAAAAGGAGTAGCATAGGCACGTGCCACTGGAAACTGGGTACTGTCTACACCAACTGGCATGAGAACGCCAGGGTAAGGTATCACAGTCCACAGTTCTTATCTGTGCGCCCCCGTGCTATTAGCTGTGATGGTAGCACACATTAATAAGAATAACGTTCCTGCCGACGGGTTCCCTGCTGGCGCCATGCATGTGGCTTGGTCTTGTAGAGCCTTGATGTCACCCCAGGTGATGGGGTGGGCTCGTCGGTGTCTAGGTCGTCTCCGAGTCGGGGCTGGTTCTCTTCTATGGTCAGGTCCTCCATTTCCTCCACGGGGGGTGATGGTGGCGATCTACAGCTCATCGCTGATGGTGTACGGTTTGACATCATGAGCAGGGATCCACGCAGGACTTTTGTCGCCTTCTGGAAAAATACAAGCAAACCCTCTCCCCTGGGTTAAGAGCGGGTCGGGGCCTTTCCAGGCTCTGGTGAGTGGGTCTCTCCACCGGACCAAAGGAAGAGGTGTTGGTATGTCCTGGAGTCCTCCCCAATGTTTATACATAGGGGTTAATCCATGCTCATCAAAATGAAAATAATTGAGGGTAGTTAAGGCTTGGGTTAGCAGTGTATGAAGATTTCTCCCTATCACTCCCCCTTTTTCTTTAATCAGTTGGGCCTTGAGTTCCCTGTGTAGTCTTTCAATAATTGCCTGTCCCTGGGGGTTATAGGGGATGCCCATGGTATGCTTGATGTCGTGTGATTTTAAGAAGTCTTGAAATAGAGTGCTGGTGTAGCATGGTCCATTGTCAGTTTTTACCTCCCACGGGAATCCAAGGATGAGAAAGGCAGCCTTGAAGGTGGCAATGCTATGTTTGGCTTTTTTCCCCATTTGGGCCTTGGCGAACGTGGCTCCTGAGCAAGTATCTATGACTGTGTGGACATATTTCAATTTGCCAAATTCTGGGACATGCGT
This sequence comes from Myotis yumanensis, assembly GCF_028538775.1. NCBI lineage: Eukaryota > Metazoa > Chordata > Mammalia > Chiroptera > Vespertilionidae > Myotis > Myotis yumanensis. The sequence continues at coordinate 108,100,538 of NW_027223752.1, forward strand.
GACATCCGCTTGCCATATGGCATGGTGCTGTAGTCCTCGGGGATTGGCCCCTCTGAGTTGTAAAGGCCCGAGGGGTAGTAGAGGGCAGCAGGATCGGCAAGCACGTATGAGGTACTTGCACTGAGCTAGGGGCAGATGGGGGAAGAGCTTATGGAGAGAGGAGGCTGACATATGAAATTTGGTGTGTAGGAGCCTGGCCTCTTCTATGGGTTGTAGGGTAAGAACTAGCTTGTCTGCTTCTGCGTTGCCTAGGGAAAGTGGGCCTGGTAGGCCAGTATGAGACCGTAAGTGTTGGATATACCAGGGCTGTTTATGGTTCTCTAGGATGTCCTTTAGGAGTTGGAGGCTCTGATCTAGTGGGGTATCTTTAACTCTTAAGGTGGAATACCCTATATTTTTTGCCGTATGCACCGCGTAAGCACTATCTGAGAATAAATTGACTGGACTATTTTGACAGTAGAGAAGGGCGTATATTATAGCTCTGAGTTCTACTTGTGCTGAGCCTTGATAAGTATATCTAAGGTAAGTGGGGTTGGTGGAAGTTTTAGGGGACTTTATTATTGCTGCACAGTAATGCTTCCCTGAGTCAGTGAAGGCGCAGGGTGCCCCAGGGATAGGTTTACTAGAGGGGCGTACCAGACCTAGTATCTCTAACGGTACCTTTTGGAGGGTTTGGAGGAGCCTATGATTGGGTAGGTGATTATCTACCTGCCCTGGGTAGTTTAGGAGAAGTAACTGTGTTTCTAGATCTGTGATTAATAGATGAGAGATTTGTTCCTGCGTATAAGGAAGTATGAGAGTGTCAGGTTCTTTTCCATATAGGGTAAGCGAAGCCTGCCTGAGCTTCCGTCCTATGAGGGCGTAGGCCGCTGTTGGGGGCATTACTTTAGCAAGCTGGCTGTAGGCCAAGTGTACCCAATAAAGAGGACCCTCCTGAAATAGTACTCCTGTAGGAGTCCCAATGGTGGCTACTACTATCGCTTGGATTGGCTTGGTCAAGTCTATTCTGTGTAGCTCTAGCTCCCTTAGAGCCTGGTTGACAGCTTTTAAGACCTCTTTGGCCTTGAGGGTTAGAGAGTGGGTACTAAGGGGGTCTGTGTCTCCTTCAAGCAATTGGAAGAGGGGGCCTAGGGCCCTGGTGGAGATTGATAAGCTGTTCCTAACCCAATTAATCTGGCCACATAGTTCCTGTAGCACATGTAGGGGGATGGTATCAGGAATTGCAAGCTGAGGAGCTATGGGTACTATTTGTTCATGTATTTTATATCCTAAAAAGGAGTATGGAGGAATGGTCTGGACCTTTTCAGGAGCTATATGGAGGTTAAGAGCTCATAGGTTGCTAGTAAGTGTTTGGTAGCATGCCTCTAGCCATATAGGGTCCCTATGGGCAATAAGGATATCATCCATGTAATGAGTGATAAAGCATTGTTTGGCTAGAGGTTTGGTTGTCACTCCAACGTAAGCCTGGCACATGGTAGGGCTGTTCTTCATGCCCTGGGGGAGTACCTTCCATTGGTATCTATCTGCCGGTAGTTGATGGTTGGTAGAGGGCACTGAAAAGGCAAAGTAGGGCCTGTCCTCCGGGTGCAACAGGATAGAGAAAAAGCAGTCTTTAATATCTATGATTTTTATATGTGCTCCCCTTGCGATAGCCAAGGGGTGAGGCAGTCCCGGTTGTAGAGGGCCTAGTTTTTTCATGTGTTTATTTACAGCTCTGAGGTCCTGTAGAAATCTCCATTTTACTTTATCCTTCTTTTGTATGACAAAGACTGGTGTATTGTGAGGGCTGAGAGAGGGTTCAACATGTCCAGCATCTAGTTGTTCCTGTACTAATTGCTTAAGGGCAAGTAATTTCTCTTGCGGTAAAGGCCACTGTTCTACTCATATGGGGTCGGTGGTGTCCCATGATAACTTTATCGGCTGTGGCGCCGGTGGGTGAACAGTGGCCCCTAGGATTGGGGGGGCGGGGTGGTGTATATGATTGCATTGACCGCCTCAAGGATGTCTTGGCCCCACAAAGTGTGGGGGATGTTAGTCATGAAGAGTGGGCGGAAAGTCCCGGTATTCCCATCTGAATCCGCCCAGGAGAGTCCCCTGGCAGCTTGGGCAGCCCTCTTGTAGCCGCTGACTCCCTGAACTAGCGGACCGGAAGTGGTCGGCGATTTGGAACTCCGCTTCTCCTCTTGAATAACTGACACGTCTGCCCCAGTATCTGCTAGCCCTTCTATTCTCTCTCCCTCGACCATTAAGGTAAGAAACGCCTTGCTCTGTGTAAGAGGTAGCGTCCAATATACCCCTTGGGTTGGCTGCTCTCTTACTGGTGGGGCTGAGAGCTGCCCCTCTTCTCGTTTAAAGGGGGCAGTGGATTGCCATCTTTATCCTTATTGGATCTGCAGTCCCTGCGCCAGTGTAGTCCCTTTCTACAGCGGGGGCAAACGGAGGGGGGTTTTTTCCCTTCCCCTCCCTGTTTTCTCTTCCTATTAGGGCAATCCTTCGCAAAATGGCCGATCCCTTTACACTCATAGCATGCTCCTTTCTGTCCTCCTGATTGTCCTCCTAGATTGATATGAGCGACCAGTGCTGCCGCAAGGGTGGCGGCCGACTTACTGCCTACATCTAGACAGGCAAGCACCCAGTCATCTATACTGCCTGCTTTAACCGGAGCGATTGCCTGGCGGCACTCAGTATTAGCCCCCTCCCAGACGAGCTCCCTGGTAAGGGCTTCTGCTGCCTGGGCGTGAGTAACCTTATAGTCCACAGCTTCCCTGACTCTATGTAAAAATTCTGAAAACCCTTCATTGGAACCCTGTACGAGCTTGGACAGTCGCGTAGGCTTACCCCTCGGATTTATTTGGGCGAAAGCGCGCATAGCACAGAGGTGGACTTGATCAAAATATCTAGCGTGCCCCTGGGCCTGGACAGCAGGGGAAGAGAAAACTCCTTCTCCCTGTAGTGCTTCTGCCTCATCGTGCATATTATGGGCTTTTCCTGCTAACGCGGCTCGCTTGCGTTCCGCCTGTTGCTTGCACTGTTCATAAAACAAAGCCTTCCACTGAATCATGTCCCCTGGGGCTAGTATGGTGCGAGAGAGGCATTTCCAATTATGAGGGCAGTTAAGATTTATACTAAAATTTTCAAGTAGCTGTTGGGTGTATGGGGCTGATAACCCATCCTCCTGTACTGCCTTTCTAATGGCTAGTAGCTCCTTTTGGTTAGGCGGTATCAACGCCTGAGGTTGTGGGGCAGTAGGATTAGTGTTGACGGGGAAAGCCTGAGTTTCTAAGCCCAAAGAGAACCGTGCCATGTCCCTCTGCCGGCATTGAGATTGGTATAGCCCTGTCCAAGGATTATCATTCGTGTCCCCAACAAGGGGGGCTGGAGCAGTCTGCTGCGGGGGACCTGTGCTTGGCTTCCTGCCCTGCGCTGTTTCGGCCAAGGTAGCGGTTTCCCCCATTTTAGTTTCGTTTTGTTCCACTTCCTTCTGAGCTCTGTTGGTGGTAGATACTTCCCAAGGGTCGGCCTCTGGGGGACCCTCAGGTGCCGAGGGAGTGGTGGTAGTGACCAGGGGATTGTAAGGTGGCAAGGGAAGCTTAGGGGGAGGCTCGTCCTTCACTGTGGCTGAAAAGGCTGTGGGTACTGGGAATGGCGGTTCCGGCGGAGTGCTGGACAGGCAAGCCAGGATAGCTAAGATGGCCGGTGTCAGAGAGGGGGGGTAACGATTTTTCCTCGTGGACCTCAGCAGATCGAATCCTTTTCAAGACCTTCTCCCAAGTAGAGGGGTCCCAAATGGGGACCTCGATTAACCATGGATTGGACTGTAATAGATATTCCCAGTGAGTTTGGAGTTCCTTTTCAGAGACCTTAACTCGCCTGCTCTGCAGTAAGGCGTGGAGCGCACGCTCTTGTGGCGCTCTCGCTGAAGGGGGTAGGTTTCCCATTTTACTGTAGAGGGTTGCTCACCTGTCCAGCCGTTCTGGGGGCCCCACGTTCGGGCACCAGATGAAGCAGGGGGTCCCTCAGGGGTGAGGATGACAGAGCCCCAACGTGCTAGGGCGTCTGCATGCATGACTCCGGAGACCAGGTTCAGTGACGCAGATCCCTTTTATTGCGGAACTACAGAGGTATATATAGCATGAGGGGACCAATCAGAGGGAGACACGTTGCTACAGGCGACCAATGGCTGAAAGGCTGGGGTACTGTGCACGTGGCTCTAGGAGTTTGTTCAGGTGGGTGTTGCTACTTCCTGGTGTGCTGAGGAAGCATGTCATGGTGGAGTGTGCTCACACCATTGCATCAGCCACAGCGCTGAGACATACTTCCCGAGCTCTACGTACATATGTGGTCATCATGCCCTCATGCCATGACACCCTCACACTGAAACGAGCGATCACCAGGAGGCTGCGTGTGGGTAGGCAGTGCTCCATTTGCGTGTGGGTGGGCGGGGGCTTGACGCTGCATGTGTGGCGTGGGGGTGGGTCCCGTGGCTCCAGCCTACCTCTTTGGGGCAATGCATCGAGGAGCTCAGAATGGGTGGGCAGGGCCTACCTCTTTGGGGTGATTAATTGCAGGGCTTCTGCACTGTGAGAGGGAACAGGCCAGACTGGGGGGACCCTCCCCCCGACAGAGTGCACAAATTTCTTGCACTGGGCCTCTAGTAGTATATAAGCTGTGATCTACAAGATAAGAAGAAAGCAGTTATGAATATATTCATTCCAACTTGAACATTTCAGCAATTCGGTGACACTAGTAGAAATAGAAAATAGTCTCTTAAACTTTAGGCCAAAGCTATTCTTTTACAAATGAGGATATAAAGCATAGAGAGAGTAAAGAAGTGAAGTGACTTATCTAAGGTTTCCTAGTTACCTATCTATATTGTTGGGACAGTCGACTAATCTTCTAACCTTAAGTCACGTGCTCTCCTCACAAAAGCTGATTTTAACTAGTAGTGTCTACAGTCATTGAAGAAGGATATTGTACTCATACTTGGCATGGTCCAGATTGGTTTGCCTCCATACTTCAGAGAAGACTTTGACATTAGCTGGAGTTTTTAAAATGTTAAAAAGTAGTCCCTGGTGAAAGCGATACTTTAATTCTTTGGGAGAGAAGAGTAGCCCTAAGAATTTGTTTGTTTTCCCCCTTAATTTTTAAATTGAGTTATATGTGTTTCACAGATTTGTTTTTTTCTTTTTATTTCTTCTTTTTTGTTTGTTTCACAGATTTTTAGTGGGCAGTTTGATCATTGTTATGAGCTGAATGTTTGTGTGTACACCCCAAATTCAGATTTTGCAATCCTACCCACCAATGTGTTGATATCAGAAGTGGGGCCTTTGGGAGGTAATTAAGTCTTGAGGGCAGAGCCTTCATGAAGGGATTATTACCTTTATGAGAAGACACAAGGGAGCATGCTTTTTTAACTTAGTTTTTATTTATTGATTTTAGAGAGAGGAAGGGCGAGAGAGAGAAAGATATATATCTATATCTATATCTATATCTATATCTATATCTATATCTATATCTATATCCGTTGGCACCTTGACCTTGGACATCCCAGTCACCATAATTTTGAGAAATAAATGTATGTTGTTTATACCACTAAGTCTGTGGTAATTTGCTGTAGCAGCCCAATTTAAGACAACTAGTTTTTAAAAATGTATATACAGTGGGGCCTTGAGTTACGAGTTTAATTCGTTCCGTGATGGAGCTCATAACTCAAATTACTCATATGTCAAATCAAAAAGTGAACGAGTGAGACACGTGATGCTGGGCTGATGTTGTGGCGTTCACTGTGATGTTCGCTGAGCCAACTAGCGGTGGGGTATCTGAAGCTGGCTCATAACTCGAATTTTAGCTTGCAACTCAAAGCAAAAATCAGCCAAGAGACGGTTCGTATCTCGAAAAACTTGTTAGTTGGGACACTTGTAAGTCAAGGCCCCACTGTATTCAATAACTTATAGTCCAATATATACAGAATATTTTTTCAAACTTCCATTTCTTTGTGCTCCTTCCCAGTCAATTCTCTATCCCCAGAAGTGACAATTTTTATTTTAATTATGCTGGCTTATTTCGCTTAGCATAATGCTCTCTTCTTCTAGAAATTTAAGTAAAGAGAATCATGCAGTAAGTACTCTTTTGTGTTGGCATCTGTCACTAAGCATGATTTTGAGATTCATCCATGTTATATGGATCAAGAATTCATTCCTTTTTATTGCTGAATTACATTTTATTGTAAGACTATTCCACAGCTTGTTCACCCATTCTCTTATCGATGAACATCTGTGCTGTTTTTTGTTTTCTTGATGTTATCTGAATAAAACTGTTATGAACTTTCTTGCACAAGGATTTTTTAAATGAACATTTAGGATTAAGAACTGCTGGGTCATAGTTGCATTATCATCTAAGAAACTATCAACAATTTTTCATTTTACATAATCACCAGTGATGTATAAGAGTCCTTGTAGTTCCTTTTCTTTATTTAGTGTTAGTCTTTTTTTTCATTTTAGCCATTCTAGTAGGAGAGTACTAATATCTCATTGTCAATTTAATTGGTTTCTGCTGTTGATTCAGTCTTTTTGAAAAAATTCTTTATTATTTAAAGTATTAAATAAGTCTTCTTTTTCCCCATTGACCTCTACCCAGCTGCTCCCACCCCTCAGCACATACCCTCACCCCCCTACTGTCTGTGTCCATGGGTTATATGCTCATATGCATGCATACAAGTCCTTTGGTTGATCTCTTACCCCGCCCACTCCCTTGCCTTTCTTCATAGGTTGGACTGTCTGTTCCATGCTTCCATGATTCTGGCTATATTTTTGTTTATCTGTTTATGTTGGTCATTGTATTCCACAAATGAGTGAGATCATGTGATATATGTCTTTCTCCGACTGGCTTATTTTGCTTAGCATAATTCTATCTAGGTCCATCCATGCTGTTGCAAATGGTAAAAGTTGTTTCTTTTTTACAGCAGTGTAATATTTCATTGTGTAGATGTACCACATTTTTTAATCCACTCATCTGCTGATGGGCACTTAGGCTAATTCCAAATCTTGGCTATTGTAAAGTGTGCTGCTATGAACATAGGGGTGGATATATCCTTTCTGATTGGTGTTTCCGGTTTCTTGGGATGTAGTCCTAGAAGTGAGATTACTGGGTTAAATTGGAGTTCCATTTTTAATTTTTGAGGAAACTCCATAGTGTTTCCCACAGTGGCTATACCAGTCTGCATTCCCACCAGCAGTGCACAAGGATTCCTTTTTCTCCACATCCTCGCCAGCACTTGTCATTTGTTGATTTGTTGATGATAGCCATTCTGACTGGTGTGAGATGGTGCCTCATTATTGTTTTAATTTGCATCTCTCAGATGATTAGTGACTTTGAACATGTTTTCATATGTCTCTTGCCCTTCTTTATGTCCTCTTTTGAAAAGAGTCTTTAGGTCCTTTGCCCATTTTTAATTGGATTGTTTGTCTTCCTTTTGTTAAGTTGTATGAGTTCCCTGTAAATTTTGGAGATTAAACCTTTATCAGAGATAACATTAGTAAATATGTTCTCCCATGCAGCGGGCTTTCTTATTGTTTTGTTGATGGTTTCTTTTGCTGTGCAGAAGCTTTTTATTTTGATGTAGTCCCATTTGTTTATTTTCTCTTAGTTTTCATTGTCCTAGGAACTGTATTGGTAAAGATATTGCTATGATATATGTCTGATATTTTGCTACCTGTGGCTTCTTCTAAGATTTTTATGGTTTCCTGTCTTATGGTTAAGTCCTTTATCCATTATGAGTTTATTTTTATTTATGGTGTAAATTGGTGGCCTAGTTTCATTTTTTGCATATATCTGTCCAATTTATTAAAGAGACTGTCTTGACTCCATTGTATGCTGTTGCCTCTTTTGTCAAATATTAATTGAGCATAATGGCTTGGGTCAATTTTTGGGTTCTCTGTTCTGTTCCACTGGTCTATATGCCTGTTCTTGTGCAGTTTTGAGAACAGCGGCTTTGTAATATAGCTTGATATCTGGTATGGTTATCCCTCCAACTTTGTTCTTCTTTCTCAGGATTGCCTCGGCTATTCGGGGTCTTTTTTAATCCCATACTAGTGGCCCAGGGCACAGATTTGTGCACATTAAAAGGAAATTGAGAACCCGTTCTCGCTTGCCCACTGAGAAGTGACGTTGGAAGTCTGTCCTCCTCCCTCAGCTTCCTGAAAAAATATTTCCAAGTGTCCCTTCTACTGCCAGGGTCACGCCTTGCCAGCCGGGCGGTCCCTGGTGGACACCTTGGGCCATGCTGGACATTTTCCACTGCTCAGAGCTGGATAAGAGATGCTCTGAGGTGAACAATACAAAGTTGGTGATCTTGTGGGCAGGGGTAGTCTTTTGCCCATGCCTCCACCCTTCAGATGCATTTCTCTTTGACTTTTACCTGATTGTCAGTCGCCACTTGTGGCCACTATTATATTGCTGCCTTCCTCTGTAACTCCTGGGCAATCAGTAAGGGATTAAATTTGATCTCAATTCCCAAGGCAGAGTTCCAGGAGCTCAGTGGCAGTATCAGGCTCATCCTGGATATTCCATGTGTCCATGCTTCAACCATTCTCTGGAGATTGTAACTGCAGACTTATATGGTATGAGGGATGTAGCAGTGCGCTAAGTGGCAGGCTGCCAGGGAGGAGCCCGAGCTGGGGCCTGGCACCATGCCCCTCCCACTCACCCCAGCCCCACTGTGCCTGCTGCCACTGCAGCTGCTCAGTAGTGCAGCTGTGGTGGTGAGAGAGGCTCCCACCACCGCATTGGTGCTTGTCAGCCATGAGCCCAGTTTCTGGCTGAGCTGCACTGCTGCTCTGAGAGCACAATGACCACCAGGGGCAGCTCCTGCATTGAGCATCTGCCCCCTGATGGTCAGTGTGAGTGATAGCAACTGGTGGACTGGTCATTCCAGTCATTTGGTCGTCCAGTCATTTGGTCGTAAAGTGGGCATCCATGTCTTGTTCCTGTTCTTAGGGGAAATAGTTTTAGTTTTTGCTCATTGAGTATGATGTTGGCTGTAGGTTTGTCATTTAAGGTCTTTATTATGATGAGATATGACTCCTCTATTTTTGCTTTGCTGAGAGTTTATCAGGAAAGGGTGTTGGATTTCGTCAAATACCTTTTCTGCATCTATTGATATTACTATGTGGTTTTTGTCTCTCAATTTGTTTATATGATATATAATGTTTATTGATTTACTGATATTGTACCGGCTTTGCATTCCCAGAATAAATCCCACTTGGTCACGGTGTATGATCTTTCTGATACAATGCTGGATCCAATTTCCTAGAATTTTATTGAGGATTTTAGCATCTATGTTCATCAGGGATATTGATCTCTAATTCTCTTTGTAGTGTCTTAATCTGTTTTGGGGACTAGGGTAATGGTGGCTTCATAGAAAGAGCTTGGAAGTGTGCCTTCCTCTTGAATTTTTTGGAATAATCTGAGAAGAATAGGTTTTAGTTCTTTGAATGTTTGGTAAAACTCCCCTGTGAAGCTGTCTGGTTCAGGGCTTTTGTTTGCTGGAAGTTTTTTATTACTGTTTCAATTTCATCAGTAGTTACCAGCATATTCAGGTTTTCTGATTCTTCCTGATTGAGTTTTGGAAGCTTGTATTTTTTTTTTTTTTTTAGGAATATTTCCATTTTATCTAGGTTGTCCAGTTTGTTGGAGTAGAGTTGTTCATAGTATCATAGTATTTTTTTTACAATCCTTTGTTTGTATGTGAGTTTGGTTGTTTACTTCACCTCCTTCATTTCTGATTTTGTTTATTAGGGTCCTCTCTCTTTCTTTCTTGGTGAGCCTGGCTAGAGTTTCATTAATCTTGTTTGTCCTTTCAAAGAACCAGCTCTTGGTTTTATTTATATTTTTTACTTTTTTTTTGTTTCTGTCATTTATTTCCACTGTGATCTTAATTATTTCCTTCCTTCTGCTTACTCTAGGAGTTTACTGACGCTTTCTTTCTAATTCTTTAAGTTGTAGGGTTAGATAATTTATTACAATTTTTTCTTGTTTTTTTATTTAGGTCTGTAGAGCTATGAACTTCCCTCTCAGGACAGCTTTCACTGTGTCCCATAGATTTTGGATTGTTGTGTTTTCATTGTCATTTGTTTCTAGAATGCTTTTTTATTTCTCCTTTGATCTCTTTGGTAACCCAATAATTGTTTAATAGCATGCTATTTAGCCTCCAAGTGTTTGATTTGTTTTCATTGTTTTTATTGTTTTTGATTTCTAATTTTCTGCCATTGTGATCTGAGAAGATGCTTGATATGATTTCAATCTTCTTGAACTTGGAGAGACTTTGCCTGTGACCCATTATGTGGTCTACCTTTGAAAATGTCCCATGTGCACTTGAGAAAAATGTATATTCCGTAGCTTTGGGGTGAAATGTTCTGAAGATGTCAATTAGCTCCATCTGATCCAGTGAGCCATTTAGGATTGTTGTTTCTTTGTTGATTTTTTGTTTAGAGGATTTATCTAGTGGTGTCAATGGGTATTAAAGTCCCCTACTATGATTATATTGCTGTCAATCACTCCTTTGATATCTTCTAGAAGTTTTTTTTATGTATTTGGGTGCTCCTACATTGGGTGCAGATATGTTTACTGGAGTTGTATCTTCTTGTTGAATTGCTCCCTGCAGTACTATGAAGTGGCTTTCCTTATCTCTTGTTATGGCCTTCACTTTGAGGTCTAATTTGTCAGATATAAAGATTGCTACCCCAGCTTTTGTCTTATTTCTATTTGCCTAAAAAATATTTTTCCATTCCTTCACTATCAGTCTGTTTGAGTTTTTTGTTCTGAGGTAGGTCTCTGTAGACAATAAATATATGGGTCATGTTTTCTTATCTATTCAGCTACCCCATGTCTTTTGATTGGAGCATTTTATCCATTTACATTTAAGTTTATTATTGATAGATACTTGTTTGTCACAATTTTTATTTTTTTATGCCTGTGTTCCTTCTTCCCTTTCTCTTTCTTCTTTTTGCAGCAGTCCCTTTTGCATTTCTTGCATTGTTGGCTTGGTGGTAATAAACTCCCTTAGTCCTCTTTTGTCTGTGAAGTTCCTAATTTCACCATCAATTTTGAATGATAGCTTTGCTGGTTATATCGTTCTTGGATTCACTCCCTTGCTTTGCATCACTTTGTATATTTCATTCCATTCCCTTCTGGCCTCATGTGTTTCTGTTGAGAAATCAGTTGATAGTCTAATGGGAGATCACTTGTAGATGACTTTTTGTCTCTCTCTGGAAGCCTCTAAGATTCTTACTTTGTCGTTGATGTTTGCCAATTATAATTATGATGTGTCTTGGTGTGGGTCTTTTGGGGTTCATCATGTTTAGTACTCTGTGTGCTTCTTGTACTTGTGTCTTCCCAACATCAGGGAAGTTTTCTGTCATTATTTCTTCAAACAAGTTTTCTATTCCTGTTCCACCTCCTCTCCTTCTGGCACCCTATTATGCAGATGTTATTATATTTTGTGTTGTCCCAAAGCTCCCTTAGGCTCTCCTCCTACTTTTTAAGTTTTCTTTCCAGTTGCTGCTGAGCTTGGGTGGTTTTCTATCTTGTCTTCTAACTCATTGATGAGGTCCTCAGATTCTTCTATTCTACTGTTGAAATTTTACATTGTGTTCTTTATTGCAGCTATGTTATTATTCATTTCCTGTTGATTCTGATTCATTTACTCTTGATTTTTACATGTTATTGAATTTGTCTTCTATTCTTTTCAGCATTCTTATAACCACTGCTGTGAATTCTTTCTCTGACAAATTGCTTGCCTCCATTTCATTTATTTCCTTATCTGGTGATTCTTCCTTTTCCTTCAAATGGGGGTTGTGTCTTTGTCTCCCCATTTTTGCTGTTCTTTTGTGATTATTTCTATGTATTAGATCAAACTGCTATGCCACCCAGATTTTTTTGAGTTTGTATTATATAGTTGATGTTTTGTGGGACCCAGTGGTACAATCTCTCCGTTCTTCTGGGCTGGGTAAACTAGGGATGCCCCCTAACTGGGATATTTAGGTTTTCTTGGTGTAGTTGGGTCTTGAGTGTTATTGTCCTGTTCGTGGATGGGGTCTCCTCTCAGGGTGTCTAGTTATGTGGCTTGCTCTTTACCACATTGTCTGAACAGCACAAAATATAACTAGATAAAACATGAAAGAAAGGGAAAAAACACGAATGTATTCACAACACTGATAACTCCAATTGAAGTGACCACCAGGGAAAAGAGAATTAGGAGAGAGAGAAAAGAGCAAAAATGATACCCAGAAAAGAAAAAAAGGTAAGCAAGAAATGAAAAAGAAGAAAAAGGAAGAAAAATCATATATATATATGGGGAGAAAACACCACAGAACAAACAGATAAACAAAAAATGCAATCAACAAACACTCAGAAAAAATGGGGGGGGGGGCAGAATCTATAGAGGCAGAGTTTATATACAGGTAGTAAGGTTAAGAAATTGGATGAATAGGGGAAGGACCTTGGTTCAGTATAGAGACATAGAAAGAGAATGAGTGGATAAGAAGAAAAGAAAGAAAAATAAATTTAAAAAATAACAGTAAAAAATAAGATAAAATAAAATAACAATAAAAAATAATAAAATGAAGAAAAAGTAATGTGAAAAAAATAAAAATAAAAAAAACACAGAGAAGAAAGAGGGGGGGGGGGAATTTAAATAAAAGATAAAAAGAATAATACTAAAATTAGAAAAAGTTAAGTGTCATTTGTTTCAGCCGAGTTTTAATGCCCCATGGGGGCTGGTTTAAGATCCCACTCTCCTGTTCCGTCTTTCACTTCTCTATTTCCTGTTAGGTAGTCAGCACCATGTAGAAATTCCAAATGATCTACCACTCCTCTGTTTGTGTCTATCTCCACAGCCTTGACTGAAAGCAGGTGGGACCAATCTGCCCACTTAGCTTGTCTGCCTGCTGTCAATCTTAATCTCTCAAGCAGCTGTTTCTGACAAGGCTATAGGTAGGGAGGGTGCTGTATTGCTTCCTGGAACTGAAAGGCCTCTCTTCAACCCAGTCCCTGAGGGCTGTTCAGGGATATTCAGATTTTTGTATCCCTTGTTCCACTCAGGGTGTAGTCTGGGTGTGGCTGTATTAGCTGTCTTGAGCCTGCTGGAAGGGGCTGGCTCTTCAGGAGAAAAATGGCTGCTTAGATTTGGAGGGTCACAAATGACTCAGTGCCAGACTCCTGGTCACCTCTCTCTGACCTGCTGTCCTCCACAGCCTCTTCTCAGACTCCACAAGTCCACACCTCCACCTGCACCTCAGCCATGAGTGTTTGTAATTGAAAGGTCCTATGAATTGGGTTTAGCTAATAAAAGCAAAGACCAAACAGAGGTAAAACAACTGTGCCACTGCGAGTTTCTCTCCCCCGCACCACCATAAGGCTTGGGCAGTTCTTCAGTCCACCCCTCTGGGAATAGCCTCTCGTGGCTGTGGACTTAGATCAAGAATCCCCAGCTGCCAGCAGCCCTGGGGACTTACTTTCCACAGTCAGATGTTACGATTGTCCCCAAGGGACATGGACTTGGTGCTGTGCAGCCTCCTTCTGACCCTTTCAGCTTGGTGGTCTCTCAACTCTATAGCCCAGATCTTTGATCCTACCATTCCCCAGGTGTCCTCCACCCTTCCTGCTGCAAATTGTCTCACCAGCTGTGTCTACTTCGCCAATTCTGGGTGGATGTTATTTGATTTAGATGCTCCTTCTTTCTCCTCTGGGATAAGGCTTGGGACACGTCTGCCTATTTGGCCACCATTTTTTCTCCCGCGTTGATTCAATCTTGAGCTATTTTCATGTGTGTATTGGGCTTTGTATAGCTTCCTCTGTAAAGTGTCTATTTAAATATTTTTCAATCTCTTTAAAATTACAGTTTTGTCTTGCAGTTATTGAACTGTAGGAACTCTTTTTATATTTGGAATGCTATTCCTTTGTCAGGTACATTTCTGCAAAATTCCGAGGAGCTTTAGATTTGTTCCAGAGTGGAATTAGCCTCAAGAGTAGCTTTGGGGATAGCTAATATAAAATATCCCAGAACTTTCCCAACTCTACCACCACATTCTCTCTCGGGTTTGGGCTTCTTTTTTTTATTGAATTTATTGGGATGATATTGCTTAATAATATTGTATAGGTTTCAGGTGTAGAATTCTATAATACATCATCTGTATATTGCATTGTGTGTTCACCACCCCAGTCAAATCTCCTTCCACCAGCATTTAATTACCTTTTACTATCTTCTACATTCCCTCACCCTCCTTTCCCTCTGGTGATCAACATATGGTTGTCTGTGTTTATGAGGTTTTTTCTCTTTGCTTAATCCCTTCGCCTTTTTTGCCCAGTCCCTCAAGCCCTCTCCTGTCTGACAGCTGCCAGTTTATTTTCTGTATCTATGAATCTATTTTTATTTTGTTTCTTAGTTTATTTTGTTCATTAGATCCCATATATAAGTGAAAATAATATGGTACTTGTATTTTCTGGTTTATTTCACTTAACATAATACTCTCCAAGTCCATCCATGCTATCAAAAAAGGTAAGACTTACCTTTTTTTTTTTTTTTACAGCTGAGTATATTCCATTGTGTATTCCATCGCAATTCCTATTAAGATTCCAATGGCATATTTTATAGAACTAGAACAAATATTCCAAAAACTTATATGGAGTCGCAAAAGATCCTGAATAGCCACAAAAATTTTGAGAAAGAACAAATTGGAGGAATCATGCTACCTGATATCAAACTATACTACAAGACCATAGTAATCACAAGAGCATAAAAACAGACATATAGATCAATGGATCAAATAGAGAGCCCAGAAATAAATTCATGAGTTTATAGTCAATTAATATTTGACAAAGGAAACAAAAACATACACTGGGGTAAAGATAGTCTATACAATAAATGGTATTAGGAAAATTGGGCAGATATGTGCAAAAAAATGAAATTATACCAACAATTTATACCATATACAAGAATAAACTCAAAATGGGTTAATAGGCTTAAAGTTAGACTCAAAACCATAAAAGTCCTAGAAGAAACTTAGGCAGTAAAATCTCCGACATTTCTTGTATCACCTCAGTCAAGGGAATCAAAATAAAAATAAACAAATGGAGCTACATCAAACTAAAAAGATTTTGCTCAGCAAAGGAAACTATCATCAACAAATTAGAAAGACAACCTACTGAAAAAGAGAACATATTTATCAGTAATACATCTGATAAGGGATTAAAATCAAAAATTTATAAAGAACTTATAAAATTCAACACCAAAAGAACAAACAATTCAACTAAAAATGGGCAAAAGACCTGAATAGAGACTTCTCCCATGAGGACATACAGATGGCTAACAGATATATGAAAAGATGCTCAACATCACTAATCATCAGAGAAATGCAAATTAAAATCCCAATGAGATATTACCTCACACCTGTCAGAATAGTTATCATCAATAATTCAATAAACAACCTGATATCAAGGATGTGGCGAGGATGTGGAGAAAAGGGAAACTTTGTGCACTATTGGTGAAAATGCAGATTGATGCAGCCACTGTAGAAAGCAGTATGGAGTACCTCAAAAATTAAAAATTGGCTGGGCTACTTGGTGAAAGTAAAGCAAAGCAGGGCTCACCTGGGAATGCTTGTCTGGATCCTGCAGTTGTCTGGCTGTTGCTGGAGTGTAACAGCATTCCAGTGTAAAAGCAATAGAGGAGCCTGCAAAGACAAGGAGAAGATATAGTTGTCTAGGAGAAGATATAGTTGTTACTGTTTCAACTCCCTTGCTCCAAAAGTTGTTTCACATACTTAGCTCTCATACCAGCTTTCCACCTTCCATGTTATTTCTTTTATAGAAGACTAGAGGCCTGGTACACAAAATTCGTGCACAGGGGTAGGGTGTGTGTCCCTCAGCCCAGCCTGCACCCTCTCCAATCTGGAATACCTCTCACAATCCAGGACTGCTGGCTCCCCACCGCTTGCCAGTCTGCCTGCCTGATTGCCCCTAACCACTCCCCTGCCAGCCTGATCGACGCCTAACTGCTCCCCTGCTGGCCCGATTGCCCCTAACTGCCCTCCCCTGCTGCCCTGGCCAGCCCTAACTGCCCTCCCTTGCCAGCCTAGTCACCCCTAACTGCCCTCCCCTTCAGGCCTTGTCACCACCAACTGCCTTCCCCTGCAGGCCTGGTTCCCCCCAATTGCCCTCCCCTGCCAGCCATCTTGTGGTGGCCATCTTTGACCACATGGGGGCAGCCATCTTGTGTATTGGAGTGATGCTCAATTTGCATATTACTCTTTATTAGATAGGATGCCACATCATATCATCTTGTCATCATAACCCCTTATTTCTCCTTGCTTGACCTTGGACCATTCTTTTCCCTCAGAATAACACTATCAGATTAGAAATGCACAAGAGAATTTTCAGAAGAAGATTTAAAAGAAAGTTCAAACACTTAAAAGCAAATGTTCTCTGTGAGAAAGCACCTTCCCTAAAATGACCTCCAAATTCCTTCTCTGGGCTTGTCCAACCTCTCTCCTGCTCTTCGGAGAAACTGCTCAAGTTCAAGCCAAGGGATGTTCTTCTCTGGCTCCTGGCTCATTCTCCCTTCCTATTGGCAGCGGGCCCTTACACAATGAAGTTTAGTTCCCACACTTCTGCTTCCAGTATCAGCTCTGAGACTTCTTAGCATGAGTTCTGGGTATCTGTAATTTGGCCATGAAAAAAGAAGCTGCATATAAATGTGCCTTCAGAAACCCAACTTCCTGACCATCCTCTCTCACTCAAACATTGATCCACTCACTGGCTTTCTCCTCCTGCCTAAGGTTTGCAATTGCTCAGACAATTAAGAGAACACTTATTAAAGAGCTGAGTATATCCCATTGTGTAAATGTAACACAGTGTCTAGATTCAAGTTGCTATTTTCCAAATGGCCGCTACTAAAGGAGGAGCTGTACTGGTTTGGATATGATTGCTCCACACAATCCCCGTTCTATCCATTAAGGGTGAGTCACGTGTCAATTTGTCTAAGCACACTCCCTGAAGTGTGTATTATTAGTCCCATCTGAGAAAAAAAAAAAGAGGAAACTAACAGTTTAAGTAAAAGGACCTCATAAAATGCCTCCTATTTGCACAGTACTCCTCATATTCACTGGTATTAGCCCATTAGGTTTTCACAAAGGTCCCACTTGTTAGCGGAGTTACTTGCTATCATCTCCATTGCAGCAGACGAAGAAACAAGGATGGTTCGGGGCTAAGCCATTCATCCAAGGTTCCATAGAAGGTCGGCCGTGGCACAGAAACCAGAGTGCTGGCCTCTTCCTTCCTGACTCAGCCCTTTCTCCACCCCCACATGCTCTTAAATTATAGTGAGTCAGTGGGATGGCAGATGGGAACTGAATTTGGACAGAAGACAAAGAGGCGCTGACATCAGCAGACTGAAAGCAAGACAAATCAAGGACATGTCCTAATCTCTCAGCAGGGGGCGAGGACAATACTGATGGTCCTTCCTGACTGAAGGCATGCCCTTGCTGCTGAGGCACAGCCCCCAGGCCCAGAGCTTCTCCAGCCTATGTATCAGGGGCCAGTGCCTCTAGCTCAGGCCCTCCATTCACTACTAGCCTAGAAACTTCTCCTGCATAAACTTCGTCCTGCTCCCCTCTCCTTCCTGCCTATTGGCTACAGCTAGTGAAGTTCATCATGAAAACTACTGGAATAAAAGATAGCTTCAGACACATTGTTCCTTGAAGAAAGGAATGTCTCTCATGTTGCTTTTGTACTGACCTAGGTTTCTAACTAGGAGCTGAGGCCCTTTGTTCAAGAGAAGAGAAGACAGAGCTGGATTTTTTTTTCCTAATGCAATTTCAATCATTTAGAGAAAATTGTTTCTCTAGAGGGGAAAGGACAATTATTAGTAGGAAGAAAGAGGTGCTACAGGAGCAAGTCCAAATTTATGCTGCAGTAACCTGGCTCAGTATTTTCCTTTACTTGTGCCAGTGAAAAGAAAGTGTCAAAGGGGACTCCAAGGTCAGTGACGGACAGCCCCTTCCTTCTCCACTTTGAATGGGATTTTTTACAATTTCACTTGTTTTTGGATTATAAGCAAAAAGGAAAATTGACATTTGAGCCTGACATAAAAGATAACATTTGGGAGAGGTCCAATTGATATTACAGTTTCAGGATTAAGATACAAATAGCAAACTGACCCCAACAATAACAATATTTGTAGGGATAATTATTATTAAAGCAGCCACTATGTTCTAGGTACTCTACAATATCAAGTATTTATGCCTATTTAATGGGTTGTTGAAAAAAACATTTTTTAAATTGCTTTTAGTATTGTGCTCAACATGCCTATTCCTTTAGCATTACAATATCAGGAGACTGCTGTCCTGGCTGAGGCTCATTACATCTCAGTGGAGTCATCATATATTTCAAATACAGAAGATTCAGAAACTCAGCTACATCCATTCATCCAAGAGTGACAAAGCACTTGTGAGCCAAATTTATAAAAGCTTGTTTTTCTTACCAGTATACTGACTGCTCAGTGTTAGCAGGGTAACTTCTCCTTTCTGGGCATATTTACATCAAATCCTTAGAAAGATTAATCTTAACACTTAGAGTGTGTAGGATTGGAACAAATAGAAATGGAAGACGGGGAGAACAGTTTGGAATAAAAGTAGTAAGCATAAAAATGAGGATAATGGAATTGGAAATAGAAAGAGGTATTCGTATTAGACAGACCCTGCAGATCAACCATCCACTTAACTTGGCTGATGTCTGCTTTTAGGGGAACAAAAAAAGAGGAATCAAAGATTTTTGAAGTTCCAGCCTACTGATGAAAAGACAGGTGATTTCATTTTAGGGAAGTAACTAATTAGAGCATAAGCTGCATTTAAATTTGAACATGGGAAATTTAAATTTCAAATAGGTCCAAAAGAAGATACCAGTTTAGTACCTAAAATTGTAGGATTATTTAGAATATATGAATATATATATATATATATATTTCAGGGAGCACTACACATATTTAGACCACCTAGACTGAAAATATAGTGGGGACAAGAATCGTGACTATTAATTATTTGTATCTCCCTATAACACAGCCCTCTCCTACCATCAACCTTCAATGTCAAACCCTTTCTCAGCTACCTAGGTTCCACTGTGAAATCCATCATGGAAATTTAACAAGCTTTGATGAATTGATATGGAAAAAAATATTTACTGTAGTCTCTCTCTTCTCAGCCCTAATTGCCCTAAATGACCTGTCATTTAGCAATGTTATTTTTTGGGGGGTGAGAATCCCTACTCAGATTATATACTGAGTGTAGCCAGAGAGGCCACCTATAGGCTTCACACTACCTTTTTGTGAAAACCGAGGAGAGGAGGATGCAGCCAGCTGAAATATCTGGCAGGTATTCCAGTGGTTGGACCTTGTACACAGCTGGGAGAAGAACAAAAATTTATATAGTATGAGAAGGGGAGATGACTCCTTTCCCACACTGGAGCTTCCAAGCAACCTGAAAATGTCCATATCCCAGGCATCTTGCCAGACATAGCATGAGTCAGGTTCCCTGAGACTCCCAGACAACACGTCCAAAAGCCTTTTTTGGCTCATTTTCTCTTTAATCCACTTGAGATTCCTAAGAGCAAAATCTCACCACAGTGGAGAACAATAAGGACTGCCTTAGCACTTCTAGCTAGAGGGGAACTCAGAAGGAAGTCTTTCTCATTATAATTTTTAAGGACCATCACTTATCAGAAGTGCTCCCAGGACCTCTAAACCTATTGCAAAAAGATTATTGTAATAATTAATAATAGTGTTATAATTATTAATAATATGTCTCTAATAATAGCAATAATTCACACTTACTATGTGTCAGGCACTGTGTCAAGTACTTTACATTCATTGTTAAATTTAACCTTCACAGTCCTTTTTCACAATTATTTTCATTAGGAATATTTTATCCCTAATTTGTTTACTATTTTGTAATCCTAGACTATCAGAATGAAGAACTATTTATAGATGATCCAGGCTAGACTCAGTCATGAATGTGGCTGTCTATGTTATCTAAGAATAGGCCTATCTGATTTCCACTTTTTCTAGTGTTAAACATACCTATCGGTTATACCTTAGATTCTTTAACTCTTGCAGTGTCCTCCACAATCTTCATACAAAATGACACCCTGCCGAAACCGGTTTGGCTCAGTGGATAGAGTGTCGGCCTGCGGACTGAGGGGTCCCGGGTTCGATTCCGGTAAAGGGCATGTACCTGGGTTGCGGGCGCATCCTCAGTGGGGGATGTGCAGGAGGCAGCTGATCGATGTTTCTCTCTCATTGATGTTTCTAACTCTCTGTCTCTCTCCCTTCCTCTCTGTAAAAAATCAATAAAATATATTTTTTTAAAAAATGACACCCAATCCTGTATCCTAAAAACCCACAAGATTCTGAGAGTCCTTTTTGTCCTTGCAAAAATATAAAATTCATTTATTTCCATTAATCTCATTGAGTATTTAGCAGAAACTACTTCTTTATTCTAAAGTTACCCAAGGGCTAGTGATTTCCCCTAGATTGTTTTAAAAATTTAAAAAGTCTTGTGTACTCAATAAGCAACCTCCTTTTCTCAATTGGACAACACTATGAGTTTCTGGAAAGTGCATATTACACTCTATTAATCTCTATTTAAAGAATGAATAAAAAAAATCTAACCACTCAACAAAGCAAATGATGCATTAAAAAGAACAATACTGCATGAAAATACTCAAAGTCTATATTCAGAACCTCTTCCAATTTTTAAAATAGTTTATTAAGTAACATAAGAAAATATAATTTAAAATTTCTCACCACAAGTGTGCTTAGAACAGATCTGTGAAGCTTGTTGGCAATTCTCGATTGTGAGTTTAATGTGACTTTTATCTACAAACATTTTACCCATAGGCAGCTTGATCTTGGTTTATGTAACATGAGTAGGTAACCTGTGCAAAATGACTAATTGGCAGGTGGCATGAGCAGCTTCCCACCTTCAAAGTTGGTACCGTTGTGGAAATTCTCAAGATGGAAGGCAAAGAGGAAATCTACACGAGGACAAGCTAAGTGCCTTCCCTTGCAAGTCAGCACAAAAGAAGCTGTTGTGTCATGCTTCATTTGTCAGCATTTCACCTGTGCTGAGTGAATCAAGAATGGCTGTAACCCATACTGTCAGTGAATTTTCATTTTTTGAGCAGTAAATTTAAAAAATCTAATAGGTACCAGTATTCCTTTTACATCCCAAAATCCTTGTCAATATTGGTCTATTAAACCAAAATGTTATTTTCAGAATTCAGTCCTTTTTCTACCAGACTGATTGACCTTGGAATAGAGATAAAGAATGCTATGACTTATTTCATACTGATTCTGGTGTATTTTAACTGAAGGAATGAGAACTCTGATTGCAAATTATATATTCTCTGCTTAGAAATCCTGATTAAGTAGACTAATATGCAAATCACAAGAGCTAGCTTTGTGTCTTATAGCCCTGTGACCTGCATAAAGAAGTTTGGTCAACTACCCAGGCCTAACTTTCTAAGACACATTAATTCACAGAACCTGAGGGTTTGAGAGCAACATGAAGAATATCCAGCTTTCTGGAAAAACTAGTCTCTGTCTTGAAACAAGATCCACTCATGTTTAGCTTATTTACATCTGAATTTTTTTTTTTTTCAAGAATACAAAGTTAAACCACTTTTAAGGGCATTATTCAGATACTTTTCAATCTATGGTGGTGTTTGTGTTTTTCATCTTCACTTTGCCCATTTTTTCCTCTGCAGAACAAAGGCACACTTGAAGGCAGACAAATGATCAGGCAAACATGTGGAAGATGGGGGCCACTTTAAATGACAGCTCTTGGGAAGGACAAAAATGGGCTTTCCTCATTACATTCATGGGACACTAAATATGAAGTAATCAAGCTTCTTTAAGACTAAAACACTATGGTAGCTCATATTGCATTGGGAGAAAAATGTTAACATTAATAGATTACATAAGAAAGGTGTCCAAGAACAGCACATTCAAGGCCAGTATAAATACTAGCATATACATTCAAATATGCGATTATACCATTTGAATGAACACACAGGAAAAGAAAATTCCAATGTACATTGCTGTAAGGTTCCTTTTGGTTGCTAGCAATTTCAAGAGAGCATTGAAATTTTCAGAATAACCAGAGACATTTTACTCAATTTTATCTCTCAATGCCTTGTGTCACTTTTTCTTTGAGATCTCTGCATTTTACTGATTGAAATACTCAAGTGTTTATTAATTTATTTATTTTGAAGGAACATATCATCAGTATGAATTTTCTTTTTTGAAAGAATAGTGTCAGAACTTGCTGATATTACTGTCTGTCTTTTCTCTCCATATAGCCTTCACTCCCTGTCTCTTCTCTTCATAACCCTTCACTCCCTTTATCTCCCTACTCTTCTGCAAGACTATTTCCTATTACTGCTAATAGAAACTTTTTCAACATCTGGTCTTTAAAAAGGATCCCTCCTTAATCCTAGTGCATTCTATGGAGAATCAGCTTGCTACAGTCACAGCAAAATTTCCTGTGCATGCCTGGGTCTGGGAAAGGGTGCAGGGAGGGAAGCACAGTTATTTAATCTCAAAATTCAAATGCTATTCAGTAGCACCGTACCATCTGAGCTAGCTGCAAATGGTAAATAAACCCAGCCTGTAACTTAATGATCCTTGTGTTTGTGTGCCTGTGAATACATTAAGAGCTCTCAAATAAAAAATTGTGTAATCATAAATAAAAGATAGTGGTGAATCACTGGCAGTCACACAGAAACAGGACGCAATTCTCACAATGTGTCAGTGTGGGTATTAACATGGGTGCTTTCCTCTTTCAGCTTCCTGGGGCAGCATGAAACCTCTTAAGATGCAACAGCATGGGGAGAGGTTTGAGGGTCTTCATTACATTTTTCTGCCCTGCAAAAGTCATCTGCTTTGCTTGGAATTGATTTAAAAACCAGATTCATATGGTGCCTGCTATACCACAATAAACAAATAAATTAGCTGCTGTGATATGGAAATTTACATGATTCAGTATACTTTAAAACAGTTAACTGCGAACTTACTAATTGAAAACCACAGGAAAATCATCAGCATGTCCCTCAGTGGAAAAACAAATCTCTTGTTAAAATTAATTTGTAAGGCAATAAAGATGTATTTTTCAAATAAACTTATGCCTCAAGCCACTCGATGTGATATTTTTAACTTTTATCTTTAAGCAGCTTGTCCTTTGTTGGTGGACTACACATTGATTTGTTTCCCAAAAATGTGTAGTTTAACATCCCAACATGGTTTTTATTCACTGTTTCATGTAGGTTATATTCATTTTAGTCAATCTTGTTTTTCTGCCTCCTGTCTAGAGAACTTTAATTAAAATGGTCTGCTGAGGCTCAAATCCCTTAAAGGAAGCGCTTGAGATCTTAAGCTGTGTTTCCATCACAGAACTCCCCAGAAACATAGACCTTCCCCCTCAATCATATATTCTAAAGGGAATGTTTGTCTAGAAGCTACTACACTGCACTGAGGATTAAAACATAACAAATTCTGACAGAAAGATGACAATGACTTTTGCATACAGGCAATTAATTGGGCAAATTTCCGAGATTTGGCCAGTCAGAGTTGGTCAACCCACACAATCTGCTATCATTTCTATTTGATCTCAAAGAAGAGGTTAGTCTGAGATGATGCTGTCTGTTCACTATACCAACGGACAGCTGCCATGGCCTTTTGGAGCTTATCTTCTAAAACTGTCACATGTCACCCATGCTGCTATTGGACATGGTGAGGGCATTCACAGTCTCCTTTGAGGCCAAGGGTCTTGAACAGTAATATCATCTGATGATAAATATATGATATATGATTAAGACTCTGTAGTTTTAAGATTTTTGAAATGTCTTTGTTTCATTATGTTACTATAACAAAGCTATTCCCTTTGCATAACATATGAAAATCTTCCCCTTAATCCTCAATCTTGTTCCCTGTATTTTACTTTTCTAGTTGACTCATCATGAGTTACAGTGAAGTGGAAAAGCCACCTGTTGCTCATGATTCCTTCCTTCCCACAGAATTAATCCAGAGAGGTTGTGAGTGTTCAGAGGGGCCCAGAGTTAAGGGCTCAGCGCTCTGCTGGGAGAGAGCAGCACATTCCCTCACCCACAGCACTCCCCTCAGCTGGAACTTCTGACCTCAACAGCAACATGAGGGGCGGTGTTCAGGGTCAAGAATCAAATCACTTATGAAGAAGGCACTAATGATGCACAAAAATCACACACATGGTTCATTAGGGCCTTGCATACACCATGACACTATAATACACTAAACTCGTCAATAAAGGGCTTTTTAATATTCTACTGATCTTTAAATATGTCTCCAAAACTGGCATGCTAAAGCAAACAAACAAAAACCTCCACATGGGGTTGAGTGTCACAAATGCATCACTCTGTGTGCTTATTCTTGCTTTCCCTCTTTGAAGAAAAGCTTAACAAAAATATCCTATATAATAAAAGGCTAATATGCAAATAGGCTGGAACGGCAGAACAACTGAAAAACCAAACAACCAGTAGCTATGACATGCGCTGACCACGAGGGGCGTGCACGGAACATGGCGGGCGTGGACCGTGGCCGGATGATGGAACAGGTGAGCGGGGCACCAGACCAAGGTGGGGTACCAGTCACTGTCATCAAGGTGAGCCTCTGGTGGTTACTGAAAATTCTTTGCTCCTGCGCACTGCAGTCCAGCCCAGCGCTTGCACCAGCTGTTGGTGCTGGCCCTGTTCTCACCCACTGCTGGCACCAGAGCTGCTGCTCACACCTGCTGCTGGCACCAGCCCTGATCGCTTGGTGCCTTCAGCGGGTGCCTGCAACAGCTGCCAGCCCTGATCACCGCTCAGGGCTTTTCCACCTCTACCTGCTCCTGAGGGTCGATCAGGGCAGCAGCCCTGACAGTGCTGGCCCCACTTGCACCCGCTGCTGGTGCTGGCCCTAATCACTCTACACCATCAGTGGGTGGGAGCAGGGCCAGCATCATCAGCGCATGGGAGTGGCGGTGGTGGGCTTCCGGCAGACAGGGGACCAGGGGCCGCAGCGGGAGGGGCCTGGTAGGGGCATGGAGGATGGGCCGAGACCTGCCCCTGTGCCCACTGCAGCCTTGTGGCCCACAGTTCCTTCCAAGGTGCACGAATTCATGCACTGGGCCCCTAGTAATCTCATAAGATTCAATAGATTTGGAAAGTTACAAATCATAAGCCAGTCAGATGTGTGGGGGGTTTTTTGTTTTCTTTTTAAATAAAATTTCTTCAACTTATTTTGCACTACTTTAATTGAGGAGTGGGTATAGGTCCTCTTCCTTTGAATGTGTGCAGGCTTATAACTGCTTAAACCAATAGAGTAAAATGATGCTTTGAGACTTCTGAGGTCAGAAAAGGCCATGCAGCACCTCCCTCCCTAGTTTACTTGGAACCTCTCTCTCTGGAAGCTTCTTCGGGAACCCAGCCCTGGGCTGTGTGAGAAACTGAAGCTGTATGGAGAGGCCACACACCCATGCTCAGCCCCTGTGGGTAAGGAAGCCTCCAGGTGATTTCAGTCCCCAGTGTTTTTGAGTCCCTGGCAGCCATTCGCATCTTCCTAGCTGAGGCCCAGACATAGCAGAGCAGAAACAAGCCACCCTGCTGTGCCCTGTCCAAATTCCTAAGCCATCATCAGTAAGAATCGATGAAATCATTGTTGTTTTAAGTCACTACATTTACAGATAAATTGAACATAAGAAGTAACAAAAAAGGAGCAACAAAAATAAGGATGGTTCAATACATTCCAAATTATTTTAAATGAGTAAATAGACTCAAACTCCGTTGTCATGTCCTGGACAGTACACTTTGTCACTTAGATGAAGACATAGAGAGAAGGTGGCTTTATTTGCTCTGCAGCTCACACAAGGTCTAGAGCAGGGGTGGGCAAACTTTTTGACTCGAGGGCCACAATGGGTTCTTAAACTGGACCGGAGGGCCGGAACAAAAGCATGGATGGAGTGTTTGTGTGAACTAATATAAATTCAAAGTAAACATCATTACATAAAAGGGTACGGTCTTTTTTTTTTTTTTTAGTTTTATTCATTTCAAACGGCCGGATCCGGCCCGTGGGCAGTAGTTTGCCCACGGCTGGTCTAGAGGAATAGAAAAACAGGGTTACAGAATCAGCTTTAAAAGTTCATGGCAGGCTGATATAATGAACCAAGTATCACAGGATAAAATATAAGAGGGGTAAATGTAAAGTCTTCCATCTGTGTTAAAAATAAGTAAACTGAACAATGTGATATAGGGCAGATATGAATTAGTACCAGCAAAATATAAAAGATTTGTATATTGATAATAAGCTTCATATGAGCCAATAGCTAAAGGAGGTTGCATTGAAAAGTAAAGTGGTATGAGGCCACATTAATAGAAAGTGAGTTGCCAGCCTAGGAAATTGGGTGGGACTCCGAATGGTTCTTCTCTGCTGTCTCGAGTTCTGGGAGTTCTTTTTCATTCTGGCCAATAAAATGGCCAGCCCACTTGGAGTATGTGCCATAGCATAGTGAAGGTATTTGTGAAAACATGTTTCTCGGGGAAAGGATGGGGAATCTTGGGTGATTACTGGGGAAAGAGAAGGTACATGAGTTCTGTAATATCTGTCATCAACTTTACGGAGGTAAGTAAAGTGGCAGAGGATGAGAATCCTGTACAGCTTCAAGGATAGAACCAGAACACTATGAGTGGAAACTCCAGAGAGCTGCACTGTATCAACACAAAAAACTTCACATAGTCGAAGTCATCCCAAACTAGAGCTAAGTGCCAAGAGTGGTAGTGAATATCTCAAAATAAAAAGTATGTGGCAGAGATGGTGTAGAGAGGATTAAAAACCAAACAACTTTAACAGTCATTTAACTATTGAGGTTCTCAAATTCTATTGGCGATAACTTACAGCTAAATTTGCTTGAATAAAATGTCACTTATTCACTCATTTGTTCATTTATTCAACAAGTAATTATTAAGTTCCCACGAACTAGGTACTGCACCAGGACATATAAGGGATAGAAGAAAGACTAACAGTTCAATCCTACCCTCCAGAATGTCAGGAATGGTAAATGGCTAGAGGCAAATATTGGAGTTAAAAGTAGAAAAGAAAAACTTGCAAAGAATGAGAACCAAGCTGCTTTTAATCACATGTAGAGTACAGTGCACTGATATTGAAATTTTTCACTGCCGCATTTCAATGGTAAGCTGAGATAGACACTGATTCTCAGTGTAACTATAAACCTCATATCACTACCTTATTTGCCTCAGCTTCAGGCTCAGTTTTTGGGTTCCATTTGATAAATATATGAAATCTATGTTGACATTTTGTTTTAGAAACACTCATTTAGAGTTCCCCAATTCTCAAAATTTTCTGATTTTGATCCCTAGGAAAAGAGACCTTAGCAATTAGAGGTAGTAATGAATTGGGAAGGTTATTTATTGAGGCTAGGGAAAAATGAACAGAAAAGGAGGATAGCCCCATGGTGTTCAAACCAAATACAAAGATTACAGTATTTACCAGTACATTAATAATGTGCCATTAATTGTGACAATCACCTTCATGATAATGATATTGGCTTGCCTAGGAGACTCTCAGGATCATATAAATTTAAGGAACTTATTTAAAGGTAGTTTAGTTTCAAACATATTGTCTGCTCTCTTATTGCTGCAATGAAATCTCATTTTCCTTGCTCACAAGTGCAGACTATTGGTGCTTTGACAGTTGACATCAGGGCTCTTCATTGGCCAGCTGTCAGGTGTCTCTCCCCTGGAGGCAGCAGGCGTTATGGAAATGGCCCACCTGTGCTGCTCCTTATAGCACAGCAGCCAAGGCGGGCAGCCCTGCAAGTAGGCAGCCTTGGCTTTCCAGTGAAACCAGCCACTGAACACTCCCACTTATCTCTTTATCAGAAAGGAGGATGAAGAGTGACAGAGAGGAATCTAGGATCATCTTGGCTTTGGGTTTGAGAAATTTTAGGGTTATTTACTTCCATTTCTCATCCACAGCTGGAATAATCTATTAAACATTGCCAAAATGTGGCCATTTAGATTAGAGGGAGAGCACTACTTTGGGAGACTCCTCATTCTTTTTATTAATAAGTTCTCTGTATATTGAAATAAGATTGGAATCCCTGTAGTAGCTCATGTGTTGGTCATAGCCCTGCCCTCCCGAGGTTTTAGAACATATGGAAAGTTATTAATATCCACTACCCTACCTTCTCTGTCCATACTAAACAACATCAACATTAATATACCTAACAAAGTAATCATTATCCTAAGTCTAGTAACCATCTATTACCATACAAGGTTGCTATGATATTATTGACTATATTCCCTACAGTGCACATTACATCCTTGTGACTTATTTTATAACTGGAAATTTGTACCTCTTATTCCCTTTCACCGTTTTTTTCCCTTTCCCTCAACCCCTTCCTCTCTGGCAACCATTAGTTTGTTGTCTATATCTATGAGTTTGTTTCGGTTTTTTGTTTGTTCTTTTGTTTTTGTTTGTTTTTTAGATTCCACATATGTAAATCATACAGTATTTGTCCTTCTCTGTCTGACTTATTTCACTTAGCATAATACTCTCCATATCCATTCATGGTGTTGCAAATGGCAAATTTTCACTCTTTTTTATGGCTGAGTAATATGCATACATCACATCTTTGTCTATTCATCTATCGATGGACACTTAGGTTCCTTCCATATCTTGGCTATTGTAAATAATGCCTCAATGAGCATAGAGATGCACGTGTCTTTTTGAACTATTTTTTTTCCTTTCTTCAGAATCACTGGGTCATATGGTAATTCTATTTTTAATTTTTGAGGAACCTCCATATTGTTTTGAATAGTGGCTGCATCAATTTACAATCCCACCAACAATACACAAAGGTTCTGTACATCCACACCTACATTTTTCCTCATCCCTATTAACAATTCTTATATGGCCTGATTTCCTTCTTCTTGACCTCACCATTGCCTATTTGAGCACTTCCAAGTTTGCTGATGTTGTTCTTCTGTGTTTTCCGGACTGTAATATGTACTGTAGCCAAGTTAACCTCTTCAGTGAATTGTGCAAGCTACTACTTCCTGAAATTGGGCACATCCTTCCTAGATTTGACATGTTTATCTTCTATGTCTTTGTTCCATGGCAACTCCAAGGCCAAATCCAGGTCTATACAGGGTCAAGACAGATATACTGGTAAAGACCTTCCTCCATGTAGACATAGCACCATTGCTCAAACTGCATAATTCCAACTAACTTTATTAGCAAATGATTGTTTATTTTCTTCCTAAGTATATTAGCCATACATTAATTGAACAGTTATTAATTGAGCACCTATTCTGTGCCAAGCATTGTGCTATGTTTTGTTAATATCTTTACTAAGACCAACTTATGTTAAATCTGGTACATTTAAGAGGAAATGAGCTGGCTTTGATCTGAGTGGAACCGTGCTGCTCCTCAGGCATCCCACTTCTTCTCAAAGTACTCATCAGCCTTCATGTGAACCACCTATTTTGGGGATTGCTGTGGGTCTCTATTAAGCTTACCAAACTGGGGTTGCAATTACAATCTCCCTTTCTCTGCTGTTTGAAAATTAGCATGTTTGTCTATCTTCAGTCTCCTGACTCTCAATCAGTAAATTTCTATAAACCCTGGGATACTGGGATGTAATTCATCTAAGCCTAGGTGTCTGGACCCATCTTAGAAGATAGATGATCTCTTTGCCTAACTAGCTTCCTATCCTTCTCAGTTCTTGAAGGAGAATAGGGAAGCTAAATTTGGCTGGAGGCTCTGTTCTCTCTGACAGCTGCTGACTTTACATCATCTGCTTCAATCATGTGGCCTGATTGCTTTCTGCCTCTTCTCCTAACAGAAGGAAAAGTTGCTTCTGTTGCCTTTGCTTTCAGCTTTTCCTGACACATGATGCTCTTTGATAATTTTATTGAGTGTATCCTGGCTCCCATATTTTGCACATGCCCTTTTATCAGAAAACACTGTAAAGACCAGAAAAAAATTTATGTGGACATGGGCTCCCTCCTTTTTTTTCTCAGTGGAAGAATGTACAATTGTCCTGTCAGAATTTGCTTTCCTCTAGATTCTTCCCTCCCATGGTGAGCTATGTTCTCATTATAGTAAATGAGACTCTAGACAGCCGTGGGCAAACTACGGCCTGTGGGCCGGATCCGGCTCATTTGAAATGAATAAAACTAAAAACAAAAAAGACTGTACCCTTTTATGTAATAATGTTTACTTTGAATTTATATTAGTTCACACAAACACTCCATCCATGCTTTTGTTCCGGCCCTCCGGTCCAGTTTAAGAACCCATTGTGGCCCTCGAGTCAAAAAGTTTGCCCACCCCTGCTCTAGAACATATTTTTCTTTGAAGTCTTTGAAATTCAGTTTTCTAAATCCAATGTTTATGCCTAACTGCCAAATATTCAATTTCCTTGCTCCTCTGGACTGCTCAATGATACTTTCACTTACCTACAATATCTCTGTAATACCTTTATCCTCAGTAAGATCAGAATAGGTCTTGACTAGATTCAATCTTCTGAACCTGAAAGTTATCAGCTCAGAAAATCAAGACTTGCCGAAACCGGTTTGGCGCGGTGACTAGAGCGTTGGCCTGTGGACTGAAAGGTCCCAGGTTCGATTCCGGTCAAGGGCATGTACCTGGGTTGCGGGCACATCCCCAGTGGGAGAAGTGCAGGGGGCAGCTGATCGATGTTTCTCTCTCATCAATGTTTCTAACTCTCTATCTCTCTCCCTTCCTCTCTGTAAAAAATCAATAAAATATATTTAAAAAAAAAGAAAATCAAGACTTGATCAGCTCCACATTTTAGCAGTAATAGCGGTTAGGTTATTTAATTCTAACAACCTTCTGGAGATG
Organism: Myotis yumanensis; assembly: GCF_028538775.1. Taxonomy (NCBI): domain Eukaryota; kingdom Metazoa; phylum Chordata; class Mammalia; order Chiroptera; family Vespertilionidae; genus Myotis; species Myotis yumanensis. The sequence goes on from NW_027223752.1 coordinate 108,131,538, forward strand.
CAGGTATAATTATTTCCATTTCAGGAAATAATTGATGAACTCAGGCAGGACATTTGATGAAGATCTGTTCACCAAACCTTCTAGGATTAACCACATTTCCAGCCTCCCTTAAATTCAAGCCAATGAAATGTGAACGAAAGCAATACATCAGTTCTAGGGCTGACCCATTAAGAAGTTCCTCTCACTCATCCTCCATGCACTTTCTTCCTTTCACTGGTGTGATGCAGATGCAGGCCGGTCTTAAAAGCCAAATGTAGAATACAGCAGAGCTACAAGAAAGACGAAAATTGGGTTACTGAAACTGTGCCTGAAAAAAGCACCCTCATTATTTAGAAACTCCCTTTTAGAACTTCACATAAATAGGAATGATTTTTTTATGAGACATTGAGACTTGAGATTTTATCTGCTCCTGCCATGAATATTACCCTAATTAAAATATAGATTCTTCAGCCACCTGTTGGTTTACATTTCATTTAATTCATGCCAGATGATAAACTTTTTTCTGAGAAAGACAGAGAAAAAGAAAATTAAGCCATTCAACAAAGAAGAGAAATTAATAGGTCTTTTAGGGCCAGAACAAGAAAAGGCAATGCATAAATTTTTCAAAACATTTTAAAAGTTTTCTAATGTATTGTATAAAGACATAGAAAAATATATTAAGAACGAGAAGGATGAGGTAAAAATGTTGTATTTTATCAGAACAGTAGTTCTCAAATTCTCAAATTTAGCATGTATCAGAATCACTTTAATGCTTATTAAAACAGACTCATTATTCTGTGGTCTAGGATTGCCTGAAAACCTGCATTTTCTACAAGTTCCCAGTTAATGCTGATGCTGCCGGACAGGAGACCACACTTTGAGAAGCTCTGTATTAAGGAGTGGGGAAAATTGCTGGCATATGACACCAAATGCCAGTGTATTCTATGTTAGTCTATAGCAGGGGAAACCTGTGATAGAAGAAAGAAAAGTGAGGCAAAAAATAGAAACTGTTAATAACCATTCCAGGCCCTGACAAGTGAACTATACACACTTGAAAACATGTCCAGAGTAATTTCAGGATCATTAGCTATCATTTTAAAGATTTTTTTGAAAGGCAAACAATTTAACCAATGGAACAACTTCATTTCTTTTTCTAAATGGGAAAAAAGGATGACCAATGAAAAACCCTAGACTTCTAAGTTTAACTTCTCTACGTAGGAAGTTAGGAGGAAACGATAGAGGAAGTAAGCACAAAATCTATTGACAAGCACCTTGAAAATAACCTGCAATTGAATAATAACAAGGATAGTTTTCCAAAGAAAACATTCTTTCATATGGTTTTAGATTTGGAAAGGATATTAGAATCACATGACCCAAGCAGCTTATTTTAAAGATAAGAAAACTGATATACAAAGAGATTTATTTGTAACCAAGGTCATATAGCTAGTTAGCAGCAGATAAAGGAGGATCCCCATCTCTCTGGTCATCCTAAAGCAGCTTTGGGTTCTGCTGCTTTAACTGCTAGGCTCAGCTGTACCTAGTCCTTGAGCCAGTCTTATGAAAGAAGGCCGCATTCTGGGAGCCCCAGCATGCATCATGGTGAAGTTCAATTGAGATACAGCACCCTGAGTCCTGTACTCAAGCTCTGTCCTGTATGCCACACAACCACTGAGACTCTTCTGGTCACAGGGGACAGATGTGGTGGAGAGGAAGGTGGCTGGCTGTCTCAGAGAAACACTGCATCTAAATGACTGTAGCAAGACTGTTCATTCTGTCTGGAAGGTAGCTCATTCAGCCAGCAACAGGAAGTACCTACTGTGCCCAAGGAGGCACTACACTGGGCACTGAAGAACATTGAAAGAGAAAAGTTCTTCTTATTCCCAAATGCATAGTGGGTACACAGCTTCATCATTAAAGGCATAACCTCTCCACACTCATGGAACAGAGTACTTGGTGTAGTCGTTGGCACACAGTGTACAACAGAAAGGAAGTTAGAGCCCTTTGAATCTAATACATATAGGTTGCAGCACAGAGAGGTGAAGTGGCTTCCATAAAATAATAGCTTTTTTTGAGAAGTTGGACTAAACTTTAATGTCTTGGCTCCTAATTCCAAGTTCTTTCTACTTTGCTGCTATCAAGACAGAGCATCTTAAAATAAATTAAAGGCCTTCATATTATTGTCAAACTGAGGGAAGAAGAAAAGAATGTGGACTATGTGTCTAGGTCACTCTGTTCTGTGAACAAAAGGGATTCTCTACAGCAAGCACAATTTCTCAGCCTTAGCTACACCTTAAGATCACCTGGGAGCCTAAAACAACACTGATGCAGGCATCCACCCCAGATATTTTTATTCAATTAGTCCGGGGTACAGGCTGAACAGTGGGCCTTGAAAAGTTTCCAGATGATTCTAATGTACAGTCAATGTTGAGAAAATCATTGCTTTATAGGAATTATCCTCTGCCCATTTGATTTGATAGAGACAGCTTCCGAGATGCTGGTGATGTGGCTTCTTAGGAAGAGAACACAGATTTCAATAAAGGAATGGAATTAAGAACCTCCTTGTTCCCCTCTTGAAGGGGACTTTCAGGCAACCAAGGTTTCCCTATTCCTATTACTGCTGCTGCTACTATCACTAATAAATGCTCAGATCCAGTTGTGGCCCAAAGCCCCTTTCCTTGGTTCCTATTTGTGTGGCTGATAAAGGCTGTAAGTTACTAATATGCATTGGTAATATTACAGGGAATAAGAATATAGAAGCACCAAGAGTACATGGAATAGATATCCTTATTTCCACAGTACAAGATTCCTAGACTATTAAGCATGCTCCCTGAGTTTACAGATGCCTCTCCATTCTACTCATGAGTCCAGGAAAAAGGCCTTTTATGGGGAAACCTCGGTAAACTCACACCAGTAATGCATGACCTAGGACAAGCTACTTAGTTTTCTGGAGGCATTTTCTTCACATGCTAAAAAATGGGGATAATAATAATCTCATTCATACAGTTGTTTGAGAGATATATGAGTTAATGATTATAAAATTCTTAGAAAAATGTCTGGTATATAGACATTTAAGCGATTGCTACTAGTGACACTATTTTAGTCTGAAGGCCTGACTTCAAGGCCTTCCTTTGCAACCACTTGCTTTTTCTTTTAATTGAGGTAAAATTGGTGTATAATGTTTTATCAGTTTCAAGTACACAACATAGTAATTTGATCTTTGTATATACCAGAAGTCTAGTTTGCATCCATCACCATACAATTGACCTCCTTTATCCATTTCACTCACAACCAGCACCCTTCCCCTCTGGTAACCACCAATCTATTCTCTATATCTATGAGTTTTATTTTTATGTGTTGGTTTGTTTTATTGTTTAGATTCCACATATAAGTGAAATTATACAACATTAGTCTTTGTCTGATTTAAATACCCTCTATGCCCATCCATGTTGTCACGAATGGCAAGACTCCTTCTTTTTTATGACTGAGTAGTGTTCCATTGTATGTATATGCATCACATCTACCACTTTTATTTATTTGTTTGTTTATTTATTTTTAATCCTCACCTGAGGATATGTTTTATTGATTTTAGAGAGAGTGGAAGGGAGAGAAAGAGAAAAACATCGATGTGAGAGAGCAACATCAATCCACTGCCTACCATATCCTTCCTAACCAAGGATGGAACCTGAAACCTATGTCTGTGCCATGACTGGGAATTGAACCTGTGGCTTATGGTGCATGGGACAACCCTCCAAGCAAATGAGCCACTCTAGCCAGGACCCTACTCTTTTTTAATGTTTGCCTTTTCTTCTCAATTGATATTGGGCTCTACGTATGGCTTTCCAATAGAGCTTTTTGTGACATTGGAAATGTCCTGTCTTTGCCTTTTCCAATACAATGGTCACTAGCCAATGCCAGCCACAAGAGGCTATTGAGCACTTCAAATGTGGCTAGTACAAGTAATGAATTTTATTTTATTTAAATTTAAATATCACATATAGCTAGTGGTCAACATGTTGGACAGCACAACACAAGGATGTTGACATATTCTATTATTAAAAATCTTATAGGATCACTCATGTAAAAATAAGTTCACAGTACTAAAATGAGAAAAAAAATGGGTTCTTTTGTGAATTTGTATCAGAAAGAAGGGGCAGTGAAATACAGTTTGTCATTTCAACATTAGCTAGAGGCTCTACTATTTGGCACAACCAGGGCCCAGGTAAAAGTCAATGCATTGCTAGGTTTACCCTTGACAAAAACTTCTAAAAATACCAACATTTTAATTGGACTGGGGGCAAGGGGCGGGGGGGACTAGAAAGTCAAGTAGAAATGTTTCAACAGCCATCTTTTTCAACAGTTTCCAGAACTTCCTGATCTATTTAGTATCAATTTACTCTGCCCATCATATTCCTGTTATATTAGCACTTCCTGGTTCCATAAATACCATAGACATTTGGGATCCCCAAAACCAAACAGAGCAAACACCAAGTTTCTGTTTTTAGTAACTTAATCTCTTGAACCTCCTATAGTATTTATTCAAATTAATAACAAGGGCTGAATTTAAATTCTCAGATAATCTGAAAGACAAGGTAAGCAGTGTGCAATTCAGAGAGCTAAGAAGTAAATGATTAGCTAAGATCTGCAATTAACTTCTGAGCTCATCAAGCCCTACCAGCTGCCTTCCTCTAACTTGACTTGTCTCCATTACTCCACCCCACCTCCCTCCCCATGCCTGCCTCCACCCTTCCCTCTGTCTCTAGTCTGGATGCTAAGTCACTGTGCAGAAATAGTAGTCTCTGCACTCAGACTGCCTAGAGTTGCACTCACTGCACTAGTAATGTGTGACCTTGGACAAGCTACTTAGTTCTCTGGATGCATTTTCTTCACATGCAAAAATGAGGATAATAATAATCTCATTATACAGTTATTTGAGAGATATATGAGTTCATGATTATAAAACTCTTAGAAAAAATGTCTGGTATATAGCCACTTATTAAATGTCTGGTATATTGCTACTAGTGACACTATTTTAGTCAGAAGGCCTGACTTCAAGATCTTCCTTTGCAACCCACTAGTTATATAACCTTGGTCTATTGACTTCTCTTTTCTGACCTTCAGTTTGTTGCCATTGAAAAATTAGAATACAATTATCATTCTCAGAGAATTGTTGCAAAGGTAGAATGAAAAGCATTTATGAAAGTGACATTAGACAGGAAGTACCCAAAGGAAAAAGGGTAATGCTCCTAACACCCTCAGGGAAATGGCAGCTTGGCTCAACAAGAGACTCAGAATTGTCAAGGTCCTAAGTTTTGCAGTCTCAGCAATCTGAGTTGTCAGCGTCTGAGAGCAGACCCATTGCAGAGGGGCAGGCTGACTGCGGTCCACTCACAGGTCTGAATAATACAAGTGTAATACTAACGTGCTCTTTGTCATAAAAAGCATAACCACCATCTCAGACAAAAGAGGTCATCTCAGAACATTCTCACTTCATATGCACACTATAGAAAAGCCAGATCAGAAAGAGAGCTGCTCAAATATTGTGAACTCAAAACAAAGGGGTTTTGTGGGAGCAGGAGGCAACTCAGGTGTGTTCCTCTTTGCAACAAGATGTCAAGCATTCATTCCTTCTTCAGGCCAGAGCATTCTCTCTCCTCTTCAGTGCTGAAAATAAGCACCACTAAAATCTTGCCTCCAAGACCTCCATTTCTATATTTCTAGAGCCTCCCATTAATCTCTGACCAGCATGTTGCTTCCACAGATACATCAATGCTCATTGGTATTTTTCTGGTCCTGCTGACCAGGAAGTCATTTGGTCCCTTTTCACTTATCTCCACTCTCATCCATGAGATGTTTATGTCATGGTTTGATATTCGTGGGTAATCTTTCTTTCCCAAGTCACATTATATGGATTACTCTCCAAGTCCATATAACAAAAAGCTAAACAAATGTGATATTGTTTTTACATAATTAGTGATTAAGGTTATAGTTAACATAATAAAAGAGCTTGAAACCATTTTGCCCCTACATTGTGTTTGTTTATTTTCTGTGTGATAGATATCTTCTCTTTGATTCTCCAGACTCATTATCTGTTCTTCTCCACCCTTCTTCCTGCCTCAGAAGGTTGATGAACATGTATTCAATCAATAGACTTTTCTACACTTGGCTTCCAGTTGGGTTTAGCCAGGGAAGAGCCTTGGCAGAAGATGAGAAAGAGGGAGGAGAATGCTCTCAGGTTATTTACCCTCCTTGGCTCACTTTCTGAGGTATTGCTTTTGGCTGTTTCTGTGGCTCAAGCAAATGCCACTGTTCCTTTCCAGGTCTCCCTATAAGAATCTTAAGAATTTGAGACACACTCTCTCCTCTTGTCTACTTAGTCATGGTAGCTACTCTGCTGTTGTTAACCCCAGGTTACTGCACCATTCCTTTTGCTTCCCCACATTTTCATAAAGAGTCCCTTTGTAAGTAAACCTTCTTTGACATTTCCTAATTTGAGTGAGCCATCTGTTCCTTGTTGGTATCCTGAATGATGTACTTTGTTTTAGTTTTTAGTGTTTGTGATTTTCTATGTAGATGTATGGAATGTTAACATTTTAAGTGGTGAAGAATGACCTCATGACAGAAATACTTCATTGGCATGGGACACATGGACTCTGAGTTCCCTGTCTCTGACTTTGATGACTCAACCACAACTTAGAAGCTCCAGCCACAGTCCTGCCTTCCAGCATGCTTCACACAACAGCTGCCTGGGGAGTAATGGGCAGCAATGCAGAAGCAGCGAAAGGCTACTAAGTGTGCAAGGCTCCTCCACTATCCAGAAAAGAACCGCTTAGGTGCAACAGCAGAAGAATTCATACCCAGAGTATTTTCATAAATTATACACTCAGAATTTTTAGAGCTAGAAAGTTCATGAAAGACCCCCAACCCTTCATCTCCCATGTGATAAAACAAGCCCAGGTCTACCCAGCCATTGAACTAAAATGTTTCAAAGAACCTGCTAAGGGACTCAGCTTCTTAGTTTCCAAACCTGTAACTTCCAGGAGAAAGCAGCTGCTCCTTAAAAATTAAGGAGCAAGAGTTTTATCAGGAGTTTCTAAACATTTAAGACATTTTATTTGCTTAATGCAGAAATTGTATCAGCTTGCTTCCAACTTATGTTCTATTCAAACTCACCAAAAAAGACATTTTACATATGTCTATTATATAAGCACATATATATACACACACATATATACATACACATACATGTGTATATCCATATGTATGTTTGTGCATATAAGTGCATATTTCCTTTTTAGCCTTTTACTTGGTTCTTGTTAATCCAGCTTGTTTGCTCTAGCCCTGGGCATGGGCTTCTCTTCATGGTTGGTTTTGCCTTAACATTATGGGAATTGTGACAGGTTCTTTCAAACTATGAGGAAAGAGCTGAATATTTGGTAGAAAAATAATCTATCAAATCACATTATTCTTGATAGGAGTTAACTTACATAATAGTAAAAAGTAATTTCTTTAAATTGCTCTCTGAGGGTAAAAGGGAACATAAGGCAGTGCCAGAATATTGAAATTCAGGCAAAAGAGGAAATATTGGATTCACCAGACCTTGTCATATGACCCTTGATTTTTTATTCAAATTCTACATGAAGTGATTTTTATAAATTTAAAGTTCCATTTTGTCACCTAAGACTGTCAAAAGCAATCATTTTACCATTTTGGTATAATTTTCCCATTGAGACAAAATCAAGTTTAAAGGCCAGATTGAGTATGCAAAAGAATATTGTACTTCAAAACCCAAAACTTTAAACTCAAACTCAGCTACTTGGAGGTCAAATTCCCAGGAGTTAAGGAGGGAGATTTTCTCTTTGGTGACCTGGAAGACTCAGCCCTGCCCCCAACATCTTGACCATATACCTCAGGCAGTGTGGGGGGGAGGGGGCGAGGGGACCTTGAACCTAGTGCTGCTCCATTAGGAAGTCCAGAAGATGGCTGGCTCTTGGCTCAGCAACAGAAAAAGTGGCTCTTAAGAAGGACCGCCAGGAGGAAAAATCATAGGAAAAATGCTGAAGGTTCCTGGAGCAGAGGGTGGCTGTGGAGCCAAATCAGAGGATGGGAACTCAGGCAGTGCGGGCAGTTTGAGAGGCAGGAGGCACAAGAAGTGCCTCCTCAGCAGCAGGTGCCATGGCAGTTCCTGCCCATCCTTTGTCATACGACACCAGCTTTATTTCAAGATCCCAGGCAGGAAATTCTAATTGACCAGACCAAGCCCACACACATGCTTTAAGTCCTGGCCCTCAGGCAAAGGGAAGTTCTCCTACCTTCTCTCTGCTTTCTGTAGCAGAAGGCAGCACACCCTATCCCACCAAAAGTGCACACTATGGAGAACTCCCCTGAACAAGCAGGGTGTTTGGGTGCTGAACAGCCAAAGAAACCCTAAAATTATCAACCAAAACAATCATCCAGTCGACTTCCTAATGGGGCAGCACTAGATTCAAGGTTTCCCCCCTGAGGTACATGGTCAAGGGAACCTTCTTTTGTCTCTAAACTCAGATGAGAACTTCCAATTCTGTAGCATTCAAAGCTAGAATAAGTAAATTTCTTACCTCAGTGGGAGAATCTGGGCTTTCAAGCAAGAGAAAACAGTCACCATAAGAAAGCAATTTCATTTTGCTGATCCCAGCTTCCTTCTCTACAAATGGAGCTGACAAATATTTCCACTCCTGGGCTGGCACCAGGATTAAAGGAGGTAGTGCTGTCCTTGGCATAAAGCTCAGCCTTGTTACTGTACTCTTTACATTAACATGAGTCTCTGAAGTGGGGTATAGACTGAGTTCCAAATTCCCTGAACTAGGTTTTCATCAGATCACATGATCATTTCCCTAGACTTGTCAGTTAAAAATGTCTGAGTTGTCACCAGGAGTAAATATGGTCACTGACATCACCCACAGACACAAGAAGCAGCTTAGCTTAGCACCTGTGCATGTGCTCCATCACTAAGCCACCCAAACCTCCCGCAGTGGAACACCTGGGGCTGACCTTACAGCAGCTATGCCTGAACGGGTTCCCATGCTCCAGAATATCTTTATACACATTTGCCTGAACTTACATGAAACCAAAATTTAAAATGTAATGAGTTTATCTAACAGAATATTTTTATTGACTCCTCAATTCTAGAAAAGTTCTTACTGTTAGGTTGAACATAGTATTGATTTGAGGTTTGGGGAGGACCACTATGGGACATTTTGTTGTCTCCGTTATTGCTAGTATGTTCAGGGAGAAGAGCTCGAGTTCAGGCTAAATATGTGTAACTAGTACTAGAAGAGGGAAAAATAAAGAAATCACTCAACAGCAAGAGGTGTCCAGTGAGTAAAGGGCAGGGGCCACACTGCAAGCCACTATATAGCTTTATAACAATACCCTGGGCTTTTATCAAGGATTCTAGCAACTTCTTCCTGTTGATAAATGCCGGTGTCTTGATTCATGTAAAGAAAATGAAACCTGACCTCGACATGTATTTTTCTAATTCTCAAGGCCTGGGCTCAGTAGGTAGAATAGTTTTGGAAGGGGGTACCAGGATTGAGCCAGAGACAGCATCCAGGACACAGCTGTGACTGACAGCTATCTGAACCATCCAGAAGAGGCATGAGTTCGAAGTGGCTGTTAAAGGCAGGTCTAGGTGTGAGGCTACAAGACACTGTGCAGACCCAAAGCATGAGTTAGAGGTACCATAATGGGAACAGGCAGTGACATCTGGGGGGACCACCTGAGCCATGGGAACAGGTTTTCTGTAGTGCTCTCCATGGGGTACCTAAGATACATAGCTGCCTCAGAGACAGAGGGCCTCACTTCATAAAGCAGCTTTTCTTTGCTTGGCAATTTGCCTTTCTCTCAGCTAGCCTTGGACATACTTAGAAAGCAAAACTAAAATAAAATGAAAGCACAAAGGAATTGGTCTGCAAATGTTCAGGTGGCATCCAGAGCATAAGAGCATGAAGCTGAATACTGGAACAACACTCCTGAGCTTGACCTCTTCAGCTTGGCAGCTCCAGCTCATTCTCACTGAAAATTCTGTGTTATCCTCCCCTTGGATCAGGTCAGGTCCTACTGAAGTTCAGTGTCTTTGAGGTAATAAAGAGTTAATATGGTTTGTATCCCTTAAAAATCCAGGGATTCTTCAGTAGCAAGAGACATACAGGCCTCTGGAAGTTTTATCAATATAGATTCCCACCACAGTGGAATATCACTGATGCCATGAAGCACTCACTGGGGGAGAAGGGCCGTATCCTGTAGGAGCTTCGTAGCATAGAAATGAATAAAGATGCAATCTTCCTCCATTGCATTCCTGACTTTATGTTTCCTGGACCTGTATCTACCCTCCATGCACCAAATGGAATACCTTCAATGGCACATTTGGACCACTCCTGACTCCGAGGCCCAGCTGAGCTTCACACAGACAAACACATGTGTACTTATGCATCCATTCTTTAAAACTGACCTCAGCCTGCTCTCTTTCATTTTCCTCTTTTCATTTTTATGTATATTTATTATACAGCCACCATGTAATTTCATTTATAATACTGCTATACAAAGGTCCTATGGGCTTGAGATTTTTTTCCCCCTCCAAAATTATACATTTTGGAAGAAAACAAACAACAGAAGATTATTTCAAGTTGAGCACTCCAAGGATGAGAGCTAGATATGTTAAAACAGCACCAGGTGCCTGTGCCTGGCTCTCTTGGCCTCCTGCTGGGAGTGGGTCCAGTCTGCATCATGGTCTGGCTGTGAGAACTCCTTCTACAAGTCACTAAACCTCTTGAAGCCTCAGTTTCTGCCTCTGTACAGGGGGATAGTGACAGTATCTACTGATGAAGTTGTTGGGAAGATTAAAGGCATTCATATATGTAAAGAATGGAGCATGACACAGAGTACGTACCGACTGTAGGGATGATGACAGAAGCTCCACTCCGCATTGGTGCTGGGTCTCTCCTGTGTTCAGGAACTCTAAGTTACAAAACCAACCAGGAATGGAATAATGAGAAAGTTTTCCCTAACACTAGGAAAGTCCTCACATGCATATTTAGCTTAAAAACTTGTCCTGCCACTGGACCAAGATGTGCCAGTGACTTTAAAACAAGTACTGATAGTTTTTAGGGCACTGCATAGGTTGTTTTAGGCCATTAAGCAACCTTCTCAATTTCCTAGGGACACTGTTGAATATTGGTGCCTCCTCCTCCTTCTCACTTACGTGCTTACATTTTTCCTTGAGCCCCCTCACTGGATGCAACAGCAAGTAATCATCAAGGATTCTTTCAGGAATCCGTGTTTATTAATACACCTCCATCTTCAATTCATAATGTTTTTAATCTTGTAAATCAGTAACCAAGCAAGGTGATTGCTGCTGATTTTAAATACTACATGTTGTTTTTTATGGGTTTTACAGATCTGGAATCTAATGAGCATACATGTAACAAAAACACATCCTCCTGTCTTTTTTTCCCTTAAACATATTTTCCTTGTATGATTTGGCAAAAAGACAGATACTTATAGTGTAAGTTCTTTTGCTGTTTATACCTTTCCTGGCAAAGCTCCAAAGAGCATTTAGCAGTGTATTAATCAGCCAGATTGTGAGCTCAACAGACCATGGCATTTTCCTACCGCACCTGAGAACTCCAATTGAATACTTAGCACTCTTATTGCACCAAGAATGTATTTTCAATGTATATTAAATTCATGGATTGCAGATTATCACCTTTTATTTCTAGGTGAAGGGGGAGATTGCTAGCAGGATTTTCTAGCCCAGGAAATGTGACAAACAGGGAACTATTTTGCTTCTCAAGACATCAGGGGGAAAATAGTGAATTGTTTCTTACTCATATTACATCTTAGAAGTGTCAATACATTTGTAAAACGAGTATAGCAATGAAAATGGTACAGTGTGATTAGTTATCATTTCACTAGTGAGAAGTCTAACAGGGGTGGCAGAGGCAAGCTAGACTTGAATAAAACTGAGCTGCTAATATTTTTTAAGTAAAAATGAAATGAAAGGATGAAATGGATTTTGGATATTCTTGTGCAAGAAAACCCAAAGAGTCAATATATCTTTCTTTATTAGATTTGATGCAAATCTAGGAAATACCATGAATGTAAAGTAATCCAGCAGCTTTCCTTATCATGAGGATTCTGTGTTTGTAGGTCTCCAAGGAAAGGGCTGCTTCTTGGCTTGCCTGTTTTTCCTTAGAGACTCTTTATGTTATAAGCTAACTCTGTGAGTCTCCAGCTCTGAATTACACTAAAAGAAGGGAATGTCAATCTCAGAGGCACTGGGAGCTGGAGCAATTGCTTCAAGAAATATGAAGTCGACAACTTCGCCTTCATACCTTCACAAGGGCACAGTGTCTCGTGCGCCCAGCTTTTGTGGGCACATATGCTAGAAGGAATACTCACCTTTTGACAGTCTTCACATATCAGCAAAAAAAAAATAATAATAAAAAAAAATTAAGCCTCTTAACATGAGCAATTTTTAATTGGACTCACTGTCTCTGCTTGCAAATTGTGTTGCAAATTGTGTGTGTATGTTAGGCGGCATTCACAAGCAAACAAAGTGATGCAGTTAAAATTTGATTTGGTCCATAAACTGCCCCAAAATAAACTTCTGAGCACTGAGCGTATATTTTCTTAAAAGTATGTCTTGCATACAAGAAAGACACATATATTTGTATTATTTTCTCTGGCTTTGTTTTATTCTCAGAAATCTGAGGAATTTAATCCACAGAGCCTGTATCTAATGTTGCTTCAGGTTCAGCTGTGTGTGTCCCTTTTGGCTTTCCTCCTGAAGCAGAGAGGCATTTGCACAGAGCATACCAGGTGTTACTTTCATATTCTCAGACATACTAGATAGAATACATTAACACAAACACTAACTCAAACATAGCAAAATTAATGATCATTGCCAGGATATCTAGACCAAACTCCTTATTACTGCATAGGATCTGTGTGCAATGTGTTTCTGTTCACACTGTCCATGTGATGGGGCAATTTGATGCTGATTCATAGGTATTTTAACTGTGAGTTGATGTTCACATAAATTATAGACCAAAACTCAACTCCTTAGTAGGCATCATGTCATCCATTTCCTTTGGCTTGTTAGATAATGACATATCTAATGACTGGATTCTAGGGGTTTCATTTCACTGACCTAGACCCAAAGAAAATTCACTCCTCTGGCCTGAGCCCCAATTTCATGCTCAGGAGCTAAAGCACTTGGCAACTGTTTCTCTCTCTTTCTTTCTTTCTTTCTTTCTTTCTTTCTTTCTTTCTTTCTTTCTTTCTTTCACTACCTGGAAACCAATTCACCAAAGTAAACTGGTAAAACTCTTGCAAAAATTAAAGAAACTGAAGTATGTGGGGTAGCTTTCCTAAAGATATCAAATTGCGGAAGGGTTTCTGGGCATTCCATAGGCTTTTTTAATTGTATCCACACCAGCCAAGCTTTATATGTGCACCATCCTCTCAGAGATAGACTGCCTTCCCATGCAGCTAAGGCAAAAATATCATTCACCTGTTACCCCTCTATTCTTCTATTAACTGTAGCAATGCTTTTATTAAACACTAATGCAAATGGTTCTATATAAAAATACCATTATGTTTTCTGAATTCAGTCATGGTAACCAGGCAAAAGGGAATGTATATTTTTTGAAAATTGTGTAGATTAGGAAAACAAAGTTACTCAAAGGAACCTTGACTTATCCAGCTTACAAAAACTGCAAAGTGAACATGATTGGTCACCATGAAGAGAAAAATGCAAAAGAATGAATCTTGTTCAAATGTCTCAGTAATGAGTGTTTTCCCTGTCTCACAAAGGGATGGCCAATTTCCCTCTTACAGTGGCAATTGAGGAGTAAGAAAGATCCTGTCATCTACTGAAAGAGATACTGGGAAAGAACTTGATCTATAGAATCCTTGGGAAACCACCCTCCCAGAATCCAAGGACATCTATCTTTTTTTAAAAATATATATTTTATTGATTTTTTACAGAGAGGAAGGGAGAGGGATAGAAAGTCAGAAACATCAATGAGAAAGAAACATCGATCAGCTACCTCCTGCACACCTCCTACTGGGGATGTGCCTGCAACCCAGGTACATGCCCTTGACCGGAATCGAACCCAGGACCTTTCAGTCCGCAGGCCAACGCTCTATCCACTGAGCCAAACCATTAGGGCTAAGGGCATCTATCTTTTTAAGATAAACCCAAATGATTTTTTAAATTTATTTTTTAAATTCATCTTTATTGTTGAAAATATTACAGATGTTCCCTATTCCCCCCTATTAACCTCCTCCACCTGGCTCTAGCCCCCTCCCTAGGCCTTCACTGCACTATTGTCTGTGTCCATGGGTTATGCATATCTATATACAGAAGCCTAAGCGACCGAACAACCAGTCGACTTGTTGCTATGATGTGCAATGACCATCAGGGAGCAGACGCTCAATGCAGGAGCTGCCCCCTGGTGGTCAGTGTGCTCTCACAGCAGGAGTGCTGCTCAGCTGATCCACAGGCGCCAGATGCAGGGCTGATGGCTGGTGAGCACCGCTGTGGCGGCGCAAGCTTCTCCCCATTGGGACTGACTGGGCGTGAGCCCGCAGCAGGCACAGCGGGGCCAGCATGAACGGGAGTGGCAGGCAGGAGCAGCAGATGGCATTGGACTGCCAATTTCAGCCCTATCGCCACAGGCCACACCGAGGGACCCCACTGGTGCATGAATCCGTGTAGCAGGCCTCTGGTATGCATATAAGCTCTTTGGTTAATCTCTTCCTGCCCCTTACTTCCTTTTGAGATTCATCAATCTGTTTCATGCTTCTATATCTCTATTTTGTTCATTAGATTCCACATATAAGTGAGATCTTATGATACTTATCTTTCTCTACTTGGCTTATTTCACTTAGCATACTAGTCTCCAGGTCCCTCCATGCTGTCTCAAAGGGTAAGAGATACTTCTTTTTTACAGCTGCATAGTATTCCACCCTGTATATGTATCACAGTTGTTGTTTTTTAAGAAAGTTTCTGAAAGACAAGAGCATATGTTGAATGATAGGTGACCAAAGAAACAGGGAGTTTTCAAAAGAAAGCAGAAAGATATTTACTTACCAATAGGAGAAGGTACTACTAAAATTGTTGAGTTAAAACTTTGCCCTTTAGCTCACCAAGAAAGTTGGGGAGAGATATCAGAAGCACATGGTACTTTCCCAAATGGGGATGGAGAAAACCCAGGCAAAAGAACAAGTGTTCTGGTCTCACAGTCAGTCAAGGAATTAGAATTCTTAAGAGGTTGTGTGATTTCATTGTCCCATACCTGTCTCTAAACTTTAAAGTAAAAAAGATGACTAAAGAAAAATAACCTATTTGAGCTCTAACAAGTAATTATTAGTTTGAGAAAATATGTTGATGGTCTGAATGGTAGGACAGAAAAAATGAGTGATAGGGCTTATGATTACTTGGGATTAGTCAATAGTACTATATATTTGTAGCCTCAATTTCCCAAATTCTCTTTATTTGTTCAATATTTACTCCCAGGCACTAACCTGCAAGGGAGTTAATGTTTGGTTCATTTCTGGGTCTCCAGGATTCTGACAAAGGAAGAAGCCTACAACAAGCCTGTTTGCATCAGAAATGGCTGCAGGTGTTTCATGCACACTCTTTTTTTTTCAATTTGATTGACTTCAATTCAAACCAAAAAACAACTGGTGTGTACCTAGTGTTTGCTAAGCCCTGTGCTGGGCACAGGTGTAACAAAGATGGACAGTACCAAGTCCTGATGATAAGATGCTCAGAACATAGTAGGGCAAGAAACAAAGAAACCATCATGCAAGGCAATTAGTGTGATAATGGTGATTAGACGGAGAAGAGCAGAGAAAAGGTGGACTCTAATTCTGCAAGCGGATCAGGGAAAGCTTCCCTGAGCACATCAGAGACATATCTCAGAAAAGGAGGTGAAGTGTACATGGAGGGCAAGGCAGGAGGGATGTGCATTCCAGAGGAGAGAGCAGTGGGAAAAGCACTGCAGAGGTCTTAGGAACATGTCATGTTCTGGAAGTAATTTGATGTGGGTTGGTTTTGTCTGGGGGGAGTGAGAAATTGAAGAGACCAGAGGGAAAGAGAGGCAGAGTCCAGCTGGAGCCAGGCCTCCCAGGACAGACTAAGGAGCTTACATGTATCCGCACATGATGAGGAACCATAAAGGATTGTAAGCGGAAAAGTGCCGCTGTAGTGTATATAATGTGTACAATGTAGTGTATGAGCTAGAATGAGGCAGAACGAGACAGTCAAGAAGACATAAGGTTACTACGGTATCCCGGGTGAGAAAGCAAAGCTTCAAATGGATCAGTCATCAAAAGTCCTTCTGTTGACTAGTCTAGTACAGACAGAAGGAAATGCTCTGCCATATGTCAGATTCTGCTTTCTCCATGGGACAGTGTTGTGGATGTCCAGACTCACACAGGTTATGCAGGCAGGTAAAAAATACCTGGTAATATGAAAAGAGAATAAAAATTATCTCATTTGGGCTGCAAATGTTCACAAAGACAAATGATGGAATACAACCCCCGTTAATGATACTTGCCACATAGTTCCATTGTTGACGGCCCAAGAAGTGACCAGCAGCCCTCTCTCAGAGACTGGTGCTTTAGCAGCTCAGGCAGACAGCTCCACATCCTGCCAGAGCACTGGCCAGAGCAGAAGCTCACCCTCCACGACCACTTTAGCAAGTGCAGTATTTTGAGCACTGGCCAATTTAAATCTATAATTCAACTAAAAAGCGACAATACAAAGTTATTGGAAATTTTCTCTTAATATTTTTCAGTAGTCAGAATATCCTCATCCACCAAAGTCAAGACCAAAACAACATAAAAAACATTCAGTTTTCTTGATTCTTTAAGTGATGTTGTTTTTTTCCCACCAGAATTTGTTATCTCTTCTATTTAACATTTAGATCTTTAATTCACCAATATGACATGAATTAAGACACATTTCATCAGTCAGTAAGTTAAGTATTTATTGCATGCCTCCAAGTTCAGAATGCTATCAGTAAAAACTGAAAACCCAATTAAGAGTGGCTTAAACAACTATGTAAATGTATTATTTCACATAAGAAATCTGTGGATGAGGTAGATCCAAGGTTGGTTTATCAGTAGTAGTTCAATAAGGCCCCACAGTGTCACCTTTCCCACCTGATGTCATTGGAGTGGTCTTGGGATGGCTACCTTGTGATGTCAAGATGGCTTCCACAGATCCAGGCATCACCTGCTCTTCTTTAGGAGCAAGAACAACTGCTGCAAAAGCATAGGACATGCCCATTTCTAAATCAATCACTAGCAGCAAGAATAGGAAAATCTAGGATTGACTTAGGATGATTACATTTATCACTCTGGGTCAAGGTGAAAGCCTTGGATTTTCTGAAGCATATGGTTATTAGATACTAGACAAAAATGATGTCTGTGTTGATGAGGAAACGGGGAGAGTGGCTGATAGAAAGGCAACTAACAATGTCTACCACTCCACTATCCTAATTACCAGAGACAAATCAGTATACAAGATCCACAAGATTTTGGCTCTCAGGAAGCTTGCTTTTTAGTTGAAGATGGAAATGCTGGTGGCCAACTTAGAGGGAGAGAGGAGCTTAGATATAGTGGCAATCAGCCTCACAAAGTAAAGTAATATGATGCACATATCTCTCTGTGGATGGGTTTTAGTATCATAGGGTGTATATTAACTATATAAAGTATCAATAGAATTGACTTAACAATGTTAGAGATAACTATTTTAGACATGAAAATCTAAAGAACAAATAGGATGGAAAAAATCATTTTCAATTTAATTTCTGAATACCTACTACATGCAAAGCATTGTGCAGGACTCAGAAAAGCTGTAACATATAGACTTGGCCCTGAGAACATCAGTGAGGTGGTGTGATGATGTGTGTGTGATGGATGTGAGTGCAATGGGAGTTCAGAAGAGGACTAGAGATAATAGGGTTGTCACTGGAATAAATCTTGCTAACTTTGTATTTTGAAAATAATTTAGAAGGAAAGAATGTAAAGGGAATAATTTTTTAAAGTATATAAATATATGAGGAGTAACTAAGAAGGAAGGTAACAAAATTAAAAAAATGGAAGAACCAAGAGTAAAAGCATAGCTTGATAATAATATAATCCTAATGCATATTATTGACTAATGTAGCTAAGAAAATTATATAAGAAAATGTTCTACATCCATCAAGAAAGATTTGAGTCTGTGGAAACTAGTGGATAAACATTAGTTATGGCAACATTAACAGCAAACTTTCACATAGCACTAACCATATACCAAGCAATGTTCTAAGCACTTTTCATCAACCCTAGAAGTGTTAGTTTTATCCCCACTTTACAGGGGAGGACAATTTAGAAGTAGGGAGGTTAAGTAACTTGCTCAGCATCACACAAGCCAGTAAGTGTCAGAGTTGAGTTCCTTAGTGTCTGATTTCAACCACTGTATTAGGCAAGATGGAAACAAGCTCTGAAAGAGTAGGACGGTTAGAGGGAAAATAAAGCAGACCTGGGAGGTTGTCCTCAAGATGTAGAAGAGGCCAGAGTGAATTTGGAGTACAGTTCTTTGCAACTCTGACCACCTATGTAAAAGCTGTTTTGAAAATGACTCACTCTGAGAGGTGTCCCACTGCTGTAGGGACCTGTGGGGAGGGGAGGAAGACATCTTGTTATGCAAGGTATTTAATGAGTCTAAGCAGAGAGCAATAGGTGGTCCTGAGCAGTGCCTGGGGGAGGCACTTGGGCCAGCTGTGAATCTGCAGTGAGGTGGAAGAAAACACAGCACTCTTAAATAGACCTTCAGGCCTTCTCTGATGGAAAATCACAGTGTGCAGATGATGTGTTATAGAGTTGTGCACTTGAAACCTGTGTGGTTGTATTAACTAATGTCACCCCAATAAATTCAATAAAAAAGAAAAGTCAAAAAAATCCTACCAGAGAGCTGCAATGGAGAGACCTTCAGAGCAGTCTTCCAGTCCAAGGGCATCCTGAGGGTGTCCCAGCAGCTTCCACCAGAGGCTCGGCTTTCCTGATCTGTCCATTTGTCCCAGGCTTACTTTTTTGGCCCCATTGTAGCCATTTCCTGCAGTTATCATTGTGTCCTTCTATCATAAACGACCCTGCTGAGCCCTTTTATAGCTTCTCTCCAGCTATTCTAGCAATATAAAGTGGGGTAAATCAGCCATTATACAGATGCTAAAAAACACAGAAAATAACTACAATGTTGGCCAGATCAACATAGGTCCTTTGGCCTAATCCACTTTGAGTTGCTCTTGCATAGTGAGAAGAATACTGAATTAGGATTCAATATTCATGGAGTATAAGCTACCAGGGGGATTTCAGACAGATTGTATGTATTACCTAGCCTTTTTATACCTTAGTGTACAGACACCCTTGAACTTTACTAATGCTTTAAGGCGGGCAACACTTTCCTTGGATCACTCACCTGTTCCTGTAAACACCATCTGAAGCCCATAGTCTCATTATAGGGGCTGAGTACCAAGAGCAGAGTAGCCAGGGTGTCAGGGATGGGGCCTCGGGAATGTAATTGTGTCATGAGCTCAGCAATCTCCCTAGGCATGGCTCTGTCATTTTGGGAAACAACCTGAATGTGCAGTGACTTAATTAGACTCCAGTACACCAGCCAACAGGACAGGTGGGAGAATGTTTGGAAGTTGGCCTTGGGGAAAGTGAAAGAGAATAAGAATCTTCCTCAAGTTTGCTAAAGGATCTTAGGCAGGGCAGGGAAGCTGGATCATGAATGAAGCTTCTAATATCAAAAGGAAAAAATCTCATTAAGATATCCTTCTCACAAATCTCTGAATGAGTTCAGAGTTATTTCAAGAACACATTTTCCCCAGCCCTGAAATAAGTGTGAGCCCAACTGTGAAAAACAGACCTTGACCATATTGTTGTCACTACCAATTCACAGCAACACTCTTCAGTCTTGAATTATCACCCTCTATTTCTTCTTTGCATCAGAGGATTTGGAGATTTTTTTAAAAATCTCTAGCCAAGATGTTTCAAAAGATTTTCATTTTTGAAATCTTGATTATTCTTCTCCCAGCCTGCAGATCTGCAGTGCATCCCACGCTCTCATCACTGGTGCTCACTGGGGCGTGTCTAATGAGAGGAGGCCTTCCCCTGGGCTTTTGGAGAGGTCTCTGCTACATGACTGTGCCCTGTATAATGAGGAAGAACTAACCGGGGAATTCTAGTCCTTAGCAAACCTCAAGTTCAAACCACCTTGTTCTTTTCCATCATGTTCTAAGTCAATATGAATGCATTACAAACCACAGAGTTGCAAATTGTATTTTATTTTTATAACCATAAAATAAATGGAATAATGTAGGTCTTGTGAGCTTTTTTTCAATGATGAATAGATAAGGTGAGGAACAGAAAATTCTCTGGTGGGGCTATGTGATTAATGAATGATGAATTCATCACATTCTTACATTTGACAACTTTTCTTGAAGGAGTGGAAATCAGTTTCCAGGGTATGATGATGCCTACAGTTTCCAAAATTTTTAAGTTTCCTAGTCCTGAGCTCATTTAAAAACTACTGGAGTTCAGAGAAATGTATATAATTTGGAGAAAAATACATATTTCTTTTCTCTGGGTAACTCATCTTTTCATGACAAAAGCCAAAAGATTGCATTGTTTCACCTGCTTCTAATTTGGTATAAAGGCAAGAAACAATATGCCCAGGTATCTATAAGAATACTTTGAGATGAAAGGGAATCCGGTGAATTACTGTCATGATTAAAGGTAGGGCACCTGTGCAACCTGGGCAAACCACATCAAAGGCTTCATTAGGCCAGCAGGTACAGTGCCACGTGTCTGACTACAGTGGTGCTCTGAAGTTAATATGCTTTCATTTGATTAAAGTTCTGACTCCTAACAAAATAGCAATATGGAGACAGCAATGCTGTTTCTCTGTTTTCTTCTTTGGATACCTCTCTTCTTTGTGAAGCTTCCGATACCGGAAAACAAAATTTTCTTTGTTGTTGTCACTATTGCTGCTAATGGCCAACTTGTTAACTATGTGCTCAGCACTGCGCTAAATCCTTCAGACACATTATTACATTTAATCATCACACTAAGACTATGACATGAGTTTTACAGACAAGGAAGGTATTGAATGTCCCAAAGCAAGGAAGGAGCACAGCCAAGGGCCCAGGCAAGAGTGTGGAATTATAGAGCCCTACTCAGCTAGACTGTCCCCACTCCTTTTCAACTTTCTACTATCTACCTAGTGGAGGAAAAAATCCCAGAACACACTGGCCAATAAGTTCATTCAGGTCAATGTCCTCAAAGGCCCCCTCAGCAACAAAATGGAAAAGGTATGTTAACCTGAGAAATGGCAGCCGCTATAATTTAGAGCACAAGCTAAGGGAATAGCAGTATATGTAGAATCACTATGTTGTACAACTGAAACTAATATAATATTGTATGTGAAATATATTTAAATATTCAATTTTCAAAAGCTATGAGTAAAAATGGCATTCACTTCTTTGTTCCTGAACCTCCAAATTTTTTTTAAAATAGTATAAATGAGCCCAAGTCCTGCCCCACCTCCCTAAAGCATTCATAATCCCTATACTATTACCCTAGGGTTACAACAATCAGTCTTACACTCCAGAAGGGAAGGGGAAGCAGCAAATGCAGAAAGCTTGCATCCCCACAGTGCAAGAACCCTTTTCAAGAACACCTGTGTTTCCATGGGCAGACATGGAAGCTGTAAATAATTGCCCATAAAGTAGTCATTAAGGCTGTGAGCCCTGCCAACACTTCCGTCTAACATGTGTACACACATAGGATGCATGAAACTATTCTACTGAGAGGAAGCTGCTCCATCAGCCATACAAGTACAGCCCAGCAACTCTTCCCTGAGCAGGGTTAATAACAAAAATGACCCCCATTTTGACAAGAGTATGTGTTAGGGACTGGCCCTCTGCTATACCTACCTAGACTTAAGAACAGAACATCCACCAGGTCTCCACCAACAGTTGTGTAGTCGAAATTGTGATGAGCACATTGATGTGACATTGCTGCTTGAACAACCGTGCGCACCACGGCGAACCACTGCCTACAACACTCTTTCTAAGTAGTAACTAAACTCAATGGCTTTGCAATGAAACATGCACTGTTTGTAGCCCATGTACACAATAACTTTCTATGGCATTCCCTAGAGTTGGTCTAGAGCAGTGGTTGGCATGAAGTTTCAATCGCACTGTACGTGTGCGCCCACACGTGGTATTTTGTGGAAGAGCCACACTCAAGGGGCCACAGTTTGCCGACCACTGGTCTAGAGTCAATTGTCCACATTTTCATGTGTTGTTGGTTTTTTGTTTTGTGTGTGTGTGTGTGTGTGTGTGTGTGTGTGTGTGCTTTATTTTCTAGAGCTGGAGCAAGATTAAGAAACTTTTCTCTAATACAAAATTAAATCAACAGGTATCAAAATACCCAAGATCTTTCCTCTGACCCAGATTTTTCATGGTGGGAAGGCAGAAAGGTCTACAAAAAGCACCGAGGAATGCAAAGATGCTGATGTCTCTGAAATTTGGACCTTTTCTTTTTTTATTGCTAACTTCCTGAAGTAATTAGGGTACTGATTTCTAAGCTAATGCCTTCTAATGGTCACTTAATTTTGGACAAACTGCAGAGTAGAATGCTTTTGAAACTAGAATTAATTGTTTAAAAGACATTATTTGGATTAGTCTGGTAAATGTAGAGAGAAAAAAAGACCTTTTACTGAGACATTAAAAATAATGAAGTTCCCTCCAGTCCTAGAGCTAATACACCGTGTGAGTCTCTCTCTTTTGTGAAAGTAATTGGCCCAGAGAACGAAGCAACAGCAGAGACCTTCCCATCTGTTTATGGGAGTTTGATGATGTATCCTATCATCATATCAGAGATTTAGAAAGGGAAAACCCAGAGCCAGAATGTGCCATGCTGCAATTATTTTTCTCTCTCATTTCAAATACACCCATCTAAGCATGCTGTGCTCAGTCTCCAGAAAGCTAATATAAAGCACAAAGTGGAATACGTTTCAGTCCTCTAAAACTATAGTCTGTTGAGAGGCAAAGGTGTATAGATAGCAAAGAACACTGAGGCAAATTCTGTGATAGAAATATAGAAAAGATTAATAGGATTAATCGAGGAATTTTTGAGTGGGAAAAAGCTGGGAAGGCTTTCAAATCTTGAAGCGTGTGCAGGCCCCAATGGTTAGACAAGGAAAGGAAGAGAATAGCAGGCACAGGGAGCCACTGGAGCACAGAGGTGTGAAGTAGAAAAGAAGTAATGTCCTTGGATATAAGATTAAATGGTGGGCATATTGGGGAAAATTCTGAATGCTACATAAAATGTCCAGACATTGATGTATAAACTTATGAACCATTAATGTGTGTGTTTTTTTAAGTAGGAAACTACATTAATCAAAATTGTGAGTTCAAATTGAGTTTCCTTTCTCCTCATAAGAAAGATAAGACAGCTTTGATTGAAGTTTCATGAGAAAAAAGAAAGAAGAACCATGGGACAAAAGAAAAGCTGGGTTGGGAGGATCAATGACATATTTCCACTTTGCAATTTGGTTAGGCAGTAGTTGGCAAACTCTTTAGTCAACAGAGCCAAATATCAACAGTACAATGATTGAAATTTCTTTTGAGAGGCAAATTTTTTAAACTTAAACTATATAGGTAGGTACATTGTTATTAACTTAATTACTTAGTACTCCTAAGGCTTAGGAAGAGCCGCACTCAAGGGGCAAAAGAGCCACATGTGGCTCACGAGCCACAGTTTGCCGACCATGGGGTTAGGGCAAACCTGCTTATTGTCTTTATCTACTTTGTCATTTCCTGTTTATTGTCAAGTGTTGACATTCTCTTCTCTTTAACTTCATTATAGTATAGTATTTAAATATCACTTCATAATTTTACCCCCAGACTGGAATTTTATCCTGCCCAAATTTTCACTTGCCTGCTTGGTATAAGAAGACAGATATGCTATTAATCTTCAAACTCAACTTAGCCAAATTGAGTTTATCTTCCACAAGACCCTGATTTTCTTCTGTATTCTTCTAATCACTTAACATCCATCCTCAAATCATCCAGACTGGAACTACAAAAGTTAATTCAGACTATGCTTTTTCTCAATCCATCAACAAACAATACATTGTCAAATCCAATGACAAAACCTCTCTTAATATCTATCCATCCAGCCCCTTCATGTCATCCTCTCTGTCATGGGCCTATGAAAAGTCCATTGACTTCATTTCACCCCTGGACTACCAGATTAATTTCCTAATTGGTTTCCTTGTCTTGATTCTCTTCCCTCACTAATCTATCTCTCACTATGCAGCTTAAAACTGAGTCTTATGCACTTTCTCACAAATCATTGCTGTTCTTTTCTCATTATCTACACAATGGAGTCAGCCACTAGAGTGTGATATATAGAGTCTTGAGTGATATGGCCAAAACCTCCAACCAATCTCTCCATTCTTTGTAGATCACCCATTCTCCAGGTGCACTATTCAATATATTGGCTCTGACTACATCTTTTTCTCTAGGTTTGCCTATTGAAATTCTATTTATTTTTCAAGTCTGAGCTCACATATTACCTCTTCCACAAAACCTTTGTGCCCTAGCCTGTGTGGCTGCTATAGGGTTAAGCCTCAGACTGACCTGTTGGCAAAGTCACAAACAAGTCCCAGCTTAGTGGGCACAGTCCTCTTAGCATAATGAAGCTTGACCTTATAAGGCTCCCTAGATCTTATATGGGAAGCTAATGGGCTGAGGGAGGTGCAGGAAGTGGCCAAAACAAGTGAAACTCACAAGAACAGTTTAACTATGGTAAAAACAAGTGAAACTGGAGAGAACAGTGTAACTATGGTAAAAACAAGTGAAACTCACAAGAACAGTGTAACTATGGTAACCACGACCTTGTTTACCTCTGACTATAAAATAAAGGCTCAGCTTTCCTCTGGATCTCTCTCTGTGGCCTCAGCCAGGCACAGGAAGATCCATGGAGACTAAAGAGAGCTATGCTGAACATCTGAACGCTGTCTCCATGTAAATCATTCTTTGCCGACTCTGTCCACACCTTTGGGAACCCCTGGCCCCACTGGGGCTAGACCCAGGCACTAGCCTATTTGGCTCAGTGGATAGAATGTCGGCCCTTGGACTGAAGGGTCCCGAGTTTGATTCTAGTCAAGGGCACATGTGGGCTGCAACCAATTGATGTCTCTCTCTCACGTTGATATTTCTTTCTCTGCCCAGCCAGCATTGCTCAGTGGTTGAACATCAACTTATGAACGAAAAGGTCACAGTTCAATTTCCAGTCAGGGCACGTGCCTGGGTTGCGGGCTCAGTCCCCATGAGGGGTGTGCAGGTGGCAGCTGATCAATGATTCTCTCTCATCATTGATGTTTCTATCTCTCTCTCCCTCTACCTTCCTCTCTAAAATCAAATATATATATACATATATATATATATATACATATATATATATATATTTTAAAAACCTTTGTGATTTTATTATCTCCACTGAATAAACACTACTTCCTCTTTGTACCTATTCAGTTCCTGGAGTGCCTTATTTCTGTCTGTCATTTACTATTCTCTGTGTGTTTTCTCTGCTCAATTAAAAGTTCCTTGAGTACAGAGTTATGTTGCATTCATCAATATATTTCCTGCTCTCAATATACCATCAATATATGTTCTGCAAGTAATGGGCTCTAAGAGAATGGATGCATAAATTACTTATTCTTAAATTTGTTCCCACATATTAAAAACTTCTGGGGATGTAAGTTTCCTGGCCAGTGATCAAATCATCATATCAAAAAATGGGAATTGTACCCTTACTAGTGTGTTAAGTGATTCGGGCTTTAAGTTTCCAATGGTTAATCAAATATGTATAGGCTCCTAACTATTTTCATTAGTAATTTATTCATTTACTAATTAAAAATATTTATTAAACATTTTCTTCCCCCCCAAAATGTTCTAAGTGTTACAGATATGGTGATGGGTAAGACTGGACTAGTTTGTTTTCATCTAGTTTTCATTCTAATGGGAAACTGATTTTTTTTTAAAATTAATAAAACCGAAGTTAGAAAGAAATGCATGGCAGGACAAAAGATAAAATAGGGCAATGGGATAGTTACTTGGGTGGTCAAAGAAAGCCTCTTTGTAGAGATGACATTTGAGCTGATAGGTCATTGCATCATTCTGTAAAGCCAGGTACTTGTGGGTTATAGGGGTACATGATAGAACTCAAAATGCCAAGAAACGTAGTTTTTGTCTATAAATGGGTTCTTGGGTCAGAAGCAATGCTGTGCATTAGGCAATGATGACAATTTTTTTTTCCCCAAGATGAAAAGCCTGCCACCAGATTACTACTGTCTGGAGAGATATATAATATATATTAGGGTTTTAAGACTGTCTACTGATGCTAGCTAGGCTCTTAGGGATGGCAGTATCCAGATAAATTTTACTATAAAAAAAATTCCATGCTGTTGAAATTGTGTTCTGCCTCATCCCTGATACCATGTCACTTTGCTTATAACCACATGGAGGAGTCTAATATAGTTGGGCAATGATGCCCACAAGGATGCTCATCTGGACAACCTAATAATTGAGACATATTTCTGTCATGAAATAATCCTTTTGGTAAGCATTTGTATGAGAACCAAATACCCACATGCTGCCCTCCAAACCACATTGTCATTAGTCTTCTAATAGTATTCCTTCCAAGGATCCAACTATTAACCACTGAGCATAAGTAGGTAAGAGTTGTCTCTCAGGCTTTCTCTCCATTCTACTCAGTTATTTGTGCAGAAAAGATGTTCTTTTCCACTTCCTACAGGAACCACCTGTGATAAATGCTGCTTTAATAACACTACAGTCCATTTCCACCACACTCACACATAAAGCCATCTGTAAATCAAGATTAAAATTATTCCTCTGTTGCAATCTTTTCATAGGTACCTCCTATGAAGTCATGAGGTAGACTAAAGAGGGAGCAGTGAGGTGGTAGTCATTACACTAGGAATGTAAGCCACATGCTTATATAATTGACCTGTGATTCCACCACATGCTTGGTCCCTGTCTCATATTTTTTTATTTTTATATAACAAATATATACTAGCATACTTGATTTCATGGCAATGGGGATCTGATAACACTCCTTGATGGGCAATGCGGATCACATGGTCTTTTGGTGTCTATGATCAAGCATTCAATATATACCAAAGCCCAGTATAACAAAAGCCTTTTTTTTCCTAAAGAAAAATAAATATTTGTATGAAAAGACATGGTTTTGTTCCTAAATTCTAGTGATTTCCCATTGGGTATTGTCAGTGTTTCATGTGGTATTCCTTTTCCAAAACACCTGAAGTGCCAAAATTTTGCTGAACCCGAGGCTAAAGAATTAAACTGCTTGTCCTCCAGCTTGTGTTGACCAGAGATCACTCTCTCTTTTTTTTCAGTACAGTGGAACCTCAGTTCTCAAACTTAATTCATTCTGGAAGACTGTTCAAGATGCAATTTGTTCAAAAACCAAATCATTTTTTCCCATTAGAAATAATGTAAATTGAATTAATATATTCCAGACCCCCAAATGATTCCCTGTTTTAACCTTTCTTATATAAGTACATGTCTAATATACTGTTTAATCTAGAAATAAACACTCCTTTTCTTAAATTTATCAAACCACTCCCTACTAGCCTTAAATGAATTTTTCACATATCACTGCCTCCAAAATGCTATACCCTGCTAACTGCTTTTCCTTTACCCAATCAACAACAGTTTTGCCACCTATTCAACTGCCTGTGATTGTCATTTTGTGAGCACTTTCACACCCTTAGAAAGACTAGACACGTATTATGGTCACAGAGCTGGATTCACTCTAGGGACATAAGCAGGTAATAAAGAGAGAAAGATCAAGAATGATGTCTTCATAAATTTTAAATTAATTTTTGTACATGGGGACAAAGACATGAATATAAGACCCAAAGCAATAAGTTACACAGAAGAAATGATAGGTACCAAAAGTATGAACCTTGGTCATAAAGAAAATTTTATGAAATTAACCACCAAGGCAAGGGAAATAAAGACAAAAATAAATGAATAGGACTATATCAAACTAAAAAGCTTCTGCACAGCAAAAAAAACAACACACACACAACAAAACAAAACAAAAAAAACAACCTGACAACAAAACAAAGAGGCAGCCAACCAGATGGGAGATGCTATATGCAAACAGTAGCTCCAACAAAGGTTTAATTTCCAAAATATATAAAGAACTCTAAAACTCAACACCAAACAAACAAACAAATCAAAAAGTGGGCAAGGACCTGAAAATACATCTCTCCCAAGAAAAAATATGAACAGCCAATAGATATATGAAAAGATGTTCAACCTCACTAGCAATTAGGGAAATGCAAATCAAAACTACAATGAGATACCATCTCACACCTGTTCAAGTGGCTATTATAAACAAGACAAGCAATAGCAAGTGTTGGAGAGATTGTAGGAAAAAAGGAACCCTCATCCACTGCTGGCAGAAATGCAGACCGGTACAACCACTATGGAAAACAGTCTGGTGAATCCTCAAGAAATTAAGACTAGAGCTACCATACAACCCAGTAATACCTCTCCTGGGTATATACCCAAAAACCTCAAAATCATGTATTCACAAAGATATATACAGCCCTAAGTTCATTGCTGCATCATTCACGGTGGCCAAGACATGGAAACAACCAAAGTGTCCTGCAAGAGAGGACTGGATAAAGATATGGTACTACTCAGCCATAAGAAAGGATGAAATAGCGCCATTTGCAACAACATGGATGGACCTTGAGAATATTATGCTAAATGAAATAAGTCAGTCAGAAAAAGTTAAAAACCATATGATTTCACTCATATGTGGGATATAAAACTGAAACTCATGAACACAAATAGCAATGTGGTGGTTGCCAAGAAGGAAGGGGGTAGGGGATGAAAGGGCTCCTAATATATGGTGATGGGAGAAGATTTTACTTTGGGTGGTGCAATATACAGATCTTGTAACATAGAAACCCACATCTGAAATCTATATGATCAGATGTCACCCCAAAAAATTTAATTTAAAAAAAAATTATGTCTGGATATTTGGGTTGGTGCCAGAAACTAAGGCAGAGAAAGTTTGTACATTACTGGGAAGTGAAAAGGGTATTCTGACTCTGTCTTGGTGCTTCTGGTCAAGTTGTGACACTCAGTAGACACATGTACACAACAGAATGTGGTCTGTGCCAAAGTGGTGACTGAGGTAATCACAGGTACGAGAGAGGAGTTCATGCTAGATGTGTTAGCATGGGCTTCACCAAAGGGCTGGAATTGGGAGGAAGAGCAGGACTTCACCTGAGAAGGAATGGGAGAAGGTACCTGGCACCAAGAGTAATGATTCATGCATGGGCACTGTATCTAGTTGTGCATTGAATACCACCAGGGGGTAGAGATGGGAAAAGTCCATGCACAATGTTGGGATGGCAAATAAGCCAGTGTAACCAAAGAAAGATGTAGAGTTAAGCAAGTTTAGTGGAGTTAAGATGTTAAATGAAGCCACGATTCAGCCATTACAGCGTTCATTTTAGGCACATTTAAAAAATCCTAACTCCTCCAAATCCAATAGGCATGGGAAATGTTTGTAAGCATTCTAAGTTTCCCAAATCCCCTGTTAACTAATCATCAAATATTAGCTCATCCAAGCTCCAGTAGCAGAGGAGCCATAAACATTTTTTATGAGAAGCTTTCCTCTCATCTGCTAAGGTGAGACAGATGAATCCTCTGGCCTTTATTCCGAGAAAGCACTCTTAACTGCTGAGACTAGACTTGGTTTCATCAATAAATGAGCTGTTAAAATTGATTTCTCCTCATTGAAAGACACTTCATTCACAAATGTACTCTGCCACATGGAGCCCATTTGAGTCTACAATCTGGGCTGTTCCAAATGAACTCTTTCATTACAAGCATGCTTTTCAGTACTCTTATTGGTGTTGTCACTGTGTAAAATCCTATTTTTCCACATGTTCACAGTACCTCAAACTTGAATGTCAGTCAGGGTTTCGGGGCTTTTTCATTCTTAGAAATAATACTTTTGTATATAGGAGGCATTTTATTCCTGTCACACATCCCAGTGAACTATTTGGCAAGGATAAATATTAGTTAAGGAAAGATACTTGAGATTACCTTTTTTATGTCTTGTAATAACATTATTTCACATAGCACATGGGCAAGATAACATTTGCTATATTACTGCCATTTTCAAGGGAAAAATGCCTCTACTGGAATAATATTGATCATATTTTTGGAAATTGAGGAAATGTATAAAATATTGCTTTTAAAAAATATATGGGCTGTAGAATAATGTCTTCCTTGTGTGGTCAATTGATAACAATTGATAACAATTGATAACAATTAATTAAGAAGCTATCACAGGTTTGGGAGACCTGTGGTGTGTGAAATGCTTTGTGGACAACATGTCATACCCCATTTTTCTGCCTGTATATTTTGTCTCTCTCTGAGTTTTGATGAGTTCACAAGTATAACTGCACAAATTCAATGGCGAGCACATTTAAAAAGATATCTGGGATCAATTTATTATGAAATACATAGTATTATGGATACTGTGTGGAAACTTTCTGACAATAAAATTTAAATTACTGAGTCAAGATTGTTAGTACTGTTTCATTAGAGCAAGGTTCTGGACTCAGCAAGTTCTTGGGAAAATCCTGACCCATGCTGACTCATTGTTCTCAGCATTCCCAGGTGGACATTCCCTCTGCTCTGACTCCAAACACAAATAGTGCTCTCTATTTGCGGCTAATTCCATATGTTTCTTGTGACATCTGCCAGTATTTTTATTTAAAATAAAAAGATTGTTTTAATTTTCAACATATCTGTTCTCATTTTAGGATGTAAGCCATTTGCTATGCCTTTTCCTTGAAAATTGTTATTGCTTTGGGATTCATGTGAAACATTTTGTAATGCCTTTTCTGCAGAAATCTTATTTGAAAATGGCAAGGGTGGACAGCTGTAACTCAAGCCCCGGGGTAGAAATAAGACAATGCAAGGCCCTCTTATTCTTCACTGTTTGCTTTTTTCTCAGACTGCAGTAAAGAAGAGAGGACAGCTTTTGTTCCTTAGAAACTAAGAAGAAGAAAAAATGATTATCCTTTACAGATAATGAGTGGTCAGCAATTACGTTAAAATGGGACAAACATTCAAAAGGCCCAAACTATTCTATTGGCACAGCTGCACAATGACAACCATATGCTCTGGCCTGAGGGGTTAACTATTACATTGAAACTGATTAGAGCAGTTTACCTTCATGGAAAACAACTCCATTTGAACTGATCAGTACTGGCCATTGATAAACATCAATTGTTTAAGACCTTGCTTTGCATACATACCTCCATTTATTTTCAGAACAATATCCAGGTTAAAAGAATTGATTATCTAATCAGACCTAAATTTGTACACTAACTTTAAACAAGTCTAATAATAGCACGAGGGTCTAGGCAGCTGAAAAAAATTACGAAAAATCAGGAGACTGTCCAGGAATGACTCCCATTTTGTTGTAACACAACACCGTGTTGAAAGGGAGACACTAGTGGTCCCAATGGATGTGAGAGATTAACAGAGAATCTGGGTAGCTTTTCAAAATCTGCATGCCAGCCCCCATACCTGCCCTCTTCAATTCTGATATGTCTCCATATGATCATGCTAGTGTGTGCATGTGAGTACATGCATGCATGCACACACGTGTGGACATGCCAGTCCTTCTCCCATTGTTTTTATATTTTTCTCCTGAATTACAAAATACATGTGTGGACCTAAATAAAGAGCTGCTTCTTTTCTCGTGGATTTATTAGTTGATCCATCCATTCATTCAATGATATTTATTAAGACATTGTTTTAGGTGTTGGGATATAGTGGTAACCAAGACATATAAAGGCACTAAATAAATGAAGGATACATAGGGGTGGGAAAAGTAGGTTTACAGTTGTTTGTATGGAAAAAGACATGCAGGTTATGAGCATTAACATACTCACACACTGTTTCTCTCATACTCAGAACTGTAAACCTACTTTTGCCAATCCTCTGTATATGTAGACTTGTCTTGAACCTAAACTAAGATATAAAGAAGAGAGATAATCCCTAAATAATCTATATAATGGGGAATTGGTAAATATGATGATAATATGTATTGTGAATAATATCTTATGCTGGTATAGTCTTCTAAAGTTTACAAGGTTTTAATTGTTTTGAACTATTATTATGATCTATGCCATCTGCCTACATTATATGCATCAGTTTATAATGATTTGCATGATTAATTATCTAATATATGCATAGATACATATAAGATATGTATACACACATATAGGTACATATACACATTGTCCCAAGTAGATCCTGGGAAAGATCTGGGGTGTTTATCTAAGGCATCCCTTGAGATAAACTTTAACCGTGCAGGTGTTGGGACATTCAAGTAGTTGCTAGCGAAGAGGCTACTCTATGCAAGCAGGACCAAGGGCAGGCCTAGGACAGAAAAGACCAGAAGCTTTAATTTCAGTTTTAAGCATACGCAAAATGATTCAATTAACTGCCGGAGGAATTACACCACATGAAACATATGCAATTGTAAATCACACAGTCTTTATTACTCACAAAAGTTCCTGATGCTGCGGGTACAGGCTTCATGGGATCCCGGTGGTGCTGACCTCTGAGGTCTGGCAGCTGGGCTGGTCCAGTCCAGATGCAGGGGCCGGCGTTCCTCTCCCGAGAGCTTGGTCGCGTCTCGATTGGGAGGTACTAGCCATTCTTCTGTCCTCTGGCAGAGAGAGAAGCATGGAGTGGCATCGCTTGTTGGACTGACAAAAGGACGTGCCTTTGCGGTGGTCTTGACAGGCCAGCACTGTTGGATGGTCAGGACCCATTTTTAAAGCCTGTTTTACACCCGCAGCAGTTTTGGTGGTTATCAATGAATTACATCAATGCACACATGTTAATCTCAAACAGGGTGAGGGGCTACATGTGGTTATCTAGGGAGCCTACATCACTCACACATATGGTTATCTTAGCAAGTCACTCTAAGTCAGTAATCGATGTTCAAATCTTTATCTATGGCAGCGGTTTTCAACCTATGGGTCGCCAACCTGTGGGTCGCAACCTCTTGGGAGGTCGAACAACCCCTTCACAAGGGTCGCCTAAGACCATCGGAAAACACATATATAATTACATATTGTTTTTGTGATTAATCACTATGCTTTAATTATGTTCAATTTGTAACAATGAAAATACACCCTGCATATCAGATATTTGCATTACAATTCATAACAGTAGCAAAATTACAGTTATGAAGTAGCAACAAAAATAATTTTATGGTTGGGGGTCACCACAACATGAGGAACTGTATTAAAGGGTTGTGGCATTAGGAAGGTTGAGAACCACTGATCTATGGGATACACATGCTTCAGGGCAGTGGGAAATGTGTCCTTAATATCACACTTTAAGTTTCAGGAAAGTTAACTCAAACATTTTAAAACCGTTTTAACATTTTTAAACTTTTTAAACATTTCTATATTTTACTACAACACACATATAAGATAATTAGTCATGCAAGTCATTTTCATTTCTTCATCTTTCACAGTGGCCATCAATGTGCTCAAGTCAAAGTAAGTACTAAAATATTAGATTTCATTTATATAGGTCTTAATAGTTTTTAAATACTTTTAATATTTCATTTTATTCCTATATCTTGTTTATTAATTTTCATGACTAGAAAGGAGAGGTTCAGAGAGGATACATTATTCATTTACTCAAGATTATATGATTAGTTAGAAGCAAAGTCCCACATCTTTTGCTTTCTTTTTTTTTTATCTAATTTTTTTGTCATTGTACCATGTGGCTTCTCATATGCTGTGTGTGTGTGTGTGTGTGTGTGTGTGTGTATGGTTTCTCAAGCATAGGATATGTCAAATATATATCAAAAATCTATTTTTATATTGGGAGAAATAAACTCATTTTGTGGAATTGGTAATGAAGATGGAAGATTAGATTGCTTGATATACATATCAATCTCTTTATGTTTGAGTAACCAAGATGGACTGAGAATTATGTCAGCAGAGGCAAATATGTGACTGTACCACAGCTGTGATTCAGAAGGCATGATGCCCTGAAGGCAACCTTAGTATAAGTCATGGGTATCCAGAGTCAAAATGAAGAGAAAGTTCTATAATCAAAGAATGCATGTCAGGATGTGGCAGCAAACTAAGGACAATAGAAGATGATAGCAGAACTGAAGTGAAGAAGTCACCCAGCTTGCATCCCAGACCTGCTTTTTATGCCTTCTCCCTGCTTTTGTGAAAAGAAAATGCCAATTTTATTCTAGAACTTTCTTCTTAATTCACACTGGAAGCCCCTAAGGCTTGACATAAAATATGTTGGTATGTCTACAGAACATGTAGTCTGTGTCCAATTAACAAGCAACCGATGTAAAAGCAGTTAAAACTACCAAGCTACCACCTTGAACTTACTATGGGGGACAGAGCACAAACTGGTTATGTTTCTGCAACTTCTGAACACCACATGGCTCCAGCTCAACTCAGCCTGACTTGTTGGCAAATGCACACATAGGAAATCACTCAGGGATTATTGTTTTGATTTTCTAAAATTTGACAGCAAGCATCAAACAGCAGCAATGTCAGCCATGGGACATAACTTTTATGCCAATTTCAGTGATGCCCTATAAATATGTTTCTTAAATCCATAAGGTCACTGAGACTTTTTCCTTCAATATGCAAGCTTAGATGTACAAATTAAAATTCTATTTCCTCTTTGCCCTCCATTTATAAAAGGCAATTAAAGTAGAGTAATGCACTCTATGATGCTGGCATTAGGTTTCATTTGCCTCAATGGGCTATGCCAAAATATCCCTTTTATTTATTAAAGCCATTTGCGATTGCCACCAACTTTAAGCTAAATGGCTTCCCAAGGCCAAGTTTGTTCATTCATCCACTTGTTTAAAGGAATAAAAACCACTAGAGGGGCCATTGATTTATTAACCTGTGGCAGTTCCTTACATTAAGTATCTTTGTCTACATGTTAAAACAAAATATATGGTAAGCCTCTGGAGAATATACAAAGCTGTGTTAGAAGATGCAGGGACACCAGTCTATAGTTTATGTTCAGGGTACCCAGAATTTGACTACCTATGGCCACGCACCCTCAGGAGTCACTGGAAATCATCAAGCTGAGCTATCTTGGAAGCAATAGGAGCCCACTTCCCACCTTCCTTTGGCTGCTTGAAATTGCAAGGACACAGGAGAGAACAGCTGTAAAATGAAGTAGGCCCAAGAGAGAAGGCTCATGGCTATACCTTGTGGGAGGCAAGAAAACCTATACAGATTTCTGCTCTTTGTCTGCCTTTTCACATACATTATCTCATTTATTTCCCACAACTGTGTGAAGGAGATATCATTGTCCCATTTTGCAGATGAAGAAACTAAGGCTCCAAAAGTACCATGTCCAAAGTCATAAAGCTAGTAAGCAATAAATCCAAGCTTTAAATCTAAGTTTAGCCTACTCCAGAATCTCTTTCTACTCACAGTTGTCATGTAAACTCAGTAAGAACTCTGAGTCATAGAAAAGCATACAGATACGTAGTGCCAGAGCAGCACAGCCACACTAAAATAGCAGCTATAAACAAAATGAGAATACATGGATAGAAAAGTGGAGAAATACACATGGTCTCCCAATGTTATCTTGGATCATTAGAGAAAAACATTTTTTTGTATATTTTCATTTAAAATGGCAGGTTTTGTGGACGACAATCAAAAACACGATTTTAAAGGTGGAAGTGGGGAAAGACAGTTAACCAGAATCCTTACTTTATGGTGATTTCCTGAATGCTTACCTGAAGTCAAATCCATGTGATTACCCAAGTAGAAACTGTCCAGTTTCTGACAACACCCAAAATGTGTCTGATAATGATTTGTTTAAAGTATTTGTCTATTAAAATCCCCCCGAAATATTAATTATATATAAAATCTATGAGATTATGTCTTCAGAACTTATCTTTATATATTTAATGCTTCACATGTATCTTTGTGTTTATTAAGTATTAGGTTTTGGGAAGGAATATTAGCCAAATGAATCTTACCATCCAAGAGCTGGCACTGTGCTAGCTGGCTTGGCTAATCAGCTCCTACTGAAAGCTCCCCAGTTAAGTAGGACACGCTTAACATTATAGCCCAGAAAAGAAACATGTATTATTAAAATGTATACTATAGAAAATATAACAAGAAGGTGACTGAGATCTGGCTATATAAAGAACTCATGATGCTAGGGTATCTTCTCAGCTCACAATGATTCTTCTTTCTCAGACAAAAGAGTCTGATGCCTAGAACTTTCTGCAGAGAAAGCAGACAAATCCCTATGATATGCCCTGTCCTCTTGGCTATAAGAACTCCATGCAGGATTGGGCAGGTAGGTGATCAAAGCTCAACTGGGTCAAACCGATTCTCCTCTATGGGAAAACTGAAGTTTCAATCAAGTCTCTTATCGGGTAGGAGTCCTTACAGCTGAATAATATTGGTGGTGATACTCTAGTAAGAAAGTTTATGTTACTTCGTCACTAAAGTCACTAGAGCTACCCACTTCCTTCCATTTGAAGTTTTATTTACTCACCTCTTCCTAGAAGTCTATGACACATCCCACTATCCTGTCAATGAATTCCTTCTCTTGCTTGAGCTACCCATAGATGGCTTCCATTATTTGCAAAAGAAACTGAAATAATTTGAAAGTGAAGATGGATGGTTTTAAGAATTGTTGTAGCCAGACCTAAGTGAGTTGAAACTAGAAAGAAAATTAATATTCAAAATTAGGCATAGGAGGGAATATTTTTAAAGTATAATAGAGTAAGAAAAGTAACCCAAAGTGAAGGATCAGACCAAGTGACTGTAAAACATAGAAAGAGCCAACTGGAATGAGGAGCAGAGCTCCCTGGCCAGGACAAACATGGAGTCCATGCCAACAGACAAGAGAAAGTAACAGTGATGGAGGGGGCTGGTCAGATATTTAGGTTAAATATAAGGTTCTCTTCTTCGTTTTCCCCTCTCTCTCTCTCTCTCTCTCTCTCTCACTCTCACTCTGTCTGGGGCTTTATAATGTAACTAGAGGCCAGATGCACGAAATTCGTGCAAGGGGCTTGGCCCTTGCAGCTGAGGCGGCTTGCCTCAGCCCTCGCAGCCTTGGCTTGGTCTAGAAGGTTTTCCAGAACGACATCTGGTCTAATTAGCATATTACGCTTTTATTATTATAGATATTCTGCTTCTACAGGTTGAGACTGCAGTAACTTGGTGCTTTGTCTTGGTGCCTCAGAACATTGCCGAGTTTTGAAGACATTTAAGGAGGAAAATCTTTTTTAAAAAATATATTTTATTGATTTTTTACAGAGAGGAAGGGAAAGGGATAGAGAGTTAGAAACATCGATGAGAGAGAAACATTGATCAGCTGCCTCCTGCACACTCCCCACTGGGGATGTGCCCGCAACCAAGGTACATGCCCTTGACCGGAATTGAACCTGGGACCCTTGAGTCTGCAGGCCGATGCTCTATCCACTGAGCCAAACGGGTTAGGGCAAGGAGGAAAATCTTGAATAGAACCTTAAATTGGGTAGACTTTGAGGGATGTATGGCTCTGGTGGCTGTCACTGGGCAGCTGAACCCCACCCATAACATGGGATTGCTTGGTGCTCTCACAGGCCTTCCATGCCATGGCCTTGAATCTTCAGGTCCTCAGGTCATGGTCAAATCCAACACCTCCCTAGGTAAGAGAAGTTTCCACGAGCCAAACACCAGCAACTGGGTGAAATAACCAGATTTTGAGTTTTCTTTTAGAAGATTCAGACAAAGCATTCTGTTTGCCCCAAGAGATGGTGGGTCAGTATCTCAGTGTCAGGATGAGGGATGTGGCATATAGGGAACAGAAACTGTGACTTTGCAGCCTGTCAGGAATCTAATTTTTTCAGTTCACCCTCTACTGCTGCAGCTTCAGCTCAGCTCTCAGTGCTGTCAGCTGACAAGAGCATGAGGACTTTATCAATTTTACTTATTACACCTCATGAAAGCAAAGTTAGATATATGTCACATAAGAAAAATTTAGTACCGAGGCCCAATTTTCAGGCATCAAGTTGGTATATATCACAAGCCCAAGAAATGACACGAAATATAGTGTATGGTTCTTTTGCCATATCTGTTCCTATAGCGTTTATTATTCAATAAAGTTTTTCAATGTGTCCTTTGAACTCTTCTAGTAAACTGTTTTAAACTAAGGAGTTGGAGGATAGAAGGTAATTTTATGATTGACAGCTGAATGTGTTTGACCAGTTGAATCTTATGCAATAAAATATTGTGGCTGATACACAATATGCTCACCACATTAAAAGCGCTTAAAGAAATGGTTAATGAATATTTTTAAAATGATGAGCAACTACTTTCCTTTCAGTGAGTTTCTATAAATATAACTTTTGCCAAGACTAAAATTTTGTTCTATAAATTTAAGTGCTAAATAAACTTAAACACCAGTCTAGGCTCTGTTCTGACCCAAAGGAATCTGATTACAAAACTTTGCTTTGCACAACTCTTTACCTTTTCTTATCATTAGAGTCAGAAGTGGAGCATTGAAATATCCCCAGAAAGTCCATCCCTTGGTATCTGTAAGCTGGCAGGAAGCTCTGAAGGCCCCCTGAGAAAGGGGTTAGATAAGTTCAATGAAATTCCCAGTGTACTGTGGGATTTTATCCCAACTCAAACCTTCTATTTTAAAAAGATTCATTTATTCCTAGTCTCAAGTTTCACACTGGGCTTTTCCATTGACCACAGAAATGAAACAATAATATTTCCCTAAGCTTCTGAAAAAATATTAGGCAACTGAAGCAGAATCATGAATAATAATAGCTGTTAAACAACCAGTTCATCTAAATAACACATCTTCCTCCCCATCAGCATTATAAAAGGATTCCAAGGCAATTGGAGACTGTCTTTTAATATTATTGCTTTGAGAATCAAAATGTATCTGAGTCCCTCTTGGAAGGTTAATTAAAATGGACATACTGTAGAAGAAGAGACAAGATTAGATTTCTTTCATATAGATGCTTGTCATGGCATTGTTTTCTATATTAAAATTATAACATCTTGCTTTATTATTTTTTATTGATTTCAGAGAGAAAGGGAGAGGGAGAGAGAGATAGAAACAATGATGAGATAATCCTTGATCAGCTGCTTCCTGCACACCCTCTATTGGGGATCGAGCCCGCAACCCAGGCATGTGCCCTTGACCG
This sequence comes from Myotis yumanensis, assembly GCF_028538775.1. Classification (NCBI taxonomy): domain Eukaryota; kingdom Metazoa; phylum Chordata; class Mammalia; order Chiroptera; family Vespertilionidae; genus Myotis; species Myotis yumanensis. The sequence continues at coordinate 108,170,961 of NW_027223752.1, forward strand.
AAATGGAACCTGGAACTCTTCAGTCTGCAGGCTGACGTTCTATCCACTGAGCCAAACCAGCTAGGGCTATATATAAATATAATTGATTTCAAAGAGGAAGGAAAAGGGAGAGAGAGATAGAAACACCAATGATGAGAGAGAATCATTGATTGGCTGCCTCCTGCACGCCCCACACTGGGGATTGAGCCTACAACCCCAGCATATGCCCTGACCGGGCATCGAACCATGAACTCCTAGTTCATTGGTCAATGCTCAACCACTGCGCCATGCCAGCCAGGCTAGGGCTATTTTTTAAATGATAAATAAATAAATAAATAAATAAATAAAGCAGGCTTTTAGTGAAAAAAACAAAAAGCATAACAACTCCATTCCTTATCACTAAAATAAGGAGTGTTAGACTCAAAATATCTTACCTCTTTCTGGTGGGAGAAAAATAGCACTAAATAGAAAAGACAAATGTGGAATTAAACAGGATCATTATTAATAATCAATACAGAAAAACTACTTTCTGAAGACCAATGTTTGGCAAATCATTGTGAAGCTATACAAAATAAGTGCTTCTAATAACTTACTTGATGAGTGAAAGCTAAGAATATGGGGGACATTAATTATAAAATAAATAACACATAAGTTCCTTGTGAAAATAGATTGATTCTTTTGGTTGGGATAATTGTAAAGGCTTATAGAGGAAAATAAACTAGGTCTTCAAATTTTAATTATGTGCAAAGTCAGAGAGAAATGGAGAGTACACTCAAGAAAAGCTCAAAGCCCATTAACTAGAGAGCAAATAGACCATATGGATTCAACTATTCACTCAATGAATATTTACATAAATGCCAGCTTCCTGCCAGTATTGAGCTACACATACAAAAATGAGGACAGTCCTAAGCCTCAAGTTTCTCCCAGTCTTATGGTAGGAAACATTCACAGAAAAATTACAAAATAATGCAGAAATGCCAGTACAACAGAGGCACAGCTAGGGCACTACTTGAGCACAGAAGAGGAGAAGAGTACCATAAATAAGATTATTTTAGGCAGAGGAACCACACTGCAAAGTAATTCCATTTCCTGGAGCAATAGGTGGATTTGGAGAAATAAGACAATTCCAATCACAAAGGGCTCTGTATGTCATGATAAGGACATCAAACTTTACCTCATAGGCTATGATAAAACAGAGAAATCTTTTGGAAAAGAAAGGGGCTGGATCACACCTCACCTTACAGAGATGGCACTGGCAGCAATGCCACCTTACAGAGATGGCACTGGCAGCAATGGGAGGATGTACAGGTGGGCAGCCTTCCTCAAGGCAGGGAATCTAGTTGGGAGACTCTGAGAACAGCATGTCTGTATGAGGGTGTTGATGCTGGGGTTGGAGAAGAGATGACATAGTTGTAGTCAGGGTGGAGCTCATTCAGGAAACTGAAGGAGGGATTGCTGATGACAGCTACTATCAATATTGTAGGGCTGCCTAGAGCAATAGGGGGTTTAAATATTATTCTGAAGAATGGGACTCACTAAAGAGTTTTGAGCAGGTGAGGCAGCATAATCAAAGAGGTATTTGGGGAAATTTTGAGTGATAGTTTTCAGGTGTATTGTTGATATTTTGCTCTGATCAGTCACAGGTGAAACAATATTAAATCATTGTTCCCCAAAATAATTATGAGTTTTATTGAATAAGCTGCTTAATTATATCAGAAATTAATAACCAATAAATAAATAAAATCTCAATGATAAAATGTCAACTATTGCTTATGTCCACCATACCATCTAAAAATATCTACGTATATAATGAAAGGTCCAATATATTTGGAAACTCCTCACACCTTAGGTCCAGCCCTTAGGTATAGCCTGCTCATAATACTTCCAGAAATCTATTAAGACCAATGATCAGGGCCATATGAAAATACATTTTTATGTGATTCCTTCCTTTTCCTTATTTACATATATATCTGTTAGAAAGATGAATAAAGAAAGATTCTTGTACTTTAGAAATAACTTCTTAGGAGAAACACCCACCACACAGGTCATCTTTTCTCTAAGCAAGTGGCTGGCCGTTGCATGAGCCCGTTCAGCTGGAGCCATGGGGCAGCTCTGGTGGGGCCACTGAATGGTACAGGAGCTCCAGCAACCTCATCCTTTCTCTTCACTCAAGGCTTTACAGTTTTGAGATTCTCAAAAGCCTAGATAATGGCCTGCCTCACAGGTGACAGTACCCTACTGGGTGAAAATTGACCTGACACTATCAAAATCCCAAAGTCCCATGGCCCTTGAAGTCTGATTAGGTGGCTGATTGCAAGACTAACATCAAAGGATAGAACATAAAATAAATGTCTCAAATAGTGTTTGAAATTGATTTTAGGGTCAGAGCAACCTGCACTTCTGACCCTGACTTTCAACCTCCTCACATCTTGCTTTCCATCTCTGCTGTTATTGTAATTGTGCACACTCTAAGCAGAGAAGACAGCCCCACTTCACATGTGCCCAGCAAATACTACAGTGGGATGGTTGCCAGGCAACAGCAGCCAGAACAATTTGTTTGGGGAGCATTTTGAGAATGATTACACTTGCAGGGTTGGGGTGGGCTGGTCTCATCAGGATTTTTTTTTCTTCCTGTGGTACCTATTCTTGGATGTTGTAAATATTCATCTGAATTTTGCATATATGAGGGGAAAACGTTATTGAAATGAGTTTGGGAGGGTAATGAGGGAGGATGCATCACTACACTCCTTTATGTTTTGCAGTCTGCTGCAGAAGGGGAAGAGTGATTTTGTGACTGTTATTGACGTAGATGACAATGCTATGCTGGCTTGTTTCCATTACTTAGAACAATGGGAGCAGAAAAAGACACAGTTCAGCAAAGGCATTTAGTAATTTGTTGGTAAATGGTGAGGACACAAAAGCCCCAGCTTTTTTCCTCTCAAATGTGGCTGCAGTTATTCTCTTGGCCTCCTCTATCCCCAACTCAGACAGGAAAGCTTCACATTGAAATACAGCACTTGGCTAAACCCATGAAAGCTGAGTTTAAAAGGTAATGGGAAGAAATATTTCCTTTCAAAAGAATATGGCAGCCATTAAGGATTTTCAGCACACCAATTTGAAATGAGTCAGAGTTGAGTAGGAAGCACAAATACTTAAGAAATCATTGGTGTCAATATTACCTACATCCCTGGAATATTTTTAAAATATATTTTTATTGATTTCAAGGAGAGGAAGGGAGAGGGAGAGAGGGATAGAAACATCAATGATGAGAGAGAATCATTGATTGACTGCCTCCTGCACGCTCCCCAATGGGGATCCAGTCACAACCCCATGTGCCTTGACTGGGAATCAAACGGTGACCTCCTGGTTCATAGGTTGATGCTCAACCACTGAGCAACACCAGCAAGGCACACACCCCTGAAATATTAATATGTACTCTTATGCACCCCACCCCTGAAGAAGTGTTTATTTCACAATTCACAACTTGTAAAAAGACCTTTTCTGAAATTTTTCTTAGGGAATTAGGGAGCCAGCATTAAAATTGTGATTCATTAAATGCTTTCCTATATGCTTTAAATATTCTTAAGGTCAATTTTTCTTCAGTCAACACACATTCTCTGTATCTTAGTGACCACCTCTCTGCCACACTAAATAGAACATTTTCTTGAGGCTTCTGTATCCTCTGGAGCCTCTGGACCAGTAATTCTGGACCACAGTGCAGAATTTGAGGCTGTATCACCAGCCAGACACAACAGTTGATTGTAGGGTACAGTCAGTGTGCGCTCTATCTCTTCACCCTCAGGGAGATGTCTGTGGATATAAAATGTGCTTCTGGGCCATCTGACAATATGAGTCCAAAGCTGCTGGGCTTCTAATCCAATTGCACTCGACTAGGTATCCCACCTAAAGGATTCCCACCTTTGGTCCATAATCCAAGGTCCGCAGGCTAATTTTGCAGGTTCTCTTACACAGGAGGTAGACTTTGGCAAAGAATCCAGTAAAACTCTACCTGACTCCTTGTTTTACCCAGGAACATGACCTAATTATTCAGTTTCATATTGGGGTGAAACCACTTAAATATACAGGATTTAAATTAGGATAAAAGGGTAGACACCAAGGAAGGCAGAGATGTACATGAGAATTCGAAGGTAAACTTATTTTTTTACCTTTCATTGTTGGAGCTGGTGCTGGGTTAGAACAATAGGTTGCTCAAAAGTTTCAGCCTGCTCATACCCTTCAGGATGGACCTTCCATATTTCTGTCAAACAGCCTTCTCTTTATTGAGAACTTGTTAAGTGCAAAACACTTCTCATAGGTCTTGCATAGGCTATTGAGAACATAAAATGCAGATTCTTTCCTCAAGATTGCTACACAGGACTTCTCTTGGTTTATGGGAAAGAAAGCTAGCCTCTGTTAATTGGGCCTACACCAGCCGTGGGCAAACTACGGCCCGCGGGCCGGATCCGGCCCATTTGAAAAGAATAAAACTAAAAAAAAAAAAAGACCGTACCCTTTTATGTAATGATGTTTACTTTGAATTTATATTAGTTCACACAAACACTCCATCCATGCTTTTGTTCCGGCCCTCCGGTCCAGTTTAAGAACCCATTGTGGCCCTCGAGTCAAAAAGTTTGCCCAACCCTGGCCTACACTCAAGCAAACAACATGCCAGCCTCCGTGATGAGAAAAGTCACTTCAACTCAGAGAGAATATCTGACTCCACTGCTTTTATTTTCCTTTGAAAAATGTCCTATGTTTTCTGATTCCAAGTTTACATCTAGGAATAGCCCTTTTCTTTTGCTACACCTCTAGGCAAAGAACATATGTCACAAATGCCATGGCCATATTTAGACATTGTCTGTTGTTCAGCTTCACTGAACGCGCTGCCACATTACCTTTTACATGGCAATTACTCATGAAATCTGAACACTCCTGCAAATTAGTGTTGGGTTGCTTTCATTGCCCAATTAACTGTCCACCTGCTATTATAAGATTCAAGTTAGTCATAGTCAGCCTTTTCCCCTTCAGCCTCTCAGAAGAAAAAAAGTACCCAACTTCTTTAGGCAGATAATAATGAAACAAAGACAGCAATAAACAACAAACTGAGAGTCTATTCAAAGGAGAGCTAGACAAGGAAGAAAAAAATTCCATGATATAAACATTAGGCAGGTGGATGGGTCTGGATAGACCAGATGGCCTCCTTCTGTCTTGAATTGTACTGTGAGATTATATTTTTCAAAATCCCTTCAAAGACCAAGTTGAGTTCTAAACAGTAAATTATGCCAAAGAAAATTCTTATGATACTTTAGCTGTGTCCATTATATCAATTTTGTATTTCTGGGGATATGTTTTCAAGACTGAACTGATACTTATACAGTAAATGAGGTGGCAAAGTAAGGAGAAATGGACATGTATTTTCCAAACTCATAGCAGAGGAAAATGTTCGTGCTCCACTGCAGCGTTTGCAGACAACCACTTTGAGGTGAATCTTGTATACTGAGCTGACCGACAAACACGAAATGCACCAAATAATGAAAAACAGTGTCATTTCTGGAAAACATTAGAGAATATTTTTCTCCCCCTCAGGAAGGCAGAGCATATGATTTCCATTCTCACATTATGACAGAAATGCTCCATTCACTGTACTTAAAGGACTGTTGCCTGAAATTCCAGGACAGCATACATGATGGGGAGCTACAAACATGCTTCTTCAAGCCAGTTTAATTGACACCTTGGCTGACAATATAACACAGTTTTAACAGAAACTCTGCACTGAAATAGTTTCTCCTCAATTTTTAATTCCTGCCAACAAGTTGGGATACAAGAAATCCATTGCCTTTTAGAGCAGCTTAGCTTAGTGTATTTCTTTGAAAATCAACTCTTGTTTGGTGACACCACACCAGCTTAGGAACAACAACAGGGTAACTCTAATTGTGACACTATTTCTCTGTTTCTACTCTCCTCAAACCACCCACAACTGCAGAATACCCTGTCATCTCAAACCTCATGTTCCCTGCCAGAGGACTCCAAGGTTATTTTCTGGGTGATGGAGCCATCTGGGGTACTATGTGGCACCTGTCATTTTTTTTAACCTGGCTTCTTGCTGAGATGCCACCAGTTGCTGCAGACACAAGAGTTGCCAGTGCTACAGTGATGCCAATGTGACTGATCTTTCCACCAGTGCCTAAAGGCACACTTCATTTCCACCATCTGCTGAGATAGCAATAAATTGCAACAGCCAATGGAAATGCATGTAACCTAAGGCCCCTTGCTGTGCCTCTGCAGTGCTGTAGTAGAGGCCTTTTTGCTGGAGCTGTCTTCTGTCCCAACATAAGTGTAAAAGGAGAAAGTGCACTGCATCCACACTGTTACTGTGCCATCACATAGGCCACAGGCCAGGCCTCCCAGTGTGTGTCATAGGGCTCTTAGAGAAACAGCTCTCTTCTTTGACACTCAACTTGTTATTGTAGCTTTCTCTTCCTAGGATCCCTGTTTGAGCCCTTGGGGGCCTGGGTGAATGAAATTAGAAAGACAGATATTATGGTGCCTTCACAATGTTCTCCCATGTGCCTTAATACATACCTGCCTGGGGCTAAGACTTTTCCCAGGAGGACTTTGGACTACAGTTATAATATTGTGGCAACCTACTGGCCAGCAACATGTTAATTCATTTAACCAATCATTTTAGCTATATAAGGCCAAGCAATTGGTTTGACCCATTTTCCCCCCCATTAAAACGACTGATTGTTGGATTTTTATAAACACATACTAACAGTAGAATCCAGAAGGAAGTCATCCCTAGCCTCGATTTTAAACTATCCTTTATTTTTAATGCATCAAATACAATAAAAATAATTTTGTAGGTACTGTGATATGTTTTCTCAGTTCATTTAATCTTGCATTCCATATGGCTCAAGAAATAGAAAGCATGTTTATAACCTTTCAGTGAATATAATATTCTTCTAAAATTATAAAATAACTTCTAAACTTATATGCAAAGTTCAAATCTGGGTAAAAGAAAATGCTTTTAAACTTTCCTATTATGAAAAGGCCAATAGAACAAAACTTCTTGTTTTATTTTGTGGCTTATACTTACTGAAGCTACCCAAGATGACTACAGTCAACATTAGTACAACACCAGTATCAGAAAGCCATCTCCCAGTCTCTGGAAACTGAAAAGGAGTGCTGCGCCCACCCCCAAAACACAGTATCCACTGTCACACACCTGGGTTCCTCCTAAGGTTCAAAATCCGCCAGTTTGAGGGAGATAAACAACTCCTCCCAAGTATTTATAGCCTTTTTAACATTTTCTTGTATCACTTTACTAAACCAATACAATCCAGAAAGAATATCAATGCATTGCTTTCTCAGTTTCTTGTAAATTGTAGGCCATTAAAGATATAATAAAAATACTTCCACAAAAAGAGAGCACAAACTGAGGCAGCTTCCATCCACAGTGGCCTGTCCCCTCAGAACCTATAATTCCTGTTTAGCTCAGTCATTAAACTCCAGTCACCTGTTACTTGGGGACTATACTATTTGTTGTACATACAAAGCACCTGTGTTAAACAATTCCCAGTGTTACAGAATGGCAGCTCTTCCTGAATACAGATCAGCATTATGCCACCTTGGTGCTGCCCCAGGAGGATTTCCATGATTGTAACACAGAAGATGCACACATTCTTATAAACTATCTTGAGATAACAATAATTTTAATTCTTTAGATATCTTAGCTCCTAAATCTAAAAAATAAGCTTTTAAATAAAACAGGGTGAATTGAGGTTAATAAAGTATGGCAATTTTCAAAAGATTGGGAATACCAGGGTTAACTCATCTATCAGAAAGTAACAGCTTCATTTGGGAGGCCTGCACCAAACAGTGGCTTCATAAATTTTCTGTCATTTCCAATTTATGCTGAGATATGGGCTATACTGGCTTAGAAAGCATAGTTCAACTATCTCTACCAGGTGTCTGGTGGAGCACAGAAGTTGTGGGGATGGATTTCACAGAGATCTCTCTGTGTGTGCATCCTGATAGAGCAAAGGGGTTGCAGGATAAATAAATTATTGAAACACAAGCCTTTGCATTTACCCACCCCCTTTAAAACATTCAAAGCAGCAACCATGTGTGCTCTTTGTGCTAAAACTGTGATAGACACTTGAGATGAGAAGCCATCCAATGTGTGTTACAAAAATGGGCTGGTACATGTCCTTTATTGGTTGAATCTTTCCTTTCTTAGCTACTCTCTGATGCCTCAGTGTGAAAAAGTCAGTATGACTGAATTGAACTTTTAGATTGCTTTATGTCAATACACGTTTGTGTGTTTTCCAAATCAACAATAAATGCAACACTAAATACTCTAGCTGCTCAGTTTGCAGCCTTGCCTACTGCCTGGTGCTGAAACGGGGTTCACTCCCCTGTACTCAGGAGGCTTCTGGGTGGAACCAATGGTGCATGTAGAATTGTACTCCAATGAAGTGAATCAAATAATAAAATATCTCTGGCCTCTAATTATGTATTACTGGAGGCCCAGTTAACGAAATTCGTGCACTGGTAGGGTCCCTAGTGAGCTCTGCTGCAAGCCGGGGCCTCCCTCCCTTCCGCCAGCCAGCCCTGCCCCCTGGTTGAACTTCTGGATGACCTCCCAGTAGAGGGGACAATTTGAATACTACGCTTTTATTATATAGGATTGCCCCTGGAGTAAATAAACATCAATGTACATGCCTCCATGTGTGAGTGTGTGTGTGTTCACATGTAGGAAATTATTTCCACATAGCTCAGAAATGCATAATGAGATAGTCATAAAGCAGGTGGATGCACAGGCAGTGTACCTGGTTTAGTTTAGGGCTGCCCGTTGGAATTGGACCCAATGTTTCATTCTGATTTTGAAGTTGCCCACAAGCTGGAGAAAATTTGAATCGCTCTGAACAAACAAGCATGTGGGAAAAGGCTGACTGCATGGAATATCAAAAATTTTGTTTCCAATTAGTTCCACAAACCCTATGGATATAGCCTGGAGTGAAATAAAACACCCTAGGAATATGCAAATGTAAGAAAAGCCATAACTTAATAAAGACAAAACCTTTCATAATTTCTGGAAAAAAAATGTCTTCCTAACCAGTGAAAGAAGTCCCAGCTGTTCTTACTGAGTGAGGGAGTGTTGGTCCTCCTCAGATTCCCCCCAGCATGCCTGCTCCCGCAGGAACACTAGCCACCAAGGCACCTTCTCTTCCTACTCTTGTCCTGGGAAAGATATCAGGTTGAGAAGCTTCAGCATGTTAATGCAGGGTTTTAAAGACTTCCACTCACTCACTCCCTTACTCATTCATTAATTCAACTGTATATTAGTTCTTTCTTTCTGCATATTATGTCTATAGATGCCTCCTTAAGAAACTTTGCCGTGCCCTGGCCAGTTTGCTCAGTGGATGGATCGTCGACCTGCAGACTGAAAGGTCCTGGGTTCAATTCCAGTCAAGGCCACATACCTCAGTTGCAGGCTTTCCCTGGCCCGGGCCCTGGTCGGAGCACGTGCAAGAAGTAACCAATCCATGTGTTCCTCCCACATCGATATTTCTCTCTGTCTTTCCCTCTCTCTAAAAATTAATGGAAAAATATCCTCGGGTAAGGATAAAAAAAGAAAGAAACTTTGTCTTATCTCTTTGAACTGAAGTCAGGGAAAGTTATTGCCTGTGGATAATTAGAGAAAGCAAAAGAAAGAAACTAAAAGAAATGGAAACATATTCCAGCTTACTATAGTTTCTGTACAGTTAGAAAAATCTGAACTTCAAGGTTGAAGCCATGTTTGACCATGGACTTGGTCACAGTCCACAATGTGAAGTGTGAGCAGTTACCAAATGTGACCTCCTATGCCCTGGAGGTTGGTGATTCTACTCTTAGATAACCTGACCATGGCAAGCTTCCTCTGAGGACACTTCCTTCTAGGGCGCTCAACCTTGCTGCATTCACATCCCCCAATTTCCTCTGTGTTCAAATTGACTGCAAATATTTATATTCTATGGGAAAAGATTAACAGCCATACTAGATAATCTACACTTGTCTATTTCATTATTATCTTCAATTTATATTATAAATCTTTTATCTGACCAGCTAAAGTTTTCCAACTGGGAAGCAGATGCCCCATTAGTCAGAGGGCATTACAGTCTGAGAATATCTGACTGCCTTTTTCTCTGATCTTCCATTCTCTGTGGCCTCCGGGGTTAGACCCTGGAGATACAGAAACTCCTAGTATGACTCAGGTAACTGAGGACAGGCTGATGCGTGCAGAGGACAGTGGACCATCTACCATGCTGGGTTCAGAACAGAGAGGGAGGTGGAGGTGGTGCATTCATTTCCCATAATAAAATTACTACAAACTGGGTGGTGTTAAATAACAAAAATTTATTGTCTCACAGTTCTGTAAGTCAGAAGTCCAAGATTAAGGTGTAAACAGGGTTGTTTTTTTCGGGATGTTCTCAGGAAGAATCTGCTCCATGCTCCTGGCAATCTCTGGCATTCCTTGGCTAGTAAGTGCAGCAACCATTCTCTGTCTCTGGTCATATGGCTTTCTCCCTCTGAGTGTGTGTCTCTGTGTCTCCTCTTCTTACAAGGCCACCAGTCATGTTGGATTAGGGACTCCCTTAATTTCTAATATGACCTCATGTCAATTACATCTGCTGAGACATTATTTCCAAATAAGGTCACATTCACAGGTATCAGCAACAGGACTTTAATCTTTTTGGAGGACACAATTCATCCCACAACTGGTGGCAAGGCAGATTGTATAAAGCATCTCTGTATATCAGTAGTAGGTATAATGCTCTTATATTCAGTGGGCAACACAAGGGAACTGGGGAAAGACATGGGAGAGATAGTAAAAGAAGAGAAGCTAGGAAACCTGGGAGGCGTTTGACAATCCTAACTGAGGAAGTGTGGTGGAAGCAGCCTCCCAGCATGGGCCTGGGAGGAGTGGCTATCCTTTCCCAGCGTCCATCCTCTTGGCCAGGTCTGCCCATAGGACTTCCACACAAAGCCAGTGTCAATAGTTTGGACCCAACAGAGTGCTTATCCTACTTCCAAAGCATAGAGTCCAGGTGTCCTCAACTCCCCTCTTGGATGTATAGTTTCACAGAACCACTGGGACACATTGAAACTACAATTGGCTACATGTTTATAATGTAGTGTCTAAAAGAACACCAACACAATAACAGAAATATTTCCAACTAGTTTGACTTGTTAATAAATCTAGCACAGAAAGAGTCCTTCATAGTTCAAATGACCCTGCCTTGGGAAGAGGTGGGTTTGTATCTACTCAAGGCGACCCTGAGACAGAGGGAGGCAGGGGGAGTGAGGGAGTGGATTCTATCTGGAATCTCCCATCCTGACCCAAGGGAGCAGTTACAATGGCCAATCCCACAGCAGGAAAGAGGAGACAGTACCAGTCAGGACACTCTGAGGGTGGAACTTCCACTAGAGACATAAGAGATGCAACTGGTGGAAAAGCCAATGGGCTGGAAGCACGTGGAGCAGGTCTGAGGCAGATGGGCCAGAGGAGTAAATGTTTTACTCACAAGAACTCCTGTTCTCCTCTGGTACTCCATTCTATTTAGCATGTGCTTTTCATCAATCTATGTGGATGGAAATCCCCTAAGAAAGACATTTTCTTAAATGTTAGCAAATTCCCCCAAGAAGGGAACGCTTCTTGAACTTGGTGCTGACTATGATTTTAACATCAGGCTAGGGTTCAATTGGTGGGGACAGGAGTGAGACAAACATCATTATTTGATTTGAGGAACCCAATAGTGCCAAATAGTGAAATTAAAAACTGAGGCATCCTACCTCTTCTCTATGAATTGTTTCTAATAGATTAATCATACTCCCCCACCCTGCCCTCTTGCCACCAACCAGAGACGGAATCTTCCATTTGTCTCTCATCATAAAGTTCATCACTTTCAAGGAAAAAAGTGTTAAATTTGATTCAGGTAATTGAATTTTAGAGGCTGCTGACTTGTGAGAAAAGTGTTAAAAAGAACTTGGATCAACAGTTAACATAATCTACTGTGAACATTTTTTTCTCACTGTGGATAAATAAGTATGTTTGGCTTGGGGTTGTTAAATCTCTAAATGTGCACATATGTATTGATAAGCAATGAGCTGCAGACAGCTAATTGTCCACAGAATAGTTGGGCAGCTCACATTCAGTATGGACACTCTCTCCCAGAGTCAATCACTTTCAAAAAGAAAAATAAATCTTAATTTGTTTCTCTCAGTGGTCCCAAAGAGAGCCACTCCTGGTTTCTATTAATAAGACTTGGACAGAGACCCTCTCCATGAGGGCTCATATTAAGACGGAGCAGGAGTCAGTGCGCCTGATCACCAGTGAGTACAATCGTGATCCAATGGCAGTGAGGCCCAGAAGCTGAGAACTTTTTCCACACCAGGGGAGACTGTAAAGCAGGCTGGCCAGAGGGCTGGCCTTAGTCAGGGAATGTTGACTGTGTTCTTTGACTTTTCGAATGCCCAACAGGAGGGGAAAGAAGAAAAAAATAAGCATAAGCTCAAGTTAAAATGGGAAATATTTCAGCTTGACAAAGGGAAGATCATTTGTGATCAAGGATTCAACAGCCATTGAAATGGCACAGGAAAGCATGCAACTATTTAACAATATTTATGACATATATTGAGGGTTGCTATGTACCTTGCTATGGAGAGCTTTTCTTTTACCTATTAAAAATATAAAAGTAACAAAAAAATAAATATGCAAATAATAAGTAAAAACTATAATAACATAATAACATAATATAAAAAGTAAACTTTAAGTAATAAATAAATAAAATATATAAGTAATAAACACTAGTTATCCAAATTTTAAACATTGTAAATAGACCACACTTTCCCCCACTGCACCTAATTTCTGTTTTAAAAGTGTACAATAGAAGGAGGGAAAAAATGGCAGCTATATAGGCATACCTGCCATGCACCTCATCCTAGGGCCAGACTGGAAATACACTCAAAATGGAGAACATTCACCTGGAGTTACCAACTGAGGTCCAGTGAGGAGGAGACTTATATCAAAGAAAGACAGAAAACAGCTGGGAACCAGCAGCAAGGGTGAGGTCACAAGAGGAGGTGACCTAACTCCCAGGGGCGGTAGGCCGAGAAAAGAGGGAATGCTAGGCTATGGGAGAGTCTATTCCCTCAGAAGATAGAGGCCCAGAACCCAGGCTGGGCTCCACAGCCCCGAGCACCAGAGCTCACTGCAGGGGTCCTCAAACTTTTTAAACAGGGGGCCAGTTCACTGTCCCTCAGACCGTTGGAGGGCCGGACTATAGTTTAAAAAAAAACTATGAAAAAATTCCTATGCACACTGCACATATCTTATTTTGAAGTAAAAAAACAAATGTTTTCGGCGGGCCGTATGTGGCCCACGGGCCATAGTTTGAGAACCCCTGGCCCAGAGCAATGGTCCATCCAGGCATGCAAGGCGGCGGGCTGCTGGCCATGGCAGTCTGGAGCCAGCAGATTGGAGCTGATTGGACAAAAAGCCACAGTTTTGTTTCAGTTTTATTTGTTGTGGTTGTTATTTGTTTGCTTGTGTGTTTGTTTAACCCAGAGCATGGGAGTTTTCATTTTCAGCTACTCACCTAAGGCTTTGGTGCAGGGAGGGAGACAGGGACTTGAGGTGCCTAAGGAGAGGCTGTGGTGGGAAGCATTGAAGGAAGATTTAAACAAACAGCAGCCAGGTGCATTTGGTCATAGACCCCCAAACTGAAACTGCCATTTTTCCTGAGAGGAGCTAGCCTCTCCCAGTAGCCACAGGGCAGGTAAAGGGAAAAACCCTGTGCTAAGTGATACAGCCCACCCCACCCTCAGGAGCCCTGTATGCCACACCCTGCATTTTGAGCTTTTCAGAGAAACAAAAGCAGAGACCACGCTTATAAGTTTGAAAAGTCTCAAGGAGCCCTAAATGACTGGAATGGGGGAGGGGCTGTCCAGCCCTGGTCTCATGCAGCTAACAATCCTACGTTGGAGGGCAGATTGGCCCCTCCTGCTTGCAGCCAAAGCTTGTGGAGACAGACACAAACTGTGGATCAGTGGATCACTTGGAGCTTCAAGCAGGTTGCTGAAAGCCAAAGGACAATGCCTGACAGTGGTTAGCACCTAAGAACCTCACAGGAAGCCCAGAATTGGCAGACAGAACTGAAGAGTGGGATCCAAAGTGAGCTCCTATGGGACCCTAAACTGAAACAAATGCCACTTCACTTTTTTTCCTCCCTTTTTAAAAAATGTTCTCTTTTTTTTCCTTTTATTCTTTTTTCTTTTTTCTCTTTCCTTTATTTCTATCCCCCTTTTAAATTTATCTTATCTATCTGCTTAATTGATTTGTTATTATTCTAATCTATGTTGTTTCAGTCATATAGCTAATGTTCTTTCCTTTTCCTACTCATTTTTTTTCACTACTCAATTTTTATTCTTCTCTTTTCTTTCTCATTTTGTTTTCACATGCTTTCTCATCTTTTTTTTCTTCTTCTTATTTTAGGTCTATCTGTTTTCTCCTCTATTTTCTTTTTCAATTTTTTTCTTGTCTTTTCATTTATTTTCTTCCCCCTTTATTTTAAACCATTTTCCTTCCCTTATTTCTCTAATTCTTTATTTTAATTTTCTTTTTTCAGCTCTGCATCTACATATTCTGCCCCACATTTTTGTTGTTTTTTTTTTCTGTGCCTTTTAATTATTTATTTTGTTTTCTTCTTGTATTATTTCTTTCTTTCTTTTCTCTATCATTCTGACTCTCTTTTCTCTTTCCTAATTCTCTCTTCTCTGGTGGTTGCTTTTGTTGTTGCAGTAGGGGTCTTGTGTACTTTTTGTTTTGTTTCTTCAGTTTCATGTTTTATTGTGTTGTATCTTATTCTGTTCAGTCAGCACTTCCACAAAAGTTTGCATGACATGGTTGGGGGTGAGCCACATAGTATGCCAGCCTGAGAGGAGACTCCATCCATGAACGGGACAGTAACATTCAAGACCTAACTACAACAGGAAAACCAGAAAAAAAAAACCCTCAAGTATGGGGCTTTCCTAGAGCACTCAGCTCAGGAATTCTAAGAGATTGCACCACTGGGTCCCACAAAACACCCACTATATAAGACCACCCCACAAAATCTGGGTGGCATAGCAGTTTGATCTAATACATAGAAACAAATACAAAGGGACAACAAAACTGGGGAGACAAAGAAACAATCCCTAAAGGAAAGAAAATCACCAAAAAGGGAACTAAATGAAATGGAGGCAAGTAATTTGTCAGATAAAGAATTCAGAGTACTGTAATGATAATAAGGGTACTCAAATAATTCAGTGAGAACTACAAGCACCTTAATGAGATTATAATGGTCTTAAAGAGAGCCACACCAACATGAAGAGAGCTTGGAATGATAAGTAAGAAACAATTGGAAATGAGGAATGACAACCTGAAATAAAGAACACTCTGGAAGGATTCAAAAGTAGCCCTGAAAAAATTGAGGACCGAATCAGCAAATTAGAAGACAAGGTAGAAAAAAACACCCATTTAGAGTAACAAATGGGAAACAAAATTAAAAAGCAGGAGGAGAGTCTAATGGAGCTTTGGGACACCATAACAACATTTGCATATAAGGGTAACAAAAGGAGAAGAATCCCAGAAAGGAATAGAGAACCTGTTTGAATAAATAATGGCAGAAAATTTCCCTAACCTGGTGAAGGAAAAAGGTCACTCAAGTTCAGGAAACACAGAGAGTGCTAATCAAGATGAAACTCAAAAAACCCACACCTAGGCACATATTAATTAAAATGGCAAACATTAAAAACAAAGGATGAATCTTAAAGGCTACAAGACAGAGGCAGAAAGTTACCTACAAGGGAGCTCCCATTAGACTGTCAGCTGACTTCTCAATAGAAACACTTCAGACCAGAAAGGAATGGCATAAAGTATACAAGGTAATGAAAACCAAAGGACTGAACCCAAGATAACTCTATCTAGCAAAGGTATCATTCAAAATTGAGGTGATATAAAGAGTTGAGCACACACACACACACAAAAAAAGGCTTATAGAGTTTAACACCAAACCAGCACTGAAAGAAATGCTAAAGGGACTATTGTAAGAAGAAATAGATAAAGAGAAGAACACAGGCATAAAAAATAAGAATGGCAATAAATAAGTACCTATCAATAATAACATTAACTGTAAATGGATTAAATGCTCTGATCAAAAAACATAGGGTGGCTGAATGGGTAAGATAACATGACCAATATATATGCTGTCTACAAAAGACCCACCTCAGAACAAAGGATTCACTAAGACTGAAAGTGAAGGGATGGAAAACATTTTTCAGGCAAATGGAAATGAAAAATAGGCTGGGGTAGCCATACTTATATTTCACAAAATAGACCTCAAAGTGAAGGCCATAACAAGAGATAAGGAAGGCCACTTCATAATAGTAAAGGGATTGATACAATAAGAGGATATATCTCGTAAACATATATGCACCCAATACAGGAGCACCCAAATACATAAAAAGACTTCTGGAGGAAATCAAGGGAGAGACCAACAGCAATACAATCATAGTAGGAGATTTTAATACCACCATTGACATCACTGGATAAATCTTCTAGACAAAAAACAAACAAGGAAAAAGTGATCTTAAATGACACACTAGATCAGATGAACTTAATATTTTCAGAACATTTCACCCCAAAGCTAGAGAATATACATTCCTCTCAAGTGCACATGGGACATTTACAAAAATAGACCACATGTTGGACACAAAATAAGTCTCTGCAAGTTCAAGAAGATTGAAATCATATCAAGCATGGAATTAGAAATCACCTAAAATAAAAACACACAAAAAGATTCAAACAAATTGAGACTAAATAGCATATTATTAAACAATGAATGGATTACAAAAGAGATCAAGGTAGAAATAAAAAACATCCTGGAAACAAATGACATTGAACACACAACAACCCCAAATCTACGGGACACAGTGAAAGCAGTCCTGAGAGGGAAGTTCATAGCACCACAGGCCTACCTAAAAAAAACAACAACAAAATTTAATAAGTTATTTAACCCTACAGCTAATAGATTTAGAAAGAGAATAACAAGACAAGCCCACAGTAAATGGAAGGAAATAATAAAGATTAGGGCAGAAATAAATGGAATAGAGACTAAGAAAAAACAATACAAAATATCAATAAAATCAAGACCTGGTTCATTGAAGAGATAAACAAGGTTGATGAACCTATAGTCAGACTCAGCAAGAAACAAAGAGAGACAATCCAAATAAAAATTTTAAAAAATCAGAAGCAAAAGAGGTGAAGTAACAACTGACTCCACAAAAATACAAAGAATCGTAAAAAAAAAAAAAAAAAAAAATACTATAAATGACTATATCCCAACAAACTGGACAACCTGGACGAAATGGATATATTACTAGAAAAACACAATCTTGCAAAACTCAATCAGGAAGAATCAGAAAACCTAAATTGACCAATAACTAATGATGAAATTGAAGCAGTAATTTTTAAAAAAAAACAAAAAACTTCCAGAAAACAAAACTGCTTCACAGGGGAGTTTTACCAAACATTCAAAGAACTATCACTTGAGCAGCAGAACCTCATCAGTTCCTAACCAGAGCTCCGACCAGAACTTTGGCTGGAAATCCTGGCTATAGGTCCTGACTAGGCTGCTGATCAACTGAAGGCTGTCTTCATGTCATTCTTTCTTCGCCGACTCCGTCCACACCTTTGGGGTCCCTTGGACCCGCTGGGATTGGACCCCAGCAACTGGCGCCCAATGTGGGGCATGAAGATAGGGGCGAGCAGCTGAAACGGGTAACAATCAGCCCGATCAAGCTGGGGAGGTTCAGCTGAGAGACAGTCTGCAGCCAGGAAAGACAGAGAACTCCTAAAAAATGCGGATGGTTAGAGATTGAGGCTGAAACCTCCCCCTGGGCTCCAGCGCAGCGGCGAGACCGCGCCATCTTGGATAGCGGTTACCGGCATCCAGAGATCGGCTACTAACCCGGCGGCTACTAACCCGGAGGCAACGACTCGCAAGCAGCGCGACTGCAAGAGCCCAGAGGAGACCTGCACCCCTCCACGGAAAGCAGATTCAAGCAACAGCGGCATCCTGATCACCAAACGCTCTGCCTGGGGAACAGTTGCTGTGTGTGAAGCCTCCCTCCACCAGCCAGAAGAGCCACCACAACTGTGAACAGCACCCACCAGAGGCTCTGCTATCAACAGAGGAGCTGCTGCTACCACAACCGCCCAAGGAGCAACCACAGCCTGAGGAGCCACTGCCACCCAGGGAGCAACCACTGCCACCCAGGGTCCAGCCACTGAATGACTCAACAACTAGTCATGTCAGTGAGATCAAACATGGGTAGACAAAGAGACCCCCAAAGGAAAGAAAAGGAGGACTCGCCAGAAAAGCAGCTAGGTGAGACAGAGATATGCAACATGACAGAAAAAGAATTCAGAATAAGGTTCCTAGAGTACATGCACCGGATGTTCAAGAAGCAAGAAGAAACAGATGAAAAACTCAACTACTTATGCAAGAAGCTAGAAGAAACAGATGAAAAAATCAACAACTTAAGTAAGTCCCAAGAAGAAATGAAGAGCGACATAGCTGCAATAAAAAACACCATTGAAAGTATCAACAGTAGACTGGGAGAAGCGGAGGACAGAATCAGTGAATTAGAAGACAAGGAAGCAAAACACACTCAAACTGTACTGCAAATGGAGAAAAAAATTAAAAGACAGGAGGAGAGCCTAAGGGAACTTTGGGACAACATGAAATGAAACAACATATGAATAATAGGGGTGCCAGAACAACAGAAAGATGAACATGGATTAGAAAACCTATTCAAAGAAATAATATCAGAAAACTTCCCTGAGGTGGGGAAGAAAAAAGTCACACAAGCCCAGAGAGTCCCAAACAAGGTGAACCCGAAAAGACCCACACCAAGACACATCATAATTACCATGGCAAATGTTCAAGATAAAGAGAGAATCTTACAGGCTGCAAGAGAGAGACGGAAAGTAACATACAAGGGATCTCCCATTAGATTATCAAATGATTTCTCAACAGAAACACATCAGGCCAGAAAAGAATGGACGGAAATCTACAAAGTGATGCAAAGCAAAGGACGGAATCCAAGAATACTCTATCCAGCAAGGCTATCATTCAAAATTGAAGGGGAAATAAGAAGCTTCACAGACAAAAAAGGGCTAAGGGAGTTTATCACCACCAAGCCAGCCATGCAAGAAATGCTAAAGGGACTGGTGTAAAAAGAAGAAATATCAAGCTCAGAAAGAAAACAGCCACACACACACAAAAAAAAGAAATGGCTACAAACAAGTACCTTTCAATAATAACTTTAAATGTAAATGGACTAAATGCTCCAACCAAAAGACATCGAGTGGCTGAATGGATAAAAAAACATGACCCATACATCTGCTGTCTACAAGAGACCCACCTCATTAGAAAGGACTCACACAGACTGAAAGTGAAGGGATGGAAAAATATCTTTCACGCAAATGGAAAGGAAAAGAAAGCTGGGGTAGCAATACTTATATCTGACAAAATACATCTCAAAGTGAAGGCCATAACCAGAGATAAGGAAGGCCACTTCACAATACTAAAGGGATCAATACAACAAGAAGATATAACCCTGGTAAACATATATGCACCCAATGCAGGAGCACCCACATACATAAGAAAACTTCTGGAAGATATCAGGGGAGAGATCGACAATAATACAATCATAGTAGGGGACTTTAATACACCATTGACATCACTGGATAAATCCACTAGACAAAAACTCAGCAAAGAAACAGCAATCCTAAATGACTCACTAGATCAGATGGACTTAATTGACATCTTCAGAACACTTCACCCCACAGCTGCGGAATATACATTCCTCTCAGGTGCTCATGGGACATATTCAAAAATAGACTACATATTGGGTCACAAGCAAAGTCTCCACAAATTCAATAAGATTGAAATCATAAAAAGCATCTTCTCAGACCACGATGGCATAATGTTAGAAATAAACTACAATAAAAACAACCCAAAATACTCAAACACTTTGAAGCTGAATAGCATGTTATTAAATATTGACTGGGTTACCGATGACATCAAAGAAGAAATTAAAAACATCCTGGACACTAATGACAATGAAAACACAACAATCCAAAACCTCTGGGACACAATGAAAGCAGTCCTGAGAGGGAAGTTTATAGCTCTACAGGCCTATCTCAAAAAACAAGAAAAAATGGTAGTTATTCATCTAACTCTACAACTCAAAGAATTAGAAAGAGAGCAACAAGAAAACCCCAGAGTGAGCAGAAGGAAGGAGATAATAAAGATTAGAGCAGAAATCAATGAAATAGAGACCAAAAAAACAATACAGAAAATCAATGAAACCAAGAGCTGGTTCTTTGAAAGGATAAACAAGATTGACAAACCCCTCGCCAGGCTCACCAAGAAGCAAAGAGAGAGGTCCCAAATAAACCAAATCAGAAATGATAGAGGCGAAATAACAACAGACCCCACAGAAATACAAATGATTGTTAAACAATACTACAGGCAACTCTACTCCAACACACTAGACAACCTGGAGGAAATGGACAAATTCCTAGAAAAATACAACATTCCAAAACTCAATCAGGAAGAATCTAAAAACCTCAATAGGCCAATAACTATGAAAGAAATTGAAGCAGTCATCAGAAAGCTTCCAGCAAACAAAAGCCCAGGGCCAGACGGCTTCACAGGGGAGTTCTACCAAACATTCAAGGAAGAACTAAAACCTACCCTCCTCAGACTACTACAAAAAATTCAATAGGAAGGAACACTTCCAAGCTCATTCTATGAAGCCAGCATCACCCTAATACCAAAACCAGGTAAAGACATCACAATGAAAGAGAATTACAGGCCAATATCCCTCATGAACATAGATGCCAAAATCCTCAACAAAATCTTAGCAAATTGGATCCAGCAGTACATCAGAAGGATCATACACCATGACCAAGTAGGATTTATCCCAGAGATGCAAGGATGGTACAACATCCGTAAATCAATAAATGTGATACATCACATAAACAAATTGAAAGAAAAAAACCACATGGTCATATCAATGGATGCAGAAAAAGCATTCGACAAAATCCAACACCCATTTTTGATAAAAACTCTCAGAAAGGTGGGAATAGAAGGATCATACCTCAACATAATAAAAGCCATATATGACAGGCCCACAGCCAACATCATACTCAATGGTCAAAAACTAACACCATTTCCCCTAAGAACAGGAACAAGACAGGGATGCCCACTCTCACCACTCCTGTTCAACATAGTACTGGAAGTATTAGCCATTGCAATTAGACAAGAAGAAGAAATAAAAGGCATCCAAATTGGAAAAGAGGAAGTAAAACTGTCCTTATTTGCAGATGACATGATATTATACATACAAAACCCTAGAGACTCCATCAAAAAGCTACTAGACTTAATACATGAATTTGGCAATGTAGCAGGATACAAAATTAACCCCAAGAAATCTGAGGCATTTCTATACACCAATAGTGAACTTTCAGAAAGAGAGATTAGAAAAACAATCCCATTTACCATCGCACCAAAAAAATTAAGATACCTAGGATTAAACTTAACTAAAGAGGTTAAAGACCTCTACTCAGAAAACTACAGGACGTTGAAAAAAGAGATAGAGGAAGACATAAAGAGATGGAAGAACATACCATGTTCTTGGATTGGTAGAATCAACATCATCAAAATGTCCATACTACCCAAAGCAATCTATAAATTCAACGCACTTCCCATTAAAATACCAATGGCCTTCTTCAAAGATCTAGAACGAACTCTCCAAAAATTCATCTGGAATAAAAAAAGACCCCGAATAGCTGCAACGATCCTGAGAAAGAACAAAGTAGGTGGGATCTCAATGCCAGATATCAAGCTGTATTACAAAGCCACTGTTCTCAAAACTGCCTGGTACTGGCACAACAACAGACATATAGATCAGTGGAATAGAATAGAGAGTCCAGAAATTAGCCCGAACCAATATGCTCAATTAATTTTTGACAAAGGAGGCATGAACATACAATGGAGCCAAGATAGTCTCTTCAATAAATGGTGTTGGGAAAATTGGACAGATATATGCAAGAAAATGAAACTAGACCACCAACTTACACCATACACAAGAATAAACTCAAAATGGATATAGGACTTAAATGTACGACAGGAAACCATAAAAATTCTAGAAGAATACAAAGGCAACAAAATCTCAGACATATGCCAAAACAATTTCTTCACTGATACAGCTCCTAGGGCAGTTGAAACTAAAGAGAAAATGAACAAATGGGACTACATCAAAATAAAAAGCTTCTGCACAGCAAAAGAAACCATCAACAAAACAACAAGAAAACCCACCTCGTGGGAAAACATATTTGCCAACGTCATATCTGATAAGGGTCTAATCTCCAAAATTTATAGGGAACTCATACAACTTAACAAAAAGAAGATAAACAATCCAATCAAAAAATGGGCAAAGGATCTAAATAGACACCTTTCAAAAGAGGACATTCAGAAAGCCAGGAGACATATGAAAACATGCTCAAAGTCACTAATCATCCGAGAGATGCAAATCAAAACAACAATGAGGTACCATCTCACACCTGTCAGAATGGCCATCATCAACAAATCAACAAACGACAAGTGCTGGAGAGGATGTGGAGAAAAAGGAACACTTGTGCACTGCTGGTGGGAATGCAGACTGGTGCAGCCACTATGGAAGGCAGTATGGAGGTTCCTCAAAAAATTGGAAATGGAACTCCCATTTGACCTTGTGATCCCACTTCTAGTAATATATCCCAAGAAACCAGAAACACCAATCAGAAAGGATATATGTACCCAGATGTTCATAGCAGCACAATTCACCATAGCTAAGATCTGGAAACAGCCTAAGTGCCCATCAGTAGATGAATGGATTAGAAAACTGTGGTACATCTACACGATGGAATACTATGCTGCTGTTAAAAAGAAGGAACTCCTACCATTTGCAACAGCATGGATGGAACTGGAGAGCATTATGCTAAGTGAAACAAGCCAGTCAATGAAGGAAAAATACCACATGATCTCACTCTTTCATGGATAATTAAGACCATTACAAACTTTTGAACAATAATAAATACAGTGGCAGAGCTGCCTCAAACTGATTGTCGGACTGCAGTGGGAAGGCCAGGGAGGGTTGGGGGACTGGAGGGAGGGGAGTAAGAGATCAACCGAAGGACTTGTATGCACCCATATAACCATAACTAATGGACATAAGACACTGGGGGGTAAGGGAGGGCAGGGGCTTGTCAAGGGCGGGGGGGGGGGCGGAAAGGACACTTATGTAATACCCTTTGTAATACTTTAAGCAAAAAAAAAATAAATAAATAAATAAAAAAGAAAATACAAGCAGCTATAAATAAAAAAAAAAAACAAAAACAAAGAAAACAAAGAACTATCACTTATTCTTCTCAAACTAGTCCAAAAAATTCAAGAGGAAGGGATACTTCCAAGCTCTTTCTATGAGGCAAGCATTACCCTAATTCCAAAACCAGATAAAGACACTGCAAAGAATGAGAATTACAGGCCAATATCCCTGATGAACATAGATGGTAAAATCTTCAACAAAATATTAGCAAATTGGATCCAGCAATACATTACAAAAATCATACACTATGATCAAGTGAGATTTATTCTGGTGATGCAAGACTGGTTCAGTGTTCACAAGTCAATAAATATGATACATCATATAAATAGACTGCAAGACAAAAATCACATGATGATGTCAATTGATGCAGAAAAAGCATTTGACAAAATCCAAAATACATTTTTGATAAAAACTCTCAGAAAATTGTGAATAAAGGGATCATACATCAATATAAGGAAAGCCTTATAAGACAAACCTACTGTCAACATCATATTCAATGGGCAAAAACTAAAACAATTTCCCCTAAGAACAGGAACAAAACAGGGATGCCCACTTTTACTACTCTTGTTCAATGTAGTAGTGGAAGTCTTAGCTATAGTGATCAAACAAGAAGAAAATATAAAAGACCTCTAAATTGGAAAGGAGGAAGTAAAACTTTCATTATTTGCAGATCACATGATATGGTACATAGAAAACCCTAAAGACACCACCAGAAAATTATTAGACTTAATAAATGAATTTGGCAAGGTAGCAGGATATAAAATTAACACCCATAAATCAATGGCATTTTAATATACCAATAATAAACTCTAAGAAAGAGAAACTAAACAATCCCATTTACCATTGTTACAAAAAAATTAAGATACTTAGAAATAAACTTAACCAAGGAGATAACTACAGGACATTGGAAAAAAGAGATAGAGGAAGACATGAACAAGTGGAAGAATATATCATGTTCATGGATTGGTAGAATCAACATCATTAAAATGTCCATACTACTCAAAGCAATCTATAGATTCAATGCAATCCCTATTAAGATATCAATGGCATATTTCACAGATCTAGAAAAAACAATCCAAAAATGTATATGGAACCAAAAAAGACCTCAAGTAGCCTCAGCAATCTTAAGAAAGAACAAAATTGGAGGAATCAGCATACCAGATATCAAGTTAGACTACAAGTCACTTTAATCAAAACAGGCTGGTACTGGCACAAGAACAGGAATATAGATCAATGGAACAGAACAGAGAATCCAGAAATTGACCTAAGCAATTATTCTCAATTAATGTTGTACAAAGGAGACTGGAGCATACAATAGAGTCAAGGCTATCTCTTCAATAATTGGTGTTGGGAAAATTGGACAGGTACATGCAAAAAATGAAACTAGATCACCAACTTACACCATACACAAGAATAAATTCAAAATGGATTAAAGACTTGCATGCAAGTTGTGAAACCACAAAAATCTTAAAAGAAAATGTAGTCATCAGGATCTCAAACATCTCTCGTAGCAATATGTTTATGGATACATCTTTTAGGACAATGGAAATTAAGGAGAAAATAAACAAATGGGACTATATCAAAATAAAGAGCTTCTGCATAGCAAAAGAAACCATCAACAAAAAGAAAGGAGACCCCACTGCATGGGAGAACCTATTTGCCAATAATAATCCAATAAGAGGTTAATTTCCAAAATGTATAGGGAACTCATACAACTTAACAAAAAGAAGACAAACAATCCAATTAAAAATGGGCAAAGGACCTAAATAGATACTTCCCCAATGTGGACATACAGAAGGCTGAGAGACATATGAAAAAATGCTCAAATCACTAGTCATCCAAGAGATACAAATTAAAACAACAATGAGGTATCACTTTACACCTGTCAGAATGGCTATCATAAATAAATCAGCCAATGACAAGTGTTGGCAAGGATGTGGAGAAAAGAGAACCCTAGTACATTGCTGGTGGGAATACAGATTGGTGTAGACACTTTGAAAAACAGTATAGAGTTTCCTCAAAAAATTAAAAATGGAACTCCCATTTTTCCCAGTGATCCCAGTTCTAGGAATATATCCTAAGAAATCAGAAAGAATATATGCACCCCTATGTTCATAGCAGTGCAATTTACAATACCTAAGATTTGGAATCAGTCCAAGTGCCCATCAGGAGATGAGTAGATAAAACAGCTGTGGTATATTTACACAATGGAATTCTATGCAGTTGTAAAAAAGAAAGACTCTTACCATTTGCAACAGCATAGATGGACCTAGAGAATATTATGTTTTGCAAAATAAGCCAATCAGAGAGAGACAAGTATCACATGATCTCACTTGTATGTGGAATCTAATGAACAAAATAAACTGATGAGCTAAATAGATCTAGAGACATACTAGTAGGAGCATGGAACAGACTGTCAAATCTCAGAGTGTAGGTGGGGAAAGGTGGGTGGGTAGGAAGAGATCAACCAAAAAACTTGTATGCATATATGCATAAACCATGGACACAGACAATAGGGTGATGAAGGATTGGGATGGGGGGCAGGGGCAGGCTCTAAGAAGTCAATGGGGGAAAAAGGGGGACATATGTAATACTTTTAACAATAAAGATGTAAAAAGAGAGAGAGAGAGAGAGAGAGAGAGAGAGAGAGAGAGAGAGAGAGACAAAGATCTCTTCCTGGTACATAAGCTAGAAACCTATAGATAAAACCATTCTGAGTGAATCTAAATTTCACCCATATTATTTAACACTATTAATGTTTAAAAAACTGGACAAATAAGTATTTTCCCTGCTATTTTAATAAGTTGTCAATTATAAACAAAAAATAATAAATAAAAAATGTACAACACATTAATCAATTTTCTCTGTACTTTTCCAGACCTTTTTCTTTTACTCACACGCACACTATCAGCACATATATCTAGGCAGTGGTACTCAACTTTCTGGCCCTTTAAATACAGTTCCTCATGTTGTGACCCAACCATAAAATTATTTTCGTTGCTACTTCATAACTGTAATGTTGCTACTGTTATGAATCGTAATGTAAATATCTGATATGCAGGAGGGTCTTAGGCGACCCCTGTGAAAGGGTAGTTCGATCACTAAAGGGGTCGAGACCCACAGGTTGAGAACTGCTGAGTGGATAGCATTCTATTTACATATGATAGATAATATCTTATTATATATATACTAGAGGCCCGGTGCACAAAAATTTGTGCACTCGGGGGGGAAGGGGGAGTCCCTCAGCCCGGCCTGTGCCTTCTCGCAGTCTGGGACCCCTTGGGAGATAACGACCTGCTGGCTTAGGCCTGCTCCTGGGTGGCAGAGGGCAGGCCCAATCCCTAGGTGCAGCCCCTGGTTGGGCTCAGAGCAGGGCTGATTGGGGAGTTGGGGCGCCGCCCCCTGTCATGCACAGAGCAGGGCGGATTGGGAGGTTGTGATGCCACCCTCAGTCACGCTCAGGGTAGGGCTGATTGGGGGGTTGGGGCACCACCCCCTATCACACTCAAGGCAGGGTCAATGGGGAGGTTGCAGCACCACCCCCTGTGATGCACAGAGCAGGGCCAATCAGGGGGTTGGGATGCCACACCCTGTCACACACAGGGCAGGGCCGATGGGGAGGTTATGGCTCTACCCCGTCACAGGCAGGGCCCATGGAGGGGGCGGGGGGTTGTGGCCCTGCCCCCTGTCACACACAGAGTCGCAGGGCGATCAGGGGGTTTGGGCGCTGCCCCGTCACGCTGATTCGGTGCCAGGAGGCCTCGAGGCTCTGCTGATCCCGGTGCTGGGAGGCATATTACCCTTTTACTATATAGGATAGAGGCCTGGGGGCTGGCTGGTTTGCCCTGAAGGGTGTCCTGGATCAGGGTGGGGGTCCCCACTGGGGTGCCTGGCCAGCCTGGATGAGGGGATGATGGCTGTTTGCAGCTGGTCACACACCCTTCAGGGTGGGGGTCCCCACTGGGGTGCCTGGCCAGTCTGGGTGAGGGGCTGAGGGCTGCTTTCAGGCTAGGGGTTTTGACTGAAGCTCCCAACCACTCCTTTTTTTCTTTTTCTTTTTTTCTTCTGGGCCAGCTTTAGCTCTGGCTCTAGCTCTGAGGCTTCCGCTGCTGGTTTGTTTGCCGTTCTATAATCGAAACAATGTATAACTTCAGCTCTGAGATCCCAGCTGGCTATATTTGTTACAAAGTTTCAAACTGCCAGCTCAGAGGCCTGCAAGCAGGAGGGGAACGTTGGAGTCTGCAGTCCCTGGAGCAAGCAAGCCTCATGTTCGCTTCCAGCTGCCTGGCTGCCAGCCGCTATCTTGGCTGACAGTTAATTTGCATAAGGATATGCTGATTAGCCAATGGGAAGGGTAGCGGTCGTACGCTAATTACCATTTTTCTCTTTTATTAGTGTAGATTATTCTATACTTATTCAAAATATATGTATGCTTATCTTTCCACACAAATATATGCCAAGTATTTCATAGATATTTAGCTGGTTTTAATTTTTTTTATTTTAGACAATGCTGAGAGTATCAACTGATATTTGCAGTGTATCAGATAAATTATTTCTTCCCATGTTTGTCAATACTTGATATTATTCTATGAATCTACAAGAACAAAGTAGACAGCCTCATGTGTCCTGAATGATTGGTCATTCACTTTCTGAAAGGCTGGAGAACAGGAGTGAAGATCTCTCAAAGTCCAGGAAACTCCTTGATTCAGTGGCAAAGAGTAAGAGGATTTTGTGTGATGTTTTATTTAAAAAACTAGAGGCCTGGTGCACAAAAATTTGTGCACTGGGGGCGGGGGGGGGGGTGTCCCTCAGCCTGGCCTGACCCCTCTCACAGTTCAGGAGCCCTCAGGGGATGTCCTCCTCTGTGAGAGGTGACCAGGCCGATCAGGGGAAGGCATGCCCCCATCACCCTGCTGCTGCTACCACTGCCAGCTGCCACAGTTGCCAGCCCTCAGCCCTCGGCCCTTGCTTCTTAGCGATCTGGGGCCAGGCCAGCTGGGAGAGGGTCTGTGGGAGGTTGAGGCACAGCAGGTCGCACCCCGTCCAGCCTCTGCACAAGTGTGGCGCTGGGACCAGCCCGCACTGCTGCCTCTGTGGCTGCCTCTACGGAAGGGGCAGCACTGGGACAGGGACCACACAGCCTCCTCTCCCACTGCCAATGCGGAAGGGGCCACGGCTCTGGACCGGCCTGTGCTGGGGCCTCTCCCGTGCCACCTCTGCGGACGGGGCCGGGGCGCTAGCCTTCTCCCTTCTCCCTTCTCCCTTCTCCCTTCTCCCTTCTCCCTTCTCCCTTCTCCCTTCTCCCTTCTCCCTTCTCATATGGCACTGGCCTTCTCCCTTCTCCCACAGCAATGCCTTCTCCCATTGCCTCTGCAAAAGGGACTGTGGGTCTGGACAGGCCTGCGCCACAGTCTCTCCCACGCTGCTGTGGCTTTGTCCAGAAGACATCTGGTCTAATTAGTATATTACCCTTTTATTAGTATAGACCAGTGGTCGGCAAACTGCGGCTCGCTAGCCACATGTGGCTCTTTGGCCCCTTGAGTGTGACTCTTCCACAAAATACCACGTGCGGGCACGCACATACAGTGCAATTGAAACTTTGTGGCCCATGCGCAGAAGTCGGTTTTCGGCCCGGGCGAGACTATTTTGAAGAAGTGGCATTAGAAGAAGTGGGGGGTGTCACTATCCAGAACTAACGAACGATCAGTGGATCCAAAAATTTTATTTCATGGTAGACATTACGTCTCATCTAAGTCAGCTTAATCTTAAACTACAGGGGAAAGGAAACAGTTTTTTCGATGTTAAAAGAAGTTATTTCATTCGAAAACAATTATCTCTTTTTGCTCAAGATTTTGAAAGAGAAACTTTGATTCACTTTCTAAGCCTGTTGAAACATTGCAAAGAAAATAATTCTGATATTGACATTTGCTATTTCAAAACAACACTTTTAAATATGAGGGAAGCTTTTCTCAACAGGTTTCAGGAATCCATAAACAGCAAAGCAACATTAACCTTTGTTAAAAAAAACTCTCAATACTACTGTAACAGAATTAAATTTTTTCTCCCTTTAATATTGACATTGGCAACTTCGAAATGCAATTGCTGGATTTAAAAAACAAAGAACTGTGGAGCTCTAAATTTGAACGTCTTTGTGCTGATATAGAAATATTGTAGAAAAACAAATGTGAGCTTAGTTCACAGCACAAGTGGTCTGCTTTGAAAGACCTGGAGAAGGAAGATATGTTGATTTTTAAGACCTGGAATAGTATTCCTGACTCATATAATCAACTGAAAAAAACTAGCATTTGCTGTTCTTTTCTTATCCGGGTCTACATATTTATGCGAACAATCATTTTCAAGCATGAACCTTATCAAGAGTAAATTGAGAAGTCGTCTTATTGATGAAAACCTGAAATCGTGCTTAAAATTAAAAACAACAACATACAAACCTGACTTACCCAAACTCTCCAAAGAGATGCAAGGCCATTGTTCACATTAGTGTTTGTCAGTCATTGTCATGATTTAATTTTATGGATATTGTAAGGTAAATTGTAAGGAATTTAATTTTATCAATAAATAATATCGTTATTAAGTACTAGAGGCCCAGTGCACAAAAATTTGTGCACTCAGGAGGGTCCCTCAGTCCGGCCTGTGCCCTCTAGCAGTCTGGGACCCCTCGGGGGATGACCACCTGCTGGCTTATGTCCGCTCCCCGGGGGATTGGGCCTAAGCTGGCAGTCAGACATCCCTCTGGCAGCCCGGGAGCCCTCGGAGGATATCCATTTGCCAGCAGGGAGCAGGTCTAACTGCAGTCGGACATCCTTAGCGCTGCTGAGGAGGCGGGAGAAGCTCCCACCACCACCGCTGTACTGGCAGCTGTCATCCTGGCTTGTGGCTGAGCAGAGCTCCCCCTGTGGGAGCACATTGACCACCAGGGGGCAGCTCCTGCATTGAGCATCTACCCCCTGGTGGTCAGTGTGTGTCATAGTGACCAGTGATTCCCAGTCGCTCTGCTGTTAGGGTCAGTTTGCATATTACCCTTTTATTATATAGGATAGAGGCCTGGTGCATGGGTGGGGGCCGGCTGGTTTGCCCTGAAGTGTGTCCCAGATCAGGGTGGGGGTCCGGCTGGGTTGCCGGGCCAGCCTGGGTGAGGGGCTGAGGGCCGTTTTCAGACTGGCCACAACCCCCTCAGGGTGGGGGTCCCCGCTGTGGTGCCTGGCCAGCCTGGGTGAGTGGCTGATGGCTGTTTGCAGGCTGACTACAGCCCCTTCAGGGTGGGGGTCCCCTCTGGGGTGCCTGGCAAGCCTGGGAGAGGGGCTGATGGCTGTTTGCAGGCTGCCCAAGCCCCGCAGCAGGGACCCTTACCCCATGAGTGTGTGGCCAGCCTGGGTGAGGGGCTGAGGGCCATTTTCAGGCTGGCCACACCCCCTTCAGGGTGGGGGGTTCTGCTGGGGTGCCTGGCCAGTCTGGGTGAGGGGCTGATGGCTATCTGCAGGCTAGCCAAGACCCCCAGGAGGGACCCTCACCCCATGAGGGTGTGGCAATCCTGGGTGAGGGGCTGATGGCTGTTTTCAGGCTGGCCACAGCCCCCAGCCACCCAAGCTCCCAGTGGAGACTGGCTGGAAGCAAGTATCTGGGATTTATTTGTCTTCTATAATTGAAACTTTGTTGCCTTTTGCGGAGGCCACAGCCGACCAGGGATGGCAGGAAGCTTGGCTTCCTCCATTGCCTGGGAAACCAAGCCTCCTGCTTGCTCCAGCTCCATGTCTGTCGGCCGCCATCTTGGTTGGGTTAATTTGCATATAGCCGCTCTAATTGGCTGGTGGGCATGGCTTGGGTGTAGCGAAGGTACAGTCAATTAGCATCTTTGTCTTTTATTAGTGCAGACTAGTGGCCTGGTGCACAAAAATTTGTGCACTCGGGGGGGTCCCTCAGCCTGGCCTGTGCCCTCTCGCAGTCTGGGACCCCTTGGGGGATGACCACCTGCTGGCATAGGCCCACTCCCTGGGGGATTGGGCCTAAGCTGGCAGTCAGACATCCCTCTGGCAGCCCGGGAGCCGTCGGGGGATGTCCACTTGCCTGCAGGGAGCAGTTTTAACTGCAGTTGGATATCCTTAGTGCTGCTGGAGAGGCTCTCACCACCACCGCTGTACTGACAGCCATCAGCCTGGCTTGTGGCTGAGCAGAGTTCCCCCTGTGGGAGTGCACTGACCACCAGGGGGCAGCTCCTGCATTGAGCGTCTGCCCCCTGGTGGTCAGTGTGTGTCATACTGACCAGTCATTTCCAGGCATTCTGCTGTTAGAGTCAATTTGCATATTACCCTTTTATTATATAGGAGTGCCTGGCCAGCCTGGGTTAGGGGCTGATGGCTGTTTGCAGGCTGGCCACAGCCCCTTCAGTGTGGGGGTCTCCACTGGGGTGTCTGGCCATCCTGGGTGAGGGGCTGAGGGCCGTTTGCAGGCTGGCCATAGCCCCTTCAGTGTAGAAGGTCTTACCGGGGTTCCTGGTCAGTATGGGTGAAGGGCTGAGGGCCGTTTTCAGGCTGGCTAAGCCCCCCAGCGGGGACCCTCACCCCATGAGGATGTGGCCAGCCTGGGTGATGGGCTAATGTCTGTTTGCAGGCTGGCCATCACCCCCAGCCACCCAAGCTCCCAGTGGAGGCTGGCTGGAAGCAAGTATCTGGGATTTATTTGTCTTCTATAATTGAAACTTTGTTGCCTTTTGCGGAGGCCACAGCCGACCAGGGACGGTGGGAAGCTTGGCTTCCTCCATTGCCTGGGAAACCAAGCCTCCTGCTTGCTCCAGCTTCGTGTCTGTCGGCCGCCATTTTGGTTGGGTTAATTTGCATATAGTTGCTCTGATTGGCTGGTGGGCGTGGCTTGGGGTGTGGCAAAGGTACAGTCAATTAGCATCTTTATCTTTTATTAGTGTAGATGATATCAAGTTTTATTCAACATTCCTATAGTTTAACTAAGACTTAAAACTTTAAGTAAAGATTATTAAGTTAATTTTTGGGAACGTTGTGGAGTGAAAGAAGATGTAATGTCGAGGATTCAGAAAGGTATGTTGAGATGGTTTGGACATATAGAGAGGATGAACGAAAGGAGATAGACGAAACAAGTCTACAAGACAAGTGTGGATGGGAGAGTTGGAAGGGGTTGACCTCAGGGAACGTACCTCAATCAGATTGAGGACGTTTTTAGCAAAGGCCAGCTTAGGAGTACCCTAATTAAGTTAATAACAATGTACCTACCTATATAGTTTAAGTTTTAAAAATTTGGCTCTCAAAAGAAATTTCAATCGTTGTACTGTTGATATTTGGCTCTGTTGACTAATGAGTTTACCAACCACTGGTATAAACAAGAAGCCCAGTGCACAAAATTCATGCACAGGAGGGGGGTCCCTTATCCTAGCCTGCACCCTCTCCATTCCAGGACTCCTCGGGGATGTCCAACTGCCAGTTTAGGCCCGCAGGTATTAGGCCTAAACCGGCAGTCAGACATCCCTCCCATAATCCGGGACCACTGGCTCCTCACCACTCACCTGCCTGCCAGGCTGATCATCCCTAACCACTCTGCCTGCCTGCCTGTTCGCCCCTAACTACCCATCCCTGCCAGCTTTGTCACCCCCTGACTGCCCTCCCCTGCCAGCCTGGTCATCCCTAACTGCTCTCCCTTGCCAGCCTAGTCGCCCTTAACTTCTTCTGCCTTAGCCCCTGCCACTGTGGCTTTGTCCAGAAGGATGTCTGGAAGGATGTCCAGAAGATGTCTGGTCTAATTAGCATATTACCCTTTTATTAGTATAGACTAGAGGCCCGGTGCACAAAAATTTGTGCACTCGGGGATAGAGGGGGTCCCTCAGCCCTGCCTGTGCCCTCTCGCAGTCTGGGACCCCTCAGGAGATAATGACCTGCTGGCTTAGGCCTGCTCCTGGGTGGCAGAGGGCAGGCCCAATCCCTAGGTGCAGCCCCTGGTCGGGCTCAGAGCAGGGCCGATTGGAGGGTTGGGGCACCGCCCTCTGTCACACTCAAGGCAGGGTCGATAGGGAAGTTGTGGCACCACCCCCTGCCATGCACAGAGCAGGGCCGATCAGGGGGTTGGGGCGCTGCCCCCTGTCACACACAGAGACGCAGGGCAATCAGGGCGTTTGGGCACTGCCCCTTGTCACGCTGATCCAGGTGCCGGGAGGCCTCGTGGCTCCGCTGATCCCACCAGGCAGGGTCACAGATCCGGGTCCCAGACCGCAGACAGCCTTGCCTGCTGCCGCCTGCCTTCAGTATGCAAATTAGCCGTCATCTTGTTGCTTCAGGGTGGGGGTCCCCACTGGGGTGCCTGGCCAGTCTGGGTGAGGGGCTAAGGGCCGTTTTCAGGCTGGCGGGCGACTGGAGCTCCAAACCTCTCCTTTTTTTCTTTTTTTTTTATTCTGGCATTTATTTACCTTCTATGGCTGTCACTGGAGCTGAGAGCCGGCTTTCTCTCTGAGGCTCGGCTGAAAGCAGGTTTCTGGCCTTTGTTTTCTGTATTTGAAACAATGTTGCAACTCCAGCTCTGAGATCCTGGCTGACTGACAGGAGGTTTCTGGAGTTTTGTTTATTTTCTATAAATGTTACTATGTTTCCAACTGAAGCTCAGAGGCCGGCTAGTTGGAGTCTGTGGTCACTGGAGCAAGCAAGCCTCCTGTTAGCTTCCAGCTGCCTGGCTGCCGGCCGCCATCTTGGCTGACAGTTAATTTGCATAAGGATACGCTGATTAGCCAATGGGAAGGGTAGCGGTCGTACGCCAATTACCATGTTTCTCTTTTATTAGTGTAGATATGCCTGCAGGATCGGGCCTAAACTGGCATTCGGACATCCCTCTCACAATCCGGGACCTCTGGCTCCTACCCACTCACCTGCCTGGCAGCCTGATAACCCCTAACCACTCTGCCTGCTGGCCTGGTCACCCCTAACTGCCCACCCCGGCAAGCCTGGTCACCCTAACTGCTCACCCCTGCCAGCCTGGTCACCCCTAATCACTTCTGCCTAAGCTCCTGCCACTGTGGCTTTGTCCAGAAAGACATCCAGAAGGATGTTAGGTCTAATTAGCACATAACTCTTTTATTAGTATAAATTATCTGAAATAAGCATTTTAGAAAATATGTTCTCACTTTAATATATGTACTAAAGAGAACAAAATTGGCTGTAGTTTTTTGTCCAGCTTCAAAATGAGTCAGCGAAGGCATCTCTTCCCAGGTTTTTTTCCCTAGTACAAATCTGAGTGCCATGAGATATATTTGTTATTTTAAGGCTCTTTCCCATAAATTCCCAATCACAATGTGGCCCAGCCAACTGCTGGACTCTAGGGATAGAGAAATAAAGGAGACACTGCCTGTCCCTTCTCGGAGTACACAGCCAGAACCCATTATCTTCCAGCAGAAACCACAGAGAGAAGCATGGTGGAGTTCATCTTCTCGAAGCGAATCAGTGCTATTGGGACCCTGTGAATGAGTTCTATGCAAGTTGTGAATGCAATTGTAGCTAGTAAATGCCTGAATTTTATTTCCACTGATATTGTTGACTGCTGCACTCTTTTACTAGTCTGTTTTGCTCAATTTACCTGGATTGCACTTCGGCTACCTTGTCACAGCTGCTGTTTGAGGGCAGTCTGGGGAACCAACAGCTGCTGGAGTAGGGGCTCCCTCCAACCCTGAAAATAATTTGATAATTGAAAACAGAGAGGTTACATTTACTTGTGACCCAGAGGAAAACAGATGTGTGCACAAAGTGACCAATGACCCTTGGTCACTGCCCTCCTGTAAACTTTAAACTAGCCTAAAGTAAGATACCCTTTTTTAAAAATTTTGAAATCAAAAGAAAAGAAATCCAACTACTTTTTGTTGTAAGGATAAATCACAGGCACCAATTTTATAAATGAGCATATTACCTAAGTTGGTACTTATTTACTGACTCAACTAAATTCACAGGTGGTGAGGTCTGGATGTGCTATAGACAGAGTGATTCATCTATAGATGTTCATGTTTTGCCAAAAATAGAATACGGCATATTTTATGGACACTCTTCCCACATTAGTTCTTATTTTTCTGAAGATTAATTGATTCATCTAGTAGACATTTATTATCCCTCTCCCCCATGCAGATAAGAGGGACATTTGAGGGGTGAGCAGTTCACTTGGCTCCCCAGGGGCAGCTGGAGAACTGAATGAGAGACATAGCTGTCTCCATGAGGCTGACATACCCAGTCACCAATGTTTCCACTGCCCACTAGGAGGTCACTGTGGATGGATGGGCCTTCATCCAAGGTCCATAATGAACTCTGGGCAGGTGGAGGTAAAATAAGCCTCGGATGGAACCCACTGCTGCCAAACTCACAGAGGCTTGTATCTGCCAATTGGGACAACAGTACTCATCATAAAATGGAATTGCCCCCCATTATCACAGTCCACCGATGCCAAAGGAGACTGGCTACAAATCAGCAACTCCTGACTTGGATGGCTTTGAAAAACTGACCAAGGATTCAAACTTGGATTGCAAAAATGCTCATAATCTTTGATTTAGGAACTCTTCCATTAGATGCTATTCCAAGAAAATGATCTATTTATCTACCTATATTTATCTGCATACAAACACAAACATAAGCATAAATAAATATAATAAAATTGTTCACTAAGTGTTATGTACATGAAAGAAAGACTGAAAACCCTCAGTGGCATAAATGGAGTATTGTTAATAGTAATTTGGGGATATCCACAAGATAATCTGTTGGGTCTTCAAAAATCATATTTTTGATATATAGTTAATGTTATAGCAAATGCTCAAAATAAAAAAAAAATGTTAGTGGGAAGAGGCAGGCTCATAACTATATATTTAAATGATGCCAATGTAGTTATTTATGTGTATATATATATGCAGACCCCAAAATACTTAAAAGATAGTAATAATTCTATTAAAATGTTCTTTTTTATATTCTTCCGTATTTTCTATTTCTATCATGAACACATATTACAGTTAGGAAATAACACATTTAAAATTTTTCATTTTCCAGATGAAGGTTTGCTTTTGTCTCTCAGCATCCCATGAAAACAGTCACTAGACTCCTTCCTAATTGTATTATTCTCAAAGTGCAAATTCCAGTCATCTCAAACTAGCCTACACCTTTTGTGACTCTATTTAAAGGTATTTCTGTATCTATGAAACTTAGAATTTCAGTGTATTAACCCCTTAATATTACCCTTGAAACATTTAGCAGTTTCAAATATCACTCTACCTAGAAAGTCAGAAAATAAAATAATCTGATCTTCCAAGTTCAGATTTTAAGGGGAGCAGTCTCAATTTCAAACGATGTACTTACGTTCACTTATTTGTATTCAAAAACCCCTACAAAGCCAGTAAGAGGAACATTTCAAAGCACGAGGAGTTGCTTTAATATTATACAAATTTGGTAAAATTCATTTGCAGACTTTTGCAAATGTACCCCTGGACTGTCCATAATATTTGCAACTATTAGTTGCTATTCAACTAATAAATTAATGCATATTTTAAAACTGCTTCTCTCATGTACCACATTAGTTAATTAATATGTAAATTCCAGGACAACACAACAAAAATGGTTTAAAATAATCTTGTATTTCCTGGAGAAAAAAAACAAAGTTTTCAAATACATCATCCAAATGTTCTCCTGACACCTGGATCCTCTAATCATTTCATTCTTAACTCAAGGAGTGAAGCGAATGCACAGAGGGGACACCTCTCTCCCTTGTCTGGATAGGAGCTGGGACCCCTAGCCCCACAAACCCTCTTCCCAGAGCCAGAGCCGCATGAGCTCGTGTCCTACAAGTACTTTACTAGAGTTAGGACAGCATTTGCAGGGACTCGGGACATTTACCATGGGCTGGAGACCATCATATAAAGCACCTTGTCATTTTTATTGCCTCTCTTTAAAGAAATATTTGCACAACAATTTTTATTTTATAAATAGTCATATTTTTCTTGTAGCAAGAAAAGATTATTTGTAGGCACTAAAGTATTTATTTTTCCCATAACCTTCAAAGTTGGCCTCGGGTTTGGAATTTACTGTCCCTCTCAGCAAAGTAGGATAGAGAAAATTCCTCAGACGTGACTGATGAAGATAAACAGGCCAGTTGGGAGCTTGCTCTCAGCACCACTAGTCATGCTCACATGTCTGTCTTGCCAGAGCAGAAAGGACACATTCTGACCTTGTACATTACCCACTCTTGGGGCCATGCCTCCCTTCTAAAGGGGCCCAGATGCCCACATACATAGGGAGCCAGGAAAGAAGCAGAAAACACTGTAGCTAAAATTCTCCCAAGTTGATGAAAAAAGGCAAACCAAAAGGAATAAAAAAGTCAAGCATGTTACTGATTAATTAGACTTTTAAATGTGCTACTGATATCAGAGGGATTTAGTGGAATTGTCTCCTTAAATTTGACAGGGAAATCATTAATCATTTGATTTCAAATTTAATCAGATTGTTCAATAACTGCCACTAGGCCCACATGATAGTGAACCAAAAGGAAAAAAAAAGAGTGATGACAGGAAGGAGAGAAAATAAAAGAGGAAATTTCCTCTTTCCAGGCCACTCACAAAGCAAATCCAGTAGTTGTGGTTATTTCAAGCCTCAGTCTTTGGATGCTTGCCTGCATAAATGGCAAGTAGCTGTAACAGCTTTAAAAAGCTTACCAGGTCCAAAGATAGAACGTACCCTAGTATCAAGCAGCTTTTAATAGATGTAAACTCAGGGCAGATATGAGTGAGTGCTGCATAACTTCGTGGCTTATGGTGTTCACTTGGTTGTCATTTGATAAGCTACCTCATGTCCCCTGCCATCACTGGGCACCAGCGAGCACACTCCAGATGCAGAATTGTGTTGGGGAAAATGATGATTCTGCTTTAATGGGGCTTTATGAGTGTGGCTTCACAACGTTGAATCCATTTCACTCCCAGGTGCAATGGTTTCCCTCCTGCTCCTAACACAGCAATACCAATCCAGGTTTAGGCACCACCTTCTGCTTTCTCTTGCTGTTAGCCTAGCAACAAAGTGAGGGAAAGCCAGCAACCTGAACACACAGACAAGCTGATCAAGTAAGCCAGAGAAATGGAAGTCTACCACAGAAAATCAGTCCTTGGAATGTACTGTTTTCGCATATCTTCTATTAACTTGCTACCGTACATAGTTCACATTGTGAGTTTTTTAAACCTTCAATAGCAAGCAAAACCCTGCACTCAGGTAAAACCTGTATAAAATATCCCAAGAAACACAGGAATAGATGAGATGTGTTTCCTGTCACCAAAGACCATGTACTTCCAAAGCTTACTATTTATTCCCTAGCAGGAGTTCCTAAATCATCTCACCTTGCCGTCAAAAGCCACCTATATTATTTTCTTAGGCAATTTGAAACTCTTACAGTCATCTCAGTCAGCATGAGTATTGAGCTATTACCAACATTTATCCACCTGCCACCCTGTACATGTGTTTCCTTTCTAGATCTCCATGCCATCATCTCAGCCCACATGCTCATTGCTTCAATGGCAATGGCCTCCCCATGTGTCTCCAGACCTCAGGATTCACTGCAAAACCCTGGTAGATTCATTTTGTAAAATTTCAAATTCCATCATATTATCTTCCTGAAGAACTCACCGAAGCTCTCTGCCCCTGTCAGATAGAATCTGGATTCCTCCATGAGCACTCAGAACAGGACCCCATCATAACACTGACATGAAATTCAGAGATCTGGCATATCTAAAATTATTTAGCCAGCAAAGTCTCCACCAGGTCTGAATGTGTGAGAATCACATTTGAACTGCCTCATCTGCAGCATTTGGGACTACATTAATTTTTGAATGGCAGCCCACCCTTGTGCATATAAATTGGGTAATTACACTAGTAAATTGGAGTTTTTGCATCTAGAATCAGAACCTGTAAATAACAGGACAGGGAAAGGCAGCCAATTGAAACTTTGGCCCTTAATACTTGTGTGTTTTTTAAAATTTATCTTTATAGCTGAAAGTATTACAGATGTCCCCTTTTTTCCCATTGATCCCCTCCACCCCTCACCCACCCTCTCCAGTCCTTCACCACTCTGTTGTCTGTGCACACAGACTATGCATTCATACATGCATATAAATTCCCGGTTAATTTCTCACTCCCCTACCTCTTCTACTCACTCCTTCCCTCTGAGATTCATTGGTCTGTTCCATGCTTCTATGTCTCTGGATCAATTTTTTTCATCAGTTTATTTTGTTCATTAGATTCCACATATGAGTGAGATCATGCAATTCTTATATTTCTCTGACTGGCTTATTTCACTTAGCATAATACTCTCTAGGTCCCTCCATGCTGTCTCAAAGGGTAAGAGATCCTTCGTTTTTAGAGCTACATAGTATTCCATGGTGTAAATGTACCATAGCTTTTTTATGCACTCAGTGATCCCACTTCTAGGAATATATCCTAAGAAACCTACAACACCAAACAGAAAGAATAATTCACCCCTAAGATCTGGAAATAGCCCAAGTGTCCATCAGTAGATGAGTGGATCAAAAAGCTGTGGTACATTTATACCATGGAATACTATGCAGCTGGCCCTTAGTATTTGAAAGCAGTACTTTGTAGAAAGCTGGAAGATTGAGGGGTTTAAAGAGACCTCACAGGAAAAGAGTGGGAATAAAAAAAGAGTGCCTAATCATTTTGTTTGCACATTATTTTCTATTTAAAGATAATCATGTAGTACAGAAAAATTAAAACATGAAAATTGTATATTTGGTTGTCTCATCTCAACTTCCAGCAAAGTAACAATTGTCTCACAATTACCATACTTGTACTAGACATAATTTTTCTGAAGTTGACAGCCTGAATACTCACGTTTACCCTGAGACCTGGGAAGCATGTGTCGTAGATCGAGTCATGTCCTCTGTACTTTTGGAAAGATCATGGATGGTAAATAGACTTTGTTGTGGATTAACTTGACCAATTAGCCATCATTTATAAGATGCTGTCAACTGAAGAAATGTTTTTGTGCTGATCTCGAGTAGATGGACCTGCAAAGGCCACATTTCTGTCAGGGAGCAATTGACTGCATGGAAAATGGAACTAGCTTAGAAATGCATACAATGTGCTAGCAATTTATGTTATGTCATTTCATCTGAACAATACTGTGAGTTAGATATTGTTGTCCCTGTTTTTCAGATTAGGAAATGGAGAGGAGTTAAATAACCTATCCAAACTCCCTCAGCTGATGAGTGGCAAACTAGCACTTATTTCACTCATATGTGGGATATAAAACAGAAAGCAAACAATCACAAAAACTCACAGACAGAGGCTCTCCCGGCACCAACTCGGTCCAGAGAGGCTGGGTGCACGCCCGCTACGACACCCCCTCGCCCCGCGCCCCAGCTGGAACAGAGCTGCATGTGGTATGTGCTGGCATGTGCTCATGTGTCCTGAGTTGTCCACCTGCTGAAACCCACAACCTCCCGAGGCACCGCCACAGCTTCCCGCCCCACATGCTTGTCGGGGCAGAGACCGGTTTCTCCTAAAGTTTAGGACCTAAACTGTTCTGTGGTCGAGTTGACCGTTCATGGCCTGTATGTCCGGGCTTTGTGGACAGGCCTTGGAAAGACCTCCTACCTGCGCTGAAAACCATGGATGTTGGGTGGGGTGTGGAGGTTGTGGGCCGCAAAAGAGAAGAAAGAAAAGAGGAGGGCGGGCGGGCGGAGAAGAAATCCATGAGGACGGAAGGACTTGATGCACTGGACTCCATGGGCAGCATGCGCTCCGATGACGCTTCCCGCTTGAAAACTGGATGTGGTATGTATGTATTCAGATGATATTTTCTTGAGTTGTCCACTTGAATAACCTGTATGTTTTGTTGTTGTTGTTTTTTGTTTAGTTCCATACAAAGATTCCTATTTATTCATATCTGATTATTCATTTTTTATTTTATTTTAAAACCTGTATGGTTTTATGAA
This sequence comes from Myotis yumanensis, assembly GCF_028538775.1. Lineage (NCBI taxonomy): Eukaryota > Metazoa > Chordata > Mammalia > Chiroptera > Vespertilionidae > Myotis > Myotis yumanensis. The sequence goes on from NW_027223752.1 coordinate 108,212,443, forward strand.
CCGGTGTCTCCCCAATAATTTCAACGAGAGAGATAGAGATAGAGAGAGAGAGAGAGAGAAAGAGAGAGAGAGAGAGAGAGAGAAGATGAGACGATCCGATCCGTGAGTACTGCCTCATTTAGGTTTCAGCTCCCAGGTGGCAAAAATGTTTTTGAGCCCTAACTGGTTTGGCTCAGTGGATGGAGCGTTGGCCTGCGGACTGGGGGGGTCCCAGGTTCGATTCCAGTCAAGAGCATGTACCTTGGTTGGGGGCACATCCCCAGTAGGAGGTGTGCAGGAGGCAGCTGATCGATGTTTCTCTCTCATGGATGTTTCTCTCTACCCCTCTCCCTTCCTCTCTGTAAAAAATCAATAAAATATGTAATAAAAAAAAAATCACAGACACAGGCATGGTTACCAGAGGGAAAGGGGGTGGAGGAGGTTCAAGAGGGTAATATAAAAACTAGCTTCCTTTATAATCAGGCAGTACTGTTTTCTAAAGAGGTTTGGGATAATGATCTTATCTTAGAAACTATGTAAAGTTTATGCTCAAAAATGACCATAACATTTAGTTACTGTGTTACTGCTAAATTGAATCCAATTTTGACAATAACCATTACTGGCATAATGGTCCTTCCATAAACCATTAACACTGCCCCCAGGCTTCTGTGACCTAAAAGGCATCATTGGTTCTTTTAAATACTGGCACTTTGCCATCTTTTCTCTCTCAGAGGCCACATTCACATGTCTGTCTGGTGGTGGGATTTCCCATTCTCTTCTTGCTCCCTACATATAAAAACCCATGGCAGGTTTTTATAATCGAGTCTCAGATGATCTTAAAGCTAGCTCATGAAAACTGATCCTGGGGCTCCACATTTGACCACCAATTCTTACAGCTCTATATGAACTTAAAGGGTTTTGGAAACTGTGTATGTGTGTGTGTGTATGTAAACAAATTCAAGCTTCATGCAGAGACTTTGTATTCCCCAGGCTCCCAACAGCCTCGGGGCATGTTTCCTATTAAGGATTTATTTTTCTCTCTTAGAGGTGATCTCTCTGGCCCCTGAAAGAGAGTTTATTCCCATTTAATGCCTGTTAAAAGCTCCCTGAGATTGGATTGAGCAGGTGGTCTTCAAATACAGGTTTCAATGCACATTAGTCATACAGAAAACAAAATCAGGGCTGAGAAAATCCAGTTTTTGAGATAGGTGAGAAGGAGTCAAGCTGTCATTTTTGCTTGACCTTAGGCAATTCAATTACCCTGTTTCTTCAACCTTCTAGCGAATTTGGGGAACTTGTTCCTGCCTCCTTCCTACTTCATTAGAGCATTGCATGGGCACTTACCCAATGCTTTCAGAGTTCCTCTGTATACTTGCCTTGAAATGTAAGAACTGTTGGTATTGTCATGATTCAACACTTGCCAATGGCCCCGATGAGATGGGCATTCTCTGGCTAACATGCAAATAATAATGGCTCTGATTTGTTGCAGGTATACCAAGTCACAGACTGTTGAAAATATAAATGCAGAAATCACACACAAGATGGCCTCAGGTAAATCATGGCCCCCCTTCATTTTTAGCTAATAGGGCTTTGCTGAAATGTCACCAAGTGCCAATGTCTTACAAACTTCCTCATCTGTGGATCAGTCTTGATCACATGCAATAGCAGTATAGAGTAAGAAGGTCACATTGAGCCATGTTAAGTTATGAAAGAAAAGGCGGGCCCATGTGATGGATCTAATGGCCACACAAACATGAGCCATTGTCTTCCTCTGGGCAGTGATATATTCTATCCAATCATCTCTCAGGCATTTACCATGATGAGGACTGATCTCCCCCTTCTTTCTGTAAAGCACCCCAGTGTCCCCACTTAGGCATACATTCAGTTTGAGACAATTATTGGCAATTTCACATTCTTCTGCCAATTGTCTCAATTTGGTTGTTTCATCCTTTCTGCCACAACCAAGCTCCTGCCTATTGTCTCTAATTTGTCTTTTACAGAATCTCATTTTATCCCCATCGCTAGAGTCCAAAAGCCAACATATTGATTATTCTTTCTGTGACAAATACAATGTCTCTTCAGCAGTCTCTTCTGGTCTCAGTCTCCTGAGAAAATAGTTCCCTCCCCCTCCCAGCCTTTTCATAGCTCTTCCTGGACAATTTTTATATCAGTTTTTAATGATATGTTTTCCTACATTTTCTTCACCTGTCTCCTGCCTATCTGTGCCTCTGGGCAGCTCCATGGTCAGCAGGATACATTCTTTTGCTCCTGTAGGTTGTCACCAAGCTTAATTTTGGCACTCCACAGATTACAGTAAATCCTGCTAATCAGATCAAAGCATTCATCCTGCATACTAGCCGGACTGGGCATGATTCCTCACCACAATTTCTTATGAGTCAGCTAAGGAGCACTCAGGCATTCCAACCACAGGACAAGTTCATATGGTCAAACATTTAACATGAAAGTGATGCCAGTTCTCTGGTACCACATGGGGCCAGGCTGAGGGACAGACTTCTGCAGAGATGTCTTTTTGGAGAATGTCACACTTAGGCCATCCCAAAACACCTCATCTGGGCAAATGTGGCCATTGTCGTAAGAATAATTCACGTCCACTTAACAAAGAAGCTCAGCCTCTCCAAAGCCCAGAATACTGATCACTCTCTGCTGCCTGTGACTATAGGAATTTCTTTCTCAAGCTTTTGGATTAAAATATTATCAATTGGCCCAGCCAGCGTGACTCAGTAGTTGAGTGTTGACCTATGAACCAGGAGGTCACCATTTGATTCAGGCCAGGGAATATGCCCAGTTGCAGGCTCAACACCCAGTAGGGGGTGTGCAGGAGGCAGCCAATCAATGATTCTCTCTCATCATTGATGTTTCTATCTCTCTCTTCCTTCCTCTCTGAAATCAATAAAAAATATTTTTTAAAAATACTATCAATTGAATGTTTCTTTAAATAGGATATATCTTCCTTCTTTCTGTTTTATATATGCCCACTAAACCATTTAGCAAGGAAATTATTCTTGATTTGTATCATGTCTTTACTGGCCTACTTTGCTATTAAAAAATGATTGAGAAGATTCTCTTTGCTTATATTCTCAATGGCATTTGTGAGAGTAATGTGTATGCATAGTCAATCCCTGTCTGTTCTTTTAGACTATTTCTGGTATCCCAAAAATGTATTAAATGTTAGGGATGTTGACAGGAGGCCTGACATTTCCCATCTGACATCTGGAAAGAGATCAGACCTATGAAATGGATAGGCTGATCCTGAAATAACGTTCACTGGAGGACGATTAAGGGAAAGTCTCACAGGCTGAGTGTTATCAGATCACAGAAGTGACTGCAAGGGCCACTAAGGACAGTTTAAAAATCAGTTATAATTCTATATGTGAAATATATTTCATTTTTAAAAATAAGGAAAATTTAAAACAATAAATTAGAGATGTTGCTTTTGGTGTTTTTTTTTTCTTTTCACTTTCCCTTCCTTCATGTGAAAATGTTGAGAAAGTAGATCATTTGCTCTTTTTCTTTTACCCTACCTCATACATATTTTCTTTATTATCTTCTTACTAGAGACCTGGTGCACAAAAATTTGTGCACTTGGGGGGGGTCCCTCAGCCCAGCCTATGCCCTCTTGCAGTCTGGGACCCCTCGGAGGATGTCCACCTGCTGGCTTAGGCCCGCTCCCTGGGGGAACGGGCCCAAGCTGGCAGTCAGACATCGCCCTGGCAGCCCAGGAGCCCTTGGGGGATGTCCACTTGCCAGAGGGAAGTAGGCCTAAGCTGCAGTCGGACATCCTTAGCACTGCTGAGGAGGCAGGAGAGGCTCCCACCACCACCACTGTACTGGCAGCCATCAGCCTGGCTTGTGGCTGAGCAGAGCTCCCCCATGGGAGCGCACTGACCACCAGGGGGCAGCTCCTGCATTGAGCATCTACCCCCTGGTGGTCAGTGTGTGTCATAGTGACCAGTGATTCCCAGTCATTCTGCTGTTAGGGTCAGTTTTCATATTACCCTTTTATTATATAGGATAGAGGCCTGGTGCACAGGTGGGAGCTGGCTGGTTTGCCCTGAAGGGTGTCCCGGATCAGGGTGGGAGTCCTGCTGGGGTGCCTCGCCAGCCTGGGTGAGGGGCTGATGGGTGTTTGCAGGCTGGTCACACCCCCTTCAGGGTAGGTGTCCCCACTGGGGTGCCTGGCCAGCCTGGGTGAGGGGCTGATGGCTGTTTGCAGGCTGGTTCCACCCCCTTCAGGGTGGGGGTCTCCACTGGGGTGCCTGGCAAGACTGGGTGAGGGGCTGAGGGTCATTTTCAGGCTGATCAAGCCCCCTGGCAATGGAAGCTCCCAGCCTCTCCTTTTTTTTCTTTTCTTTTTTTTATTCTGGGATTTATTTACCTTCTATAATTGAAACTTTGTAGCCTTGAGAGGAGCTCAGAGCCGGCCAGGGTGGACAGGAGGGAAGCCTCCTGCTCGCTCCAGCTCTGTGGCCATGGCCAGCTGAAAGCAGGTATCTGGGGTTTATTTACCTTCTATAATTGAAACTTTGTTGCTTTGAGTGGAGCCCAGAGCCGGCGGCACGTGGGAAGCTTGGCTTCCTCCATCATTGGGGCAACCAAGCCTCCTGCTTGCTCCAGCTCCATGGCTGCCGGCCACCATCTTGTTTGGGTTAATTTGCATATATTCGCTCTGATTAGCTGGTGGGCATGGCTTAAGGCATAGTGAAGGTACAGTGAATTTGCATGTTTGTCTTTTATTAGTGTAGATATACTGGTTTTATTAAATAAATATTCTAAATCTCCAAATTAATTAAAAATTTATTAAATCATATGAATGTGAGGTACACAAAACTATAAGGTTCAAGAAGTCAAGGTCCCCAGAGCTATAGCCCTCTGCACAATGCCCAGAACATAGTAGGCATTCACTAAATATTTGTTTAATGAATGAATGAGCAAAGGAATTGAAGAAATCTACTTCAAAGTTTCAGTTAAGAATTAATTGAGATGACTGCTCCTGGCACAGAGTGGATAGTCAATACTTTCTCCTCATCTTCCCTCCACAAAATATCTATAGAAATCTCTATGCCAGATCACCAAAAATGTCTAGGTCAGCTAGCAAGGCCCAAAATTCCCATGAGAAAAGTCTTAACTCAGATCTCAAAATCAGATACTGCTCCACATTGCCTTAGCTCTAAACCTCTGTGGATGATCTTAGCAAATAGCTCCCCAATAGAAAGTATGTGCTCAAGAGAAGCTTCTCTCCATGAAATGTGAGTGGTGAAAGTTAATCTGCGCTCTGTACCTCCACCCATGGCTGCCCTTGGCTGCCCTTACTGCCTCATGTTCCAGAAACAAATCTGAAGAAAGAGTCCAGTTTGGTTTACCTGGTCAGCAGCAAAAGCCAAGCAAAAGAGGGAATGTGGACAATTCCCTGGGAAATTCCAAGGATTTTAGAAGCTCTATATCAGGAACCCAGGACAAAAACCAAACACACTATTATACAACAGAGCCCAATGACACAAAACCAAACACTGTCAGATAAAGCAATTCTATACATAGGCCACCTATTTTGGCCCAGGTACACAGTTTTCTTGTGAATAGCTTAAAAACAAGTGTGAATTGCAGAACATCTATAAGAATGAGGTGACTTATCTTCCAAGGTGTTTTGCATAATTAGTGATTTCTTCAGCTATATCTTTAAAATTTACATTATCTAATTAAGACCCTATAAAGCTAGATGTGAGGAGAAACTTGGCAACCATCACAATAAACAAGTAATTCAAGTTCACATCCCAATAATGGGACAACTGATACAATGTGCCTCCTCATATCATGCACTAAAAAGGATGCATCACTTCTGTAGTAATACTACTGGCATTTCATAACTTGAATATTCATGAAGGAATATCAGACAAACATATATTGAGGGATGTTTTACAAAATAACTGGTCAGTACTCTTCAAAAATGGCAAGGTCATGAAAAGCAAAGACAGGCTAAAGAACGGCTCCAGAAGAAGGAGACTAATGAGACATGACAACTAACAGGAATTCATCACCTTGAGTTGAATCCAGGACAGAGGAAAAAGTAGTCTTACGAAGGGCATTATCAGGTCAATTGGTACAAATTGTATGTGGATTATGGATCAAATAGTGTTTTATGCCAATGTTGTATTTCCTAGTTTTGATCATTGTGTTGTGTACAGAGATATACACATGTAAAGGAATTTCCTTGTTCTTGGAGAACAAATGCTGACATATTTAGGAGTCACCATGATGTGTCTTCTCTTTACCCTTAAAGGTACCCCCTGAGAAACAGAAGAGAAGATAGTATGTGATAAAGCAAATGAGTTAAAATGTAAGCAGTTAAATAATAACCTTGTAAAGAGTATTCAAAAGTTCTTTGGAACATGAACTAACAACTTTTATTACATTCAAAATTATATCAAAAGCTAAAAACAAAAGAAGAAGAAAAAAATAAAAAAACCATGTGTGGAGAGGGGAGAAATGTGAAATGTTGCAAAGAAAATACATAACTGGCCTAAAAGATACAGACAGAGGGGCTGTGATTTTGGTGCCTGTTCTTTGGTACTAACATTGAAGATATTGATAAAAAGATGTTCTCATTTATTATTATAGTTCTTAAGATTTTTGATACTTTTTTTCTCAACTTGAATCTGTTTTCCCCATTCTCATGGAATGGGGACTTTATTTTCTTTTCTATTTTTTCTTTTCTCTTCATTTTACTTTTTATGCGCAGAGACCTGTACTTTGCACTGCAGGAAACACAGCATTGAACAGAATGTGTTTCCTACAGTTTGTAAGGCTGATAGGCCTTCTCGTATTTAACTGTTTACATATGATAAGACTGGAAACACTAAAAGTGATATACTGGTAAAGTGCTATAAGAATACCCAAGAATAAGTCTTGCTGAGTTTTGAGATAAGAGGGATTGGTAAGAGCAGAAGAAGGTAAAAATTTATCTCCAAGGCATCTGGTCTTCCCTGTCTTGGGCAGCCCTGACAAACCCCTGCACTACACTTACTACAAAGGAATATTCACATCATTTCCTCAATATTTCTTTCAGAACTAAGTGTTGTTGATGACTTAAAGTTAAATGGACATATCATCATTATTTCCTCTTCTATTTTTCTTTCTATGCTCTTTTTTGTTTTCTGTCCCCCATTGTCTTGAGTAGGATAAATTCATGCCTAATTATTCAGTCAACAACCAGTGGGCAGGAATTGGAATTTAGCATTTACCTCTGATGAGCCTGGGCAGCACAAATCAGATTTCAGTTTGGGCAGAATCACAAGCATATCCTGGCTCAGGTAAGAATGAAATTTGGTTAGTGACTTTTTGATGGAATAGACACAAGGTGATTCTTGACTGGTTTGGTGTGAAATTTTCACACACTATAAGTGAGCACCATCTGCTGTCTTTCTCTATACCAAAACAGAGACCCTGGACATAAACTGAAAAGTCAGAGATGACCAGAATGACTCTTAATGTATAAGCTTTAATGTTAAAAAACAAACAAACACCTGATCTATACAAAAACATTGTATGTATTATAGCAAGTTTAGATAGGAGACTCCAAATGATTTCTGTAATTTGTAGTTTACATATCAATCCTAATCCTCACCCTTCCTCTCTTTTAAAAACTACAGAGCAGCAAAATATCTGTGACATACCAAAAGAGTGCTTATGCATCCTATTCTAAAAGCTGGAAGCTACACATATTTTTCAACAGTATGTGTGACCACCAGGAATCATTTCATTTTTATATAATTTTCCATAACCATTGAGATAGCTCTGACTAGCTGAAGTAGATTAGTACTTCAAAAATATTTTAAGAAATAGAAGTAACACCTTTATTCTGTCAAGATGGATTAAATAGATGTCTTCTTGCTTTGGTACTACCATGACACAAAAGGAACAATTTCAGCTTCATTATACTGTAGAAAGATTTATGTTGTGGAAACATTATTCTCTCCCTTGGGCAAGAACATTTGGCATTATTAACAACAATGCTGTGACAGGCTATTTTTTGTCCAGAGTTCCATATAACATTATTAGTCTGGTCCAATTGACTGGGGCAAAAGCAGTTTGGTTTAATTATATAGGTAGACCAGAGGCCTGGTGCATGAAATTCATGCATGGGGGTGGGAGTGGGGAGTGTCCCTCAGCCCGGCCTGTGCCCTCTCGCAATCTGGAACCCCTTGGGTAGGGTCCCTAAGCCTGGCCGGCAATCAGAGCCTATCAGGGCTTGCCTTACCCTGGCTGCCAGCAGCTTGCCATCTGTGCAGCATTGCCCCACTCCCACCCCCTGCCACAGGTTGGAGCGATTGCTGGCCTGCCTTGCCCACCTGCAACAGTGTCACTTGCTGGTGGCCTGGGCCTCCCTCTGTGGGGCAATCAATTGTGGAGCCACCAGATCGATCACCCTGCAGAGGGAGGCCCCACCCACCTACTGCAGAGCCACTGGTCAGGTAGCCTGGGCCTCCCTCTTTGAGGCAACTAATCATGGGGCTCCGTGATTGATCGCTGTGCACAGGGTGGCCCTGCCCACCTGGCCGGGGCTCTGTGATTGATCACTGGGCAGAGGGTGGCCTGGGCCTCCCTCTGTGGGGTGATTGTGGGGCGATGCCAGGCCCCCCGACCCCGGACCAATGGCATGGCACCTGCCTTGGCTGGCCTGGTCATCCAAAAGGTCATTCGGAAGGTCCTCAGGACTGCTGTTCGGTCGTTTGGTTTATTTGCATATTACACTTTATTATTATAGAGGCCCAATGCAAGAAATTCATGCAGGAGTAGGCCTTCCTTCCCCTGGCTGTCGGCACTGGCTTCCTTCTAGCACCCAGGACTCGGGCTTCCCTCACAGCCTCTGCTACGTCTGGAAGGACATCCAGTCTAATTAGCATATTACTCTTTTATTATTATAGACTAGGGTCCCTCAGCCCAGCCTGCCCCCGCTCACATACTGGGAGTCCTCAGGGGATGTCCTAGTGATGACTTAGGCCCCCTCCCTGCTCCCCTTGGGGAGCGGGCCTAAGCCGCAATCTGGCCTCCCTTTGTAGGAGGCGATTGGGCTGATCAGGGGAAGGCACCAGCCCCATCACCCTGCTGCTGCAGCCACTGCCAGTCACCGCAGCCACCAAGGTTTTTTCATCAACATGGACTCCAGTCCCTTCACCATGAAAAAGTGACAACTTTCTTTAGGCATTTTCAAGATGTGTCTTTCATAGGATATGACATATCTTTATTATTATTATTTTTTTATCCTCACCTGAGGATATGTTTCCATTGATTTTTAGAGAATGTGGAAGAGAAAGGGAAAGACAGAGAGAAACATCAAAGTGAGAGGAACACTTTGATTGGTTGCCTCCTGCATGAGCCCTGACCTGGGCCCCGGCCAGGGAGGAGCTTGCAACCTAGGTACATGCCCTTGGTCAGAATTGAACCCAGACCCTGCGGTCGGCAGGCCAGGCATTATCCACTGAGCCAAACCGGCTAGGGCAAGAGATGACATTTCTTAGCTCTCCAGCAGTGGATCTTCATTTTTTTCACCAGGAGTGTGGTGAAAAACCCTAGATCACCTTTTTGGATTCTTATTACCCAAGTTACTAAGAATATTACCAGTGGCATACAGGGAGCTTAGCCAATGAGCAGTCAGAAAAGGTGTTTCTTCTGTAGTTCACACCTGTTGGCTCGGCCCCTCGCCCAGGCCTGACGCCTTAGCCAGAGGCATCAGGCCTGGGCAGGGGACCCCCATCTCCCTCCAATGGCAGGATTGGCCCCTCGCCCAGGCCTGTTGCCTCTGGCTGAGGTGTCAGGCCTGGGCAGAGGACCCCCAGACCCCTCCGATAGCTGGCTCGGCCCCCCCCCCCCCCCCCCGCAGCTCCAATGGCCAGCTCCGCCCCTCCCCAGGAGCCCCTTCACTCAGGCCCTTCCTACGCTGCTCAGGGCCCACACGCAGCCTACCTCGAAGTGACCTGGGTGCTGATGATGTTCCTGGGACCCAGGCTACTGGGCGCCTATGTATGCAAATTAACCGCCATCTTTGTTGGGTTAATTTGCATACTCTCCTGATTGGCTCGTGAGCATATCAGAGGGACGATCAATTTACATGTTTGTCTATTATTAGGTAAGATAGATAAAGATATAGAGCAAGAGAGAATAAGGCTTTAGTAATTTAACTCATGGATTAGGGATTTTACATGCATGTTATTATGCATGTTGTCATCATATGCTTTGAGTAATTAAAAATGACAATTTCCCATCACAAACATTTACAAAATTCCAGTTTAGCTTAGGACATTTGGAAATATTATAATTATAAGCACCCAAGAAAGACTTCTGTGTTTATTTGTAGTTAAGATGACCAGGAGCCCTAGCCAGTTTAGCTCAGTGGACAGAGCATCTTCCTACAGATTGAAGGGTCTCAGGTTTGATTCCGTTCAAGGGCACATGCCCGGTTGCAGGCTTAATCCCCAATAGGGGGTATGCAGAAGGAAGCCAATCTATGATTCTCTCTCATCATTGATGTTTCTATCTCTCTCCCTCTCCCTTCCTCTCTGAAATCAATAAAAATATATTTAAAGGGTGGGAAAAAGATGACTAGGAAAAGTAAGGTGAGATGATCACACTCAACGCATGGCAAATTCAGTTGCAGCATGGTCAAACACTCAAGAGATTAAGCTGGCTACTTGTAGACCTAAATATGTTCTGTTTCATGGGACACTTTAGAGGATATTCATTATCTGAGCTCTTAACTGGCTTAGACCCCCCTTTTCACTTTCCTCACAATTCCCTTTCTCTATCTGAAGCCAAATTGAAAAGGGAGATGAAGCTGTACACACTGATTCAGTTTAGAGGCCCTGCAAGTAATAAAATAAATCATTAAACAACAAATAAAGTCTCAGGGGATACCAGGGGTATTAGTTACATATGTAAATTGACCTAACCAAGAACTTGTGCTTCTAGATTTATATCTTCAGCCAAATGATACTCATGTAGACCATCAGCTTCCTGCTGCCTCTGGCCTGGAAGTACATGGTTCCCATGTCTCAGTTTGGATGCCTTGCCATCCCACCCCAGCATCAGGTCCCCTCCCTCCTCACACTAATATTTGACAAGTTTTTTTCATTATTGTAGACACTTGCCATTGATTTATTTTGACCATCTTTCATGTCTTATTTAAGTGTTCTCTTTATCCCCTTTTTTGTTTTACTCTTAATGCTTCACTTTTTCAAGACCCTGTATAAAAAGACATATCTGTAAATACTTCATCATCTCATATTTGAGCCTCTACATCTACTCCCCCACCAGCCTCACATTTCTTTCCTTACCCTTTGTGCTTTGCTTCAGCTCTCCTTACTTGGATGTCAGTTGACATTCTCTGATAGTTATTTTCACTCCTTTTTTCTCATCTGCCATTACCTTTAACTCTGTAACTACATTGAAAGCCATGACACATTTGCATATAGGTTGTGTGAAGGGTGATGAGAACAGAATTGTCCTACTGCACAGTGAGAGCTTTGGTGTCCATGTTTGCTCCTCCCAATGGGCTGGCTTGAAAGAGGCATCTCATTTTACCTGACTTCATTAATTTATAGTCATGTGCCACTTAATGACAATGATGCGCTCTAAGAAATGTGTCACTAGGCAATTTGTCATTGTGCAAACATTATAGGGTGTAGTTACACAAACCTAGATGGTATAGTCTGCTGTCAGTAATTGTATGTGCTGTCATTTTATATGACTGGCAGTGCAATAAGTCTGATTATACCGGCATCACCACAAACATGGGAGTAAAGTGTTGTGCTAAGACATTAGCAAGGTTACCATGTCAAAAGACAATAGGGATTTTTCAGCTCCATTATAACCTTATGAGACCACTGTCACATACGCAGTCCATCGTTGACCAAAACATTGTAATGCAATAGACGACTATCTTCTTAGTCCAAAACCACAAATGTTATTAGACACATACCAAAGAGAAATTTTATAAGTTATTAGATTTAAAAAAACAAAACAAATTTTATGTTGTTTTTTGTTTGTTTGTTTTTACAGAGTAGTGAAAATAAAATAAGCCTTCCACAGAAGACCATTAAAAACTTATTTCTCTAATTAGGCAAATCGGTAGTGTCTAGTTCTTTAAATAACTCTTTGGGTTCTAAATTTAATAGTATTATTGGGGACAAAAAAAAATGGAGAAGAACTTTTTTCTCCTTTTCAAGCTGAGAGCAGCAAGATTTCATTTTGTTAGTAGAACTTGTAAGTCACTGCCAAAGGGAGAAACTTTTGGAAGTTTGTCATGGTAAATCAAATGTATTTGTCATGGGTTAAAGAATGGCAGAAGATACATGAAAACCTGATGCTGATCTCTTGGTTACAAATGACTTGCAGATGTTAAAATGTGCTTCCCAATAAATAAATAAAAGACAAAAATACCAGGCTGCCTGGCAAAAAGGGGCCAAACACCTGCCTCAAAACAATGGAAATCAAAATAAGCAGCAATAGCCTAGATATTCCTGAAACTTCCTTCCTAATAGCTAACAATAGCTCCTTGTATATTCTTTTTTTTCACATGAACTACAAATTCCTAGAATGAACACATATAAAGTGTGTGCCTGTAATTTCTTTCTCAGCACATGTGAGATGTACTCATTTCTGCAACTTTTGTGACATTGTGATTTATAAGGGACCTGGTTCTAAAATGCCAGTTGCAGAGCGCTCCTTCAGAGCAGCTTTGCAGGGCCTGGCACCAGGCTCCAAATGACTAGCAGCTGCCTGCTTCTGCTTCCAGTTCATGGTAGAGAATCAGGAGAATTTTCCTAATGTGTCAAGTGGTAGTGAGGTAGAGCCTCTCCTTTTCCTACCAGTTTGAGATAGAGTTCAAATCTTAAGTTGGATTGTTTCTCAAACCAAGCAAACTACAAGAAGACATCTAGCTCAAGAATAAGGAATTACAGGTGACCCACTGGAAAAAACAAGTTAATTTTTCAGGTCAAGAGGCAAATAATAAATTACCTTCTAGAATAATCAGACCAAAGTTTCATATTTACAGGCAAATCTCATGAATGTGTTAGTCAAAGGATTTACAGACTCCAGGAGCATGTACAGTAGAGAAAATGGATTATGAAAATCGATAAGGATTAATCAAACATTCTGAACTTTTTATTTGACAATGTATGTTGTAAAGACATCATTGTGACATGGTTCAAGATACACTATAGTCAGGCTATATGAATTTTGACTCAAAGACCAAAACAAAGAATCCATTTTTTAAAAGCCCTTTTAAAATAAATTTAGGAAAACAGTAAACCCCTGAGGGAAGGAGACTATGGTTGGGCATTACTGTTAAAAGAAATACCGCCCCACCCCATATAATGGGAAGTGGGTTTTTTTATTCACATGTATACATTTGATCTGTGCTTTGGGGGGAGTTGAATTTCCAGTAGCAATTGGCAAGGGGACTTTTGGTGTTTGGGTTTACATTTATCCTTGAAAGATTTGCTTCGGTTAAATGTGAGTTAACTGCATTTAGACCTAGTTAAATGGTATAATTAAAATAGTTAGATTATTGGCAAACAGAATGAGCAGCTGATACAGATAACATCCACCCCCGAGTTGGCGAAGTGTACTCAGCTGGTGAGACAGTTTGCATCCAGGAAGGGCGGAGTTCCCCTGGAAAGTACTAGAGAGCAAGCCACATAACCAGACACCTGGAGAGGAGGTGCAGTGACGTGTGCAGCTCACTCCCATCCAAAGAGCAGCAGCCGTGCAAGCAGTCCACCCCCATCTGAGGAGCAGCAGACTTGCAATCAACCTGTCCAAGTCCAAGGAGCAGTAGCCTCACAAGCAGCCCACCACATCAGAGGAACAACAGCAGCGTGTAGCTAGCCCCCATTCAAGGAACAGCAGCCATGTGAGCAGTCTGCCCCAGTTCAAGGAGTAGCAGCTGCATGTGTAGCCCACCCCCATCAAAGGAACAGCAGCCTCATGATCAGCACACCCTCTGTCTGAGGAACAGCAGCTGTGGGAGAAGCCTCCCCCCATCAGCCAGAGGAGGCACCACGGCTGTGAACAGCATCCACCAGAGGAGCTGCTGCCAACTGAGAAGCAGCTGCTACCGCAACTGCCCGAGGAGCAACTGCAGCCCGAGGAGCCACAGCCACCCAAGGAGCAGCCCTTGAACGACTCAACATCTAGATCTGTCGGTGAGATCAAACATGGGTAGACAAAGGAACCCCCACAGGAAAGAAAAGGAGGACTCGCCAAGAAAGCAGCTAAGTGAAACAGAGGCATGCAACATGTCAGAAAAAGAATTCAGATTAAGGGTCCTAGAGTGCATAAACTGGATGGAGGAAAAAATGAACAACTTATGCAAGAAACAAGAAGAAACAGATGAAAAAATCAACAACTTATGCAAGAAACAAGAAGAAACAGATGAAAAAATCAACAACTTATGTAAGAATAAAAAAAAATGAATGAAAAAATCAATAACTTATGTAAGAACCAAGAGGAAATGAAGAGTGATATAGCTGCAATAAAAAACACCATTGAAAGTTTCAGCAGTAGACTAGGAGAAGCGGAGGACCAAATTAGCGAATTAGAAGACAGGGAAACAGAATACACCCAAAATGAACTGCAATTGGAGAAAAAAATTAAAAGACAGAAGGAGAGCCTAAGGGAGCTATGGGACAACATGAAATGAAACAACATACGAATAATAGGGGTACCAGAACAACAGAAAGAGGAACAAGGGTTAGAAAACCTATTGGAAGAAATAATATCAGAAAACTTCCCTGAGTAGGGGAAGAAAAAAGTCACACAAGCACAGAGAGTCCCAAACAAGATGAACACGAAATGAGCCATGCCAAGACACATCATAATTACCATGGCAAATGTTCAGGACAAAGAGAGAATCTTAAAGGCTACAAGAGAGAGAGGGAAAGTTACATACAAGGGATCTCCCATTAGATTATCAAATGATTTATCAAGAGAAACACATCAGGCCAAAAAAGAATGGACAGAAATTTACAAAGTGATGCAAAGCAAAGGACTGAATCCAAGAATACTCTATCCAGGAAGGCTATCATTCAAAATTGAAGGCAGAATAAGAAGCTTCACAGACAAAAAAAGGTTAAGGGAGTTTATCACCACCAAGCCAGCAATGCAAGAAATGCTAAAGGGACTGGTGTAAAAAGAAGAAACCAAAAGCTAAGAAAGAAAACAGGCACAAAAAATAGAAATGGCTACAAACAAGTAGCTTTCAATAATAACTTTAAACTTAAGCAGACTAAATGCTCCAATCAAAAGACATCAAGTGGCTGTATGGATAAAACAATATGACCCATATATTTGCTGTCTACAAGAGACCAACCTCAGAATAAGGGACTCACACAGACTGAAAGTGAAGGTATGGAAAAATATCTTTCAGGCAAATGGAAATGAAAAGAAAGCTGGGGTAGCAATACTTATATCGGACAAAATAAACCTCAAAGTGAAGGCCATAACAAGAGATAAAGAAGGCCACTTCATAATACTAAAGAGATAAATACAACAAGAAGATATAACCTGATTAACATATATGCACCCAATGTAGGAGCACCCAAATACATAAAAAAATTCCTGGAAGATATCAAGGGAGAGATCAACAAAAATACAATCATAGTAGGCTACTTTAATACATCACTGACATCACTGGATAAATCCTCTAGACAAAAAATAGGCAAAGAAAAGGCAATCATAAATGACTCACTAGATCAGATGGACTTAATTGACATCTTCAGAACATTTTACCCCAAAGCCATGGAATATACGTTCTTCTCAAGTGCACATGGGACATTTTCAAAAATAGACCACATATTGGGTCACAAGCAAAGTCTCCCCAAATTCAAGAAGATTGAAATCATACCAAGCATCTCCTCAGATCACATTGGCATAATATTAGAAATAAACTACAATAAAAACAACCCAAAATACTCAAACACCTGGAAGCTGAATAGCATGTTATTCAATATTGATTGGGTTACTAATGAGATCAAAGAAGAAATTAAAAACATCCTGGAAACTAATGACAATGAAAACACAACAATCCAAAATGTATGGGACACAATAAAAGCAATCCTGAGAGGGAAGTTTATAGCCCTACAGGCCTACCTCAAAAAACAAGAAAAAATGGTAGTAAGTCATCTGACTCTACATCTCAAAGAATTAGAAAGAAAGCAACAAGAAAAGTCCAGAGTGAGCAGAAGGAAGGAGATAATAAAGATCAGAGCAGAAATAAATGACATAGAGACCAAAAAAACAATACATGAAATCAACAAAACCAAGAGCTGGTTCTTTGAAAGGATAAACAAGATTGATGAACCTCTAGCCAGGCTCACTAAGAAGCAAAGAGAGAGGACCCAAATAAACAAAATCAGAAATGATAGAGGTGAAATAACAACAGACCGAACAGAAATACAAATGATTGTTAAAAAATACTATGGAGAACTCTACTCCAACAAACTAGACAACCTGGAGGAAATGGACATATTCCTAGAAAAATACATCATTCCAAAACTCAATCAGAAAGAATCTAAAAATCTCAATAGGCCAATAACTATGGAAGAAATTGAAGCAGTCATCAAAAAGCTTCCAGCAAACAAAAGCCCAGGGCCAGACAGCTTCACAGGGGAGTTTTACCAAACATTCAAGGAAGAACTAAAACCTGTCCTCCTCAGATTATTCCAAAAAAATTCAAGAGGGAGGAACACTTCCAAGCTCATTCTATGAAGTCAGCATCACCCTAATACCAAAACCAGATAAAGACAACACAATGAAAGAGAATTACAGGCCAATATCCCTCATGAACATAGATGTCAAAATCCTCAACAAAATCTTAGCAAATCGGATCCAGCATTACATCAGAAAGATCATACACCACGACCAAGTAGGATTTACCCCAGGGATGCAAGGATGGTACAATAACTGCAAATCAATAAACGTGATAAATCACATAAACAAATAGAAAGAAAAAAACCATATGGTCATATCAATTGATGCAGAAAAAGCATTTGACAAAATCCAACACCCATTTCTGATAAAAGCTCTCAGCAAGGTGGGAATAGAAGGATCATACCTCAACATAATAAAAGCCATATACGACAAACCCACAGCCAACATCATACTCAATGGACAAAAACTAAAACCATTTCCCCTAAGAACAGGAACAAAACAGGGATGCCCACTCTCACCACTCCTGTTCGACATAGTACTGGAGTATTAGCCATTGCAATTAGACAAGAAGAAGAAATAAAAGGCATCCAAATTGGAAAAGAGGAAGTAAAACTGTACTTATTCACTGATGACATGATATTATACATAAAAAATCCTAAAGACTCCATCAAAAAACTATTAGACTTAATAAATGAATTTGGCAATGTATCAGGATACAAAATTAATGCCAAGAAATCTATGGCATTTCTATACACCAATAGTGAACTTACAGAAAGAAAAACTAAAAAAGCAATCCCATTTACCATTGCACTAAAAAAATTAAGATACCTAGGAATAAACTTAACTAAAGAGATAAAAGACCTCTAATCAGAAAACTACAGGATGTTGAAAAAAGAGATAGAGGAAGACATAAACAGATGGAAGAACATACCATGTTCTTGGATAGGTAGAATCAACATCATTAAAATGTCCATACTACTCAAAGCAATCTATAAATTCAATGCAATCCCCATTAAAATATCAACAGCATATTTCACAGACCTAGAACGAACTCTCCAAAAATTCATCTGGATTTAAAAAAGACCCGGAATAGCTGCAGCAATCCTAAGAAAGAAGAACAAAGTAGGTGGGATCTCAATACCAGTTATCAAGCTGTATTACAAAGCCACTGTTCTCAAAGCTGCCTGGTACTGGCACAAGAACAGACATATAGATCAATGGAATAGAATAGAGAGCCCAGAAATCGACCCGAACCAATATGCTCAATTAATATTTGACAAAGGAGGCATGAACATACAATGGAGTCAAGACAGCCTCTTCAATAAATGGTGTTGGGAAAATTGGACAGATACATGCAAAAAAATGAAACTATACCACGAACTTACACCATACACAAAAATAAACTCAAAATGGATAAAGGACTTAAACATAAGACGGGAAACCATAAAAATACTAGAGGAATCCAAAGGCAACAAAATCTCAGACATATGCCGAAGCAATTTCTTCACTGATACAGCTCCTAAGGCATTGGAAACTAAAGAGAAAATGAACAAATGGAACTACATCAAAATAAAAAGCTTCTGCACAGCAAAAGAAACCATCAACAAAACAACAAGAAAGCCCACTGCATGGGAGAACATATTTGCCAATGTTATCACCGATAAAGGTTTGATCTCCAACATTTATAGGGAACTCATACAACTTAACAAAAGGAAGATGAACAACCCAATCAAAAAATGGGCAAAGGACCTAAATAGACACTTTTCAAAAGAGGACATTCAGAAAGCCAAGAGACATATGAAAACATGCTCAAAGTCACTAATCATCCGAGAGATGCAAATCAAAACAACAATGAGGTACCATCTCACACCTGTCAGAATGGCTATCATCAACAAATCAACCAAGGACAAGTGCTGGTGAGGATGTGGAGAAAAAGGAACCCTCGTGCACTGCTGGTGGGAATGCAGACTGGTACAGCCACTATGGAAGACAGTATGGAGTTTCCTCAAAAATTTAAAAATGGAACTCCCATTTGACCCAGTGATCCCACTTCTAGGAATATATCCCAAGAAATCAGAAACACCAATGAGAAAGGATATGTGCACCCCTATGTTCATAGCAGCACAATTCACCATAGCTAAGATCTGGAAACAGCCTAAGTGCCCATCAGCAGATGAATGGATTAGAAAACTGTGGTACATCTACACTATGAAATACTATGCTGCTGTAAAAAAGAAGGAATTCTTACCATTTGGGACAGAATGTATGGAACTGGAGAGCATTATGCTAAGTGAAATAAGCCAGTCAATGAAAGAAAAATACCACGTGATCTCACTCATTTATGGATAATTAAGACCATTATAAACTGATGAGCAAAAATAGATATAGAGGCAGAGCAACATCAAACAGACTGTCAAACTACAGTGGGAAGGCTGGGGAGGATTGGGGGGTGGGAGGGGGGGTGGATAAGAGATCAACCAAAGGACTTGTATGCATGCATATGAGCATAACCAATGGACACAAGACACTGGGGGGCACGGGAGGCTAGGGGAGGGTCAAGGGGAGAAAAAAATAAGGAGACATATATAATACTCTTTGTAATACTTTAAGTAATAAAACAATTAAAATAAAAAAATAAAATGAGAAAAAAATAACAAATAAAATAGATTTTAAGGTCAAACATCTTTAGAGTCTATTGCTTTAGCAGTTTAATTTTATGGAAAAGTAACAAAAACAATGAAGCTAGCTTAAAAGAACACCTGCTCAAAGAAAAGCACTGTGGAAAAGATCATATCTGAAATCAAACAAATGTTACAAACTATACAATAAAATGAAACATTACTTTTAGAATGCCTTTAATGAAATAATGAATATTTACACAATCTATATATATAAAAGGCTGAGTGACTGACCATCTGTCCATCTGACCATCCAACCAATTGGCTGGTACATATGAAGCGCTCTGGCAATCCTATCTAATAATAGACAAACATGGTAATTGACCATAAGTTCGCTATGCCTCCCATTGGCTAATCAGCGTGATATGCAAATTAACTTCCAACAATGATGGCGGTTAATTTGCATATACCAGCTGGGAGCAAAGACTGAAGACAACATGGAAGCCAAGTGCTACAGAAGGGAGCTAAGTAGAGGCTGCGGAGACAGGAACGGAGCCAAGGCTGCGGAGGTGGGAGGGCAAACCTAGCTGGAGAGGCTGGGAGCGGGAGGGGAAACCCAGCCACAGCGGCTGGGAGCGGGAGGGCAAATCCAGCCGCAGTGGCTGGGAGCAGGAGCGAAGCCCGCCTCAGAGGGTTTCTCTCCCTTCTCTGCTTTGCTCCAGCCTCAGGAAGCCCTATTCTTGCAGGAATCTTCCTGCAACAGGCCTCTAGTTTAAAGATAAATGTTGACTTACGCATATTAAATATTTTGTATTTTAATTTTTAATACTATATTATATATACTATTTTGACATGTAATTTTTTGCAGTAACATAATTACCACACAAATATTTCTTCTAATTAATTTCCTTTCAATGTGCATGAGTCCATGCACTGGGCCACTAGTACAATAATAAAACAGAATTTAGAAAACCACATGGTCATTTTTACTTCCTCTCAATTGATCACAATCATTCTTAGTAAAGAAATTATCAGGCAAAAATTTAAACAGATAAAAACTATTGAAATGAAGATATTCATAAATTTATTCATATTCTCACATGGTACATAGTGCACAATAAAAGCACAAATGCAAAGGCAAACCAGCAACTGAAAATTTCCTAGAGATTAGCCTTCCTATATAATAAAAGCCTAATATGCAAATCAACCAAATGGCAGAACGACCAGTGGAATGACCAGTTGCTATGATGCACACTGACCACCAGGGGGAAGATGTTGAATTGCAGTAGCTGCCTCCAGCCAACAGGCCCCAGGCCAGCCAAGGCGGGTGCCAGTGGGAGGGCCCCAATCAGCCCGCTGGTCACCCCTCAGATAGGCCCTGATTGCTGGCCAGGCCTAGGGACCCTGCCTGTGCATGAATTTTGTGCACCAGGCCTCTAATATTAAAATAATTTTCATTTAAAACATTTCCAAAGTTCAACTAAAGGGTAAGCTACCTATATTTTGTATATTATTCCTACAAAATTTTGTATATGTCATTTATTTTTATAGATTCAAAACTTCAGAAAATATATGACTTATCTGGGATATTATTTAGACAGTTCCTCAAATCTCATTTTCAAATAGCTATTCAAAATATTTTCACTTTAAAATTACCTTATTTTACATTGTTTTTGCATAAGAGGTGGCTACGATTTCTTTTAAGACACTACCAGTAGATGATAAAATTTTACCTTCTTAAATATAATGATGAGACCATAGTTCAAACATTTTTTTCAAAATAGAATAAAAAATTTTGAACAGAGTCAATTTTAGAAAATTTGTATTTAATTTTCATTACAGAATTTTTTCTGACGTAGACATGTAAGTAAAAATCACTGTTTTGTGGCCTTGACTTTATTCTGTTTTAAATTATTAGTAGAAGCTTCCTGAGTTGGCATCTACATCACATGAAACTATGGAAGCATTCTCATCAACATTTTCATGGATCCTATCAGCTGTGATTTCTAGAGTGATGCTATTGAGAAATGTGCTCTCAGAACATGTTTACAGTCTTAAAGAGCTTGCAAGAACTCCTGAGGTGGTTTAAACAGTTCATATCTCAATGAGATTTTTGCTATTAGAAAATAAAGAGCAAAACAGGCTTTTTCTGCAATTAGTACAATAGAAACATATGACAGCTTTCTTTTTATTTATTCCATTTTATTAACAAAGAGTTTAAATGATCTTGTGTATTCTAATTCCCTAGAAAAACTATGAGGTTGATAAGAATTAGGCTTTAGCCGAAACCGGTTTGGCTCAGTGGATAGAGCATCGGCTTGCGGACTGAAAGGTCCCAGGTTCGATTCCGGTCAAGGGCGTGTACCTGGGTTGCGGGCAAATCCCCAGTAGGAGATGTGCAGGAGGCAGCTGATCGATGTTTCTCTCTCATCGATGTTTCTAGCTCTCTATCTCTCTCCCTTCCTCTCTGTAAAAAATCAATAAAATATATTAAAAAAAAAAAAAGAATTAGGCTTTATGAATACTGAAATTAAAGCGGGAGTCTGGGGTAAAGGGTCGACTCACATTTAAAGAATCGTCATGACCCAGAACTGCAGTCTAGGGGACTTGCAATAACCTAGTGGCCAAATACATTTTCACAGGAGCACACTCAACAGAAGGAAGGGCAACTTGAAAGTCACAGCTTCTCACAGAACCTGTGCAATTCCTTGCTGTCTGGAAGAAAGCAGATTTGCTGGGAGAAGAGACTGGCTGCTGCAGAGTGGAAGAAAACGGCAGGGAGATACATAGTTAGCAAACAGTAACATCTTTTTTTGGCTCCCAGTCCCCACTCTTGGTTCAATGATGCATCCTCTTCCTGGTTACTAATGACTAACCCTGGCTAAGGTGCTAACTGAGGCACAAGTACTGACCTCTCTTGAACCTTTTAATAGTGGTTTTTGTGGTCCAAATTGTCATCACATCTCAAGACGATTAATTAATAATAACAATAACAACGTGGGTCAAGTCCTTCTCAAACTCTCTTGCTTAAACTTCATAATAACCCTACTAAATAAGAATTATTCTCAAATGTTCCATATTGAGGTTTGGACAGGTAAGGAATATGGCCAAGGTCATACAGCTCATAAGTGGAAAATCTGGGATTCAAATGAGGTAGGTTTGATGGCAAATCCACTGCTAATTCCATTTCACCTTGCTGATTAGTAATGACCACTCAGAATACATAACAGAGGTTGGGGGAGATATGTTCTTTATAAGGGGTCCTCTTTACATCTCTAATCCCATTACATAAATGAAAGCCTATTTACAGGGCTGACTCTAATCCAAATTTTTTATAAGTGTTGTTCAGCCTGTTTCATATTGCTTTGCCAAATCTAAGGATAGTCTATTAAACCATATGGAACCTAGATGATATCTTTGGATAAAAACAACTTTATAAATTACCACTAGATTCGGGTGGAAGTTTATGTTACTCAAGTGGCCCAAACAGGGGGTTTATTCCATGTATGGAATCAATTTGTCAGTGCATAGACAGGCTAAGACCAGGGAAGCCACTTATAGCTTTTACCCACACAGTATGGTATATGAGAGACTTCCCATGGGAGATGAGCTTTGTCTCATTTTCCAGGTCCTTGTGTTTAGTGCATTGTATGAGCTGCAGTTCCCTTGATTGTTTATTCTGTCTCTCTGTCCCACCACAACCTTCATCTTCTGTATAGCACTTCCTGGATCTGTAATACTCCTGAGCACTAATTAATTTATTCTATTAATATTTATTTGATTCTAAGTACTCGGCACCAAGGACTCAGATAGTGATGACTCTCTGGTTTTTCCCTTAAGGGTTCTTATCTCTTATTTCTAACCATTTTGGGTGGTCCAGATCTGGCATAGAGAGCACATTACCCATAAGCAGAATGATGGTACCCACTAGTCATAGGCACAGATGTGGTTTTAGACATTGTGTATGTTGAGAAAGGGTTAGTGGTCATTTCCAAAGCTGCAGAGTGCTGTAGGAAGTAGTATGCTCCCTCTTAAAGGGCCAGTGTCTCTTAAAGAGTGTGGTTTCTTCTAAACATCTGGGCTTAGATTATTAAAGAACTTTCTTAATCTTTTCTTTAAATCTTTATGGTTGAGATTATTACAGATATCCCCTTTTTCTCCCCCTATTCCCCCCCCCCCCCATTCCTGCCCCATCCTAGGCCTTCACCACCCTATTGTCTGTGTCCATAGATAATGCATACACCCATATAAGATCTTCGGTTAATCTCTCTCCCCTACTCCTTCCTCCTTCCCTCTGAGATTCATCAGTCTATTCATGTTTCCATGCCTCTGGTTCTATTTTATTCACCAGTTTATTTTGTTTATTAGATTTCTGTTTGTTTATTTTGATTTTTAGATTTAATTGTTGATAGGTATGTATTGAACTTTCCTAATCTTGGTAAATTGCCCCTTAGTCCTGGATATTTTATACATGGGTTTGATAACATAGTTTTATGAAATATGTTATCAAACCAGAGGAGTTTCTGATCCAGAATGTCTTTGATTCACATGGTGAACGATTTTCTCTAGAAAAGGAAGAAAGGTGATCAGGCTTGTTTCTTCAGTGCTTTTGAACAAGACAGATGATTATCTTGGGTCCAGTGATTTGCAAGTGTGGGATGCCCTCCTTTGTATGAGGAGTTTCTTCTTCCAAGGTCTTCCCTAAATAAAATTTTATCTTATAATCCCATCTCTAATTTGAAATTCCTTATGAATGAAGTGCATAAACCCATGGCTCTTGAACTGTATGACCCTCTTGGCTTCTTAAATATTGAAATTAATTCTGGAGTAAGATCTCTAGGATGATAATTTGCATTAATTATGATCACATCTGAAATTCTTGTCTTAACCATTCACTAATCTAATTATTCCTTTTTTGAATTTAATTCAAAACAAAAGGAAATAATAACAAAGATATAAGGGTTTCATAGGATTCATTTAAACCAGATAAATCATTTTGAAATAGTATGTTTTGTAGTAGACTCCTTTCTTCCAATAATATTAGAAATTAATACAGAAAACAGACAATAGAATTGTTCTTATTGAATAGAGAAGAGAGCCTTCCTTCATTTTGTCCCTTTTTTTCTGTCCACATTCTGCCCCCATCATGTAGGACATCTAAAGGGCATGTATGGACATCTAGAAGTAGACTTTAAAAATAAAACTAAATTATCCACCTTTACAATTGCATCCAGCTCTAAAATTAACATCATGCTTTCTAGTCAGCCACAGCCTTACTGCAATTCATGTCTTTCGAATGCTGCTATTTCAACATATCTGGAATCTGAATAGCTGTGCTGATTATCATTACCATTCTTTTCACAATATTAATTGTTCTTTCACTATATCATGTAAGGTTTCCTGTCCCCTCACCTGCCCAGATAAGACTGTATCTTGCACAGAACCAAGTATAGAATTAGATGCAATAAACATTTTCAGTGTATAAATACTCAGACCCAACAGCTGAAATGCTTGTAAGGCCTGTTAGGGCTGGAACCATGTCTTCCTTTCTCACCTTTGTAGTCCCAATGGGACATATTAGGTGCTTAATAAATGTTCATTGAATGAATAAAATTAATTAGTTTAGATTAATTTAGTAAAATATTAATTTTACCTAGAAGTTCTAATTTGTCACTTAGGCTTCAGTATTTTCATCTGAAAAGCAGTATCTAGTCTATGGAGACAATAGAGAAAATAAATGTAAGGCCTAATAGCAACTGACACTAAGTAGATGCTTAGTTAATATTTGTCAATAAATGAAGCATGTTTCCTTTTTGCAGTGGTTGAGTGTTTGAATTTACTGAATTAGTCATTTGCTTTTATTATCTTAATGAGGTATTGTTGTTTTGTTTTCTTCACCTAGAAAACAGAAAATAGTAATAAATTTGCCTTTTACATAATTCTAAGTGCTACGAGGCTTTACTTTGGGATAACTTTTGTTGCCGTTCAGAGACTATAAAGTATTCTACAATGGAAATAGCCTCTTTGATTTAATTTACCAATAACTCAGAAGCAGCTGCAGACAATCTTTTTCTTATGTTCCAATATATATATATATTCAGAAGGAAAAAGAAGCAAGGAAACTCTTATCCCCAAAAAATAATGTTTTGGAAAGTTTCAATGTAGTGAAACTTGGAATTACAATAGAAATTTCTTACAAACCTAACTACAGCTTACACTGAGGTGAATAGCATAATGCATATTCTGGTACCCAATCTAATTTACTCTGTAATTGTACAAGACAGAAAAAAAAGAATACAAACAAAAAGAACAGCAATGTCTTTTAAAGTGAAGAGCTGGTAAGACATTATTGAGAAAGCATATTTGTGAGCAAAAAATAAAAGTGGGACCTATATGTATCTACTTCTTCCTTCTATTTCTTTATAAGGTATTCATTTAAAAGGAATTCACTATTTTCTCATGTAGTTTACTTGTTAGATGAGACAATTTCAGTTATTTTGCAGAGTCATTTTTCTGTTACATAATCACACAGACTTGAGTCTAATGCAACAGAAAATTACCTGGGTGGAATAACTTTCAGGTGCTGCTTTAACTCTAGAGGTTTTGTGCTTGCTTTTTGTTCACAAAGCTTTATTTTTGTTCAAACCTCTTCCAGAAGTCCTAATCCCAGTACCACTCAGGAGAAGCACTATATGTAGCTGTTAAGGTAAGAATAGGCATTAAAGTCGGAGGAAGTTGGTATTGAATTCCAGCTCCAACACTTACTGTCATTTATTTGTGGGTATATCCCTGGTCGCCAACAAGACTTCTTGATGAGACAAAGCTAACCTTACTGCTTTCTGTGGGGAGGGAGAACATGGCCTCCAGAGAGATCTGGTAGGCTCTTAGGGAAAAAGGGCAAGACTGGACCTTATGGAAAATTTGAAGGCTGGTTTATAGGTGAGTTTTTCAAATCAGAACCTTGATTAGAAGTAAGAATTATAATAAGACAGTCCAGAGTTTGTGACAAGAGTGAGGTGAAGGTTTTAGGACTAAGGGCAATTTTAAGGCACAAACTGTTTCCATTGAAGAAGTGATGGATCTTGTTGGTAAATTCCTGTAATGAACAATCCATTCATTTGACTGACAAGAGACTCCTGGAAAAGGAAAGCAGTGCTAATGTTGCAATGTTATAAGCTTCTTGCCTCTATAATGATTCATGCCACAGAAGCAAATACATGGCAGGAGCTCTAGGAGTAGATGGGCTCTCTACCCGCCCTGCCCAAGCCCTCTTTATTCATAGGCAGAGGGTAGAGAAAGCTTAGGAGATTCCATGTTTCCAGGGACACAGTGGTGATGTGTCTGCTTGGCATTTAAACAAGTTAGTCAAATTCAATCTAAATCCAATAAATCCAGATGTCTTTAATTGGGAGACATGAGCCACACTGACCAATACAATTTGCTTCTCTTCTTTTAATCTACTAAAATAGTTGGGAAATTGGGGTGGGAGGGAAGAGGGGGACATTAAAGAGGACATTGCATACACAGGAGGCTTGAGCTTTCCTGTTCAGAAACAGACCTTACTGTGAATCTTGGGAATTTAGCAGGAGTCGAATTGACTGCCCATTAGATTTATTTGTAGAAAACTTGCTGTCATTGTTCATTCTTGCTGAAAGTCACATTCCTGACTGGGCTATAGTGTGAGCAGGATAGAGTTGTTCTCATTAGAATCTCAAATGTTCTGGGAGGAGAAAAGAACCATTGTGTCCAGCACACCTTGGTGCTATTGGTCTCTGCTCATTACTGCCTATTGATTTCTCATGCTTTCCCTTTCTCTTTTGGAGCCTCCTTGGTATTATTCCAGCCTTTAATAACCTATCTTCCAATGTTTCCCCAAACAATGCATCTTTTGTATTAAGTGCCAAATTCTTACATTTGACTTTGCTTTTTGAACAAATATGAAGGAAGCTGTTTGAATTTTTTTTTAGTTATCTTAATTATTTTAAAATAGCAATTAAGACACCAACCAGAACTCTTGTGCTCTACTGGAAACAAAGTCATCATACTCAGCCTTCCCTATAATTGAATTATCGAAGCCTGCTGTCATTTTGGTTTCCATGCAGTACAGCCCCTCAAGAGCAATTTCATCATCCCTGAGGCCTGATAGCTAGTCCTAGAGCCGATTCTCTAAGGAACCTGAGATTGAATCTTACAAGACCATAATTTCATTTTCCTTATCTGTATTATATCATTTCCTGCCACATAACTGCTCTTAACATTGTTTGTATTGTCTTTATTGTATCTGTAAATTAAGTTAATAAAACTTGCACCATTTAAAATACTTGGAAGATTTTTAAAATAATTTTTGTAAAATAATTTTAGCATACCTAGTGGAGTTGGCTTGACTCTTACAACTGATCATAATCATGTCATTTCAAAGCATAACATTAATTCTTCATATTTTTCTTATTAATTAAAGTCTTGTAATCAATTTTATTATTTGCTCTATAGATGCCTGTTAAATCTAAGACTATCAGCAACCGTGTCTTTACGTTTTCTGTACTAACCTTTTGCAAACTCAGAGTTGAAAAAAGTAGTCCAGCTTTCTTTTAAATACCCAATTTTCATTATAATGCAAAAATAATTATTATTTTAACTGTACCATTCCTCTGATGGAAGCACCAATCAGTAGCTCTGGAACTAGTCCAACTTTCTTGACTGCATGTTGCTTTCACAGTATCTTATTACAGAGATAAACAGAATCAGGGTTATCATTTTAATTTAATCAAAAAGGCAGAAGAATGATTTACAAATTATTGTCACAGAATTGAGGAACCAGTTTCCAGGAAACCAAGACACACATCTGTTCCTGGGTCCCTCAGAACAGGACAGGGTCAGGGCCCCTCACTACGGACAAGCTGCCTGCTATTTGACACTATATTAGCACTCAGGGGCAGATGAAGCAGCTGGTTGGGCTATGCAAATTACATAATGAACTCTGATATAGCCACAAGTGTTTTTATGAGTTCAATTTAGGCAATATGTTGTGATCTGAGTTTGTGAGGGAAAAGCTATACTCAGACTTCAAACTAATTGTTTGAAGCATAATTGTATTGTATAGGGCAGGCAATGCCTTCCAAATCAAGACACATAACTCTATCTCTATTTGGGAGCTAATCAAAAATTCTATCCTTTTCAGCCAATACTCTCAACTTACAACAGCTTTCACATATCACAAATTAAAGCTTTTTATTTCTGAAACAAATCTTTTTCAAATATTTTAAAGACTTATTTCCTGACTAAAATGAATTTTTCTGTAATTTCCAGAGGAATAGTAATATTGCTGCTGCATGGAAGTCTTCTTATCATATAAGAAGAAGTTTCTCACTAGTTTTTGAAATGCAAAGTCAAGAGCTAACTCTGAAAATATCATCCATACCGTGTTGAGAAGACAAAGCTGAAATGACTGCGGTGCAGGGAGAATACCACCTCCACAGTTTCATAGCATCCTGGTCTGGGTGACTTTTTTGAGATTTTTGAGTTTGGTTTGTCAGGGAGGAAAAACTTTTCCTCTAACTTCTTAGGTTTGGTATTGAAGGTCTGCAAATTAAATGGACAAAAGGCAAATTAGCAAGAAAAGATACATTTTTATTCACATAAGCGTTCACAGAAAATTGTTACTCAAGAAAGCAGTTAGAATTTGAAGCTTATATACCATCTCAGTATGACAAAATCAGGGGGGAGAAGGGGCATTTATGGGAAAACAAATAATTTGTAGGGAAGACAAATAGGCCAATAGGAAAGACGCGTTTTCTGTACTAACCCTTTGCAAACTCAGAGTTGAAAAATCAGTCTCTGCTTTCTTTTAAATAATCAATTTTCATTATAATGCAAAAATAATAATTTTAATTGTGCCATTCCTCTGCTGGAAATATCATCAGTATGATAGCTTTGCAACCATCTGTTTAGATAATTTCTTAAACTGTTAGGGTCACCGAAGGAGGAATGCACAAGGCCAAATGGGGTAAAGAATTGTGAATTTATTAGGTCATTTGGAAAACCAGATGAGGCTGAGCCCCAAAATGGTGCCAGCCCCCAAAGATGGGGAGTCAGAGGTTTTTAAAGGACTCTAAGTGGAGAATTCTCTGTGCAAGTTCGGATTTTGGGAAATTCCAGAGGAAAGAGATAATGGTCGTAGCAAGTGGAAGTGGTCTAAGCAAGTGGTTTGTCCATTTGAAGTGGCCTAAAGGTCAGTTCCCAGGGGAGGGGGTATTGATTCAATTATTTGATCACACCTAATATTCCAGCCTTTTTTTTTTTTATGGAATAGGGACAAAGGTTATATCTTTCGTAGTTACTTCCTGCTGAGAGAGGATGTTGAGATCACAGGGCAATGGACTTCGATAGTAGTCAGCTGGACAAGGGGTCGCAGCAGCATGATTTCCCCAAGAGACTGGATGGTGAAGGCTCGAAAGCGGTCATGTTGAGTGAATTGGGAAGTAAAAGCTGGTCCTGAGGCTGCCACAGCATCACTTGTATGGTTTTGCTGCTTTTCTGGGCCTGGAGCTAAAATAGAACTGAGGCCTCGATGTTGTCTTCAGGGAGGAAAAGATCAGGGGTCTAAATTGCCTGACTACTGATATGAAAAGGAAGGATAGGTTACCCTGGGGGTGAGGTTCTTGTTTTCCCAGTTTTTCCCCTTGCTAGACATCCAGAGCTTTCTTGTAGGTCCTGAGACAGGATTTCAAAATAGGATAGAACAGTGGTTAGGCCCGCTATGCCAGTTCCAACCTTTGCTGTGATACCAAGGGTTATTAGGAGAGGGATTATCTGAACTGCCCTTTTGTGTCGGATATGGTGGGTTATGGGGACAGGTAAAGACTTATTATTGGAGGTACATCTACATTGGGTGAGAGATAAATGCGGGTACAGGTTCCTGTCCAGTTGGTGGGGAGACAGATATATGTGTTCTCCCCACAGAGGAAGAAGAATCCCTGATCATGGAGACAAGCTGAAAGGTGTAGGGAGAAGAGATGGACTAAAGGGTATGAGGTTCCTTTTCTCCGGTTCTGTGCTCCAAGCTGAGAGAATAGTCACCATGGTGCTACCAATAAGGAATGACAGATAAATGGTTGAGAATTTATTGCAGTGAAAGTAGGAGGGAATGCTAGATTGGGCTGTTATCCAAGGGAAAAGAGTAAGGGAAGGAAAGGAACAGTTGAAGCCTCGGGCCTTGATGGTTGGATAAGAAATAAAATGGACTGGCTATAGGAAATAACCATTGGCTTCCGGGAAGACCTGGTAGTCAACCCATTGGGACCAATGGCCATTTGATAGTTCTAGCTTAACTGTGGTGTTGCAAGATGATGATGGGAGATGGCCTATTGTTATATTGCCCTGTGACCTTATAAAGCATAAAGGATCTTGGGTGATTAGTGGAGTGTGTAGAGTGATAGGACCTGTGACCAGGAGGGAGGAAGAAGTTACCTTAGAAAGAGATTGAATATAAGTACAGAAAAGAAGGGAGGCTTGATTTGCCTGGGCTATAGGATAATTACCTAGAGGGTGTCTGCCTGTTTGAAAAATGTAGTTCCCTTTTCCTTTTTATAAGCTAGAGTGATTTTTGCCTGATTCCATCTCTTGATTGGTATAGGGATGGTGGTATACACTGAAGAGGAGAGGGAAAGTCAGAGCAGTGATTCCTTGCTAAGATTGAATTGGTTTGATTTAGGAGGGAATGAGTAAGGTTAAATGTTTGTTCGAGATGAGTGGAGGTGGGAAAGTTCCTTATGGGAATAAGAGAGGAGGGTTGGAATATGATGAGGAGAGCTAATCCCCACTTCCAGGGTTTGGATCGTCCCAAGGTGGGGAAAGGGTATGTTCGAGACCTAGAAAGAAGAAAATCTCATCCCATGAGTAATTGAAGTCCCCTTGTAGAAGGGAGTTCCATAGGAAGGTAAGAATCCTGATGCAAAGGGAGTGGGGACAGAAGCTAGAACCTAGAGGATTTGTATAGGAAGAGGAGATGGACTTACAGTGAAGTCAGGGTTGCTAGGGTCAGTACATAGTGGGTACATGTATGTAGGGGTACTCACTAATTAGTCCTCTTCCTCTGGGATGTGGTTAAGGCATAGTCTGGTGGGCCTGACCTGGTGGCTGTAATACTTAGGGGACTCCAGCTCATGTGATGGAGGTGTTCCTGGGATGGGTTTTAATCTGGAAAGGTGCAACCATGGGGTATGTCCTGATAGTTTAGCTGCAATTGGGGCAGTTAAGAGTACCTGATAAGAGAGACAAAATGGCAGCAGAATAGATGGACATCCCGAGCCTTGTCCCAGAGCAGATAGAATGAGCAGCTGAAATGAATGACATCCAACCCGAATTGGCAAAGGAGACTCAGCTGGGAGACAGTTTGCAGCCAGGAAGGGCAGAGGATCCCTGGAGAAAGCCCAGAGCACTGCAACCACGCAAGCAGCAAACACATGAGCAGCCTGCTCTGTCCAAGGAGCAGCAGCCCCGCGAGCAGCCTGCCCCAGGCCTAAGAGCAGCAGCCTCACGTGACCTGCCTCTGTACAAGGAGCAGCAGCTATGTGAGTGGCCCACTTCCCCATCCGAGGAGCAGCAACCATGCAAGCAGCCTGCCCAGTCCAAGGAGGAGCAGCCGCACGAGCAGCCTGCCAGGAGCAGCAGCCCTGCACAGTTTGCACTGGTCTGAGGAGCAGCAGCCACATGCAGCCTGCACCTGTCCAATGAGCAGCAGCTGTGTGAGCAGCAGCTGTGTGAGCAGCCCATACCTGTACAAGGAGCAGTAGCCCAGTAAGCAACCTGCCCCTGTCCAAGAAGAGGCAGGCTCACAAGCGGCCTGCCCCATCTGAGGAACAGCAGCAGTGTGCAGCCAGCCCCAATCCAAGGAGCAGCAGCCACGTGAACAGCCCGCCCTGTCCAAGGAGCAGTAGCCACGCTCAGCCCACCCCAATCCAAGAAGCAGCAGCCTCGTGATCAGCCCACCCCTGTCCAAGGAACAGCAGCTGTGTGAGTAGCCTCCCCCACCAGCCAAAGGAGACACCACTGCTAAGAACAGCACCCACCAGAGGAGCCTCTGCCAACTGAGGAGCAGCCACTTCCACGACCACCCGAGGAGCAACCACAACTCAAGGAGCCACTGCCACCCAAGGAGCAGCCCCTGCACAACTCAACATCTAGATCAGGGGTGGGCAACCCCAGGCATGTGTGCCAAACATGGCACACCAGTAACTTTCGCTGGCACGCGAAACCCTCTCTTATAATCTTCCATTTACAATTTTTGTGAACATTTGAATGACTTAAATGTTAAATTACAAGGAACTGGCAAGACACTTGATGTTATGTTTGGTTACAGAAAGACTTTTGAAAAGAAACTAGAAGTCTTTAAGAGGGATGTGGATGGTGAGAGATTTAGATATTTCCCAAAACTCAAGAGAAACATCAAAGACCTCCCAAAACATGACAAAACAGACTGTCAAAGCCTTCAAAAGCTGTTTTTAAACATCATCGAGTCAACTATTGAGCAATTCTTCTCAAGATTTGCAAAATTCAGAGAACTGGAAGAGACAGCAAAATTCATGAGGTTTCCAGACAGCATGAAACTGGAGGAACTAAACTTACAAATGTTTTCATGGATAGACATGGTTGACTTTGAAATGCAGTTGATTGAATTTCAGAGTAGCTCAATTTGGAAGCAGAAATTTATTGACCTTAGAGCTGATTTGGAAAACATTGAAAAAAAGCGATTAGAGACAGGAGTACCAGAGAGAAGTGTCAAAAACGAACTATTGAGGACTTGGAATGCCATTCCAGAAAAT
The DNA here is from genome assembly GCF_028538775.1 of Myotis yumanensis. NCBI lineage: Eukaryota > Metazoa > Chordata > Mammalia > Chiroptera > Vespertilionidae > Myotis > Myotis yumanensis. The sequence continues at coordinate 108,245,585 of NW_027223752.1, forward strand.
TTTTTCTGTTTAAAAAACTTTGCAACAGTGTTACTCTCCATGTTTTTATCCACATACGTTTGTGAATCTTTGTTCTCAGTGATGAATTTTGTTAAGTCTCATAATAGGAGTAGCCTGATGGATGAAAGTAGTAGCTCGTGCATATCTCTGAAGGTCACGAAATATAAACCTGATGTAAAATCTCTGTCATCAGTGATGCAGCAGCAAAACTCCCACTGATAATATCAAATGGAGTCATTAAGTTTTCTGTCGGACTATCAGTGTACATGTATACATTAAAAAATAAATGTATTTTTCATCATCATATACTGTGTTTTTGTCGCTCGAGTGAATTTTATTATTTCTTCAAGGTTCTTCACATACGTATACCTTAAGAGATATCAAGTAGGTGTAACATCTTCTCAAAAAATTAGGGTTCGCACGCAGAAGAATTTTGAGTCAGGATTTTGCTGGTTTTGGCACGCACTCACAAAAAGGTTGCCCACCCCTGATCTAGATCAATCGGTGAGACCAAAAAAGAGGAAGACAAAGAAACCCCCAAAGGAAAGAAAAGGAAGATTGCCAGAAAAGCAGCTAAGTGAAACAGAAGATGCAACATGTCAGAAAAAGAATTCAGAATAAGGGTCATACAGTTCATAAACCTGATGGAGGAAAAAATCAACAAATTATGTAAGAATCAAGAAGAAATGGATGAAAAAATTAATAACTTATGTAAGAATCAAGAAGAAATGAAGAGTGATATAGCTGCAATAAAAAAACATCATGGAAAGTTTCAACAGTAGACTAGGAGAAGTGGAGGACCGAATTAGCGAATTAGAAGACAGGAAGCAAAACACACACAAACTGAACTGCAATTGGAGAAAAAAATTAAAAGACAGGAGGAGAGCCTAAGGGAGCTATGGGACAACATGAAACTAAGCAACATGAGAATAATAGGGGTGCCAGATCAACAGGAAGAGGAACAAGGGTTAGAAAACCTATTTGAAGTAATAATGTCAGAAAACTTCCCTGAGGTGGATAAGAACAAAGTCACACAAGCACAGAGAGTCACAAACAAGATGAACCTGAAAAGACCCACTCCAAGACACATCATAATTACAATGGCAAATGTTAAGGACAAAGAGAGAATCTTAAAGGTTGCAAGGGAGAGATAGAAAGTTACATATAGGGGATCTCCCATCACATTATCAAATTATTTCTCAACAGAAACACGTCAGGCCAGAAAAGAATGGAAGGAAATTTACAAAGTAATGCAAAGCAAGGGACTAAATCCAAGAATACTCTATCCAGCAAGGCTATCATTCAAAATTAAAGATGAAATAAGAAGCTTCACAGACAAAAAAAAGGTTAAGGGAGTTTATCACCACCAAGCCAGTAAAGCAAGAAATGCTAAAGAGACTGGTGTAAAAAGAAGAAATAAAAAGCTAAGAAAGAAAACAGGCACAAAAAATAGAAATGGCTACAAACAAGTACCTTTCAATAATAACTTTAAATGTAAATGGACTAAATGCTCCAATCAAAAGACATTGAGTGGCTGAATGCATAAAAAAGCATGACCCATATATATGCTATCTACAAGAGACCCACCTAGGAATAAGGGACTCATACAGACTGAAAGTGAAGGGATGGAAAAAAGATCTTTCAGGAAAATGGAAATGAAAAAAAAACTGGGGTAGCAATACTTATACCTGACAAAATAGACCTCAAAGTGAAGGCCATAACAAGAGATAAAGAAGGCCACTTCATAATACTAAGGGCATCAATACAACAAGAAGATATAACCCTGATAAACATATATGCACCCAATGCAGGAGCACCCAAATACATAAAAAAAAAGACATCCTGGAAGATACCAAGGGAGAGATCGACAACAATACAATCATAGTAGGGGACTTTAATACACCACTGACATCACTGAATGAATCCTCTAGACAAAAAATCAGCAGAGATACAGCAATCCTAAATGACTCACTAGATCAAATGGACTAAATTGACATCTTCAGAACATTTCACCCCAAAGCCATGGAATATACGTTCTTCTCAAGTGCACATGGGACATTTCCAAAAATAGACCACATATTGGGTCACAAGCAAAGTCTCCCCAAATTCAAGAAGATTGAAATCATATCAAGCATTTTCTCAGAACACAATGGCATAATATTAGAAATAAACTACAATAAAAACAACCCAAAATACTCAAACACTTAAAAGCATGCTATTAAACAATGATTGGGTTACCAAAGATATCAAAGAAGAAATTAAAAACATCCTGGAAACTAATGACAATGAAAGCACAACAATCCAAAATCTACGTGACACAGTGAAAGCAGTACTGAGAGGGAAGTTTATAGCTCTATAGGTCTACCTCAAAAAACAAGAAAAAATGCTAATAAATCCTCTAACTCTACAACTCAAAGAATTAGAAAGAGAGCAACAAGAAAAGCCCAGAGATAGCAAAAGGAAGAAGATAATAAAGATCAGAGCAGAAATGAATGACATAGAGACCAAAAAAATAATACAAAAGATCAATGAAACCAAGAGCTGGTTCTTTGAAAGGATAAACAAGATTGATGAATCTCTAGCCAGGCTCACTAAGAAGCAAAGAGAGAGGAACCAAATAAACAAAATCAGAAATGAAAGAGGCAATATAAGAACAGACCCCACAAAAATACAAAAGAATGTTAAAAAATACTATGGAGAACTCTACTCCAACAAACTAGACAACCTGGAGGAAATGGACATATTCCTAGAAAAATACATCATTCCAAAACTCAATCAGGAAGAATCTAAAAATCTCAATAGGCCAATAACTATGGAAGAAATTGAAGCAGTCATCAAAAAGCTTCCAGCAAACTAAAGCCCAGGGCCAGATGGCTTCACAGAGGATTTTTACCAAACATTCAAGGAAGAACTAAAACCTATCCTCCTCAGATTATTCCAAAAAAATTCAAGAGGGAGGAACACTTCCAAGCTCATTCTATGAAGTCAGCATCACCCTAATACCAAAACCAGATAAAGACAACACAATGAAAGAGAATTACAGGCCAATATCCCTCATGAACATAGATGCCAAAATCCTCAACAAAATTCTAGCAAATTGGATCCAGCAGTACATCAGAAAGATCATACACCATGACCAAGTAGGATTTATCCCAGGGATGCAAGGATGGTACAATAACCGCAAATCAATAAACATGATACATCACATAAACAAACTGAGAGATAAAAATCACATAGTCATATCAATTAATACTGAAAAAGCATTTGACAAAATCCAACACCCTTTCTTGATAAAAACTCTCAGCAAGGTGGGAATAGAAGGATCATACCTCAACATAATAAAAGCCATATATGACAAACCCACAGCCAACATCATACTCAATGGGCAAAACTAACACCATTTCCCTTAAGAACAGGAACAAGACAGGGATGCCCACTCTCACCACTCCTATTTGACATAGTACTAGAAGTACTAGCCATTGCAATCAGACAAGAAGAAGAAATAAAAGGCATCGAAATAGGAAAAGTAGAAGTAAAACTGTCCTTATTTGCAGATGACATGATACTGTACATAGAAAACCCTAAAGACTTCATCAAAAAAATTATTAAACTTAATAAATGAATTTGGCAATGTAGCAGGATACAAAACTAATGCCAAGAAATCTATGGCAATTATATACACCAATAATGAACTTACAGAAAGAGAGACTAGAAAAGCAATCTTATTTACCATTGCACCAAAAAAATTGAGATACCTAGAAATAAACTTGACTAAGGAGGTAAAAGACCTATACACGAAAAACTACAGTACACTGATAAAGGAGATAGAGGAAGACAAACAGATGGAAGAACATACCGTGTTTTGGATTGGTAGAATCAACATCATCAAGATGTCCATACTACCCAAAGCAATCTATAGATTCAATGCAATCCCCATTAAAATACCAACAGCATATTTCACAGACCTAGAACGAACTCTCCAAAAATTCATCTGGAATTAAAAAAGACCCCGAATAGCTGCAGCAATCCTGAGAAAGAAAAACAAAGTAGGTGGGATCTCAATACCAGATATCAAGCTGTATTACAAAGCCACTGTTCTCAAAACTGCCTGGTACTGGCACAAGAACAGACATACAGATCAATGGAATAGAATGGAGAACCCAGAAATCAACCCAAACCACTATGCTCAATTAATATTTGACAAAGGAGGCATGAACATACAATGGAGTCAAGACAGCCTCTTCGATAAATGGTGTTGGGAAAATTGGACAGATACATGCAAAAAAATGAACCTAGACCACCAACTTACACCATACACAAAAATAAACTCAAAATGGATAAAGGACTTAAACATAAGACAGGAAACCGTAAAAATACTAGAGGAATCCATAGGCAGCAAAATCTCAGACATATGCCAAAGCAATTTTTTCACTGATACTGCTCTTAGGGCAATGGAAACTAAAGAAAAAATAAACAAATGGGACTACATCAAAATAAAAAGCTTTTGCACAGAAAGGAAACCTTCAACAAAACAACAAAAAAGCCCACTGCATGGGAGAACATATTTGCAAATGTTATCACCAATAAGGGTTTAATCTCCAACATTTACAGGGAACTCATACAACTTAACAAAAGGAAGATGAACAACCCAATCAAAAAATGGGCAAAGGACCTAAATAGATACTTTTCAAAAGAAGACAGAAGAAAGGCCAAGAGACATATGAAAACATTTTCAAAGTCCCTAATCATCTGAGAGATGCAAATCAAAACGACAATGCGGTTCCACCTCACACCTGTCAGAATGGCTATCATCAACAAATCAACAAAAGAAAAGTGCTGGTGAGGATGTGGAGGAAAAGGAACCTTTGTGCACTGCTGGTGGGAATGCAGACTGGTGCAGCCACTGACGAGAACAGTATGGAGTTTCCTCAAAACAGCTAAAAATGGAACTCCCATTTGACCCAGTGATCCCACTTCTAGGAATATATCCCAAGAAACTAGAAACACCAATTAGAAATGGTATATGCACCCCTATGTTCATAGCAGCACAATTCACCATTGCTAAGATTTGGAAACAGCCTAAGTGCCCAACAGCAGATGAGTGAATTAAAATCTTGTGGTTCCTCTACACAATAGAATACTACGCTGCGTTAAAAGAAAAGAAGCAGTTCTTACCATTTGCAACAGCATGGATGGAACTGGAGAACATTATGCTAAGTGAAATTAGCCAGTCAGAGAAAGATAAATATCACATGATCTCACTCATTTATGGAATATAATGAACATAAACTGATAAACAAAAACAGATCCAGAGACAGAGAAACATCTATCAAACTGTCAAACCTCAGAGGGATGTTACAGAAGAGTGAGGGTAAGGGGGAGAGATCAACCAAAGGACTTTATGCAAGCATATAGGCCTAACCAATGGACACAGCCAACAGGGGTGTGAGGCCATGAGTTGGGTGACGGGGGTAATGTGAGGATAAGGACACATATGTAATAACTTATTCAATAAAGAATTTTTTTAAAAAAAAGAGTACCTGATAAGGGTCTTGCCATCAGGGCTATAAATTATTGATGGATTTCTTTTAGGAGGAGTAGGGGGGAATATCTCCTGTAAAAGTTGTGGGAAGACCTGATCGGTATGTTCTTCAGTAATTATATGATGAGATTTAAAATGGGACATATTCTCCAAGAGAGGTCTCTGCACAAGAAAATTTTCCTAATAAGAAGGGTCTTCCATACATGAGTTCAAAGGGACTAAGGAGGGTGCACAGGGGGTTGTCCTGATGTGCATAAGGGCTAGAGTTAGGAGAGTAGTTTACAATTCTTTAGTTTTGAGAGTTAATTTAGTTAGGTGAGACTTAATTAAGGAATTTGCCTTTTCTACCTTCCCTGAAGATTAGGGTTGTGTAAGTTCCACTGGATGTTCAGAGTGGAGGAGACCTGCTGAGTTATTTGAGATATGAAAGCAGGTCTATTATCTGATTGTAATGAGGTGGGTAGGCCAAATCTGGGAATGCTATGCTGAATGAAAGTTTGAGTGAACTCAGAGGACTTTTCAGACCTAGTGGGGAATGTTTCTACCCAGCCTGAGAATGTATCTACTAAGGTTAAGAGATATTTGTTTTAAAGGGGGGAATGAAAGGGCGAGGGCTAGGCCCTCTACCTTGCCCCAGGGTAAGGGCTAGGCCCTCCACCTTGCCCCAGGGTAAGGGCTAGGCCCTCCACCTTGCCCCAGGGTAAGGGCTACGCCCTCCACCTTGCCCCAGGGTAAGGGCTACGCCCTCCATCTTGCCCCAGGGTAAGTGCTCCATCTTACCTTGGCCACGTGGTTGGCAAGGAGCTTCTTCCCGGAAGTCTAAGCCTCCGCTAGCCACACCCAGGAACAAGACACCGACTTGTGCCTGGCCAATCGGCAGAGCACAGTCCTTTCTCCTCCCCTTCCTCCAACTCCCCCTATATAACCCGTCTCCACACAGAGTTATCTCTCTCTGCTTCCTGTCGCTGCGTCGGCAAGGTGGGGGAGCCGAGCTAGCTCGAATAAAGACTCTTATGCTTTTGCATCGGAAAAAAAAAAAAAAAGAGATATTTGTTTTTTGTTTTTTTTTAATAGGGGCATGTGAGTGAAGTCAATTTGCCAGTCTTGTCCAGGGATTTGGCCCCTAGCCTGATGAGTGGGGAAAGAAGGAAGTCTAATGTCCTTAGGGAGATACTGAGTAACAAGTAGAACAGGTTTTGGTGATATCTTGCAGTAGGAAGGCTAGGCGAGGACATGTGATGGGGGTTTTTAGGAATTGTAAAGGTGGTCTGTATCCTATATGTAAGGAATTGTGAATAGCCTGTAAGCTATCATGGACCTGTCCCTGGGGAAGGATATATTTTCCCTGAAATTTTAACCATGGATCTTCCTGAGTGGCCTCAAGAGCTAATAAGGACTGAAATACCTCTGGAGTGTATTATGGTCTTATATGGGGTTTAGCTAAGAGTTGGGGAGATGGAGGCTTCCTCTGAGCCGCTGCCTTGGCCTTCTGGTCTGCTTTGTTATTTCCCTGTGTTACGGGATCATTCTTGACTCAGTGTCCTTTGCAGTGTATGACTTTTAAGAAGGCTAGAAGAGGGGAGAGAGGTTCCTAAATACCAAGCAGGAAGACCTGTTGAGGATTTCAGTGATAGTGTCAAGGACTGTGAATGAGCAGTGGAAATAAAGAAAGTCTAGGCTCAGATATAGAGACTTAAGCAACAGGAGAGAACCTGGGTGGGGCTGCTTTAGTTTACTAGGAGAAAAGGGGTCCCTTTGACATCAGGGGTGATCAGGTCCTGACTCACTGGACAACACAAACCTTCTATCCATTCATAAATAACCAGCTTTAGCCAAAAAATAAACAACCAGCATTTACATTTATGAACACACTTTCAACATACTCTTACTTTCAAGAAAATATACCTTCAACAAAGTATGAGACCTTCTGTAATAAAAACTAAGAGCAGGTGAATTAAAACTTGTCTAGCAATCAATGTTTCAGTATTTTATGTTATTTTAAAATATTTAGATGTTTCTCATTTAACCCAGCAATGCTCTAAAACCTTTTAAGTTTCCAAAGACATTGGAAAATTATATATAGGCATATGAGGCTGGAGAAAAGATGGAGGGGAAGAGGGAACAGGCCTAGCAGTCTGTTCCCAGGCCTCTAGCCACTTGGACTTAAAACTGCCACATTTTTTCTTAGAGATAACATGCTAAGGTTTGGATGATAATGAGTTCAGCTTCTGATAGTAGCCGGACTGTTAAATAAGCATTTGTAGTTTTGCAATAAAGAAAGTTGTTCTTTGGGAAAGTGGGGGAGGGGGGGCGGTGGTAAAAAGATGCTGACCTCAGAGCAGTTTTCAGGGCATTGAAGGGGGTTAGAATGCTGGCCTTGGGATATAAAGGCTCAGTGAGCGGTCCCTTTGCCAAGTCATGTCATAGAGGAGATTTGCAAGAAGACTGAAGTAGAAAACTCAGAAGTGAGAGTCGCCACCAGAGAGCCCAAGAAAGGAAAATATTTCTTGTTTAGAGGAGTGGACAATCATGGAAGAGATAAGGTGTTTACAGTCTAAGGAATGGCATGGCTTTGTGGGCTCAGAGTGAAACTGAAGTACGTGACTGTGGTTTGGGACAACTGAGTTTTATGAGGGGATGCATGGTAGCTCTGGGCGGGCACCAAGGTAGAACTAGAAAAGAGTGAATGGGGGTATTTAGTAAGATGCAGTGTAGAGGTGAGGTGGCTAATGATTGTGAGACTAATCTGTCAAGTCCCATAATAGAGACTTAGAAGGAGACAACGGTCCCAGCAAATCTGGAGAGAACAGAATAAGTGGACCCAGTGTCAATTAAAAAGGAGATTGGCTTACCTGCCACCACAATCATTACCTGAGGATCTATCCTGGTGATGTAAGTGTGGGGCCCTGTCAAGGCCTGGGCAGCTTCAGTCTTCAGTGGCCAGTCCCAGGAGGTCTGGGAGCTCCAAATCAGATCCAGAGGCTGGCCTTGCTGAGGTCCGACCTAGAGGGGCCAGACTACAATCTGATTTCCAGTGGTCTTCCCTTCCACACCCTGTGCAGGGCCCAAGCAGGAGTCTCGGGTTTGAGCAGGACTTGGCTCAGTGTCCTTCCTTGCTGCATTTGAAGCATGGGCACAGAGGCGGTTTTGCTCCTGACTTACCCTTGGTTGGAGGACTGGCACTTTGTTTGGGGTTCATGAGAGCGGTAGCTAGGAGCTGGAAGGCCTTTTTCTGGGCCTCAGCCTTGGCCTGATCTTGCCTTTGTTTTTGGATTTGGGTCTCCTCATCTATTATTAAAGACCTTAAAGGCCAGGTTAATGAGGTCTTTTTGAGGGGTTTGTGGACCTGTCCATTTTTTGAAGTTTGCAGCAAATGTCAGGGGTTGATTGGGATATATAATGGGTGTTCATAAGAAGTGTTTCCTCTGGGTAGGTGGACTCGAAGGTGGTAAATTTCTGTAAGGCTTCCATGAGGCAGAAGAGAAATGAGAACTGAGTTGTCCTCAGGGCCTTGAGTGATTTCATTAAGTTTGTCATAATTGACCGCCTTATGGGCAGCCTTTATGAGTCTGGCAATAAGACAGGTGATTATATAGCTACTGAGCCAGCACCCTGGAGAATTGACCTGATAATCCCACCTCGGGTCAGTTGAAGGGACTGTGTCAGCACCAACCAGGTTGGACACTGAGTCCTGTCTTTGGAGGGCATCAACATGGTCCTGAGCTGCTGGTCAGATGTATTCCTTCTCCTCTGGGGTGAGAGAGAAGGACATGATGACATAGATGTCATGCCAGGTCAGGTCATAGGACTGGGTAAGACACTCAAATTCCTTAGTAAAGGTGGTTGGGTCAGTGGGAAAAGTCCTGAAATGCTAATCAATCTGTGCAAGGTTGGACATGGAAAATGGGATGTGTACCCAGATAATACCCTCAGTTCCTGCTACCTCCCTCAGGGATAGAATGGGCACAGGAATAGAAGAGGCTGTTGAGGAGGGTGGTCTTTGGATGGCCCGAGAGCAAGTGTTAGGTGAGGAAAGGCTGTTTTGGAGCTTGCATTCTTGGGATTTGGGCTCTGAGGGGCTGGTGGAGAAGGTGATTGATGGGTCGGAGTGTCTTGGTTTTGGGAATCTACTGCAGATGAGGGAGGGGATGTGTATTGGGAGGTCAGAGGTCTACTGGGTCAAAAGTAGATTCAGAATCAGAAATGTTAGGGGTATGATGTTTTGTGTGAAGGAGAAAGATCTGGTGGGTAGAGCAGACTGACAGAGAGAGGGTTGAGACTAGAGGTTGAAAAAGGCCTAGATGTAGGGAATCTCTGACCATTTTCCATTGTGGTGACAGAAATTATCTAATGCACAATGTGTTAAAATAGAAAGTGCCATTTTCAGGCCAGTGAGACTCATTATTTAGTTTATATTGTGTCCAAACAGTGTTACAAAAGAAAATGAGGCACTTGGGCCTGATCTCCCCCATGAGTCTGAGGCAGTCAAGATTTTTAAGGAGAGAGCTGAGAGGGGTCATTTTTGGTGGTGCACAGGGAGTGTTCTCCATGATAAGGGGGTAAATGTGACCCACGAGGGGAGGGGTGAGTGACAAACCACAAGTCCAAAGGTGACTGTTTAGGGCAGGCATCCTCACTGCTAAACAAATCACCATGGGAAATGAGAGGTGACCCTCCAGACTGAGAGTCCCCAATCCAGAAAGACCCAAAGTCAAACAGCTGAGGAGTCTTCTGGCCTAGCACTAGGACTTTTGAGACAAGTGACTTTTGAGAAGTCAGTGAGAGAGAGTGGGCAGAAGACTGGAGATGAGGGGAATTGTGGAACGTCAGTCACCAAGAGAAGATTGGCCGGTGTGGGATGGAGGGTCAGCAATGGAGAAGGAGAGATTCCTGATCCTGCATCCTCCTTGGCTGGCTCGGGGAGGGGATTTCAGAGCGGGGGCAGGCAGAAGGGAGGGAAGCCTTATCAAGGCCGGCAATCAAGTCACCCAAATAGGATTCAGAGGTAAGCCCAGGTCAAGCTGCTACTGTCTACTGCTCTCCAAGTAGCAAACTCGGGGTGACTGAAGCTGCTTCCCCTTCCCTGTGGAACCCTCCTGGGTTTCAGCACCAAATGTTAGGGTCATCGAAGGAGGAATGCACCAGGCCAAAGGGGGTAAAGAATTATGAATTTATTAGGTCAACTGGAAAACCAGATGGCTGAGTCCCAAAATGGTGCCAGCCTCCAAAGATGGGGAGTCAGAGGGTTTTAAAGGACTCTAGTCAGGCTTTTTCTGGGTGGAGAATTCTCTGTGCAGGTTCAGATTCTGGGAAACTCCGAAGGGGAGAGATAATGATCTAAGCATGTGGAATGTCCTTGTGAAGGGGCCTAAAGGTCAGTTCCCAAGGGAGGGGGCATCAATTCAATTATTTGATCAAACCTAACATATACCAGCACTGATTTTGATTTTTTGGTGTCCAGAAATAGGAGATAATCTTCCCCAATTGCAAAACATTCAGTTGAAGAGATTAAAAATGGTGGCAGTGTAAGTGGATGCTGCACTAACATCCTCCCAGGAACAAACTGGAATTACAACTCAAATACAGAAAAACTTCCTGAATAATCAACAGAAAACTCACAGGAGAGAACCCTGACACCTAAAGATGGAATGTAGAAAGCACCTAGAGACTGGTAGGAGGAGCAGAGGCACGAAAGGGCTGACCAGGTGCCCACAGACAGAAACTGAAGTCCTGGATAGATATCTCAGTTGTGGGGATTTTCCACTGAGAACTCTGGGATCTAATCCCCAAGCTGGGCCCCCCAAGCAGAGAACACCAAAACTGAGGAGGGTATCCACATAACAATTGGTTGTGAAAAGCAGCGGGACATTGTCTGCCAGGGAGAGATGGCTGAAAATTCAGGCACTCTCTTAAAGGGCCAATGCACAAAATTCCCTGTGGAGCCACCCACCTTGTGCTCTGATAGAGGGGGGGTGAAGAGAACTGGAGCTGTGAGGGCAGAAACCAGGACTGGGGACTCAGGGGATAGATCTCAGAAGGCAGACACCCCAAGTTTCCTGGGCTGAGTCATTCCCTCATGTAGTGGAGGACATCTTTCCCACATAAATATCTGCCTTGCCTGGAGAGAAGACAGGTGATACACCCTATTGGAAAACACCTTGCCCTGAGGCCTCTTAAGAGATTAAAAATAACAATTAGCCTCCAGGCAGTAGCAAATGCACCACACTGTTTAAAAAAACTCTCACCACACCTAAGGATGATTTCCTGGGGGGAAATTCAAGTCAGAATCCTATCAGTCTGTAGGCAGAGGTAGTCTCTGGAGGCTTTGAGTCTTTGCCTGATCTAATTAGTCAGAAACAGCCTTTAAAACTGTCCTGCACTAGAGATTCACAGGAGTAGAGGATCTACCTACTACATAGTCACAAACCCAAACAGAAAGCCAAATGAGGAGACAAAGAAAGAATTCTCAAATGAAAGAACTAGAGAATTCTCCAGAAGAAGAGATAAATGAAGTGGAGATAAGAAATTTATCTGAAACAGAATTCAGAGTAATGATGGTAAAGATGCTCAACAGTATGAAAAAAGATATAGTAACTATGGAAAAAGAACCATCTGAGATAAAAAATGATGTAACATAAACAAAGAACACATTGGAAGGAATACTCAGCAGATTAGGGGAAGCTAAGTATTGAATCAGTGAATTAGAAGACAGAGTTGAAAGTATCACTCAGCCAGAAAACCAGAAAGAAAAAAACAAGAGGACAGCTTAAGGGATCGGTGGGACAATATAAAACATAACAATATTAGAATAGCAGGTGTGCCAGAAAAGGCAGAAAGGGAGAAAGGGATAGAGTAGGTTTTTGAAGAAATAATGGCAGAAAACTTCCCTAACCTGGTAAAGGAAAAGTCACACAAGTTCAGGAGGCAGAGCGAACCCCAAACAAGAAGAACCCAAACAGGTCCATACCCAGATACATCATAATTAAAATGCCAAAAATTAAAGACAAAGAGAGAATTTTAAAACCAGCAAAAGAAAAGAAAACTGTTATCTACAAAGGAGTTCCCACAAGGCTGACACCTGAATTCTCATCAGAAACTCTACAGGCCAGAAGGGAATGGCATGAAGTACTCAAGGTATTGGAAAGCAAGGATCTGAGACCAAGATTACTAGATCCAGCAAGGCTATCATTCAAAATAGATGGTCAAATAAAGAGCTTCCCAGACAAAAATAAAAAGGCTAAAGGATTTCATCATCACCAAGCCAGCATTACAAGAAATGCCAAAGGGATTGCTTTAATGAGAAGAAGTAAAAGAGAGAAACCTAACCATACAGGAATATAATGACAATAAATAACTACCTATCAATAATAACCCTAAATGTAAATGGACTAAATGTCCAATCAAAAGGCATAGGGTAGTAGAATGGATACAAAAACATGACTCAACTATATGCTGTCTACAGGAGACCCACCTCAAAACAAAAGACACACCGAGGATGAGAGTGAAGAGATGGAAAAAAATTTTTCCATGCAAATGGAAAAGAAAAAAAAGTTGGAGCAGCAATACTCATATCTGACAAAATGGACTTTAAAACAAAGGCCATCACAAGAGACAACAAAGCCCACTACATAATACTAAAGGGATTGGTCCAACAAGAAGATATAACCATAGTAATTATATATGCACCCAACATAGGAGGACTTAAATGTATTTAAAAAACCTATAGAGGACTTTAATGGAGAGGTAGACAACAATACAGTCACAGTAGGGGAATTGCACACCCGGCTGACTTCACTGGATAGATCTTCCAGACAAAAACTTAACAAGGAGCCCTAACGAGTTTGGCTCAGTGGATAGAGCATCAGCCTGCGCACTGAAAGATCCCAGGTTCTGTTCTAGTCAAGGGCATGTACCTTGGTTGCGGGCACATCCCCAGTAGGGGGTGTGCAGGAGGCAGCTGATCAATGTTTCTCTCTCATTGATGTTTCTAACTCTCTATCCCTCTACCCTCCTCTCTGTAAAAAAATCAATAAAATATATTTTTTAAAAAACTTAACAAGGAAACAGACTCAAAGGACACACTGGATCAGATGGATTTAATTGATATTTATTGAACATTTCACCCCAACATAGCTAGAATATACATTCTTCTCAAGTTCACATGGATCATTCACAAAGATAGACCACATGTTAGGACACAAAACAAGACTCTACAAATTCAAAAAGATTGAAATCATATCAAGCATTTCTCAGATCACAGTGGGATGAAATTAGAAATCAACCATAGTAAAAAAAAACACAAAAACAAAAAACACCAAAAACATTCAAACATGTGGAGGCTAAATAGCATGTTATTAAACAATGAATGGGTTACCAACAAGATCAAGAAGGAAATCAAAAACTTCCTGGAAATAAATGAAAATGCACACACAACAACTCAAAATCTCTGGGACATAGCAAAAGCAGTCTTGAGAGGGAAGTTCATAGCACTACAGGCATACCTCAAAAAACGAGAAAAATCAGCAATAAACTATTTAACCCTTCAACTTAAAGAACTAGAAAGAGAACAATAAGAAAAGCCCAAAGTATAAGGAAGGAAATAATAAAGATCAGAGCAGAAATAAATAACATAGAGTCAAAAAAAAAAGAAAGAAAGAAAAAAAATCAATGAAACTAAGTGCTGGTTCTTTGAAAGGATAAACAAAATTGATAAACCATTAGCAAGACTCATCAAGAAACAAAGAGACCGGACCCAAATGAATAAAATCAGAAACAAAAGTGGAGGAGTAACCACTGACATCACAGAAACAAAAAGGATTTTAAGAAAAAAATATGAACAACTACATGCCAACAAATTGGACAATGTAGATGAAATAGACAAATTCCTAGAAAAATACAATCTCACAAAACTGAATCAGGACAAATAAAAAAACTGAATAGGCCAATAAAAACTAATGAAATAGAAGCAGTAATAAAAAACATTCCCACTAAACAAAATCCCTGGTCCAGTCGACTTCACAGGGGAGTTTTACCAAACATTCAAAGAACTAACAGCTATACTCCTCAAACTATTTCAGAAAATCCAAGAGGAAGGAACACTCCAAACTCTATTTATGAGGCCAGCATTATGCTAATTCCAAAACCAGATAAAGACACTAAAAAGAAAGAGAATTACAGGGCAATATCCCTGATGAACATAGCTGCTAAAATCCTCAACATCAAGTGGGATTTATTCCAGGGATACAAGGCTGGTACAATATTTGCAACTCAATTAATGTGAAACATCACAAACAAATTGAAAGACAAAAATCACATGACCATACTGATAGACGCAGAAAAAACATTTGACTAAATCCAACACCTATTTTTGATAAAAACTCTCAGCAAAGTGGGAATGAAGGGAGCATATCTCAGCATAATAAAGACCATATATGACAAATCTACAACCAACATCATACTCAATGGACAAAAACTAAAACCATTTCCCCTAAGAACAGGAACAAGACAGGGATGCCCACTTGTAGCACTCCTGTTTGACATAGTAATGGATGTGCTTGAAATAGTGATCAGACAAAAAGAAGAAATAAATGGCATCCAAATTGGAAAAGAAAAAGTAAAATTGTCATAATTTGCAGATGACATGATATTGTACATTGAAAACCCAATCACAAAATTAAGACCCAAAAATCTATGGCTTTTTTTATACACCAATAATGAACTCACAGAAAGAAAAACTAAAAACACAATCCCATTTACCATGGTACCAAAAAATTAAGATACCTAGGAATAAACTTAACTGAGGAAGTGAAAGACCTGTACTTGGAAAACTGCAGGAAGTTGAAAAATGAGATAGGGGAAGACATAAACATATGGAAGAATATACCATGTTCATGGATTGGTAGAATCAACATCATTAAAATGTCCATACTACCCAAAGCAATATATGGATTCAATGCAATCCCCATTAAGATACCAATGGAATATTTCACAGACCTAGAACAAACTCTCCAAAAATTCATATGGAATAAAAAAGACCCCAAATAGCTGCAGCAATCCTGAGAAAGAAGAACAAAGTTTGAAGGACCACATTACCAGATATCAAACTATATTGCAAAGCCACGGTTCTCAAAACTGCCTGTTACTGGCACAGGAACAGACATATAGATCAATGTAACAGAACAGAGAACCCAGAAGTCAACCCAAGCCATTATACTCAATTAATATTTGACAAAGGAGGCAAGAGTATACAATAGTCAAGATAATCTCTTCAATAAATTGTGTTGGGAAAATTGGACAGATACATGCAAAAAAACGAACTTACCACCAACTTACACTGTACACAAAAATAAACTCAAAGTGGATAAAGGACTTAAATGTAAGACGGGAAATCATAAAAATCTTAGAAGAATCCATAGGCAGCAAAATATCAGACATATGTTGTAGCAATATCTTTACTGATACAGCACCTAAGGAAATGGAAACTAAGGGAAAATAAACAAATGGGACTACATCAAAATAAAAAGCGTTTGCACAGCAAAGGAAACCATCAACAGAACAATAAGAAAGCCCACTGCATGGAAGAACAAATTGCCAATATTATCTCTGATAAGGGTTTAATCTCCAACATTTACAGGGAACTCATACAACTTAACAAAAGGAAGATAAACAACCCAATCAAAAAATGGGCAAAGAACCTCAATAGACACTTTTCGAAAGAGGACCTAAAGAAGGCCAAGAGACATATGAAAACATCCTCAAAGTCACTAATCATCCGATAGATGAAAATCAAAACGACAATGAGGTACCATCTCATACCTGTCAGAATAGCTTTCATCAACAAATGAACAAACGACAAGTGCTGGAGAGGATGCGAAGCAAAAGGAATCCTTTTGCACTGCTGGTGGCAATGCAGCCTGGTGCAGCCACTGTGGAAAACAGTATGAAGTTTCAGAAAAAAAATTTAAAATGGATCTCCCATTTGACCCAGTAATCCCACTTCTAGGAATATATCCCAAGTTCTGAAACACCAATCAGAAAGGATATATGCAACCCTATGTTCATAGCAGCACAATTTACAATAGCTAAGATTTGGAAACAGCCTAAGTGCCCATCAGCAGATGAGTGGATAAAAAACGGTGGTACATCTATACAATGAAATACTATACTGCTGTAAAAAAGAAGGAACTCTTACCATTTGCAACAGCATGGATGGACCTGGAGAGCATTATGCTAAGTGAAATAATCCAGTTGGAGAAAGATAAATATCACATGATTTCACTCATTTGTGGAATATAATGAACAACATAAAGTGATGAACCAAAATAGAGCCAGAGGAAAATATATTTTAGAATATAATAGAAGTAAACCTGCTATTTTTAGATTTTTAATATTTTGTACAACTTTTGTGACATACTATGTTAGTACAGTTTGGGTAATATTATATTTAAAATCCTATTTTCTTGAAATATTAATGTTTATTGCATGTAACATTATTATATTTAAAATAGTTTTTCTTGAAATAAAAAAACAACAACATTCAGTTGTATTATTTCAGGGGGAGGGGAAGGGAAGAGCTCTGCAATTAGACAGATAATGAGAATCCCAAAAAAAATACAAACCTCTCTACAGTGGTATATTCTGGAGCACTTTAGGTTTAAGATGGGTCTTCCTATGAGAGGCAGTGGAGATTGACGCTTGATTAGGACTGAGTAGATCAAGATATGATAGTTTGGGATTACAATCACAGCCTCCACTCTACCCTCAGAACAACCCCACTAAGGAGGGGCTTTTCCCAATGAGAGGAGCATACAGATGTCTGGGCGCCTCCGTGTGAGCTACAGAGAAGGTTGGCCCAGGCCAGTCCTTCAGGCTTACTAATGTTGATGAGGAAAAGAATGGACTGCCTGGGAATGAAACCAAATTGTCAAGGGGTTTAAAGGCCTCTCCTGATATTAGGATTCTGCCATTGTAGTTTTATCTCCTGGGCCTATCATGTAATAGAAATATTTTAATAATTTCTACTTCTAAAGAGCTTTTCCCTTCCAGTTTATGAAGCTTCTAGTCATATCAACATTCTATCAATAGAACTCTAATGAGGTACAGTCCTTTGGAAAGAGAAAAGAAGAGCAAGCTGGACATGGCCAACTATCTGGAACTATGTCAAGTTCTGAAAGAAGGAATTTTATTCTAGCAATTGAAAACATGTCCTTCTCACTCCTTTTTCTTCTGCCAGTTCCCAGCAGTCTGTGCTATGTCTTGTTCATTCAAAACTTCCAACATGGACCAGATTTAGGCCTGCCCTTCTCAGCTTCATTTTAACTTGTCTCCAACTCCCATTACTCACAAATTTGCTCTAGGATAACAGTTATTAATAGATTCATAGGCTGATCCTCCAGAAGAACACATTTATATTTTATTGGGAGGAAACCCCATCTTCTCTCCTGTGTTTCTCCTTGACTCTCACACTATACCATACTCACAACACTTCTGACAGCAGATGTGTGTGGGGTTTCCTGACATCTAGCAATTCTGTAACAACATTGGGGTGTTTTATAATTTAACTCAATTTTATAATTTAACTCAATTCTGATACTATCTACCTGGAAGTAGCATCAGATCCCCCCAGGTTAAGTGCTCAGATGCAAATAGCAAGTAGTAAATCCCCAGGTTACCCACAACTTCTGTCTAACTTGGCTACAAATTGGAAGTTCCCACGACCCTCCCCCTCTCACCCCCCCCCCCCCCCCCCCCCACACACACACTTAGGTTCAATTGATTTTCTAGAGTGGCTCACAGAACTCAGGGAAAAACTTACTTACACTTACCAGTTTATTAAAGAGTATGATAAAAAATGCAGATGAACAGGAAGACATACATAGGGCAAGGTTCAGGAGGGCCCCACACACAGGATCTCTGTCACCCTGGAGTTGGGGCATATCACCCTCCTGGTGTGGATGAATTCACTCACCTGAAAGTTCCAGGAACCCCATACTGTTGGAATTTTATAGCAACTTCCTCATGTAATCATGATTGATCATTAGCTTCATTTCCAGCCCCTCTCCCCCTCTGAAGAATGGGAGGTAGAACTGAAAATTCAAGCTTCTAATCATGGCTTATCTTTTTGGTGATCAGCCCCTACCCCCCCCACCCCCACCCCCAGGAGCCATCTAGGAGCCCACCCAGAGTTGCCTTCTTAGAACAAAGGACATTCCTATCATCCAGGATATTCCAAGGGAGCTAAGGTCAGGAACCAGGGTGCCCCTAATATTCTTATCACTAAAGAAATTCCAAGGTTTCAGGAACTCTATGCTAGCTCTCTATGCTGATACCAATATATACATAGATTTTTTTTCTATTATCTCACACATATAGAGACAAACACCCTCAATATCTTCATCACAAAGGACAGAAGCTCAAATACTCTCAGAGACCTGAGCTGGAGTTGATGTTAGTGCAAGCAGGACTGCTGTATACAGGTGCATACATTATGCACTGCACTACATAAATCAAATGGTGCCCCATGGAGTTGTGCAGAGAGACTCTGTTCCAAATAACATTTGTGGTATTCCCTCAATTGACATAGTAGAGAGGCCTCCATGTAGCCTTGGATTCACTACAAAAAGAACACATGCTTTGCTTTTCCAGTAGCCATTCTGAGTGCAGACTCCTGATCTCCACTCCCTTCCTCATTTTGAAATTTGGCTGGTAGCTCTTAGAGTTCAGAATCAAAATCTTCTATATGCAATGCTCATGTAGGGAGAAGAAATGTTTTATCATGTATTATATTTTATCTTATATTATCAATAATATACTTTATACTTCAGTTTGAAACCAATGTGCCTCAAGTAGTATTGATACCATTATAATAACCTGGATATTAAATAACAGTAAAGGAGTAAAGCGGAGACTAGGTAATATAGTCATGCCATTTATACAGCTTTGCCAGGAAGCTGCAGTTTAGATGCATGCCCAGTAAGGTCTGGTCTATTTTGACCAGAACAAAAATTCAGTTGGTCTTTAAGTGAAAAACAAACAAACAAACAAAAAAGCACACACACACATTTTATGCCACACCAGGACCAAAGGAAATCAGAGTTCCTGAATCTGTCTGTGCGTGCTTAAGTAATTTAGTTTGAAATGCAAGTGACATTTGCCTATATCCATTGTGAGGGGAAAATGGCCAGTGGCTGAGCCTACCACCAAACCAGCCAAAAGTTAGAATCTCTGAACCTCCAAAAAGTCCTCCTGTCTTCATAGGCAAGAAAGCAAATTTCCCGGACAGAGATATGCCTGGGATCCCTGGAGTAGAGAAAACTCACTGGACAGAAAAGCCAGCCATGTGCAGTCATGCCCATGCTCAAGGCTGCAGAACATAGGTCTGGATCATTTCCAACTCCAAATAAAAGGGAAAGATACTGAGCCAGGTTCGGTCTGTCTAGTCAACTCTTAACTCCCACTCATATTAAAAGACAGCCAAAAATCTGGGTGTTTTGGCATCATATAGATAAAATACTCATCTTTAAGTTGAATATTACACATTTTTATTTGGATGTTTGACAACATCTGTTTATTTATTTATGTATTCGTCACCTACTTCTCCACAAAGTTCAAGATGACATTTTAAAGATAGCCTTAGGTTATAATTTTCTCTAAAAAACTCTAGCACAAGCCTTATAAAAACAGTGTTTGAAGAGGAGGATTTTTAAGCTTATGTAAATATAACACCATTAATTTATGCAGTAAACTAAAATAATAAACAATATATTATGCATAAAATAGAATCCACAATTGCATCTTAAACTTTATGCATGAAAATAACTATTTTAACCAGATGAGAACACTCTTTATTATAATACAATTAATCTGTGAACCCATTTGCATTATCCTACATGTTTAACACCAATACAATTTCAAAAGCAAGCTTCCTAAAACTGAGGTTATTACCACACCACTCTGGTCAATTTTGACCAAAACAAAAATTCAGTTGGTCTTTAAGTGGGAAAACAAAACAAAACACATTTTATGCCACACCAGGACCAAAGTTTCATTTTTTTCCACATCATTTATGTAATACAGCCATAAAAGAAAATCACCAAATAATAAGTAGCCACCACAATAGTGGCAGCTACCATCTCCTATGCTACTATGTGCCAGGTGCTCTAAATACATAATATATAATGGCACTAAATAAGGGCCTTCGCCTAATTTGGGCTGGGTACATAAGATCATTATATTTTAATACCAAATTTAAAATAAGGGGGTGGGTTAGTCTACAAATTATATAAGCATTAAATTCCAGTTTGTAGTCTAAGCAGCACTTTACAAAAAAATGTCTTTTCTCAGGCTAATGTATACAAACATTCCTTGAAGTATGTATTGCACACAACTGTATCCAGTCTTACGTATTCATAGCTGCCTTTATTGAACACTTCTCACCTCACACCAGGCACAGATTACCTCTTTTGGTCTTCACCACAAACCTGTGAGGAAGGCATTAGGTGAATGTGCTTGCCTTAGTGGAAGAAAGCTGGTGTGGAGAGCTCAGACCTCAGGAGGGAGAGCCAGGCTTGTATCTTCTTGGCCCCCAAAACCATTCTCATATTCTTCACACCCTCCCACCCTGTCTTAACATTCTTCTCTAATCTTTAAATCTTATTATTTCTTCATACAGCTTCTTATCCTTGAGATCAAGCATACTAGTATATAATTGAGTAAAGCTAATTGTCATATTTTATTATTTTCATTATTTGTCTTGTGAATAAAACAAAACAAAACATAACAAAAACCCTAATGGGCCTGCTGTTTAATTATCTGGTATACATACCTACCAGTATGTCCACACCTGAAGGAGACTAATCCAGTCAATACCCAAACAACTCAGAGAACTTATCTGACAACTGCCATGCTGGCTTTTGGTGACCAGAATGTAAGCCTTCTTTTCACTCATTGCATAGACCCCATTTTGCTTCCCAGAGAGACTCTAAGTTAATTGAGAACAAGTACAGTACTTGACACTGTAATTATCCGACAGATGCTAAAACATGCAGCCCACCCTGTGCTTTGATAGGGTAAGTGTATATTATGTTTTGTGTTCAATAAATATAAGCTGAACTGACGCTAACTTGATTGCCTCAAGACTGTGAGAATCTGGTTCACAGCCTACCTCTCCATGCCATGCCAGCTCAGTGTCTTATGAAATGAGATGATAATAGACATAAGCCTCATAGTTGATTTCAACCTCTACTATACTTCAGAAGACCATTATCATCACCAAACACAGTCTTTTAAAAAACATATGTTTTTTTGACTTTTTAGAGAGAGAAAGGGAGACAGAGATCCAGAGAGAGAAACATCGATTGGCTGCCTCCCACACGCCCCCTACTGGGGATTGAGCCCACAACCAAAGCATGTGCCCTGACCCGGAATCAAATCTGCAACATTTCAGTGCACAGGACAACGCCCAATCAACTGAACCACATTGGCCAAGGCCAAACACAGCCTTTTAAATAATTACATAGAGCAGCTTCAATGCTAAACCACCTCCTATTCTTCCTATTACCCACTAAATTCCTCCATATAGTCAATCATTCAGCAAAACTTTAAGGATCTACTGCTGCTGGGGAAAGTGGTAGGGAGAGAGAATTCTTGAACCTCTGTCTCCTCCATCCTGCAAGCTTGGCTACTTTACCTTTTCTCCTTTCAAAACTTTTTCTCCTTGTATTATATCCTCACCTTGTTTTCTTTTTGTAATTCTCTCTCTCTCTTTTTAAATCTTCATTGTCGAAAGTGTTACATTTATCCCCTCCTAACCGCCCCCTCCCCATTGATCTCTTCAAGCATGCCCCTGCCCCTCACCCCAGGCCTTCACCACATTATTTTCTGTGTCCATGGGTTATGCATATATGCATACAAGTTCTTTAGTTGATCTCTTTAATTGATTTCCTCCACTGTAATTCTTTTATTTCCAGTGCCTTTCTATTATTTTTTCTATATATCAGGTCCTGTGTATCAAACCATATTTGTTTGCATTATTCCTTTTAGATATTCAAAATACATTTCTCCTTTTCAAACATTACTTACAGTGATATTGACATTACTTTGAAAGTGTTTATGTTCTACTATTTACGTTTTAACTAAGATTATTACATCTAAGGGCATAGGGGACCACTTCTAAATTCAACCTACTTTTTTCCCCAAAAAAATATATTTTATTGATTTTACAAAGAGGAAGGGAGAGGAATAGAGGGTTAGAAACATTAATGAGAGAGAAACATCAATCAGCTGCCTCTTGCTCACCCCCACTGGGGATGAACCCATAACCAAGGTACATACCCTTGACCAGAATCAAACCCAAGACCCTTCAGTCTGTGGGCCGACTCTCTATCCACTGAGCCAAACCAGTTAGGGCCAGCCTACTTTTTAGGTAATTGTTTTAATTGTCTTCTCTTCATTTCATTGGTGAGGGAGGAATTCCCATCTTAGAGAGATGGTTATAACCAAAACACGACACTTGATACTGGACAGATGAGAAAAGCAGCAGTTTATAAGTTACATATACTCATAGCTCAAGGTTAGAGAACACTGTCTGCCACACAGGAACACACGGGAGTGCACTTGGAAGCAGCGTGAATAACCAGGGGCTGTGGGAAGCCAACTTTATAGTACCAAGAGTGAGGTGGCCCCAGGTTCCTGCATGAGGATGTGGTTGATTTGCTTGAATATTTCCTCAGGATGTCAGGGACCTGAAACTCACTACTCAACAATAAACAAGAACTGGCATGACCCCATGATAAGGAGATCTGTCTGGCTGGGGAACTTTATCTGCAGGAGCCGCATGGGGAGGAGAACTTACAGTTAGGCCATTTAAGACCCTCCTGGTTTCCCCCAAATGGTGAGGTACACATAATATTGGGTCTTAATTTTAATTCTTATGCCACAAAAATGGGCATGTTACCTAAAGAGAAGAGGAAGTTCTCTTTTCCTGTATATCCCAAAGAATATAATTATATATTATGTGTGAAAATAGAATTAAGAGCATTGTTCATAATAAATGTTCAGAATACCTATCTGGCCTGAACAATTGAACCCAAGTGTATGAAGACAGAGACTCAAACTCCCAAAGTCTCTGTTTGTTTGTTTTTAATATATATTCCTTTTTATTTCAAAAAGGAAGGCAGAGGGAGAGAGAGATAGAAACATCAATGATGAGAAAGAATCATTGATTGGCTGCCACCTGCACACCCCTCACTGGGAATTGAGCCCACAACCCAGGCATGTGTCCTGACCGGGAATCGAACTGTGGCCTCCTCGTTCATAGGTCAACGTTCAACCACTGAGCCACACTGGCCAGGCCCATAGTCTCTTCAAGCCTGGTACTATCAGGACCTGTTCTTCCCGGCATATGCAGGTTTGGCCATACAGTTTATATACTGACTGTCTACCTCTGAGAGTGACAGGAGAACCTGTGACTATGGCCCAACCACCCTCACATCTTTCCGATCTACAAAAGTGCTGTAAGAGGGTGTATGGTGAATCCTCTGTTGGTAAAGCTAAATGTCTACTAATTTAGGACAGGTATTAATATTATACTTAGTTTGTGCAAGAGATATTCCATGTGCATTTAGGGAGGCATTTTTAACAAAATAACCAAGCAAGCAGAAAAGGAAAGTTTGCAATATTTTATTCTATATGATCAATATTTTTTTCTAAAATTATTTTAGAATTAATTTTCAGATATTTTAATATTTTTTTATTGATTTTTAGAGAGGAAGGGAGAGGGATAGAGAAATATTCTTGAGCCACACTGACCAGACAACTTTTCAGACACTTTTATTGCCTGGAAAACCCAAGGTCTTTAACATTGACAGTGAGCATCCTCACAGTTTGTATTCCTCTCTCCTCTCAGCCTTGATATGCCAATTTTGCCTTTGCTAACAGAGTGTCAATGTGAGCCAGGGCTACTGTATGAATGAGGAGGGAGCACTTGATTCCACTCAAATAAGTTGATCTGTGTTACTAAGTATGGTAATATGCACTTATTTTCCAATCAGGAAATATAGATTTTTTTTTTTAAGCATTTGTCTTTTCCCATTAATTTTTCTTTGAGAATCTTGAACAGACAAAGCAAGGCTTTTGCTAAACTGTGGGAACATGTAGATTATCCTGTACAAACATGAACCATTTCCTTCCTAGCATTTTCTCCCCTTATAAAGAATAGCAATTTTTGTCATTGTTTTTGAACATGGTCTCAAGGGTTAACCGGAAGTAACATTTACAGTGGCCTTTCAGCCGAAAGCCTAGAGTGACCACTATTCTTACAGGCCATATCCTGCCATTGATTTTTACATAGAAATCCCCATTGATTTCAGTAGGGAGTTCTTCCCTTAGATCAATGGCAGGATATTGTTAGCGACATTAAACATAGATAAAGGACCTTTGAGTTAACAACAGAACTAAAATTTAGACATAAACTCATTTAACAAAAATTGGATTTCAAAGTTTCATCAGAAAAGAAAGCATTTCAAAATGCCTTTTCTCCCCTTAAAGTAAATATAGATAAAATTTCTTATTCCCAAATTATTATTCCCTTAGATTTGGCTTTTTGCTGTTTATATTTCTCAAACTCACATTTTCATTAGTACTTCTAATAGAGTTAAGATATATATTTTTTAAAGAAACATGGTTTTTGCCCTCAAACAATATAATATCTCGTAGGGAGGAAAGATAGGTGCACATATAAGTAGTACAAAGTGGGAGAAACAGGGAGAGAGGACTAAGAGGGGAGAGTGTTTCAAACTCTTGGGTGTTTAAAAAAATATGATGTATCTATACAAGTTCTCAAATAATAGAAGTAAAAAATTAAAAATTTAGTCATCCACATTTTCTGATTTATTGACTCTATTTGTATTACCCATATTTTAAGCCAAAAGCAGGAAATTACCTGCAAGCAGAATGGGCTAATACTAGGGTAATCCTACCTCTCAATATTCCTGGGAAATCCTACTTGTCCTGATGTCCCATAGTTATTATTAAGAGCATCCTTTATACTCTCAAAAGTGACCCCATTTAGCTGATGAAAGCCACAACCACACTGTTAGCAATGTTGATGTCAAAATCTATCTCAGTGATGCAAGTCAATGATGAGAATGGAAAAGGGGGTATGGAGGATGCTGATATGTGGGTCCGGGATTCAGAGTTTTAGAGGCTTGGTCTCTTGGTCCAAGGTTAGGCTGAGTAGGCAGTGCCTGACAGTGTGACCCTTAAAGCCACCTGAGGCAATAGAGATGGGCTCTTCTATGTTCCATGATCTTAGGTTCTGTCCATTCTATTCTCCCCTTTTCTATTTTTTTTTTTTTCATTCTGTCTCAAGCTCTTTTTTTTTCCATTCTCTGTTTCTTCCCCATCCTAGCATTGCTAGATGTTTTGCCTTAAGTCATCTGCTCTGCTGGCCTGCTCAAGAACCCTCAGAACTCCTCCTGGTTGTTAGAAAGCCTTTCAGACCTGCCAGCTAGTCAGTCAACAAATGTTTGCTGAACAACTGTTTTGCTCCTGACAGTAAGTACTAGGGATATGAAGGTGAAAAGCCAACAAGAGCTCTGATCATTTCTAGATTTGGGTTTTACATGGGTTCACCATGCAGGACAGGCACCACATATGGGAGATTTCAAATTTTCAGACCAACTTCCAGTTTCAAGTCCAGCATGTAAGAAGCTTGGATGGCATCACTTTATTCTAACAACTGTTATCAGAGAAAAATGTGCCCCTGTTGCTTATAGAAGTGGGGCTCTTGTGGTGCCACTGGAATAAGCATTTCCAGAGGCCCCCACAGGAGGGTGAGGAATGGTAGAAAGCTTTATTTTCATGGAATTGCATCCCTGAGTTTCCACAGTCCCATGTCCCTTAGTCCAGTATAGAAGAAGGGTAGCTGGGGTTTCAGTAGAGATAGAAGCAAAGCCAGTGTCCATAGTTTCCTTTCCATGTTGGATCTGGGTCCAATTCATTAGCAGGCTAGTTACAGTCCATTAGTCCATTGTGTGTGGAGTCCACATAGCCGTAGGCCATGTGGGGGAATGCAGGGAAGCAGGAGCAGAAGAGTCACATGAGTCCCAGAGCGAACTTCTTTGTTCAGGGAATTAAGTTTCCCAAATGTCTGCCTGTTTGCAGTGGCCACACCCATTCTGGCCAATGACCTCTGTTCCCTTGTCATCCCAACTTACTGGGCATGAGTCTGTCTTCTCTTTGTCCAGTCCCCTACTCCCAATGATTTGCAGGGAACATGCCTATAATGTCTGGCCTTCCCTTTGCTCATTTCCTATTATTAATAATTAGCTAATTACAATGGTATCACAACAAGTAAAAAATCAACAATTGTCCTGAGATCTGTAAGAGAAGGGAGGTCACAGGACCGTGTACTGGAGTAGAAACCCACAAGTGGCAGCCTCCCTGGAAGCCAGTGGCAAGGAGGAAAACCTGAGCTATAAGGAACTGGACTTGAATTATGTTGCTTGGAGTCTGAGAATTAAAAACTTCAGGGAGATCCAGATATAGCAGATCCTTTTACCTAGTACCTCACGTCAGGTTACCAAGAAAAAATTACAAATTTTCTGACAAATTTGTGAATAATAAACACATAAAATTGTCTGAATGTTTCATCAGTCTGAACAACTTAGATTATAGCCAGGAAATCTGAAACTCTGGGGAATCATATTGGGTTTACTCATTTATATTTGAAATTGACATTAATTTCATTTAAACATGTTTAATGAACAATCATTAAAATTTGATATAAGTAGATGTCACAAATCTATTCCATTTTAAACAAAGGAATTGTGTGGATAAAATGAAAAACAATAGGGAAGCTTTGCTCTTTGGGCATAATAACATCTGATTGACAGATTTAAAAGATTGTATCAGCCTAATGTTTACCTTTTTTTTTTTTTTTAGTGTTAAGTTGTTTCTTTGTTTTTCCACCTTTTCATACACCAAGTAATGAATCTCAGCTTTTACCCAAGGTAAGCTGCTTATGTTGACACTCTGGGAGTGAAACCTTAAATGTGAAGAAATGGCTATGAACACAGGCAAATTTATAGTTAAAATGGCTCAGACATTTGGCTCCCAGAAACTTCATTTAGCAAGGGGAAGAAAGTTTATGTAGCTCTTACAGTTATTTTATAGGAACCTGAGCTCACCATCTCTATCTACCAGCTCCCTCTTTCACTGCACCCAGCAATTAAGAATGGGCCTGGATCTGGACATTCACGTGCAAGTGTGGCATTTGGATTTAGCCTTATTTGTAAACAACATTATTCACAAAAACCCATGTGAATAACAAAAGCATGAAGCTTTAATTAATGTGAAGCTAAGAGAGGATGTGCAAACTGTCAATTTCTTCCTAGCTGAGTGGGAGGCAGCTGTTCAAGAACCTTTTGCAATCTCAATAAACAATAGTCATGCAAAAAAAAAATGGTTAGATCTGAGAAGTTGTATAAAAAATAATCTCTCTCTTTTTAAGGATTAAAAGAAACAGAAAATATGTCATTTTCCCTCATTCCTTCTGTGTCATATAAAATCATTACACAAGATTAGACACCTGCTTGCAGTGGCCACACCCATTCTGGCCAATGACCTCTGTTCCCTTGTCATCCCAACTTACTGGGCATGAGTCTGTCTTCTCTTTGTCCAGTCCTCTACTCCCAATGTTTTGTAGGGAACATGCCTATAATGTCTGGCCTTTCTTTTGCTCATTTCCTATTATTAATAATTAGCTAATTACAATGGTATCACAACAAGTAAAAAACTGTAAAATCAACAATTGTCCTGAGATCTTGTAAGAGAAGGGAGGTTTCCCTTCTTCTTTGAACTTACCCTCTCATAAACTGAAACAAGTACACCAGATCATCAGACATTCATAAAGACATAGGGCAGCCTGTCTATTTGGGGAAATACATGCTTAGTCATCTATTTCTCCACCTAATTATTCATCTGCCCCCACTTCCAGGAATTATTTCAGTTGAGAACACCAGTTATTTACTCTTCATCCCCCAATCTTCCTTGGCTGGGCCATTTCTCAACTCATAATGGGACAATTTGAAACATAAACCAACCCAGGGATGTGAACCATCTCTGGGCACATATGTTTCTGCCTTAGTTTCTTCCATGTGCCCTATTGCTGGGGCTGCCCTGTCAGCAGCGTAAGCTGCTGTCTAGGATTCTCCCTTCTCACCTTCCATCAACACATACACATATTAGAATCTCCAGATGCAGCTCTCTGCAAACTTTAGATTTATCAAGCTAAAGGTTTAAAAAAATAGTAATAAAATCTATTGATGACATACAGGCTTGATAGAAAAGAAACAATGCAAACAAACATAGTGACACTGAAATACTCAAAAATAGGATTTACATGAGAATAGGGGGATAGGTTACCTATTTACCATACTACCTGCAAATGATTACAGAGCAGTATAATCATTTGCCTAGCAAAACAGAATCATATTTAGATTAAACCTAGAAGTTTAAAAGATTGACAGAAATCTTTTACTCGTTTCCAAAACAAAGGCCGCAAAAGACACCAGACTACATCCCCTGATAACTGGTCTCCATTGCCTAAGGATCTAAAAAACTGAGATTTTCATCCTATGTCAAAGCTCACACTGCTGAGACCATCTGTAAAGTAGATTAGATTATATGCCTTTGTTCTGAAGACATTTCTACATAGGAAAAGTGACACATCCCTTCTGGTTAGGTGCCCTTTCTCCCTTTCTTTATGCTTCCTAAGTACTCACTGTCACTATTACTGCTCTGATTCACACTGCATGGAGACTGTTTGCACCCTCATCAGACTGTGCATTCCTTAAGGGAGGGACCACTCCTGATTTCACTGTTATAGTTTTGGCAGTGAGCATCACCGGGCACAGAGCAGATACTCAATAAATACTGCACGTTTAGGGCCCTTTAATGCTGCCACTTTTGAGCATCCCAGACTCTCCACCTAGCCAGGACAGGAGGCAGTAGAGCCAGAGTTCCCACAGTGAGCTGTCCTTGTAGGAAGAAACTCATCTGGAATGGGGAGGTAGCCTTTCCCCTAGTTCAGTGTCTCATGATTCAGGGGAAAACCAGAAGACGGCCTGTCTAGGTATCATCTTTCAGGTCTATAATTATATTGATGAGTATCATTTCTTTATCTTAAAGCTAAACCTCTATTTAAAAATTATACAAACTTTGATTCTTCCTTGACAGATTAGAATCCTATCTAATAAAAGAGCAATATGCAAATTAGTCATCACTCCGTCACAAAGATGACCGTGCCCATAGCCACAAGATGGCGGAGCCCAGTCCCCTCAGCCCCGCCGCTGAAGTGTCCAGGCCTGTTGGCCAGGCAGGTGGCAGGGGAGGCAGGCAGGTGCAGAGGGGCGGAGCAGGCAATCAGACGGGACTGGGGGTCAATTCTGACCAAGGGCATGTACCTAGGTTGCAGGCTCCTCCCTGGCCAGGGCCCAGGTCAGGGCTCATGCAGGAGGCAACCAATCAAAGTGTTCCTCTCACTTTGATGTTCCTCTCTGTCTTTCCCTCTCTCTTCCACATTCTCTAAAAATCAATGGAAACATATCCTCAGGTGAGGATTAAAAAAAAAAGAAAGAAAGAAATGTCATATCTTATGAAAGACACATCTTGAAAATGCCTAAAGAAAGTTGTCATGTTTTTCATGGTGAAGGGACTGGAGTCCATGTTGATGAAAACACCTTGGTGGCTGCAGTGACTGGCAGTGGCTGTAGCAGTGGGGTGATGGGGCTGGTGCCTTCCCCTGATCAGCCCAGTCACTTCCCACAAAGGAAGGCCAGACTGCGGCTTAGGCCTGCTCCCCAAGGGGAGCAGGGAGTGGGTCTAAGCCATCAGTAGGACATCCCCTGAGGGCTCCCAGTATGTGAGAGGTATCCCCCTCAGGCTGGGCTGAGGGATCCCCCCACCCATGTGCAAAAATTTTGTGCACCGGGCCCCTAGTGTTAAATAAACACACACACACACACACACACACACACACACACACACCACTAATCAAAAGCTTCTCATCCAAACTTTAAAAAATCCAAACTCTTTACTGTAATTGAAAAGGTCCACATGACCTGAGCCTTAGGGCCCAGGTCTCTGAACTCACCCTGCATGCCCCTTCCCCGCATTTGCTTCTTCCATTCCAGGTCCTTTCAATTTAGCTGTCCAGTCTACTTTGCACTCTTGCCTTACACCAAGCATATTCCAGTACGGGGCTTTGCAATATGATGTTCCCTCTGCCTAGTGCACTCTCCCACTAAAACTTTGCATGGTCCATGCCTTCCCCATGTTCTTTTGCTCCCTCAGAGTGGCCTTTTCAAATCATCCAATCTTTTCTCACTTGTTTACTCTTTTTTTTTTTTAAATATTTTCCCCCCAGTGGATAATGGCAGGAAACAATGAGGGTATCATTTTTGTTTTGTTTTGTTTTATTTAAATTCTTCATTGTTTAAAGTATTACATATGGCCGAAACCGGTTTGGCTCAGTGGATAGAGCGTCGGCCTGCGGACCGAAAGGTCCCAGGTTCGATTCCGGTCAAGGGCATGTACCTGGGTTGCGGGCACATCTCCAGTGGGAGATGTGCAGGAGGCAGCTGGTCGATGTTTCTCTCTCATCGATGTTTCTAACTCTCTATCTCTCTCCCTTCCTCTCTGTGAAAAATCAATAAAATATATATTTAAAAAAAAAATAAAAAAAAATAAAGTATTACATATGAATCCTTTTTATCCCATTGACCACTCCCCACTCGTTCTCACTCCCACCCCAGCATATGCCCTCACCCCTCAAAGCACTGTGTCCATGGGTTATGCTTATATGCATGCATACAAGTCCCTTGGTTGATCTCTCACCCCACACACACATGACTCCTGCTCCCCCCACCACTTCCCCCTCCCCCACCTTCCTCCTGAAGTTGGATAGTCCATTCTATGCTTTTACGTCTCTGGATATATTTTACTTCATCAGTTTATGTTGTTCATTATATTCCACAAATGAATGAGGTTATGTGATACTTATCTTTCTCTGGCTTATTTTGTTTAGCATAATGCTCTCCAGTTCCATCCATGCTATTGCAAATGGTAAGAGTTCCTTCTTTTTAGGAATTCTTACCATTTGCAACAGCCTTCTTTTTAGGAATTCTTACCATTTGCAACAGCATGGATGGAACTGGGAAGCATTATGCTAAGCAAAATAAGCCAGTCAGAGAAAGATAAGT
The DNA here is from genome assembly GCF_028538775.1 of Myotis yumanensis. Taxonomy (NCBI): domain Eukaryota; kingdom Metazoa; phylum Chordata; class Mammalia; order Chiroptera; family Vespertilionidae; genus Myotis; species Myotis yumanensis. Next base: position 108,277,388 of record NW_027223752.1, read on the forward strand.
ATCACATAATCTCACTCATTTGTGGAATATAATGAACAACATAAACTGATGGACTAAAATATATCCAGAGACATAAAAGCATAGAATAGACCGTCAAACCTCAGAGGGAAGGTAGGGGAGGGTGGGGGTAAGGGGGACAGATAAACCAAAGGAATTGTATGCATGCATATAAGCATAACCAATGGACACAGACAACAGGGGGGTGAGGGCATAAGTTCCTTCTTTTTTACAGCAGCATAGTATTCCATTGTATAGATGTACCATAGTTTTTTAATCCACCCATTTGCTGATAGGCACTTAAGCTGTTTCCAAATCTTAGCTATTGTAAATTGTGCTTCTATGAACACAGGGGTGCATATATCCTTTCTAATTGGTGTTTCTGGTTTCTTGGGATAGTGTCCTAGAAGTGGGACTATTGGGTCGAATGAGAGATCTATTTTTAATTTTTTTCAGAAACTCCATACTGTTTTTCACTGTGGCTGGACCAGTCTGCATTCCCACCAGCAGTTCATAAGGGTTCCTTTTTCTTCACATCCATGCCAGCACTTGTCATTTGTTGATTTGTTGATGATAGTCATTTTGTCAGGTATGAGATGGTACCTTACTGTCATTTTACTTTGCATCTCTTGGATGATTAGTGACTTTGAGCATGTGTTCATATGTCTCTTGGCCCTCTGTATGTCCTCTTTCATAAGGGGTCTATTTAGGTCCTTTGCCCACTTTTTTATTAGATTGTTTATCTTCCTTTTGTTAAGTTGTATGATTTCCCTGTAAATTTTGGAGATTAAACCCTTATCGGAGATAATATTGGCAAATATGCTCTCCCATGCAGTGGGCTTTCTTGTTGTTTTGTTGATGATTTTTGTGTGTGTGCAGAAACTTTTTATTTTGATGTAGTCCCATTTTTTTTTTCTCCTTAGTTTCCATTGCCATAGGAGCTGAATCAGTGAAAATATTGCTATGACATATATCTGATATTTTTCTGCCTGTGGATTCTTCTAAGATTTTTATGGTTTCCCATCTTATATTTAAATCCTTTATCCTTTTGAGTTTATTTTTGTGTATGGTGTAAGTTAGTGGTCTAATTTCATTTTTTTGCTTGTATCTGTCCAATTTTACCAACACCATTTATTGAAGAGACTGTCTTGACTCCATTACTATATGCTCTTGCCTCCTTTGTCAAATATTAATTGTGCATAAAGGCTTAGGTAGACTTCTGGGTTCTCTGTTCTGTTCCATTTGCTATATGTCTGTTCTTGTGCCAATACCAGGCAGTTTTGAGAACCACAGCTTTGTAGTATAGCTTCATATCTGGTATTGTGATCCCTCCAACTTCGTTCTTTCTCCAGATTGCTGCGGCTATTGGGGGTCTTTTTTTATTCCATATGAATTTTCGGAAAGTTTGTTCTAGATCTGTGAAGTATGCTGTTGGTATTTTAATGGGGATTGCATTGAATCTATATATTGCTTTGGGTAGTATGGATGTTTTAATGATGTTGATTCTACTGATTCAGGAGTATGGTATATTCTTCCATGTGTTTATGTCTTCCTCTATCTCTTTTTTTAACATCCTATAATTTTCCAAGTACAGGTCTTTTACCTCCTTAGTTAAGTTTATTTCTAGGTATCTTAAAATTGTGTTGCACTGTTAAATGGGATTGTGTTTTTAGTTTCTTTTTCTGTGAGTTCATTGTTGGTGTATAAAAAAGCCTGAAACTATCTAGGGTTCCTCAACCACTAGTCATCTCAGTAGCATACAAAAGGTACTCCTCTCACTCTGTAGACTGCAAAGATTTTAGGAGCTATGACCAGATCCAGGAACACACTATTGTCCCCCTGAGGCTAAACAGTGTCTGCAATGACATCATTATTTTTTACCTGTCTCCCTATGTATTGTCTGTCTTCCCCTACTAGAATGAAAGCTCATAAAAGAACTAGGACTCATACAAGCTCAGCAGACACTTGTTGGGTGAGGGAGTGAGTTAATAAGCCTGAGGCTCACAGGGTAAGTGATTGCTCAGAGCTATAAGGCCTGGATATTTTGACTCTTCCTCCCAGGACACAGGGAAACAGGAGTTCCAAATTGCTTCCTCTTTAGTCCAAGGAAACTGAAAGCCCTTTTTGAGCACTGTATTAGTTTCCTATGGCTGCTTTAACAAAGTATCACAACGTGGTGACTTAAAACAACAGAAGCTTATTTTCTCACAGTTCTGGAGGCTAGAAGTCTGAAGTCAAGGTGTAGATAGGAACATGCTTTTTCTGAAGGCTCTAGGGGAGGAAACTTCCTTGCCTCTTCCTAGCTTCTGGTTGTACCAGCATCCTCAGTGTTCTTTGGCTTGTGGCTGCATCACTCCAATATCTGCTTTCATTCTCATATGGCCTTCTCCTCTATATATGTCTGTTTGTCTCTTCCCTTTTTTTTATAAGGGAACCAGTCACAATCCAATAGAATCAGTATGACCTCATCTGAACTTGATTGTATCTATAAATGTACCAATTTCCAAATAAGGTCACATTCACAGGTACTTCTATTAGGACATCAACATCTCTTTGGGGGAAGATAATTCAAACCAAAAATGTTGAGTCACATGAAGCATAGGGAACTACTTTAAGAATCAATCCGTCCGTCTGGGTTGGTCTTGAATTTAATCCACACAGTGTCTCCCAGGATGCAGGCACAAGATGCTCATCAATGTCAAACACATGGAATTTTGAAAGGAACTGTAGTAGAGAGTCTTTAAAACCTTTATTAAGTGTCAATGAAGGAGATACATGGAATACAAAGTAAGTATTTAGATGATAGAAATTTGTAAACCTTAGTAAAAAAGGGAACTGCACCAGTGTTTTTCAGAAAGCTATGAATTTAGATGGGTCCAAATTTTTAATTTAAAAGCAAGCAAGGATGGACCTGGAGAGCATTATGCTAAGCAAAATAAGTTAGTCAGAGAAAGATAAATATCACATGATCTCACTCATTCGTGGAATATAATGAACCACATAAACTGATGAACAAAAACAGATCCAGAGACAGAGAAGCATTGATCAGACCGTCAAACCTCAGAGGGAAAGTAGGGGAGGGTGGGGGTAAGGGAGAGAGATCAACCAAAGGACTTGTATGCATGTATATAAGCATAACCAATGGACACAGACACCAGGGGGGTGAGGGCATGAGCGGGGGTTGGGGAGGTGTAATGGGTAGATAAAGACACATATGTAATACCTTAATCAGTAAATAAAATAAAAATGAATAAATAAATAAATAAATAAATGCAAGTATTAGCTTAGCAGTGAAAACATACCTACTTAGTACACACATTTCTAAGAATGTGAGTAGAAATGGAGCAGAAATGTGAGATATGACCCCAGAAACCCAGACAGCAAGTGGCTATTCTCTATACACACAAAAACTAAAACTGCATCCTAGTAATGCCAAAACCAACAGATGATGGTGTGAAAATGCAGTGAGCAGAAGCCAAATGTTGTGTTTTTGTTGTTGTTGTGCAGAACTGACTGACAGTTTGAACCGGTATCCTGCAGGATAAATTGGAGTTGAAGCCCTGCCCTCTAGGCAGCCCCACAAGGTGACGAGGATCATCTCCTCCAGGACAGAGAGCCTTTGACATTCTACTGTGACCAGCTATGGATTTGATACCATCGTAATAACCTGGTTAGTATTAACAGGAAAGGAGCAAAGGGGAGACTAGATAATATGGGCATGCCATGTATACAGCCAGGAAACTGCAGTTAATATTCTCCGTGTCTTTTCCCCCACAGATTGCTGGGGAAGGGACTGAATAATAGATGCATGCCCAGTAAGGTCTGAGTGATATAGGAAGATGCTTATCTGTCAGTCACATCTGAGAGCAAGTCAGTGGCCAGAATAGGTGTGGCCACTGCAAGGGCACGAAATCTAAGATACTTAATTCCTGAATAAAAAAAGTTCCCTCTTTCTCTTGAGCTGTTGACTCTCTTGCTCTCTTGGGAATCATGTTACAGGGGGCACACTTCCCTGCATTGGCCCACGTGGCTCAGGAACATGTGGGGCCCACACAATGGACTAATGGACTATAATTAGCCTGATGCTACATCAGACTCAGCTCTACCATGGAAGGGAAACCCTGGACATTGGCCCTGCTTTTGGTTCTGATGGAGCCCCACTACACCCATTCCAGGAATGGTTTAAGGGACATGGGACTTTGCAACCTGAGAAATGTAATTCCACTCAAATAAAGCTTTCTAGCACATCTCATCCTCCTGTGGGGGCCTCTGGAAATTCTTATTCCAGTGGTGCCCCAAGAATCCCCACTCCCACTAGCAATGGAGGAATTCCACCACCCAATCCTCCAGCAACAGATTGATTACTTGATTACCAGAAGAATGGTGAATCTGCTGAACAGTCAAATTCAGCAGAGGGCATTCAGTCTGTGATTGCTAAATGTGAGTGTTCCACTCCTAAGCAAACTGACAGCTTGATTTGGGGCTCGTGAGCAGTTACCGGGGGAGGACATGTCATTTATCTCTAAGGTTCATAGAACTGGATGACTTTAACAAGAGAATGAGTTTTATTTGGCTCAATAGTGCACTCTCCACAAATAAAATGCACTTCCTTGTGAGGTAATGGGTCATAGTTTTTTAAAATATCCAAGCAGCAACTGATTAGGATACTACAAAGTGAATTCCTGCAAACTTGTGGGATACAATCTCTCATTCTCCTTCCAACTCTAAAAACTATAATTTTGAAGATTTATGTGAGTCTCAGAAGATTTCAGATATACAGATATTTCCAGTTCACTGAGAGATCAGAAAAGAATAGCATTATAATAAACTAGAGGCCCGGTGCACAAAAATTTGTGCACTCGGGGGGCAAGGGGTGGGGGGTCCCCCAGCCCGGCCTGTGCCCTCTCGCAGTCTGGGACGCCTCAGGAGATAACGACCTGCTGGCTTAGGCCTCCTTCCGGGGGGCAGAGGGCACGCCCAATCCCTAAGTGCAGCCCCTGGTCAGGCTCAGAGCAGGGCCAATTGGGGAGTTGGGGCGCCGCCCCGTCGTGCACAGAGCAGGGCGGATAGGGAGGTTGCGATGCCACCCTCAGTCACGCTCAGGGTAGGGCTGATTGGGGGGTTGGGGCACCGCCCCCTGTCACACTCAAGACAGGGTCGATGGGGAGGTTGAGGCGCCACCCCCTGTCATGCACAGAGCAGGGCCAATCAGGGGGTTGGGGCGCTGCCCCCTGTCACACACAGAGCAGGGTCCATCAGGGGGGTTGGGGCTCCGTACCCTGTCACACACAGAGCAGGGTCGATCAGGGGGTTGAGGAGCTCTCCCCTGTCACTCACAGAGTAGGGCCGATAGGGGAGTTGGGGCACCACCATCTGTCACACACAGAGCAGGGCGGATCAGGGGGTTGGGGCACTGCACCCTGTCACACTCAGGGCAGGGCCAATGGGGAGGTTATGGCTCTACCCTGTCACACACAGAGCAAGGCCCGTGGAGGGGGATTGGGGCGCTGCACCCTGTCACACTCAGGGCAGGGCCGATGGAGAGGTTATGGCTCTACCCTGTCACACACAGAGCAGGGCCCGTTGGGGGGGGGGGGGGAGGGTTGGGGCGCCGCACCCTGTCAAACACAGAGTCGCAGGGCGATCAGGGGATTGTGGAGCTCCCCCCTATCAGGCACAGAGCAGGGCTGATCAGGGGGTTGGGGCGCCTTCCCCTGTCACAAACAGAGCAAGGCCGATCAGGGGGTTGGGGCAGATAGGGAGGTTGTGGCCCCGCCCCCTCTCACACACAGAGCCTCAGGGCGATCAGGGGGTTTGGGTGCTGCCCCCTGTCACGCTGATCCGGTGCCGGGAGCCTCGCTGCTCCGCTGATCCCAGTGCCGGGAGGCATATTACCCTTTTACTATATAGAATAGAGGCCTGGTGCATGGGTGGGGGCCGGCTGGTTTGCCCTGAAGGGTGTCCTGGATCAGGGTGGGGGTCCCCACTGGGGTGCCTGGCCAGGCTGGGTGAGGGGCTGAGGGCTGTTTTCCCAAAGCGAGTGACTGAAGCTTCCAACCGCTCCTTGTTTTCTTTTTTTTTTAATTCTGGGCCAGCTTTAGCTCTGAGGCCTCGCTGCTGAAAACATGGATACAATGTTGCTAAAGCCCAGCTGAATGAAAGCCGGTTTCTGGTGTTTTGTTTATCTTCTTATTTGCAACATAGTACAGTTTCTTAGAGTTGTAGCTCAGAGACGGCTAGTGAGGCGGGGAACGTTGGAGTCTGCAGTCACTGGAGCAAGCAAGCCTCATGTTCGCTTCCAGCTGCCTGGCTGCCGGCCGCCATCTTGGCTGACAGTTAATTTGCATAAGGATATGCTGATTAGCCAATGGGAAGGGTAGCGGTCATACGCCAATTACCATGTTTCTCTTTTATTAGTGTAGATGATAGACAGGGAATTTAACCATGGATACAGCACATGAAGTGAGCAGCTGACACTCGGAAACAAATGTCTGAGGGAAAACAAGTCTTTGCCTTCACTTTCAGAGGCTGAACTGTGTGAACAGGACAAGGGTTGTGACGTGGATTTCAGAGGCTGGCTGTCAAATGATGAACAAGGGACATCAAGTCATCCTCCCTCTCAAAGAGCCAGGGAAGCTACACTTCCTGTAACAGTTTATATTTTATGGCAAGGGCTCTAAGATGAAAGAAGGTGCTTCAAATTACAGGAGCCTATACTTTGGAAGAGGATGAGAGAAGGCAGGGGTGCATTTGAAAAGGTTCCTTAGGAGATTCTGATAGTCTTACCTGTTTCAGAATCACTTTACATGAATTAGAATAAGAATTTCTATTCTTTTCCATCTATATTGTTAATGGTTTTTCCTCTAAAGTGGCTTTACTTTTCATTGTGGCCTGCCTTTTCTTCTTCATGGTAGGCTGTTCTGGAAATCACTGTAATAATTTACTCAAAATTGTCTTAGCCAAGTGAAAAGGGGTTGTTTTAATGTCAATTTCAAAAATACTATTAATTTGTAGTGATAACAATCACATCTTGTGAGTTTGGGAAAAATTCAAAAATATATGATTGCCAAAAAATGTGGTAAATTCCCTTTTGTTTTGTTGGAATTTACTCCAACCAGACCTCCCATGTTTAGGGACTTTCCTCAAAACCCTTGACTTTTTAAGATTATGAAATGTGCTCTGGGTACAACTCCCCGAGGCCTCCACACCCTCCCACTCCATGAGAGAGACAGGACATCTGCTCCTCTGCTCTCTGGGAAAGTATATTTAATTATTAGATGCTTTCTTTTTTAAAATGGTGCTGGCTTTGTTTTTCCTTTTTTTTTTTTAATCCTCCAAAATAAAATATGCCTTCAGTGTTCAAATCAGATGATAGCATCTGCATCAACAAAAATAACAGCTAATAGCATAAAACTGTGTCTTTCCCATTTGCTGAGAAGTAAGAGTTAGTATCAGACATTGGTTCTCTCAGTTTCCATGAAAAGAATTTACCTCAGGAGACTTTTAGGAACAAATGTCTGCTGAAAATGGGAGAGTGGGGAGCCAAGGAAGATGATAGAATCTTGCAGACTTGAGGACCCCACAATGATCGGGTTTTTGCCCTGGCAGGATCTATCAGAAAAGTGCGTGTGCCTGACAGAGAGAGGGATGGGGGAAGTATTGGGGAGAGGGAAACAAATCAAGCATGTACTAGTAAGCCTTCTTCCTGAGAAAATTTAATAATGCCTTTCACATCATGGTATAAAAGACTGATGAAATGAGAAGCAGAGATTTCACTGGAGTAAATCTTTGCCAAAAAATGTTAAGCAAAAGTGTGGGTCTGGTATCATTCAAACTTAAACAACCACCAAGGACCAAATTACCAGCTTTTGTTAGATTTTTTTTTTTTTTTTGCAGTTTTGTAATTTTCCTAGTGTCTTGTTTGCATTAAATCTTGTTTCTTTAAAACCAAACAAACTAGCCAAAAAAAAAAAAAAGTCTGCTTTAGCAGAAGAGGAAGAAAGTATCAGTTCAGTTCAAACATTTTGTGAACCAATTCAAAGCCTAACAGAGACTCTGTCCTCATTAATGGACATTCATAGAGGAGACATACAATTAGAGATGCTGTAGTTCATTTTGGAAAGGAACAACTGTGAGTCAGAGGAGCAGATCAGAGAAGCTGCCCAGAGGAGTGATCTCTACATATGCTTTCCAAGCTCAGCTGCTCTTCAGAATGTCCAGGAGAGCCTTTGGAACTGCATATTCCAGATCTGTGTCTCTCAACCTTTTGAATCAGAATCTCTAAGGGAGAATGGTATGTGCACACATGTCCCCAGGTGAAATTGAAGCGGTGGTTTGACCCTGAGTTCTGGGAAGAGAAGAAAAATAAAGTGTCTATAGGAGCCTGGAGGTGAACGGGAGCATGCTAGAGAAAGAACTAAAACACAGCTGGAGTGACTGGTATGTAGAGAACAGTGTGGGGTCACTTTGCTGAGAAACAACCACAGCATGACGGGCCTTATGCTTAACCTTCAGGAGGCTGGACTTCATCCCAAGGATGTTGGGGTCCAGCCCCAGCAGGTCCAGGGGTTCCCTAAGGTGTGGACGGAGTCTGCGAAGAATGAAGGACACGGAAGCAGAGTTCAGGTGATCATCATGGCAAGGTTCCTCCTAGCCAGGTTCCTCTCTTTATTGTCCTCTTACATTTGTATTTATACTATCCATTCTATCCCAAAGGTTAGGGCGTTTCTTATCTTCATTCCAAGGTTACTTTATTGTTCTATTAAGCTACAAGGAAGTAACTGAAGGAGATTATTCTAAGTAAAGATTATGTAATTTAAGGGTGATTAACTACCCCTCTGGCACTTAGTTAAAGGGTTTACTGATAAAAATCCTCACCTGGGGAAACAACCTTTCTTGGAGAGGTGACCTTGGTTAAAACACATAGCGCTTAAGAAGGGGAGCAAACATATTAAGAACAGTATGCCATATATGCCAGGTCCCTTGAAACATAAGCTGTGCAGATGTGTCTTCCCTGCAGCGACTGCATCAAGCAGCAAGGGTGGATCGGCCTCCAGCACAAAGACAATACAGGTGGATGAATGGAGGTTGGTGGCTGGAAAGGAGCAGACCGGGGGAGGGGAGAGGGGGGCTTCGAGGATGAGAGGCATCAGGGAGCCATACCAGAACCACACCCTACTCCAGGGGTTTGAAACAGCACAGAACCAATTCCGTTTCCCTTGTTGCCTTGATGATCTCCCCCACCCCTTCTTCCCTTTTACTTACATCCCATCTGGTTCACTATCAGGTAAAAGAGATGAGGTAAAAACATTCATGCTGTTCATGATCACCTGGCCAGTCCAATTTCCACATGCACAGACAAAAAGGTACACAGCTTCACAAAAGGAGAAAGTGATGCTGCCAGAAACCCTCCCACCATCCTACTCCCAGGCTCTCCTGTATGAATTTTCTCTCTTCCTCAAACTATTTTAGATGTTTAACTGATCGTGCTTGTAAATATATAGTGTAGTTTGAACCTCTCCCTCTTAAGAGTGGTGCTAAACCCATGTCCCTAAAACACACCACCTGAAGATATACATACTGTCCCCCTGTCATATGACCATGCCCTCAGGTTGCAAATCCCCTCCCTGGCTTCATTAGAGAGTTGTGATGTCATAAGAACCCACGTGGACACAATACGATGAGCTGCTATGTCACAGAGGAAAGGTATGGCATTCCTTTGTTCCAGCCAGCCTCGCCTCTCCCACAAGGTGCATCTATGTGAGCTCAGCTAGCAAAACTGGCAATGAAGAGTCAATGTTAATGGGATGATTTCATAAAAAAAATTTAGTGGTAACAGGTCAAGAGGTGGATCTTTAAAAACCAAAAATTTCTCCCCAAGCCTCTGTTTACGTGAAGATACTTGCACTAATAAGAAATGAGATTTCCCTAAGCAGAGGAAGTAAATAAGTAAGAAAAAAAAAACAAGCTCTCAATAACAAAGATTATTAACTTTACCACATATATAACATTAATTATACTGAGGGATGACTTTAAGGCATTCCCCTTTATCCAATGGGTTTTGAAACAAGAATGTTATTGAAACAATTGCCTATGTAGAGAATCTCAATTTAAGCTTAACTATAGATATTGACCATTCTCCCTCCAAAAGGCTTCTTGTAGCTCTGCTTCTGTGTTCCTGGTTTTAATAAGCTACTATAGATTTCTGCAGGGACAGTTGGGAGCCAAGATGAAGAGAAGAGTTGCTAAAGAATTACTGACCCAAAACTTTGTTTTCTACTCTAGCCTAACCCAAACAAACCATTTATCTTAAAGCTATGACCATATGTTGGAAAGAGTATTCATAGATAAAATCATTTCATAATTATTGACATCTAGAAACAATTTGGGTGAAAGTTTTAATGCAATAAATGATCCTATGGTGGATAGAAGTATATTTTAATTGGATTCTTATTTTGAGAAAAAAATCATAAATGTGAATTGATTTATTATTCTAATGCTGTAGTTTAATTTCTTGAAAAAAGTCAAGATCCAGATTAAAAGTAAAGCAATTTGAAATGTTTGTCTGGGGGGAGACAAAATGGTGGCCAAATAGGCAGACATGTCCTGCACCTTCTCACAGAGCAGATAGAAGAAACAGCTGAATCAAATAACATCCACCCAGAATTGGCAAATTAAACACAGCTGGGGACACAATCCATGGCCAGAAAGGACAGGGGACACCTGAAGAATGCTTGATTAGTTTCACTCACTAAACTCAGGCCTATCTGCTCTCTATTCTCCTTTTCCAAAAATAGATGAATATATAGATAGATAGATTAAAGAAAGGAGAAAATTTTTTCACATATATGTTTTATATATATATATTTTTTAAATTTTTAATTAATTTTTTATTTTTTTATTGAGTATTTTGTTTTTTACTTTTCTTCTTACACACTCATTCTCTTTCTACCTCCTCTATACTGAACTGTGGCCATTCCCCCATCCATTCAATTCCTTTACCTTACCTTTTGGAAATAAGCTCTGCCTCCTCAGATTCAGTTCCCCCCTTTTTTTCTGGGTGTTTGTTGTTTGCATTTTTTGGTTTATTTGTTGGTTTTGTGGAGTTTTCTCACAATATATTTATAATTTTCCCTTCTTTTTCTTCTCTCTTACATTTTTTTCTTTTCTCAATATCATTTTTGCACTCCTTTCTCTCCCCTAATACTCTTTTCTCTGGTGGTCACCTTTATTTGGGGTTATGGGTGTCATGAATACATTTGTGTTTTGTTCCCTCTGTGTCTTGTCTTGTCAAGTTGTATTTTGTGCCTTTTGGTCAAAGTGGTAGAGAGTGAGCCACATAACCAGACACCCTGAGAGGAGCAAAAACGGGAAGACAAAGACACAGCCCCCATATGAAAGAAAAGGAGGAATCCCCAGAAAAGGAAGTAAACAAAATGGAGGCAAACAGTTTGACAGAGAAAGAATTCAGAGCAATTGTCATAAGGACACTGAAAAAATAGAAGACAAATTCAACAACATGTGTAAGAATCAAGAGGAAATGAGGAAGAACCAAGGAGAAATGAAGAATGACATAGCTACTATAAAGAACACAACAAACAGCATCAACAGTGGATTAGAATAAGCTGAGGACCCCATCAGTGAGCTAGAAGACAAGGTAGGAAAAAACACCCAAGCAGAGCAGCAACTGGGAAAAAAAAAACTTAAAAAAGCAGGAGGAGAGCTTAAGAGAGCTTTGGAGTTTCTTGGGGCAACATGAAATGAAACAACATCCGCATAATAGGCCTGCCAAAACAAGAAACTGAGCAAGAAATAGAAAACCTATTTGAAGAAATAATGACAAAAAACTTCCCTGATATTGGGAAGAAAAAACTCACACAAGTCTAAGAAGCTAACAGAGTCCCAAACAAGATGAACCCAAAAAGACTGACACCAAGAAACATCATAATTAAACTGGCAAACACCAACAAAAAAAGAAAGGATCATTTTTTAAAAAATATATTTTATTGATTTTTTAGAGAGGAAGGGAGAGGGATAGAGAGTCAGAAACATTGATGAGAGAGAAACATCGGTCAGCTGCCTCCTGCATACTCCCCTCTGGGGATGTGCCCGCAACAAAGGTACATGCCCTTGACTGGAATCAAACCTGGGACCTTTCAGTCCACAGGCCAACGCTCTATCCACTGAGCCAAACCAGTCAGGGCCAAAAGAAAGAATCTTAAAAGCTTCCAGAGAGAGACAGAAAGTTACCTACAAAGGATCCCCCATCAGACTAGTGACTGATTTCTCAACAGAAACACATCAGGCCAAAAGGTAATGGAATGAATTATACAAAGTGATGCTAAGCAAGGGACTGAATCTAAGAATACTATACACAGCAAGGCTATCATTCAAAATTGAAGGTGAAATCAGGAGCTTCATAGACATAAAAGATCAAAGGGAGTTTATTACCACCAAGCCAGCAATGCAAGAAATTCTAAAGGGACTTCTGTAAAAAGAAGAAATAGGAAGGGAAGAAGGAACACAAGCAAAAAGAATAAAAATGTTAACAAACAAGTACCTATGAATAATAACCTTAAACGTAAATGGATTAAATGCTCTAATCAAAAGACATAGGGTAGCTGAATGAATGAGAAAGCATGACCCATATATATGCTGCCTACAAGAGACCCACCTAAGAACAAAGGACTCACACAGACTGATGGTGAAGAGATGGAAAAAATGTTTTCAAGCAAATGGAAATGAAAAAAAGGCTGGGGTAGCAATACTTACATCTGAGAAATTAGACCTCAAAGTGAGGGCCGTAACAAGAGATAAGAAAGGCCACTTCATAATACTAAAGGGAGAAATTCAACAGAGGATATAACTCTGGTAAACATATATGCACCTAATTCAGGAGCACCCAAATATATATATATAACAAAAACTTCTGGAAGATATCAAGGGAGAGATCAACAGCAATACAGTCATAGTAGGAGACTTTAATACCCCATTTACACCACTGGATAAATCCTCTAAACAAAAAATCAGCAAAGAAATATCAATCCTAAATGATTCACTAGATCAGATGGAATTAACTGACATCTTCAGAACATTCCACCCAAAGCTACAGGATATACATTCTTCTCAAGTGCACATGGGTCATTTTCAAAGATAGACCACATATTGAGACACAGGCAAAGTCTCTTCAAATTCAAGAACATTGAAATCATATCAAGCATCTTCTCAGATCACAATGGCATATAATTAGAAATCAACTACAATAAAAACAATGAAAAAATCAAATACTTGAAGGCTAAATAGCATGCTATTAAACAATGATTGTGTTACCAAAGAGACCTAAGAAGAAATAAAAAGCATCCTGGTAACAAACAGCAATGAAGATACAACAATCCAAAAATCTATGGGACACAATGAAAGCAGTCCTGAGAGGGAAGTTCATAGCATTACAGGCCTATCTCAAAAAACAAGAAAAAAATAATAAATTATTTAATCCTACAATGCAAAGACTTAGAAAGAGAGCAACAAGAAAAGCCCTGTGTACCAAGAAGAATGGAAATAATAAAGATCAGAGTGGAAATAAATGACATAGAGACCAAAACAAAACCAAACAAACAAACAAAAAATGATCAATAAAACCAAGAGCTGATTCTTTGAAAGGATAAACAAGATTGATGAACCTCTAGTCAGGCTCACCAAGAGACAAAGAAAGATGACCCAAATAAACAAAATCAGAAATAAAGAGGTGAAGTAACAACGAACCCCACAGAAATACAAAGGAGTATGAAAAAATACTATGAACAACTCTATTCCAACAAACTGGACAACTTAGGTGAAATGGACATATTGTTAGAAAAATACAAGCTTCCAAACTCAATCAGGAAGAATCAAAAAACCTGAATAGGCTGACAACTACTGATGAAATTGAAGCGGTGATCAAAAATCTTCCAGCAAACAAAAGCCCTGGTCTGGACGGCTTTATAGGGGAGTTCTACCGAGCATTCAAAAAAGAACTAAAACCTATCCTCCTTAGACTATTCCAAAAAATTCAAGAGGAAGGCACACTTCCAAGCTCTTTCTATGAAGCCAGAATTACCCTAATCCCAAAACCAGGTAAAAACACCATAAAGAAAGAGAACGACAGGTCAATATCCTTGATGAACATAGATGCTAAAATCCTCAACATAATTCTAGCAAATCGGATTCAGCATTACATAAGAAAGAGCATACACCATGACAAAGTTGGATTTATTCCAGTGATGCAAGGATGGTACAATATCCGCAAATCAATAAATGTGATACATCACATAAACAAATTGAGAGATAAAAATCACATAGTCATATCAATTGATGCAGAAAAAGCATTTGACAAAATCCAACACCCTTTCTTGATAAAAAACCCTCAGCAAAAATGGGAATAGAGGGATCATACCTCAACATAATAAAAGCCTTATATGAAAAACCTACAGCCAACATCACACTCAATGGGCAAAAACTAAAACCATTTTCCCTAAGAACAGGAACAAGACAGGGATGCCCACTTTCACCACTCCTGTTGGATATAGTACTGGAAGTGATAGCCATAGTAATCAGACAAGAAGAACAAATAAAAGGCATCCAAATTGGAAAAGAATAAGTAAAACTGTCCTTATTTGCAGATGACATGATACTATACATAGAAAACTCCAAAGACTCCATCAAAAATCTTCTAGACCTAATAAATGAATTTGGCAATGTAGCAGGACACAAAATTAACACCCAGAAATCTATCGCCTTTTTATACACCAATAATGAACTCACAGAAAGAGAAATGAGAAAAACAATCCCATTTACCATTGCACCAAAAAAAATTAAGATACCTAGGAATAAACTTATCTAAGGACGTAAAAGACCTATACTCAGAAAACTATAGGACATTGAAAAAAAATAGAGGAAGACATAAACAAATGGAAGAACATACCATGTTCATGGATTGGTAGAATCAACATCATTAAAATGTCCATACTACCCAAAGCAATCTATAAATTTAACGCACTTCCCATTAAAATACCAACGGCATATTTCAAAGATCTAGAGCAAACTCTCCAAAAATTCATCTGGAATAAAAAAAGACCCTGAATAGCCACAGCAATCCTGAGAAAGAAAAACAAAGTTGGAGGGATCACAATACCAGATACCAAGCTATATTACCAAGCCATGGTTCTCAAACTGCCTGGTACTGGCACAAGAAAAGACATATAGACCAGTGGAACAGACACAGAGACCCCAGAAATCGACCCAAGCCATTATGCTCAATTAATATTTGACAGGAGGCAAGAGCATAAATGGAGTCAAAATAGTCTCTTTAATAAATGGTGCTGGGAAATTTGGACAGATACATGCAAAAAAATGAAACTATATCACCAACTTACACCATCCTCAAAAATAAACTCAAAATGGCTAAAGGACTTGAATGTAAGAAGGGAAACCATAAAAATCCTACAAGACTCCATAGGCAGCAAAATAGCAGATATATATCCTAGCAATATATTTACAGACACAGCTCCTACGGCAATGGAAACTAAGGAGAAAATAAACAAATGAGACTACATCAAAATAAAAAGCGTCTGCACACAAAAAGAAACCATCAACAAAACAACAAGAAAACCCCTGCATGGGAGAACATATTTGCCAATGGTATTTCCAATAAGGGTTTAATCTCCAAAATATACAGAGAACTCATACAACTTAACAAAAGGAAGATAAACAATCCAATCAAAAAATGGGCAAAGGATCTAAATAGACACTTTTCAAAAGAGGACATACAGAAGACCATGAGACATATGAAAACATGCTCAAAGTCACTATCATCCAAGAGATGCAAATCAAAACAACGAGATACCATCTCACACCTGTCAGAATGGCTATCATCAACAAATCAACAAAGGACAAGTGCTGGTGAGGATGTGGAGAAAAAGGAACCCTCGTGCACTGCTGGTGATGCAGACTGATGCAGCCACTGTGGAAGACAGTATGGAGTTTCCTCAATAAGTTAAAAATGGAACTCCCATTTGACCCAGTAATCCCACTTCTAGGACTATACCCCAAGAGACCAGAAACACCAATCAGAAAGGATATGTGCACCCCTATGTTCATAGCAGCACAATTTACAATAGCTAAGATTTGGAAACAGCCTAAGTGCCCATCAGCAGATGAGTGGATTAAAAAACTGTGGTACATCTATACAATGGAATACTATGCCGCTATACAAAAGAAGGAACTTTTACCATTTGCAACAGCATGGATGGAACTGGAGAGCATTATGCTAAGCAAAATAAGCCAGTCAGAGAAAGAAAACTATCACATAATTTCACTCATATGTGGGATATAATGATTAACATAATTTGATGAACAAGAATAGATCCAGAGACAAATGGTAGGGGAGTGGGTGTGTGTTTGGGGGGTGGGGGTGGGGGTTAGAGAGCAACCAAAGGACTTGTATGCATGCATATTAGCATAACCAATAACCAATGGATACAGACACTGGGGCGGTAGGGGCTTGCCCAGGGTGGGAATGGCTGGCTGGGCGTGGGTCAATTGGGGAAAAAAGAGACATGTATAACTTTAGACAATAAAAAAAAAAAACATTAAAAAATGAAACAAAATAACCTTTTTAATATGCAACAAAAGCATCACAGTTTTGAGCTATTTTTCCCAGGAGAGGTAAAGAAAAATGGAACAATAAACTGAAACAGAAATACAGGGAAGAGAAGGATGCTGGAATATTCTATTATTCATGGGCAGGTAGCTTGTTCGTGTCTCACAGTTGAACTGAACCCAAATTTTGAATGTATAAGTGAGAGATAATAATAACTCTTTCCTTGGGTATTTGATATAGTACAAAGCTTGCGAATGTAGATTCAGAAACATGTGTCTTCCACATCATCTGTCCATGGCTTGCCTTAGACCAGCTGTGGGCAAACTACGGCCCGCGGGCCGGATCCGGCCTGTTTGAAATGAATAAAACTAAAAAAAAAAAAAGACCGTACCCTTTTATGTAATGATGTTTACTTTGAATTTATATTAGTTCACACAAACACTCCATCCATGCTTTTGTTCTGGCCCTCCGGTCCAGTTTAAGAACCCATTGTGGCCCTCGAGTCAAAAAGTTTGCCCACCCCTGCCTTAGACTAACATGTGGAGTGGAACTAAGAGCTCCAGGCATGTAAGCTAATGCCTCCAGGGGAAGGAGGCGAGAACACAGAAATATTAACACTGCCCTCAGAGAAATGACTCTAAGCCAGCAGCTGACACTGCTTAATCTCATTGACTTACAAAGATGAGGTACTTTTAAAAGTAAATTGTGTGAGTAAGGAAAACATAACCAGGTATCAAAAAAACAACCGCTTAAGATCACTTCTAAGATTTCATTTGACATGAGTTTGTGGTTGAGAAGTCAAGAGGGCTCCTCAGAACCTGCAGTTCAGCCCTTCCTAGTCTGGTGCCAACTCCAAGAGGGATATAAAAAACAATTTTTACAGAGTTAAAGGCACCCACAGTATATGAAGTGTTATAATCTCATGTCTACAACACTATCATCGCTGTTTACATTTCCATCCTGCTGAGAATGCAGAATGAAAGACACCAAATGCAGGGGCAAGTTTAGTCATGCTCAGGGCCCGGGGTTAAAGAGTTTATGCAAGTAATTACTTGTGATTTAAGGCTGAAAAATTCAATATCAAAGTCAGGGCTGGTCCTAAAGAGATAACCTAGGCCGTGGTCGGCAAACTGCGGCTAACAAGCCACATGCGGCTCTTTGGCCCCTTGAGTGTGGCTCTTTCTAAGCCTTAGGTGTACCCTAATTAAGTTAATAACAATGTACCTACCTATATAGTTTAAGTTTAAAAAATTTGGCTCTCAAAAGAAATTTCAATCGTTGTACTGTTGATATTTGGCTCTGTTGACTAATGAGTTTGCCGACCACTGACCTAGGGCACTAGGAGGTCAGACACAAAGGAGTATATGCCAATTGCCCGCTCTCCCACACTTCAGCGCTGTGGGATCTTGTTCAGTTTTTCTGTGAAAATCAAAGGAATGACAAATATATGTGACCTGTCCCTCCTCACTCTCCTTACAGCAAACATTCTGCAACATCAAGACAATCATTTGCCCTTTTCAGCTCTAAAAGCAAATTAAGTAAATGTGGCTGAAACAAAAAATTTCAACTTCACTCCCAAAATAATGTATCTGCTTATATAAATAAATAATGAGTATTCTTTCTGACTTTGCACTTAAGATACACTCAGCACTAGCACCGTGCTTTAAATTTATTTTACTCATAATTATTCAAAGTCATCCAGAGAGACATGGAATGATTTCTATGACAATTTCATGGTCCTCACTTCAAAGAAGTCACATTCTTTTCCTCGATTCACCCAACAATGTGGATGACAAAATCACAGAACTGCTTATTTCTAGTGGCAGGTCATACCCAATCTCCAGATGGATGATTCTGTGATATAGACGAGCATTTCATTTTGAATTGTGAGACCTGGCTTGGGGCCCCAGCTCTGCCACCTCCTGGCCCAATAGCACTAGACTAATGTACAGTGATCCACACTTGTGAATTGCCTTATTTCTATCTCCTTTAAAACCATTTTCCAATCAATTCTGTTCTTAATTTCTTTAACTTTTGCCATTAAACAATTTTATTGCATTTACTAGAATCATGCTTTTATGAAACATTGGCATGTAAAGCATACAATTGCAAGCTACCTAACCATTGCACAAATATGGCTTGAGAAGTAGAATATGGTAGTGATTATAAGTGCAGCCTCTGGAGTCAACCCCGAGTTCATTGCCCATTTATGATACCTGCTAGCTGTTGTAACCTTCAGCGAGTTTCTTAACCTCTCTATGTCTGAAGTTTATCTATCGTATAGCTTTCAATGAGAAAAGTAAGGTGCTAACCTACCTTTTACAATTATTATATGAGAATTAAAAGCAATAATTCATGTAAAATTATGAAAAAAGTTTCCAAGGTATAGTATAGCGTTATATTGCCTGTTTTAATGAAATTAATAGTTGTACATAATTTAAAAAGTAAAATGATACTACAAAGTTTATCTTAAGTAGCAGGGGTCTTCCCTCACCTCTTCCCACCCTTTGTTTTCAGTCCTGCTCCAGGGAAGCAACAGCTTTCAGCTTGTTAGCTGCTTCTTTTGAGATCTGCTTTCATTTTTCTAAACAATATAATTAAATTCAGACCTGATATATCAGTTCCCTGTTAAAACAGGTAAGGATTTAACTCTCTTATACCAATAAAAATACACACACATGTGCACACACAGGTGCAATCTCTATTTTTCTGTTCCCCACCAGCCTCCCATAATGTTATACAACAAGTTTTGGTTGTATGTGATTATTGTCCCCAGCTGAACCATACAGTGGACTATGCCACATTCCTTCTCCATATAATTCTCTTAGTAATTTAGTTAATAATTACTGTTTGTTGGGTGATTGATTAGTGCCATCACTAAGTTCATCTTTGACAGAGATGAGGCGGGAGCCTCCTCATGTGGCCACTTGTATCAGGGATCTAATATGTTTTGATGCCTCTAATGCAGTGGTTCTCAACCTTCTGGCCCTTTAAATACAGTTCCTCATGTTGTGACCCAACCATAAAATTATTTTCGTTGCTACTTCATAACTGTAATGTTGCTACTGTTATGAATCGTAAATATCTGATATGCAGGATGGTTTTAGGCGACCGCTGTGAAAGGGTAGTTCGACTGCCAAAGGGGTCACGACCCGCAGGTTGAGAACCGCTGGATCCCTCTGTCTTCTGCTCTAATCTTTTCTACTTTCACTACGTACACAGCTGCAGTTTTGTTCCTTCTCTTCATCATTAACAGGGAGCTTATTTTTTTGTCTATTTTTACACCAGATGCACAGTGTCCTGACCTCCTATCTTTTTCTTTATTTATTCTTTTGTCTTACCAGAATGATCTTCCAGTAGCTTCTGTAGAAAAGATGCGTGGAAGGTCAGTTTTGAGACTTAATATGCATTTTTAAATGCTCCCTTTTATTTGCTAACTTTACTTGATAAAAAAATTCCAAGTTGGAAAACATTTACTCCAGAACTTTAAAGGCATTGTTATACTGTTTTTCCAGCTTCTATTGTTATTACTAAGAAGTCTAGTGAAATGTACAGTGCCAGGTGGGTACTGGAAATATCAGGGGGAACACTTTGTAAAGTATAAGATTATCTACCCAGTATGCTGTACACCTGAAACTAATGCAAAACATTAAATGTAAACTGTAATTGGAAAAAAAATAGAAAAGAATTTTTTTTTTTTTGTTTTGTTTTTTTTTTTTTTTTTTTTTTTTTTTTTTATTTTCCTCTTAAAGTATTACAAAGGGTATTACATAAGTATCCTTTTTCCCCCCCCGCCCTTGACAAACCACTACCCTCCCTTACCCCCCAGTGTCTTATGTCCATTAGTTATGCTTATATGCATGCATACAAGTCCTTCGGTTGATCTCTTACTCCCCTCCCTCCTGCCCCCCAACTCTCTCTGGCCTTCCCACTGCAGTTTGACAATCAGTTTGAGGCAGCTCTGCCTCTGTATCTATTATTGTTCAAAAGTTTGTAATGGTCTTTATTATCCATGAATGAGTGAGATCATGTGGTATTTTTCCTTCATTGACTGGCTTGTTTCACTTAGCATAATGCTCTCCAGTTCCATCCATGATGTTGCAAATGGTAGGAGTTCCTTCTTTTTAACAGCAGCATAGTATTCCATCGTGTAGATGTACCACAGTTTTCTAATCCATTCATCTACTGATGGGCACTTAGGCTGTTTCCAGATCTTAGCTATGGTGAATTGTGCTGCTATGAACATCTGGGTGCATATATCCTTTCTGATAGGTGTTTCTGGTTTCTTGGGATATATTCCTAGTAGTGGGATCACAGGGTCAAATGGGAGTTCCATTTCCAATTTTTTGAGGAACCTCCATACTGCCTTCCATAGTGGCTGCACCAGTCTGCATTCCCACCAGCAGTGCACAAGTGTTCCTTTTTCTCCACATCCTCTCCAGCACTTGTCGTTTGTTGATTTGTTGATGATGGCCATTCTGACAGGTGTGAGATGGTACCTCATTGTTGTTTTGATTTGCATCTCTCGGATGATTAGTGACTTTGAGCATGTTTTCATATGTCTCTTGGCTTTCTGAATGTCCTCTTTTGAAAGGTGTCTATTTAGATCCTTTGCCCATTTTTTGATTGGATTGTTTATCTTCTTTTTGTTAAGTTGTATGAGTTCCCTATAAATTTTGGAGATTAAGCCCTTATCCGATATGACGTTGGCAAATATGTTTTCCCACGAGGTGGGTTTTCTTGTTGTTTTGTTGATGGTTTCTTTTGCTGTGCAGAAGCTTTTTATTTTGATGTAGTCCCATTTGTTCAGTTTCTCTTTAGTTTCAACTGCCCTAGGAGCTGTATCAGTGAAGAAATTGTTTTGGCATATGTCTGAGATTTTGTTGCCTTTGTATTCTTCTAGAATTTTTATGGTTTCCTGTCGTACATTTAAGTCCTTTATCCATTTTGAGTTTATTCTTGTGTATGGTGTAAGTTGGTGGTCTAGTTTCATTTTCTTGCATATGTCTGTCCAATTTTCCCAACACCATTTATTGAAGAGACTATCTTGGCTCCATTGTATGTTCATGCCTCCTTTGTCAAAAATTAATTGAGCATATTGGTTCGGGCTAATTTCTGGACTCTCTATTCTATTCCACTGATCTATATGCCTGTTCTTGTGCCAGTACCAGGCAGTTTTGAGAACAGTGGCTGTGTAATACAGCTTGATATCTGGCATTGAGATCCCACCTACTTTGTTCTTTCTCAGGATCGTTGCAGCTATTCGGGGTCTTTTTTTATTCCAGATGAATTTTTGGAGAGTTCGTTCTAGATCTTTGAAGAAGGCCATTGGTATTTTAATGGGAAGTGCGTTGAATGTATAGATTGCTTTGGGTAGTATGGACATTTTAATGATGTTGATTCTACCAATCCAAGAACATGGTATGTTCTTCCATCTGTTTATGTCTTCCTCTATCTCTTTTTTCAACGTCCTGTAGTTTTCTGAGTAGAGGTCTTTAACCTCTTTAGTTAAGTTTATTCCTAGGTATCTTAATTTTTTTGGTGCGATGGTAAATGGGATTGTTTTTCTGATCTCCCTTTCTGAAAGTTCACTGTTGGTGTATAGAAATGCCTCAGATTTCTTGGGGTTAATTTTGTATCCTGCTACATTGCCAAATTCATGTATTAAGTCTAGTAGCTTTTTGATGGAGTCTCTAGGGTTTTGTATGTATAATATCATGTCATCTGCAAATAAGGACAGTTTTACTTCCTCTTTTCCAATTTGGATGCCTTTTATTCCTTCTTCTTGCCTAATTGCAATGGCTAATACTTCCAGTACTATGTTGAACAGGAGTGGTGAGAGTGGGCATCCCTGTCTTGTTCCTGTTCTTAGGGGAAATGGTGTTAGTTTTTGTCCATTGAGTATGATGTTGGCAGTGGGCCTGTCATATATGGCTTTTATTATGTTGAGGTATGATCCTTCTATTCCCACCTTTCTGAGAGTTTTTATCAAAAATGGGTGTTGGATTTTGTCGAATGCTTTTTCTGCATCAATTGATATGACCATGTGGTTTTTTTCTTTCAATTTGTTTATGTGATGTATCACATTTATTGATTTACGGATGTTGTACCATCCTTGCATCTCTGGGATGAATCCTACTTGGTCATGGTGTATGATCCTTCTGATGTACTGCTGGATCCGATTTGCTAAGATTTTGTTGAGGATTTTGGCATCTATGTTCATGAGGGATATTGGCCTGTAATTCTCTTTCATTGTGATGTCTTTACCTGGTTTTGGTATTAGGGTGATGCTGGCTTCATAGAATGAGCTTGGAAGCGTTCCTTCCTCTTGAATTTTTTGTAGTAGTCTGAGGAGGGTAGGTTTTAGTTCTTCCTTGAATGTTTGGTAGAACTCCCCTGTGAAGCCGTCTGGCCCTGGGCTTTTGTTTGCTGGAAGCTTTCTGATGACTGCTTCAATTTCTTCCATAGTTATTGGCCTATTGAGGTTTTTAGATTCTTCCTGATTGAGTTTTGGAATGTTGTATTTTTCTAGGAATTTGTCCATTTCCTCCAGGTTGTCCAGTTTGTTGGAGTAGAGTTGCTCGTAGTATTGTTTAACAATCATTTGTATTTCTGTGGGGTCTGTTGTTATTTCGCCTCTATCATTTCTGATTTGGTTTATTTGGGACCTCTCTCTTTGCTTCTTGGTGAGCCTGGCTAGGGGTTTGTCAATCTTGTTTATCCTTTCAAAGAACCAGCTCTTGGTTTCATTGATTTTCTGTATTGTTTTTTTGGTCTCTATTTCATTGATTTCTGCTCTAATCTTTATTATCTCCTTCCTTCTGCTCACTCTGGGGTTTTCTTGTTGCTCTCTTTCTAATTCTTTGAGTTGTAGAGTTAGATGATTGACTACCATTTTTTCTTGTTTTTTGAGATAGGCCTGTAGAGCTATAAACTTCCCTCTCAGGACTGCTTTCATTGTGTCCCAGAGGTTTTGGATTGTTGTGTTTTCATTGTCATTAGTGTCCAGGATGTTTTTAATTTCTTCTTTGATGTCATCGGTAACCCAATCAATATTTAATAACATGCTATTCAGCTTCCAAGTGTTTGAGTATTTTGGGTTGTTTTTATTGTAGTTTATTTCTAACATTATGCCATCGTGGTCTGTGAAGAAGCTTTTTATGATTTCAATCTTCTTGAATTTGTGGAGACTTTGCTTGTGACCCAATATGTGGTCTATTTTTGAATATGTCCCATGAGCACCTGAGAGGAATGTATATTCCGCAGCTGTGGGGTGAAGTGTTCTGAAGATGTCAATTAAGTCCATCTGATCTAGTGAGTCATTTAGGATTGCTGTTTCTTTGCTGAGTTTTTGTCTAGCGGATTTATCCAGTGATGTCAGTGGTGTATTAAAGTCCCCTACTATGATTGTATTGTTGTCGATCTCTCCCCTGATATCTTCCAGAAGTTTTCTTATGTATGTGGGTGCTCCTGCATTGGGTGCATATATGTTTACCAGGGTTATATCTTCTTGTTGTATTGATCCCTTTAGTATTATGAAGTGGCCTTCCTTATCTCTGGTTATGGCCTTCACTTTGAGATGTATTTTGTCAGATATAAGTATTGCTACCCCAGCTTTCTTTTCCTTTCCATTTGCGTGAAAGATATTTTTCCATCCCTTCACTTTCAGTCTGTGTGAGTCCCTTCTAATGAGGTGAGTCTCTTGTAGACAGCAGATGTATGGGTCATGTTTTTTTATCCATTCAGCCACTCGATGTCTTTTGGTTGGAGCATTTAGTCCATTTACATTTAAAGTTATTATTGAAAGGTACTTGTTTGTAGCCATTTCTTTTTTTTGTGTGTGTGTGTGGCTGTTTTCTTTCTGAGCTTGATATTTCTTCTTTTTACACCAGTCCCTTTAGCATTTCTTGCATGGCTGGCTTGGTGGTGATAAACTCCCTTAGCCCTTTTTTGTCTGTGAAGCTTCTTATTTCCCCTTCAATTTTGAATGATAGCCTTGCTGGATAGAGTATTCTTGGATTCAGTCCTTTGCTTTGCATCACTTTGTAGATTTCCGTCCATTCTTTTCTGGCCTGATGTGTTTCTGTTGAGAAATCATTTGATAATCTAATGGGAGATCCCTTGTATGTTACTTTCCGTCTCTCTCTTGCAGCCTGTAAGATTCTCTCTTTATCCTGAACATTTGCCATGGTAATTATGATGTGTCTTGGTGTGGGTCTTTTCGGGTTCACCTTGTTTGGGACTCTCTGGGCTTGTGTGACTTTTTTCTTCCCCACCTCAGGGAAGTTTTCTGATATTATTTCTTCGAATAGGTTTTCTAATCCATGTTCATCTTTCTGTTGTTCTGGCACCCCTATTATTCGTATGTTGTTTCGTTTCATGTTGTCCCAAAGCTCCCTTAGGCTCTCCTCCTGTCTTTTAATTTTTTTCTCCATTTGCCGTACAGTTTGAGTGTGTTTTGCTTCCTTGTCTTCTAATTCACTAATTCGGTCCTCCGCTTCTCCCAGTCTACTGTTGATACTTTCAATGGAGTTTTTTATTGAAGCTATGTCACTCTTCATTTCTTCTTGGGACTTACTTAAGTTGTTGATTTTTTCATCTGTTTCTTCTAGCTTCTTGCATAAGTAGTTGAGTTTTTCATCTGTTTCTTCTTGCTTCTTGAACATGTGGTGCATGTACTCTAGGAACCTTATTCTGAATTCTTTTTCCGTCATGTTGCATATCTCTGTCTCACTTAGCTGCTTTTCTGGCGAGTCCTCCTTTTCTTTCCTTTGG
Source organism: Myotis yumanensis (assembly GCF_028538775.1). NCBI lineage: Eukaryota > Metazoa > Chordata > Mammalia > Chiroptera > Vespertilionidae > Myotis > Myotis yumanensis. Next base: position 108,302,796 of record NW_027223752.1, read on the forward strand.
GGGTTTCTTTGCCTACCCATGTTTGATCTCGCTGACATATGTAGATGTTGAGGTGTTCAGTGGCTGCTCCCTGGGTGGCAGGGGCTCCTTGGGTTGTGGTTGCTGCTCAGACGGTTGCGGTAGCAGCTGCTTTCCAGTTGGCAGCAGCTCCTCTGGTGGGTGCTGTTCACAGCTGTGTTGGCTCTTCTGGCTGGTGGGGGGAGGCTTCACGTACAGTTGCTGTTCCACAGACAGAGGGTGTGGTGATCAGGAGGCTGTGGTGATCAGGAGGCTGCGGTGATCAGGGGGCTGCTGTTGCTTGGATCTGCTGCGTTGATTTAAAGGCACAAAATACAACAGAGCAAGGCACAACGTACCAGGCACTGAACACAAGTATATTCACAATATTAATAACTCCAAATAAAGGTGACCACCCGAATTAAGAGAATTAGGGGATAAGGGAGAAAGAAGAGAAGAAGATAAAAGAGAGAACAGAAAAGAAAAATAAGAAAAAAACAAACAAAAAAGGAGTGCAAAAATAGAATTGGGAAAAAAGAGGGGGGAAAAAAAGAGAGCGAAAAAAGAGAATGAAGTAGAAGTGGGGAAGAGACTCCCCGTATGAGGAGCAAACTCCAATAGAACTGCCACTAATCTCAACAAATTCCAGCAACAGATCCCTGGAGATGAATGCAAACTACAAACCACCAATAATATCCAGAGGGGTAAGGGAAAACAGAAGCACAAAAATAGCTGGGGTGGGGTGGGGGAGGGAAGGGAAAAACCAGCAGAAAAAAAAAAGAAAAAGAAAAAGAAAAAGAAAAACAACCTCACAACCAGTCCTAAAAAAGAAGAAAAAACACAAAACAAAACAAACAAACAAATTAAAAAAAAAAAAAAAAAAAAAAAAAAGCCCAATATATTCAACAATCAAGAAAACAATAGAAAGATAAGAGAGAAAAAAAAATGGTTGGAAAGTGAAGAAGGATAAAGAATAGGTCTATAAGGATTTAGAGCAGTAGATTGGAAATAGGATATATAAGTAGGGTGGAATTAGACAGGGGGTAAAAAGAGGGAATTGGGAAGGTCTGGAGCAGGAATAGGGTAAGAGAAACAGGACACCAAAAGGGGAAAAGTAAGGAAGAGGGTTTTAGCAAAGAGGTGGAATTGAGATAGGGAAAATTAATGCTAAAGGAACGATGAAAATAGAATGGAGAACACTAATCCCAAAAGAAAATAAAGAGAAAATAAAATGGCACTTTAAAAAATGGTAAAATGGTAGGAGTAATAATACTGGTTAAAAATAAAAATGTGGTAATTGAAAGGGTAAAATCAGGTGATGGAAAAAGAAGAAAAAGAGAAAAAAAAATTGGTTTCTTAGTAAAAAGGTGAAAAAATTAAAAAGAAAAAGAAAAAGAAAAAATTTGCAGTAGTGATGGTCTTTCGGTTCTTCTACTCTTCAGCCTGGTTCGCCTTGGTCCTGCCAGGTATTTAGGAGAGTGTTGCCTGCATTACACTGTTCCTCCGTGTTGTAAATCACAGTCCTGATTTTAAAGCAGGCCGTATTTGTGATCCAGTCTGCCTTAATTTGTATTCCCCTAAGAGTCAGTTTGTGGCTCAACCTCTGGGTGGCAGTGTTTTTGGGTTGGCCTCTGAGGCTATACAGCTTCTCTATCCTTTTTTAATCCTTACCCTGCTCTGTGTTGTTGGTGGGACTGAAAATCCCTCTATAGGCCAGACCCTGGTAACTCCCAGGGACTAATCAGCTTGTTTTAGTCCTTTATCTCATACAGGGTGGAATCTGGGTGTGGCTGTGCTCCTTGCCTGGGGGGCTGGGGGGAGGAATTCCACCCTCTGGAGGAATGGCTGCCCCAGTCCTGGGCCCAGGGGGGTCTCAGCACTCAATTCGCTGCCACCTCCTCCGGCTCCCCCTCTTTCCTCAGCCTCTCCCCAGATTCCCCTCGTCTGCACCTTCACCCTCTCTTCAGCACAGGTGAGTGTCTGTATCCGAACTGTCCTATGAGCAGGGTTCAGTGAAAACAAAGAAACAGACAAACGCCGGCCGGCCGCGGAAACGCTCCTCTTACCGGTCTGGGAAACGCTCCTCTTACCAGCACTGCATGGTCTGGGAAACGCTCCTCTCTTATGGGCACTGCACGGTCTGATCAGTTCCTCAGGATGCCCCCTTTAGTCTCAGTTCTCCGCAATCACAAAATCCAAATCTCAAATCTCCTGGCGCCAGCAAACCCGCGGAACTCCTTACCCTGGTCAGGGTCTGTGTCTGTCCCAAGAGACGCGGCTGTCTGCCATGCGGTCTCCCTCCGACCCTCTGGGCTCAGGTCTGGCAAACTTTCCTGCCCAGGTCCCTGGTTTTTAACCTTTCCAGGGGAGGTCTGCCCTTCCAGGCTGCAAGCCGTCTCACCAGCTGAGTAAATTTGCCAATTCGGGGTGGGTGTTATTAGTTTCAGCTGCTTACTCCGTTTGCTCCGGGACAAGACCTGGGACGCGTCTGCCTATATCGCCGCCATCTTGCTTCCTCCGAAAAGAATTTTTTTAAATAAAGTGTTAATCACCTTTCAGGGTACTGAGTATTAATTCTTTATTTCTTTTCTATATTTTAGGATTTGTCTCAGATAATAAAGATGCATTATCTTGATAATTTTTTAAAAAGCTAAAAATTTTAAGAAAAGAAGTCTGGTGCAATTCTACAACCCAGTCCTGTGTGTGTGATATTTTGTTTTGTACATTTGTTTGTTTTTCATCTGTAGAAGCTTCTGGGGTTTTCTCTTTATTCCTGTTTTTCTGGAATTACATAATAGTGAGTCTTGGGTATTTTGTTTTGTTTTATTTGCTTGTTTTAACTTATGATTTTGGAGTCTCAGTGTAGAAACTCATGTCCTTCAGTTTTAAAAAAAATTTTTGAATTTTATCCTTGATAATTTGTTCCCTTTCTTTCTATTTCTTTTTCTGGAATTTTTATTTATTACATACTAGTGCCCCAGTGCATGGATTTGTGCACATTGAAAGGAAATTAATTAGAAGGTGGCCAGTGGGGCCAGACTGGGCAAGATGGGCTGGACACACCCTGGAACTAATCTCCCTTAGTCCCTCCCTGGCTGGCTGCACTTGGGGCGGTGTTGGGGCTCAAAGGGTGTCTGCGGAGTGAGCGGGTCCTTCTGGCAGGTGGGGTCCCTCAGCCTAGCCTGTGGGGATCAGGCCAAAACTGGCTCTCTGACATCTCCTGAGGAGTCCCAGTAACACACCCCAGAATCAGGCTCCCTCCTCTGGGGTGTATCACCCAAGAACCGCTGCTGCCAAGTCACTGCAGCTTGGCTGCTCCTGCATTGAGCATCTGCCCCCTGGTGGTCATTGTGCATCATAGCTACTGGTCGGACAGTAAGACAGTCACTCAGCCTTTTATACTTGTATATATAGATTTTACTTACTGGGTTGAGCCTCTATTTTTCTTTTATAAATATAAAAGTCATCTTTACTATTTTCTTTGAACAATTTTTAACTTTATCTTTTTGCCTCTTTATTAAATATTTCATTTTAATTTTGTAATTTGTCAGTTTCCAACAGCTCTTTCTAGTTTTCCCATTGCATATTATTCTTATTTCATAAATTCAATATCTTCATTCTCTTTTTGAACATAATAATTATTGGGGCATTTGTTTTATTTTGTCTTAATTTTCTTTTCCTGTTTTTTTTCCAAACTTATTTTTCTTTATTTAGGTTTGTTTTACCTTTCATGTTGGCCTCTCTCCTGAGGAACTGGTGATTCTTATCTGTCATTTAGATTTAAGGGGAAGGAACTAGAGAGGTAACTATTGTGTGCCTCAGTGGGGCTTATGAGCTTTGCATTGGAATGCCAAAAAGGGACTAGCCATTTCTTTTTCTTTTATTTTATATTTATTTGAAATCTTTATTTTATTTATTTTTTATTTTTAAAAATTGATTTTAGTGAGAGAAAAGGGAAAGGAGAGAGATTGACCAGCCAGGGCAGGACCAGCCATTTTACTGGGTGATCTGAAATATCAATACCAGCAAGTCCTTTTTCTTGATCCAATCAATTTCTGTAGAGAGAAATCCTCCAATCTCCAGTTACTGCAGAGTACTTGAGACCTCAGCAGCAGAGGGAGCTAGGGGAGGGAAATGCATCTCTCAGGAAGACATGTTCACTGAATCTCTGTTCTTTCTACTGCTATGTGCCCTGCCTTTAATTGCCTTGGTGAATTCAAATCCAGATTCTGTACTTCACTTCTTTTTGTAATATATTTTTATTGATTTCAGAGAGAAAGATAGAAACATCAATGATGAGAGAGAATCATTGATTGGCTGTCTCCTACACACCCCCTACTGGGGATCAAGCTCACAACCTGGGCATGTGCCCTTGAGGGGAATCAAACCAGGGAATCTTTCAGTCTGCAGGCCAAAGCTCTATCTACTGAGCCAAAGCAGCTAGGGACTATGCTATACTTTCTACTGGCTAGGGACTGTGCCTGCCTCCTGCTCAGGTCTGGAGAAATAGTCACCCAGCAGGATGGGAGGAAGAGGATATGGGGTCCTAACTACTCAATGAAAAGAATCCATCCCCACCCCTCCCACTAAAGTACCTTTGCTGCCCCATCTTGAGCCTGTCCCAGATTCTATCTTATCTAATAATAGACAAACATGGTAATTGACCATGCCTTCGCTACGCCTCCCATTGGCTAATCAGCAAGATATGCAAATTAACTGCAACAAAGATGGCGGCCGGCAGCCATGCAGCTGAAGCCCAGGCACCCCAGTGGGGACCCCCCACCCTAAAGGTGGCGTGGCCAGCCTGAAAACAGCCATCAGCCCCTCACCCAGGCTGGCCAGGCACACCAGTGGCACCCCAGTGGGGACCCCCACCCTGAAGGGCAAACCAGCCGGCCCCCACCCGTGCACCAGGCCTCTATCCTATATAATAAAAGGGTAATATGCAAACTGACCTTAACAGCAGAAAGACTGGGAATGACGGGTCACTATGACACACACTGACCAGTAGGGGGCAGACGCTCAATGCAGGAGCTGCCCCCTGGTGGTCAGTGTGCTCCCACAGGGGGAGCTCTGCTCAGCCACAAGCCAGGCTAACGGCTGCCAGTACAGCGGTGGTGGTGGGAGCCTCTCCCGCCTCCTCAGCAGCGCTAAGGATGTCAGACTGAAGCTTAGGCCTGCTCTCCACTGGCAAATGGACATCCCCCGAGGGCTCCCAAGCTGCCAGAGGGATGTCTGATTGCCAGCTTAGGCCTAATCCCCCGGGGAGTGGGCCTAAGCCAGCAGGTGGTCATCCCCCAAGGTGTCCCAGACTGCGAGAGGGCACAGGCAGGGCTGAGGGACACCGTCCCCCCCCTCGTGTACAAATTTTTGTGCACCAGGCCTCTAGTCTATGTAGAAAAGCCTAAACAACTGGAACACTGGAAGGACCAGAACAACCGGTCACTATGATGTGCACTGACAACCAGGGGGCAGATGCTCAAGGCAGAAACTTCCCCCTGGTGGTCAGTGCACTCCCACAGCCAACCTCCCGCGATCCCTCCCCCCATCTAGCAGGAAGGTTCTGGCTGGCAGCCGGCAGCCAGCAGGAAGGCCCAAATCAGCCCTGATCACTGGCCAGGCCTCAGGACCCTACCCATGCAAGAATTTTGTGCACCAGGCCTCTAGTGAAATAATAATAAAAGAATTCTTCATTGTCATTTCTTTCTGAAGACATACAGATTTCAGATACGTCTCTTTCCAATTCCTCTCTGCTTTCCACGTTCTGAAATTTCATTAACACTTATAGTACATTCTGTGCCCTCACTCAGTCTCTTTGTTCTTCAGCCAACCTCTTAAAATTATTTTCTGTCAGCTTTGAAGCACTTAGGCGGGAATATGGACAATCATATGTGTTCAGGGCATTTAACAATGGAAAATATTTTACTACTAGAGGCCCGATGCATGGATTCGTGCACCAGTGGGGTACCTCAGCCTGGCCTGTGCTCTCTCTCAATCCAGGACCCCTTGGGGGATGTCAGACTGCCAGTTTGGGCCTGATCCAGCAGTCTGACATCCCCCAAGGGTTGTAGTAGTGCACAAAGTGGTAGGCAGCCAGGGAGGAGCCCAAGCCCGGGCCAGGCTCCACACCACTCCTGCTCATCCTGGCCCCACTGCACCTGCTGTCACTGCCACTTGGTAGCGCTGCTGCGGAGGCATGAGAGGCTCACGCAGCTGCAGCTGTGCTCACCAGCCATGAGCCCGGTGTCCGGCACTCGTTGGTCAGCTGAGTGGTGCTCCCACTGTGGGAGCACACTGACCACCAGCGGGCAGCTCCTGCATTGAGCGTCTGCCCCCTGGTGGTCAGTGCACATCATAGCGACCAGTCAACCAGTCATTCAGTCGTTTGGTCACTAGAGGCCTGATGCACAAAATTCATGCAACGATAGGCCTTCCTTCCCCCGGCTGCTGGCACCAGCTTCCCTCTGGCACCAGGACCCGAGCTTCCCTCTGGCTGCTGGCAGGCACCCAGGACCTGGGCTTCCCTCTTGCCACCAGCAGGCATCAGCTTTGTACAGAAGGTTGTCCGGAAGGACGTCCAGTCTAATTAGCATATTATACTTTTATTATTATAAATTATTATTATTAATACATAATAATATTACTAGTAAATAGTATTATTAGATAACTAGAGGCCCAGTGCACAAATTCATGCACAGGTGGGGTCCGGCCGGCCCGCCCCAATGGGGGCCATCGGGCTAGGCTGGCAGGGAGGAGGGGACACAGGAGGTTGGCTGGCTGGCCCTGACCCTGATTGGGGTTGGGAAGACCAATCAGGGGCCAGACTGGATGGGGGGAGGGTCTGCGGGGAGGTTGGGGAGGGAGGATTGGGGCTCTGATCAGGCCAGTTGGCCACCACAGTGCACATCATAGCGACCCATTGTTCCAGTTGTTCCGGTTGTTCTGTTGTTCTGGTCACTTGGCTTTTATATAATAGATCATTTGTCATGTCCTCTGGTCACAATAAATACAGAATAGTTTTAAAAAGGAAGTATTATTAGTGAAAAGTCAGAATCTAATAACAGTGTATCTCAGCCTGGTTCTGAATAATTCCACGGTAGAAAATTCCTTCTCTTCCCTCTACTCAATTGCACCTCTTTAGTGGGCTTTCCCAAAACTTTCTGAGTTCCTTTCCTCCAGGAACTTTTTAATATGCTCCCTTTCTACATTTTGACCCTTTGACTCCTTGCAGTTTCTCCTTTCACAAACTAATCTTACTATTTCCACATTTCTTTCACTTCTTACTGTTTCCAATTGCCCTGGTTGGCTTTCTCCTTGTCAGGTCATCAGCAGGTCTTGATAATTTGGCTCACAGATCACTGGCCCAGCAAGGCATAATTAAACTTCAAATTAAGTCCTTTAAATGTGGCATGTGGTCCTGAGCTCCTCAGAGAAAAGGCTCTATGTGGGGTGAAACGTTAAAGGAAATAAGAACAAACAATTGCTGTTCAGAAGGTTTCTAATAATTCCATCATTAAAAGAAGAATTGGTATACTCAAGCCAGAGTGGTGAGAGCCGAAGTATTCTGTGACCTCGAGTTGTGAAAAATGATCAGTGGAGACCTCTGAATTGTACAAATGGAGAAAAGGAAGGGTGACCCTCTCCCCTTAACTTGGAGTTCTAAAATGGAACAAGTTAAAATCCTTTCTTTGCCTGGAATGTAAATGATTGGCAATTCCCACATGGAACTTTGGATACTGGGACTCAAATTTCTGAAGAAAGCTTCAATTTCCATTCCTGTGTCTTTCTGAAACCTTTCTCCCAAAGTAAACCATAATCTTCCTGCAGAGAGAATTGAAATTTTGGTTGCAAGTGAGATCTCTGCTGTTCTGAATGTTTCCCTTGACTTTGGGATACTTATTGATGTATATACTACAGGGATGTATGGGCCCTATGAAAGACCACCACACGATGAAAACTCTGGAATTTTTCAGGAGCTTTCAGTTCTAGAGTGAAATGGCAGAGAAAAAAAAAATAGGGATAAAACACCACAACAGCAAATGTAGAGTCTCGAGGTGAAGTGCAAAAGGGTAATTGTCTGGCAACTTGCTTTTTACCAAGAGACAATACTACAAGACCAAGCTAGGAAAAATATAGCCATGCAGCATGTGACAAAGGTTAAATGATGGAATTATATAGGTGAAGATACTGTAGTTTGCTAAATTGTAGTTGTTTAATACAAAAGAAACATCGGCAAAATCTCAAGTTGGAAATCCTGGATGATTTAACTCTGCATTCCCATTGTCCCTTAGCAAACCTCCCAATAAGTTAAGAAAGCTTACCAGTGCACAAAATATTTTGGGTTAGTAAAAGATTGTTTACCTTGGCTACTAAAATTCCACATCTCATCCCTTACCTTCTCTTGGATTGAAAAATGCTGAATTCTCAGAAGAAATAAAAATTATCCTTTGGAATAAAATAAAGAAAATATGTTTTGATTTATCAAATGCTTGATGGAAAAAGTAAAAATATGCAAGTTTTTTAAATGTTGCCCACCATCTGTTGCTTTTCCCAAACTCATCTCCCCGGAAACAGTTATTAGTAAGACTGAGAATGGGACTTTAACTTCATAGTCAGGCTATGACTTTTTTTAAATAAAAGAACCTCTCCCAATGACAACACTGAATTAATTATAATTTCCACCATCAATACCCCATTGTGAACAAACTAATAAAAATAAAAGAATAGTTTATAACAGAAGTAGTTTTCAAGTAATTTTTTCATCCACATTTTTTCTTCTGGTAAATACAGTATCTTTGTAATTTCTATAGGAAAATTAAAATGATTTGTGTAGGAGAAATTTTGAGAGGTTTAATAAATTGAAGAGAACCATAGTCAATTGAACAAACAAGTGTGAATTGGGGAAGATATTATACTAATTAGCCATCATTAAAAATACTAATTTAGCCAAAGGTTCTATAGCTTTCCATAAGTGGTGATTTCAAAATGATATTGGAAAGCTTGTAACACACTAGCTAAGATGCAGCTGCTGTGCTGTTTTTCTTGGCAGCATCAGGGTCCTTTGTGGGTACTGAATGAACCTGAGATTTGGAGCTGAGCAACTCTGGAACAAGACTGCTGGATGGTTCTACTGAGAATTCAAGTATTTGAGTGAAACTCACTTCTTATTCGGATGCAAGGAAATATGGACACTTAACCAGGTGTGAAAACATGGCTGAAATTCTGTAAATATGGTGTTAGATATCACTGATCTCAAGGGGTGGTGGGAAATGAGCTTTCCCAGGCCTCAGGTCCCTGGCAGAAAAACTCAGTTCCTCAGCTTGCACCAAGAAGTGTCCATTTCTACTTAGTTGACCAGGTTTCCTTAAAACTTGCAATTAGGAGCACATTCTTTTTCTCCCTTTATTGTTTTCAGTTTTAGCCCAGGTCAATAAGCACCTGAAGGTTTTGGACAGCAAATAATAAGCTTAATCAGCCTCCTGATGAGTCAAAATGCTCTCTGAGTCTTACAGTACCTGAGCCTTTGGCATTTTTCTATTCAAAATAAACCTAGATAATATCTGGGATCAAATGTAGGTGATGAGGTTTGAAGTGCCCAAAAGCTTACTCTTTTTTTAAGGGAACTTAACCCTATTACACTCATAAAGTGCATTAAATATATGGTTTCCTTACCAAAAATGTTTCATGTTTTAAAACATTTTTTAGAGCCAAGATATAAAAGTGGCAGAAATTTTTGCAGCAAGATTAGTTCATGGGATGCTAAGAGGCAAAAGAAGAGAATGTTTCAAATTGTCAGAGCTGAAAAATACAGTCTTAATACCTGCAGAAATTACTAAAGTCTTTAATTTGAGGAGCACTGGTTGAGATGGAAAGAATTGTTTTATAGAAATAAATAATCCATGCCCATCACTCACAAGAAATGTCACTTTTCCTAATCACTAGGGCATTGTTCAGTGCAATAGAAGTCACAGTCATTTCAAGATGTATTTTAACCTCATTACTTATTGTTAACTGACAAAAATCATGCATAAGTCAATTATATTCCTCATTAAAGGGCTGAGTCTCCTTTTTCTATGCCCCTAAATGGAATAAAAAGGGAAGATCTTAGTCATCCTATTAAGAGAGAGACTTGTTTCAGTCAACTTGGCAACATAGACCATCTGCCTAGAAGGAACATTTTCTGTAGCACTTGACTTGCACTGTCCTTGCCTAAGCTACCTCTTTTAACTTCTGCTTAAGAGCTACCAAGCTCATCTTCCTGCCTGGTTGTCCCTCCTCCTTCCCCACAGATCCAAAGTCTGTTCTGCACATGGCTGAGGCTCACCTGGAAGGATACCATACAACTGTTGTCTCCGAACTACTTCATAATGATGGTCAAAGTCCATTGCCATAATGTAGTGGTTAATCACAACAATGTGAACATCGCCCTTGTGGCACAGTAGGGGAAACCAAGGAATGTGCATATCCTTGCCAAAATTCGCCAGCCAGTGCACTTTGGAGGTAAACATAAAGTGAGTTTGGGTTTTAGACAAAGTTAGGGAGTGTTGATTTGAGAAACAATGCAGTATCATCAGTCCTCAACCAAATAAGAATGTTTTAATTAAAATAAATTCAACTTATTTAATATGTGTTATAGGAACCCAGAGGGGAAAAGATCACTTCTGACTAGGAAGCTTGGAAGAGCTGCATGAAGTAAGCAGCGATTGAGCGATTTTGAAGATTAGGCAGAGTGTGGACGACTCAGACTCATGGGGAGGGCTGTGGGAGGAGAAAGCACTAGGAGCAGCAAGAGTGGGAGTGAGTATAGTGATAAGGCAGGAGAGAAGCTGGGGGAGCAGCTGATGTCCTACCTTGTTTTGTCTGACTTCCATGCCAGGCAATCTAAATTATTTTTTAGATAAAAGTGGGTCATTGAGTTTTTGAGCAAGAAATTGTCCTAATCAGAGCAGAATTCTTAGAAAGGTGAATCTGGAAATAGGAAGGACACAAAGCAGACAGCATCTTGGAGGATGTTGAGTAATCTCCAAGTGAAGTGAAGGTCTAAGAGTGACAGGTGACAGTGGGGCTGGAAGTCATGGGCAGATGGTAGAAACAGAACAGAGGATGGGTCAATGTCTTCGATATGAGTTGGACCTGAGGGGTGAGAAAGGAGAGAACTATGAGATCACTGATGTTCTGAGCCCAAGGGACCAAGACAGCTATGTCACCAAGGTTGGACACAAGGAACTTGTCTTAGACATGTCTCCTTTGAAGAAACAACCAAGCATTCAAGTCGAGCCCTAAAGCCAGAACTGCAGAATGAAAAGAGCTAAGAGCCAGAAATGGTGATGAGCAGGGGGATGAAAGCTGCATAAGGTAGGAGCCAAAGGCAACCAGCACAATGTTACTCACTTAATAAATATCAATCAATAAGAATCCATTAATTAAATGAATGAGAGTGGAGAAAGGGAGAAAAATATGAATATATATTCATTAGCCTCAGTTACAGCAAAGATTGAACTAAACGAAAGTCAGATACAAATAAAGGCTGGAGAGTATTATAGACCTTAAGAAGCAGGTGCTCCAGAAAGCTTAGTTAAATTGAAGCTATTCCTGCCATCTAGAATTTACTTAAAATAGGCATAATGTGATAAAATTGTATTGTAGAGCATCACTTCCATTAACAAACTATAGCAACTACTTGCAAATCCAAGAATATTTTGTAAAGTACCAAGAGCACTGCTCTGCTCAATAAATTATGTGATTAGATGAACCTATGGCATTCTGCTAAACCAGTGGAATTTCTGAATCTAAGAACCCAGTCACCCTGCTGCCGGAAGTGGCTTATTGCACAGGATGTCCAATCTTTGGAATCTCTCCTTGAGTAAAAAGTTTCAGTTCATCAACTGTTGTAAATAATTTTGTTTTATGTTTATTTTTCTTCCTGACACTAGCAGCACATTATAGCAGCTAACTTATGAACAATGATTATTTCTCCCAGCACTTGATATTTTCTCTCTCATTTCTTGAGAGGTTGGGTGCCAGTGGAAGAAAAAATTGTGAGTGGGAGAAAAGAAATGGGGAACTGTAATGATATTGACAATTTGTATTTATATAGCAATCATACATGAAAGAACTTAGAATGATTTTTAGAACTATTTTATTATACCAGTGTACATGGAAAATATTATAGTATTCATATTATCAATTGATGAGCTTTCTCAGTAAAATTTTCTGTACTCTACCAATAAAGAGTATTATTAAGATGTTAACTCTTAAATCTGAGTCTTCCTTTCATGAATGGTCAGTTTTTTCTAAAACTTCATAGTGAATATATCACCTGAAATGATTTTCACTAACATACCGTTGGCAGGATTAATAACCTGAAGAATCATGGCCTTTCATTTAAAAAATAATATTTTTGCCACAAGAGTGATGGTGGGAGATAGAGATAGAAAGGAGGGAATGAGTCAGACTAGTGGAGATGGGAGTTATATAGAGAAATCCCACATGCAAAATTTTACCTTTAACTATCTCTCTATCCTATCTAATAATAGACAAACATGGTAATTAACCATAACTTTGCTACACTTCCCATTGGCTAATCAGGGCGATATGCAAATTAACTGCCAACAAAGATGGCGGTTAATTTACATACATAGGCGCAATGATGGGAGGCCATAGGGGAAGGATGGTGATTGGAAACACAGGTGGCAGGCAAGAGCCGGGAGGCACTGCCCCTGGCCCTGGATCGGAGAACCGGCTGCCTTGCCCGCCCCCCTGCCCATGATCGGAGAAGCCGGAGGGGGGCAGGGAAGAGGCGGGTGCCCACCTCTTCCCTGGCCGACCCTGCCAGGGATGAGCAACCAGAGATCCCACAGCAGGAAAGGGTGGCCTGCAGCCAGCCCCCCTGTGCACCTGCCCCTGGGTCACCACTGCGATCATGGAGCAGGAAAGGGGGGCCTGCAGCCAGCCCCCATGTGCGCCTACCCCTGGGTTGCCACGGCAATCCCACAGCAGGAAAGGGGAGCCTGCAACCAACCCCCATGTGTGCCTGTCCCTGGGTTGCCACGGCAATCACGGAGCAGGAAAGGGCAGCCTCTAGCCAGCCCCCCTGTGCGCCTGCCCCTGGGTCACCACGGCGATCCCACAGCAGGATAGGGCGGCCTGCAGCCAGCCCCCGTGTGCACCTGCCTGCACAGCAGGATAGGGTGGCCTGCAGTCAGGCCCCCTGTGCGCCTGTCCCTGGGTCGCCCTGGCAATCCCACAGCAGGAAAGGGCGCCCCACCCTGGCCAAAGCTCAAGGGAGAGTACAACATGCAGTGGAGGCCAGGAGCCTGAGAGATCAACAGAGAGGGGCGCCTGCTCCAAGCCTCCAGGGTGTGGCTGGGGGCAGGCCCCCAGCAGACACACACACAGCGCCTACTCTGAGCTTCCAATGTGGCTGGGAGCAGACCACCAGTGGACACACACACACTCAAGGTAACTGCTCGGAGCCTATGTGGCGCGGCTGGGGGCAGGCCCCAGCAGACACACACACACACACACACACACACACACACACACACACTCACACACACGGGACGCCTGCACCGAGCCTCTGCTGCCAGACTGTGGCCATCAGTAGGACATCCACTGAGGCCTCCCGGACTGAGGGGCAGGCTTGGCTGAGGAAACCCTATCCCGCAGTGCACGAATTTCTTGCACCGGGCCTCTAGTCCTATCTAATAAAAGAGAAGCATGGTAATTAGCCGTAACTTCGCTACCCTTCCCATTGGCTAATCAGCGAGATATGCAAATTAACTGCCAGCCAAGATGGCGGCCGGCAGCCAGGCAGCTTGAAGTGAACAGGAGGCTTGCTTGCTTCAGTGACGGAGGAAGCCAACGTTCCCCGCATGCCTCTGCTGGGCTCTGAGCTTGCAGTTTAAGAAACATTGTTGCAATTATAGAAGCTAAAAAAAACCAGAAACCTGCTTTCAGCCAGCCGGGCCTCAGAGCTGGAGTTGAAACAGTGTTTCAATTATAGAACCCAAACAAACCAAATATCTGCTTTCAGCAGCCGAGGTCTCAGAGCTGGAGACAAGCCTCAGAGAGAAAGCCAGCTCTCAGTTCCAGTGACATCCATAGAAGGTAAATAAATCCCAGAATAAAAGAAAAAAGAAAAAAGGACAGGTTGGGAGCTTCAGTTGCCCGCCAGCCTGAAAACGGCCCTCAGCCCCTCACCCAGACTGGCCAGGCACCCCAGTGGGGACCCCCACCCTGAAGGGGGTGTGACCAGCTGCAAACAGCCATCATCCCCTCATCCAGGCTAGCCAGGCACCCCAGTGGAGACCCCCACCCTGAAGGGGGTATGACCAGCTACAAACAGCCATCATCCCCTCATTCAGGCTGGCCAGGCACCCAAGCGGGACCCCCACCCTGATCCAGGACACCCTTCAGGGTAAACCAGCCGGCCCCCACCCGTGCACCAGGCCTCTATTCTATATGTTAAAAGGGTAATATGCCTCCCAGCACCGGGATCAGTGAAGCCATGAGGCCTCCTGGCACCGGGATCAGCGTGACAGGGGGGAGCACCCAAACCCCCTGATCACCCTGTGGCTCTGTGTGTGACAGGGGGTGGTGCCCCAACTTCCCTATCAGCCCTACTCTGTGAGTGACAGGGGGGAGCTCCTCAACCCCCTGATCAGCCCTGCTCTGTGTGTGACAGGGGACGGTGCCCCAACTCCCCTATCAGCCCTACTCTGTGTGTGATAGCGGGGAGCTCCCTAACCCCCTGATCTACCCTGCTCTGTGCTTGACAGGGTATGGAGCCCCAACCCCCCTGATGGGCCCTGCTCTGTGCGTGACAGGGGGCAGCGCCCCAACTCCTTGATCAGCCCTGCTATGTGCATGACAGGGGGTGGCGCCACAACCTCTCCATCGACCCTGCCTTGAGTGTGACGGGAGCGGTGCCCCAACCCCCCAATCGGCCCTACCCTGAGCGTGACTAGGGGTGGCATCGCAACCTCCCGATCTGCCCTGCTCTGTGCATGACAGGGGGCGGCACCCCAACGCCCCAATCAGCCCTGCTCTGAGCCCAACCAGGGGCTGCACCTAGGGATTGGGCCTGCCATCTGCCACCCGGGAGCAGGCCTAAGCCAGCAGGTCGTTATCTCCCAAGTGGTCCCAGACTGCGAGAGGGCACAGGCCGCGCTGAGGGACACCCCTTCCCCCCCGAGTGCACAAATTTTTGTGCACCAGACCTCTAGTCTACACTAATAAAAGAAAAACATGGTAATTAGCGTATGACCCCTACCCTTCCCATTGGCTAATCAGCATATCCTTATGCAAATTAACTGTCAGCCAAGATGGCGGCCGGCAGCCATGCACTGAAGCGAACAGGGAGGCTTGCTGCTTCAGTGACTGCGGACTCCAACGTTCCCCGCCTAACTTGCCGGCCTCTCAGCTGCAACTCTAAGGAACTATGTACTATGTTGCAAATAAGAAGCTAAACAAAACCTCAGAAACTGGCTTTCATTCAGCCGGGCTTTAGCCAGCCACTGCAACATTGTATCGATGTTTTCAGCAGCAAGGCCTCAGAGTTAAAGCTGGCCCAGAATAAAAAAAAAAAGAAAAAAAGGAGCAGTTGGGAGCTTCAGTCAACCGCTTCCGGAAAATAGCCCTCAGCCCCTCACCCAGACTGGCCAGGCACCCCAGTGGGGACCCCCATCCTGATCCAGGACACCCTTCAGGGCAAACCAGCCGGCCCCCACCCGTGCACCAGGCCTCTATTCTATATAGTAAAAGGGTAATATGCCTCCCGGCACTGGGATCAGCTGAGCAGTGAGGCTCCCAGCACCGGGATCAGTGTGACAGGGGGCAGCGCCCAAACCCCCTGATCAGCCCTGCTCTGTGCCTGATAGGGGGGAACTCCCCAACCCTCTGATCGGCCCTGCTCTGTGTGTGAAAGAGTGCGGCACCCCAAACCCCCCCACCCCCCCCACGGGCCCTGCTCTGTGTGTGACAGGGTAGAGCCATAACCTCTCCATCGGCCCTGCCCTGAGTGTGACAGTGGTGGCGCCCCAAACACCTGATCAGCCCTGCTCTGTGCATGACAGGGGGGAGCTCCCCAACCCCCTGATCGACCCTGCTGTGTGTGTGACAGGGTACAGAGCCCCAACCCCCTGATCGGCGCTGCTCTGTGCATGACAGGGGGTGGAGCCGCAAACTCCCCATCGACCCTGCCTTGAGTGTGACAGGGGGTGGTGCCCCAACCCCCCAATCGGCCCTACCCTGAGCGTGACTGAGGGTGGCATCGCAACCTCCCAATCCCCCCTGCTCTGTGCATGACGGGGCAGCGCCCCAACTCCCAAATCGGCCCTGCTCTGAGCCTGACCAGGGGCTCCACCTAGGGATTGGGCCTGCCATCTGCCACCCGGAAGCAGGCCTAAGCCAGCAGGTCGTTATCTCCCGAGGGGTCCCAGACTGCGATTAGGCACAGGCCGGGCTGGGGGACCCCCCCCCCTCGAGTGCACCAATTTTTGTGCACCGGGCCTCTAGTCTACACTAATAAAAGAGAAACATGGTAATCAGCCGTACGGCCACTACCCTTCCCATTGGCTAATCAGGGTGATATGCAAATTAACTGCCAGCCAATATGGTGGCCGGCAGCCAGACAGCTTAAAGCTAACAGGAGGTTTGCTTGCTTCAGTGACAGAGGACTCCAACGTTCCCTGCCTGCCGCTGCCAGCCTCTGAGCTTGCAGTTTGAAACATTGTAACAAATATAGAAGCTAAACAAAACCCCAGTAACCTGTTTTCAGTCTGCCAGGATCTCAGAGCTGGAGTCGCAACAAAGTTTCGAATACAGAAGGTAAACAAAGGCCAGAAACCTGCTTTCAGCAGCCGAGCCTCAGAGAGAAAGCTGGCTCTCAGCTCCAGTGACAGGCATAGAAGGTAAATAAATGCCAGAATAAAAAAAAAAGAAAAAAAGGAGAGGTTTGGAGCTTCAGTCGCCCGCCAGCCTGAAAACAGCCCTCACCCCTCACCCAGACTAGCCAGGCACCCCAGTGGGGACCCCCATTGAAGCAACACGATGGCGGCTAATTTGCATACTGAAGGCAGGCGGCAGCAGGCAAGGCTGTCTGCGGTCCCGGGACCTGGATCTGTAACCCTGCCAGGCGGGGGGCAGTACTTGAGGCTGTCCCTGGTCTGGGACCTGGATCCATGTCTTCTCCAGTGGGGTGGCAGTGCGTGAGGCTGTCCACGGTCCCAGGACCTGGATCTGTGACCCTGCCGGACGGGGGGCACTGTGGGAGGCTGTCCGCAGTCTGGGACCCGGATCTGTGACCCTGCCAGGTGGGGGGCAGTGCTTAAGGCTGTCTGTGGTCCCGGGACCCAGATCCGTGACCTGGTGGGCAGGGGGGCAGCACGGGAGGCTGTCTGCAGTCCGGGACCCGAATCTGTGACCCTGCCAGTTGGGGGTCAGTGCTTGAGGCTGTCTACGGGACCAAGACACAGATCTGTGACCCTTCTGGGCTGGGGGCAGCGCTTGAGGCTGTGCACAGTCCCGGGACTCGAATCCGTGACCCTTCACTGCGGGGAGGCAGCCATCAGCATCCAGGAGTGACTGCGCAAGATCCGCCTCCTGGCCCAGAAGGCGCAGGATCGCAGGGAAAGCCACCGTGGCGGGCCAGACTGACATCCTCCTGGCCGCACCACGGGGATTTGAGGATCTGCAAAGCCAGAGGCCTCGGGTGTGCACATCCCCCCCGTGGTGTGCGAACATCCCCCAGCACACTGTCACCCTCCCACGCCTGCAACAGATGCAAACCAAGGCGTGCAGAAGTTCCCCCTGCCTCTCCACCGCACTTCCATCAACCTGGCATGCCTAACACCCCCACAGGATGTGCACACATCCCCTCTGATGTGCTCACGTCCTTTGGAGAGTGTCTGGGTATTCTGGGTGCTGAGAGCGGGCGCCTGTGAGATGACAGTGAGAGGGCGGAGTGGTGATGCCCTGTTCCCACGGAGGCCAGTGCAGCTACGAGATCACCTCTGGGGAGTTAATGCAGGTGCTGAGGCAGGAGCAGGTGCAGACAGACACACCTGGTGGGCACGGGCGGCCCTCTCTGAGGTGCCTTCGGTCAACGTTCAAGATCAAGTGCCCAGAGGCAGAGAGGAATTCCGTCCTTTCAGTGAAACAGTGGGATAGTTGGGGCGACTGTAGAGGAGGAATGTGCACTTTGGGTGCCAGCACCCATGAGTGAAGGCTGCCCTGACTGAGCCCTGCTTGCTTGGGGCCTAGCGCACTCCTGCTGGGCAGTGGGTGACAGGACGTGCTTTTCCGAATTAATGAGAGAAAACGTTGATTCTCCTGCTGCCCACGAAGGTGGAAAGTGAAGTGGGGAGACATGTGGGGAATGAGCAAGGTTCCCTGTCTGGGGGTTCCAAATCTGCTGTTGATTTCTTTCACCACTGACTAGAGATATACAGGGTGTCCCCCCAAAATGTATACACACTTTGAATACCTACTAATTCCAATGGTTTTAAGCATAAAAAAGGAACAACAATGGGGCTGTTATCTGTTAAAAGTGTGGGCACAAATAGGTAGTTGGACATTCCCTGAGGGGTTTCAGATTGGAGAGGGTGAAGGCCAGACTGAGGGGCCCCTTCTCCCCCCCCATCCCAGTGCATGAATTTCGTGCACTGGGCTACTAGTATATATATAAAAGCCTAAGTGACCGAACGACCAGTTGATCAAATGACCAGTTGATTGAATAACTAGTCGACTGGTCGCTATGACATGCACTGACCACCAGGGTGCAGACGCTCAACGCAGGAGCTGCCCCCTGGTGGTCAGTGCGCTCCCATATCTAATCTCTCTCAGCTGGCCAGTTTCCCGCGGTCCCTCCCCCTAGACTGGGCAAGATGGCCCTGATCACCAGCCAGGCCAAGGGACCCCATCCGTGCACAAATTCATGCACCAGGCCTCTAGTTAAAAAAATAAATGAGAAAAAGGACATTCCACCTCTGTCAGTAGATTTCAGAAATTTCTGAGTTACTCCTCACCTTTTCTCAAGCTAGCTGCCAAGGACAAGGCAAAACGAGTTCTAGCTAATGGAGTTCATAAATCATTTGTAAAAGTCTGGGCATTTTTCAACTTTAGCATTCTTTTGTGTTGTTCTCAAACAAGTTGGCAGGAAAGGCATTTAAAATCCTTCTCAGCCACTGTCCCCTTCTGGCTGCCACAACCCTCAAAGGAAAAAGGAGATCAGGAATAACAATTCTGCCTTCCTGACCTACCAAATGAGTTCCCCATAGGCAGATGGGAGCAAAGACAGGATCTGGTCAGTTATGAAAAGAGTTAGTGAAGATGGGAAAGCACAGCTGAGACACCTTTCCAGTTAGTTCTCAAATATTCATCAAGATGTTGCTGGAGATAGTCTCCTCAGGGATTAAAAAATAAATAAAGCACACTCCTGCCCTCGATAGAATATATCAAGAGAGGAACTATGAAATTCCCCATTTGTTGCCACTGTTGGGGGTGGGCAGGCCAAGGCCCCTTTGCTTAGGGCCCCTTGTGCTCTTTGCAGTCCTCTCACTATTTAACCTTCTCGGCATAGGAGACATGACAGGGGAAGAGTATAAATTGTTTATTTTGTCTTGACCCCACTTTTTTTCTCCCCTTCAATGTGTTGCTTCCTGGCCCCTCTCACCAGCCATTTCAGAAACACTGTCACCTGGCTCACACTTTCCTCCCTTTTCTCGGTCATTCAACGAGAATACCATGTATTGCATCTTTAACAAGGGATCCTTACTCTAAGGAGGCTGATTTTCTTGCACGACTTAGAGAAAGTCAGGTCCTTCTCTACTTTAGAGCCACCACCACCACCTCAACCTTAATAAGAATTTAAGTGCCTTGACACTTACACTTCAGGCTTTTGGCCTAGTCAGCTCTGGCTGCTATAACAAATTACAAAGACCGAGTTGCTTAAACAACAAACATTTATTTCTCACAGTTCTGGAGGCTGGGCAGTGTGAGATCTGGGTGCCAGCACAGTCGGGTTCTGGTGAGGACCTCCTTCTGGTTTGCAGATGGCCACTTTCTTGTGTGTCCTCACATGGCTGAGAACTGAGAGAGGAAGCAAGCTCTCTCATGTCTCTTCTCATTAGGACACTAATCCCATTCATGAGGGCTTCACCCTCATAACTTAATTACTTCCCAAAGGCCCCGCCCCTTAATGCCAACACTCTGGGAGTTAAAATTTCAACACATGAATTTGGGAGGTGGGGGTGGGGGAGAGACACATTCAGTCCATAAGCAGCCTCATTGCTGTTTAAGTATTCCAAGCATTATAAGCTGTGGGGTAAGGCAGTAATGTTGGCGAAAGGTCCTTTCTAGTACCGCTGAAATCACTCCACTCAGTCTGCACTGCCCATTATGATAAACAGTAGCCACATGTGGCTGTTTAAACTTAAATTAACTAAAGATAAATAAAATTTAGAGTCTCAATCACTTTAGCCATATTTCAAGGGCTTAGTAGCCACATATGGCTAGTGGCCACCATATTGGACAACAAAAAAATTTCCATTTCCGCAGAAATTTCTGTTCTGTTGAACAGTCATGCTCTGAACCAGTATTCAAACCATGACTGAGGATCACATTCAAATGTAAAGTTCACGCAATAGCAATTTAATCACATGTAAAAAATCAGCAGCAATAAAAAATTTATTTTCCCACATGTAAAAGAATCAGAGACATTTTTCATTATATAAAAAAGAAATAACATAACAAAGACCTCCTAGATACAGTGAAGACTGAACTGAAACGAGTTAGGGAAAAAAAAGCTTATCTTTTAAACAGGATCAGTATTTGGAAATCTATGCAAAGAGGTTCTTCATAATTGTAATAATCCTCACACAATACTCTAAAATGCACATAAATATTTTAATCTTCCCATTGTTCCTTTAGTGTCTAATAAAAACACACATGGAAAGCCTCCAGCCAATCACATACAGGATTGTGAAGTATAGAAACCAGGAAAAAAGTGAGTAGCATTCAGTGCAAAGAAAGGTCATGTGACAGCCCCTCAAAAAGACCCTTTTGGTGCTGCAGTATGTGAGGAACCTTGTCTGGCTTCTTAAATCCCTGGTTGGTGCTCTTTTTCTCTTTGACAGCAAAGTAATAGCTTTCTCCAACCCAGAACTATCTTGGCTTTCTGTGAGCCTTTCCTCCAGCTTGCCATTGGCGTTGTCAGTGTGGGCTAGTAAAGTTGATGAAGGTGACATCCCAGGATAGAACTGTGAATTGCAAGCCAGTGAGATTTTGAAAATGGCCAGCTTGGTGACTGAAACATATTTTCATCCCTGAGACCCTTCATCCCAACCCCAGTCTGGATCCCTCTCTAGTTCCAACTCATCATTTAATGGAATGACAATATTCAGAAGGGCATAAAGCAGGAAGCTAAGTGTGGATTCTGTAGGACATCCCAGCCTCTTTCTCCCTTCTGCGCACTCCAGGTTTTGCCTGATTCCCAAAACTAATTCCCCTTCCCAAGGATGGCCTAGCCTGAGGGCAGCTCAGCACTCACAGTCACACAGAGTCAGCTTTTCCATTTTGAGTATGAGCTAAAATACATCCCAACCACCCTTGTTCTGCCCTACCTACAACCCAACATCAACACTCCAGGTGGCCTATCGTGATACCTCAAGAGCAATCATAACAGCAGCAATCAGTCAACACATATTTACTGGTATCCATTGTAAATCCAAACTCTTTGCCTTCATGAAACTTCCAGACAGAAGTACTCTCCTCTTTTAAAATAACAAATTCCAGCCAAACCGGTTTGGCTCAGTGGATAGAGCGTCGGCCTGCGGACTGAAAGGTCCCAGGTTCGATTCCGGTCAAGGGCATGTACCTGGGTTGCGGGCACATCCCCAGTGGGGGATGTGCAGGAGGCAGCTGGTCGATGTTTCTCTCTCATCGATGTTCCTAACTCTCTATCCCTCTCCCGTCCTCTCTGTAAAAAATCAATAAAATATATTTAAAAAAATAAAATAAAATAAAAAAATAAAATAACAAATTCCAGAGGGAAAAGGGGGGCGGGGAGGAGATTAACAGGGGAACTTACATATATGCATAACCCATGGATACAGACAATAGTGTGGTGAAGGCCTTGGAGCAGCGGGTGCAAGGTGGAGGGGGCCAATGGAGAGGGGGGGACAAAGGGGACATCTGTAATACTTTCAACAATAAAGATAATTTTTTAAAAAAATAATAAAGTGCAAATGAGAAGGGAGAATAACATACAGTCATCAGGCTCTAGCCACTGATGACTGAGTATCTAAAGCATGTAGACAGCAGGGGTAAGGGTGGGGTTGAGAGACAAAAAGAGCAAAATGGACAAAAAAGGAGGGAGGGTAAAACGTTGATGGTATTAGAGGCTCTGAAAAGAGAGGAAGAAGGTTCCTTAAGGTCCCCTTGGCACAACCATGGTTAAGTGCACAGCTTGGATCTTCCCCATTCCGCTATCAAGAAGCTTCTAGATGTTAATTAGCATCTTTTTCTTCCTTAGTTTTCTCCTTAATTTTGTTCACTTCCACAAATACTTATACATGTAACACTTAGAACATCCATTAATTCTCTAAAATTCACATAATTACACACAAGTACTATAGATAGAATATTTATGTCCTTCCAAAAGTTATATACTAGTATATGTTAAAACCTAACTCCCAGAGTGATGATATTAAGAGTTGGGGCCTCTGAGAGGTGGATTAAGTTCTGATGGTGGAGTCCTCATGAATGGGATTAGTATCCTGATAAAAAAGGCCTCAGGGAGCTTCCTGGCCCCCTTCTGCCCTTTGAGGACAGCCAGAAAAGGCCGCCATCTATGAACCAGAAAGTGATTCTGTCAGCACCTTGATCTTGAACTTTCCAGCCTCCAGAACTGTGAGAAATACATTTCTGTTCCTTATAAGCTAACTGGCTATATTATTTTGTTATAAAAGCCGGAACAGACTAAGACAATACATATTCTCTTTGTCATACTCTCCTCATGAACACCATTTTTGGCACCAGCTCTAACATCTATGTCATGCTCTCTGGAAGAGGTGTCAGGACAAAGCTGATTGGTTGGGGGTTACTGCAACACTTTCTTGTCTTCCAGGCCGGATGGGAACGTTGTATTGAAAAATATAAACAGCGCTGAGCAAATCTCCAAGTTTGCAAGGAAAGGTAGGCAGGACCAGCTACTCATCCGCTCTGTGACTCCGCCAAGATGACAGTTTTAATTGAACTTGGCAGATGAGCTAATTATGGACCGAAAAAGTTAGCACTGAGGTTGCAATTAATAACACTTTTTTTTTTTTTTGAAACACAGCACACAGGTGACATTCTTATACAATTTAAGTGTTTCTTCAAAGGTTTGGAAAGATATTTA
This sequence comes from Myotis yumanensis, assembly GCF_028538775.1. Classification (NCBI taxonomy): domain Eukaryota; kingdom Metazoa; phylum Chordata; class Mammalia; order Chiroptera; family Vespertilionidae; genus Myotis; species Myotis yumanensis. Next base: position 108,326,194 of record NW_027223752.1, read on the forward strand.
AAGCAAAAGTGTTCCGGATAAAGGTGAAGGGAAAAGAAAAAGTGTATGTGTGCAACTGTGAAGGTTGAGTGGTGAGCAGGAAATGGAGTTCAAAAGAGGCAGAATAATGACTTACAAAAGGCAGCAATAAGTGGGAAGGAACAATTAATTGAATCAGTCTGTTAAGGCTCAAAGCATTCTGATAGAAAGACGACGTAATATCCTGATTCCCAAGTTAGGATCCCAAATCTTTTATATGACTGATAATTAAAGCCAGCTCTTGAGAAATAAATTCATTCATTTGTGTATTCAAAAAGGGAACACAGTTAGCCCTTTGACCTTACTCCAAACTTTTTTTTTTTGGGGGGGGGGGGCGCAGGGGTTAATTCTTTAAGATCCTAAAAAAAAAAAAAAAAAAAAAAAGAAAAACATTTGAAAGCATTCTGTATAACCAGGATGAATTTGAGATCCTAATGAAAGGACCAGGAAACAACCTTCACTTCCAAATGTTTGGCCACATCCTATACAACCCCCAAAGTTTGCTTTTGAAGATTCAACTGCTAGCTTTAGCATGGACTTCAGAGATTCTTACTGATGATATTGTCATGTTTTCTATTTCTTTCTCCATTTTGTTACCCAACATTTATATTTTCAGACACACATATACATACACTAACACCACCAGGAATTTGGGCAGGAACAGGACAACTAGCCCCACTACAGTGAACAGGGGTGAAAAACAGGCCAATTGTTTGGATCCCAGAATGGAAAACAGATACACATTCAGCCAGCACTGCCTCCCTAGCTCTGAACTTTGAGAAACCTAGACTACCAGAGGAAGACTGGCCCTGGTCTCTGTCAAAATAGTTACTAGCATAATCATGTGGAATGTTAAAGAGCAGTTTTTAAACTGGATAATGGCTCCACCTCTACTACTGGGGAGGTGAATTATTCAAGTTTTGTGATTTAGAACAAAATAAATAAGAAAAGAGCCATTAAACTACATGGTATTGGCATTTGAGAAATGAAAAATAAAAAAGTTTTTTTATTGAAGAGGAATTTTACTCTCTGCTTCCAGGAATAGTCAAGGGCTCTCCCTCCCCCCATCAATAAGAAGCACAAGATGGCACCAATGTTAGAAGAAACAATGGAGAAGGCATGGCACTGTTGGTAGGGTAGGGGGAAAATGCCAGCTGAGAAGAACAGCTGAAAGCCATCATCTCTACTAGTAAGTCTGTGAATGTGGGTTCCATATTCAGAACAGCTGAGAGTAGGGCACAAAGCCAAAGGCATGAAGAGCCCAGGGAGCAGAACAGCCCCTAGTTAGTGGCCAATATCCATCAGAATCACCTGTTGCCAAACATGAGCCAGTGGAGGTAATGGGGTCTCAAGCTCAGACATTCTGATTTAGTAGGTCTGGGGAGGGGGCAATAAATTTGCATACCTAACAAACACCCAGGTGCTACCAATGATGCTGGTTCTGGAGATAGATGCATTTCTACAAGAGAGTTTGGTTAGCATTCAAGACTGAAATATTATGGGAAACTCAGTCTCCATGTTCCTTTAACAGGCAATGCAATAGCATTATAGCAGGTCCTCAAATAACCGTTTCATTATAACTGATAAAATGCCATAGGAACTTAAATCTTGTTCATATCAATTTAGTCTGATATGTCATTTCTCTGCAGTTCCAACAATCTATGGGTGACATTAAGTGAGGATATACTGTATTCTGTTAGATTTCTTGGTAGGAAATGATGTTGACTTGCTTGCAGGTGAGAAGCATCATCAGTCCAGTGGGCCCATGTTTCTAAGAACCAGGAGGAAAGGCTCATTGCCAATTGTTGGTTCTTTGTGACAGAATCATCTCTGTCACAAGGGTCATATTGAGAAGTGTTTGGTTCAAATATATACACAGCATTTTGAGCCCTTCTCTAAATGCATAGAAAGCTTTGGTATTCTGTTTTTTCACTTCTTGATGTTCTCAGGGTTATTTTGTTTTGTTTGTTTTGTTTTGTTTGTAACCCTCACCCGAGAATATGTTTTGTTTTGTTTTGTTTTAATATATTTTATTGATTTTTTTACAGAGAGGAAGGGAGAGAGATAGAGAGTTAGAAACATCGATGAGAGAGAAACGTCGACCAGCTGCCTCCTGCACATCTCCCACTGGGGATGTGCCTGCAACCCAGGTACATGCCCTTGACCGGAATCGAACCTGGGACCTTTCAGTCCGCAGGCCGACGCTCTATCCACTGAGCCAAACCGGCTTCGGCAGCGAGAATATGTTTTTATTGAGTTTAGAGAGAGGAGAGAGAGAGGGGGAGAAAGAGAAAGAAACATCGATGTGAGAGAGAAACATTGATCAGTTTCCACCCATATGCACCCCGCCTGAGAATCAAACCCAAAACCCTTTGGTGCACGGGACGATGCTCCAAATAACTGAACCACACCAGCCAGGGCTGTTCTCAGTTTTTAAGACAAAATTCAAGATATCCCTGTATATTATGCTAGGATGTTTTTTTCCCCTTCTTCACAGCAATGTTTTTTTATCTAGGCCTATTAAAGTCCTTGGAGACTTCTGAACACCTGTCAAGACAACCGAGAATCACATTAGCTCTGGAAAGAGAGCTGAGGTTAGTCAACACATTGGCTTTGCTTGGTGTTGAACTTGATTTGGTAGTGATGGGATCAGGTGGTCTCAAAGGGAAATTGCAGGATATACACAATACATTCAGCTAAAAAGTCAATGACTCCCAGACAGGTATATTCTGTTTGGCCATCTAAAAATTGTGTCCCCAGATGATTTGAGTGAGACAGCCACTTTACCTAGTGATTGAAAAGCCTTACTTCCACTGTAAAACAATTTCAGCACTTGTTCATTAAATTTAAATTTAAGACATCAAAGAGGATTTGCAAATCTGGAAAACATTTATGAAAAATTTAAATGGGGTGTCACTTTGGCAGTGTAAGTGGCATGAACTGTTTGATTTTCAACTATTTGCAGATGTATCTGACTCTGGGATTAACACATGTATATTCCAGAAGAAATTGTGTGTGCAAAGTTTTGACCAAATTTGTCTGGAAGAGAAAAATATATGTAGTATGGAACTATTCTCCTGTATGTGGTATGTGCCTGTTTGTGTATATGAGAAAAGAGAAACATTTTTTTCATTGTTTTATAGCTCTTTTTAAAAAAAAAAATCAGCTTTCCTTTTTTATTTTTATTTTTTAAAATATATTTTTATTGATTTCAGAGAGGAAGGGAGAGAGAAAGAGAGAGAGAGAGAGAGAGAGATAGAAACATCAATGATGATAGAGAATTATTGATCAGCTGCCCCCTGCACACCCCCTACTGGGGATTGAGCCTTCAGCCCCAGCATGTGCCCTTGACCAGAATCAAATCTGGGACCCTTCAGTCCACAGGCCTACGCTCTATCCACTGAGCCAAATTGGCGAGGGCTGTTTTATAGCTCTTGATATAAATTATGCATCAAAAAATTTAAGAACTTAATGTTCTATTCTCATTTTGTTCAGAATTCCTGAGTTCCAAAGTTGACAAATTCTTCCTTTCTTGGTTCATATTTACTTTTAAGAACTTCCTTTATATAACATCTGATAATTGGTCACACCAGACAATACCAAAAGACAATACAAGCTGGAAACATATTTCAATGTAGGTCCTCTACAAGTCTAGAAGGTTTCTCAAAAATTGTTTTTTATTTTTATTGTAGGTTCCAGCAAATGAATGACTCAGAGCTTCAACCCTTGACGGGAAGGTGGTGAGGAAGAGAAAGTTCAAGTCTTAGCTAGAATACTTTGAAAAATTAAGTGTTTTCTGTAACTCTTATTTTAGTTCTTGATTATGTCACTTTGTATTTCTAAAATGATTTTATGTGACTTACATAATATTTTAAAAACAAGCCAAGAAAATAAGGAAAAATAAAAAGTGATTGTCATAAGTACTCTATTAGAAGTCTCCTGTTTATGGGGATCTGCATTTTTTAGCAGCCAAGGCAGAGAAGGAAACACTTTTGAAACTATTTTTTTAAAAAATGAATTGTTTAAGAAGAGAATAATTAGTTCTAGTACTGGTACTGAGACCTAAGTGAAAAATTTTACATGGCTCAGTGGGGAGAGAATACTCTGTAATATTCTCAACATCTTTCTTGCATGATATAATTCAGGCAGTTGTCCCTGGGTATTACCTTGAAATCAAACCTTTGAAAATGTTGAACAATGTCCCCCATGCCTCATTCTGCATATCACTTGAAGAACAATTTGGGAAGAGTTGGAATAGTTTGGATGGAATTAAGTTTTACATTCGCAAAGCACTCCTCTGACTTTAAAAGTCTTGTTTTCTTTCACTTACCAGAATAATCTGTGACATGTAGATCTCAAAGCGCCTTTCCAAATGTCCTGATCCCCTATAAATTCTGCACTTTTTCATCTCTATGTCAATGCTTGCTGTTTCCTCCAGTGGAAATATTTCTCTGATCTCACCCCAAATGAGGCTCCAATCCCACTGAGTGCCCAAGGCCACTCAACTGTGCATCCCACAAATCAATTAGAACAACATCTTCTCCAAAGTTGAAGTTCAATTAATATTGAATGGAAGAGTGAATAAATGTCCATCTTGGAATGTTCTCTTGGCTGCATTATGGAAGAAAATAAAACATTTTTTTGTTTTTCATTATTTAACTCAATCTTTTTTGCCTACTTTGGCTCTTCTTAGAAACCAAAAAGAAAAGCTTTCATATGTGACCCTTCACAGGAGGCAAAAAACTTTCAAGCGGACCACGTGTCATATCCTCCTAAGACAACCTCGCTTTACACCACGAATCAGAGCACCGGTGCCGGGCAAGCTTAGTCATGACCCTGGGAAATCCACCGGATGAACATTTGCTCAAGATTTTGAGACCAGGCAGCTTGGCATCAGAGCAGTGGCTCAGTTAGGAGAGAAGCATTGGGAGCATCATTTGCTCTTCACCTGCCTGCTATTACAGGGGCAATGACACCACAGGATACTGCCATTTATCAGAGGGAAATAGCCTGGTAATAGAAGGAGAACTAGACCTCATTAAGATGAAATAGTGTCTGATATCCTTGAGTCAGACAAAAGCCAATATGAAATTGATGTGGTCAGCATTCCTGCCAAGCTGCATTTGAAAAGAATCAAACAAAGTGGCAATTGACAGCACTTTAGGAAAAAAATACCCACAAATGAAACTGAAGCGTGTTGAATGTAAACCTCTAGTCTTAAGTGCATTCAAATAAGACTTTGCATTTGATTTTCTTCCACACTGAGATCATTCAGAACAAATCTATAAAAGAAATGAGGTGTATACATTTAATATGTTCTTGTCAAAGCCCTACAGCAAAAGGTGGTGATAGGATTAGTTTAATTTGCACACTCTCATCCTCCTGAAATCAGTATGGACATGTTTCTAGTGTTGAAAAGACAAAAAGTGTTTCATGAAAAGGGGTGGAGAAGGACAGCTGGTGACTCCTGACTTGGAGAAGAATATTACTGTCACTGGCCACAGTCCTCAAAGATCCTTAACTATTGCATAAAAAGGATATCACCTCTTTCTGCCATCTTTCCGTGCTGCCATAAGGACTGGTGCTTTGGAGAGTATCAGCAATGCCGAAAGGAGAGGCAAAGTCCAAATTCTTATTAGGGTGTGCTCCAACATCATCCCCCAGTTGACGATGAAACACAGTTACCTTGGCAAATTTGAAGTTATTAAGGACCACAGAGCTGGGGAAATTGTTGTGAAACTCACAGGCAGGTTGAACAAGTGTGGAGTAATCAGCTCCAGATTTGATATAACTCAAAGATCCAGAAAAAGGGCAGAATAAACTGCTTCCGTCCCGTCATTCTGGTTTCATTGTACTGACAACCTCAGCAGGCATCATGGACCATGAAGAAGCAAGACAAAAATACATAAATGCAAATAAAATGCCTCAATGGACAAAAAAATTAAACAATAAAAAATAAAAAGAATATCAGTTATCCAACGTTACCTTTCTGTCTGGCACCTCCCAAAACTATAGATAAAATGGAGGTATCTGTTTACAGTGCGCTTTAGCTAGAGAGCTTCAAAGTCTCTAAGCATAAAAGCCTTTATTTGAGTGATAGTCCACGTTCTCAGTGGCTTCAGAGGAAGATAGTCAGCATACTCTTGTCTGAGAAGCAACTGGAAGCTAGTGGCCTTTTAGTCCATGTCAGGTTTGGTATTGCTTGTTGTTGTTTTGTCTTATTTATTAACAGAAGAAAACTTGATCATTTTTTCCCAAAGTATTCTCCATAGATACTAACCTTTGTCTCCCACACAGGGAGCATCTCCAACCTTCCAACCTTTTTATTTTTTTTAATATATTTTTATTGATTTCAGAGAGGAAGGGAGAGGGAGAGAGAAACACATCAATGATTACAGAGAATCATTGATCAGCTGCCTCCTGCACTCACCCTACTGGGGATTGAGCCCACAACCTGGGCATGTGCCCTGCCAGGAATCTAACCGTGACCTCCAAGTTCATAGGTTGACGCTCAACCACTGAACCACACTGGCTGGGCCCATCTCCAACCTTTTATCTCCCAGTCTTTGGAGTCCCTCCCCACCCTTGCTATGTTCTAAAACAACCAAAGAGCAGCATTGGACTGAGGAAGCAGGCTTTAGTCTCCTGGGGGTGCTACAGGGGTCAAATCTATTCTGGAGATTCAACCTTAAAGGGCTGGCACCAATGCCTCTTCTCCCTTTCCTGGTTGTGAATTATTTTTAAAGTGAGAAATTTATGGACTTGAAATAATGTGAAGCCACATTTTTTTAAAAGCATGAACATATAATTTACTTCTTAATTTTGAAAATATCAAGTTAAATACATCTATATGTGGTAGATACTGCAGTTTTAAAAAATAAATTTCTTATTAGACTATTTCCCTAGAACAGAATGTTTGTTGCATAGAATAAATCTTTGGAGACCTTATTAGACATACAGCTCTTCTCCAGCCAACTGTGACAACAATAACAAAGGGTGAAGTTCTTGCTGTGGGAAAAGGCAAAGCAAACAAAAAAGTGCAATATGTTCCTTACAGAGATTTGCTTTGAAATATGATCCATAATAATTGCAAAAGAGGGAATTACTTTCCAGTAATTCTTTAGAAAACTACCTCATCTGAAAAGTAATTTTAAAGTAAGAAACAATGGACTTTTCTAATTGTAATCTTCTCAAAATAAATAAATTCTTTTAACAGGGTAAAGGGGCAATGTGGTCAAGGACCAAACAATGAAGTGACAGTGCAGAGCTTCCAGGTGGCCAGGACTCCATGAGTCAGTTACTGAAATTTTCTGATCCAGCTTTCTCTACTTGCAAGGTGAGATTCAACAATTGACTTCTCAGAGACTGACAAAAATTCACCATAATAACAATAACAAGAAGAAAGCTTCTATTGAAAAATTTTGAACTTTGTGAATACCTAAATCATAGCATCCAAACTATTGTAAGGAAGTGCTTTAAGAGACTCATTTTTCTAACTTTGACTTTCCTGGTAAATTTTTTCTAAGGAGAATTTCAATGAGTAACAGGATTAAAAATATTTTCCAGATTCTAGAGATAAAATAAATATAGTGTATGTGATGATGGCAGGATGAGAGGAACAGCAAGGAGGCACACGCTAACCTGCTCCGACCCCTCTGCCAACACACCCCTATGAAGTTATTTTTCAGTCAAGAGGAGATGACAGAGTTTACTCCAAAAGTGATGCTGGGGTCAGAAACAAGCAAGCACTACAAAAAGTTAATTTTTACTGCAAAATATGAACATTTCACTTGCCCTATGTTTAGCATAGAGCAGAGACTTATTAATGAACTCTGTGTTTATGGGGGAGTTTTTGTATATGAGTTAGAAAAGAAATGTGAGAACCCCACAAATAGAAAAACCTACCCATTTCTCACAATCACATATTCTTGATGTATTTAATCTTTCGCAATGATTCCCATAGCAACTCCTCCTGGTGGTAGCAAAACTGAAGGCTACTCAAGTCTTGAAACCCAGTCCTGCCCTGAGCAGTTTTGTTTTTTTTCTTTCTCTCCTTCTTTTCATTTACTTGCTTATATTAAATCTGGGGTATCTTAGAACTCTTTTTGCATTGGCCCTCAGAATCCAACCAGAGTTAAGAATATGAGATCCTTTCTCATGTTAAAGACAAAATATGTTATTTTTGTTTGTTTTACTTTTGATTTTTAAAGCAGAGGCTCTGATTCATTTACATGTTCCCTCTCTTCATCACCACTTACAAATTCCTTAACAGCACTTATAAGCCTGAGGAGGTGCTTCTTAAGGGGGTATTAATTACACTTGTTCCTAAAGAGTGAAAATATCACCTCTGCTCTGCCCTCAGTTCCAAGGTGATCAGGAAATCAAGAAGCTGAAAACTCCATGTAAAAATTCATGGGGTGACACAGGCAGTTTTTGTAGTGGCAGCTTTGGGACTATATACTGCTTAAGAATTCAATTGGTAGGACATATTTCCCATTTCCTCCCTTCAATTTGTTTCTGCCCCCAGATACTACCAGCTCTAAGGAGTGGGCTCAGGAGTAGAAAATCAAATATTATTATTAATCACTGTAATTACTTTTCTTGGCCCAACTGTGGAACTGGGACACAAACCAAATTCTCTTGAGTGCAGTCTTAACTAAAACATGTTGCTAAGCCACCATTACCTCATCCTTAGTCATCTACAACAAATATTACTGCAACTTTTTTTTTCTAAAATGTAATTGAAATTGTTGGTTTAGATACATTTAACTCATACAAGACAAGGTTTACAGCACTTTTCCCTAAAGATGGAGAAAAGTCTTATTTCTAACTCTTATATATACCAAAGATTTAAATGTAAATAAAATTAGTTCAAAAATTGCTTATGTACATTGGTATGAGAATACACTTCTGTTTGCCAGTTGAGGAAAATTACAATTTTAGAGTTAATAATACTTAAATACCTTGTTTGAAATTATAGCAGTTAGGAGAGGAAAGAAGAAAGAGAGAGAGAGAGAGAGAGAGAGAAACATCAATTAAGAGAGAGAATCATTGATCGGCTACCTCCTGCACACCCCCTACTGGGGATCTAGACCACAACCCAGGTATGTGCCCTTGCCTGGAATCGAACCCAGGACCCTTCAATTCACAGATCGACGCTCTATCCACTGAGACAAACCAACTAGGGCTAGCAGTTTATACTTCTAATGTCTTAGTGGTACATTCTATTTTCTGATAAAGGTACATGTATAATCCTCCATTAGGCTGCCATTCACATTGAAAAAATCATGGACTTGTGTATATATTATGACCATGCTCCAGCAAATATTCTTTTGATCTTAAACAAATAAAAAACAGCATATTATGAAAATTTTCTGAAGAAAGTATGCTTTTTTTGTAATTTGCACAGAAGCAAATACTAAATATATTAAATGCATTCCATTTAAAGCCACCAATATGGGTTATAGAATTTACCAAAGTATTTATGATCAAATGAAACTACTGGTTATGTTGTGCTATACTCAACAACTATTAGAAAGATTGTATTTTCGACCAGTGAATTTACTATCAGGTAGTCAAGTTGAGACCATTTGTCTGCAACATTTTGACCATGTATTTATATGTCACTGTGATTTAGCTTAATAGGTGTCAAGAAACAAAAACTTTTATTTCTCTGAGCTAGAATTCTTATATAATTTGGGACACATCAATTTACCCGATCCCCTTTAGTTTCCTCACCTAAAAAATTATTATAGAATCTCTAAGGTCTCCTTGATTATATGTTTTATAAGATTCTAAATTTGATTCACTGACACTTTTAAGAATGTGTGATTGCACTATAATAAAAAAGACATTGCCTTTAAAAAAGTTAGTATTTTGTAAGTCAAACAGCAGCATATGAGACATTCAAATAAGTCAACTCCTATTTTCTTTCTTGAAAAACATATATTGAAAGATAATTGACATACAGTAAGCTGCACATAATTAAAGTTATGATTTGATAAATTTTTATTTATGATATACCCAGCATCATCACAATCAAGATAACGAACACATCCATCACCCCGGTAAATTCTTCATGCTCCTTTATAATCCCTCCTTCTTGTCCCTCCTCTCCTCCAACCCCATTTCAATCTCCCACTGATCTGCCTTATTTCACTACAGATTACTTTGTATTTTCTAGAATTTTATATAAATACAACTATATAGTATAAATTCTTTTTTGTCTGGATTTCTTTGCTCAGTATAATTATTTTGAGACTCATCTTCTTGCAAATATCAATACATAGTAATCCATTATTTTTTATTGCTGAGCAGTATTTGATTATGTGGAGATACCAGAGTTTGTTTATCCATTCAGCTGTTGATAGACATTGCAGTTGTTTCCAGTTTGGGATTATTATAAATAAAGCTACTAGGAACATTTGTGTATAATCTTTGAACATATATTTTCCTTTCTAAGAGTAGAGTTGTTGGAACACATAGTAGGTGTATCTTTAACTTCTTAAGAAACTTACAGTCTGTTTCCAAAGGGGTTTTTTTATGTACATGCCCACAAGCAAAACATGAGAGTTCCAGTTGCTCCAATTTCTTGCCAACATTGGTATCCTCAGTCTTTTTAATTTTAGACATTCTAATTGGTGCCCAGTGATATGTAACTGTGGTTTTAATTTGTATTTCCTTACTTTCAGCATATTTTCATGAGCTTATCTGCCATCCATCAATCTCATTGGTGAAATGTCTATTAAAACCTCATGCTAATTTGGTTTTTGGTTATTTATCTTCTTATTACTAAGTTGTGAAACTTCATTATATATTCTGAATGCAATTCTGCCCATCAATGGCTGTCTTTTCTTTCTCTTTACCATGCTTTCTAATAACAGAGTTCTTAAATTAGTGAACTCTAATTTATTAAACTTACTAGAGGCCTGGTGCATGAAAATTCATGCACTGGAGGGGGTGGTCCCTCAGCCCGGCCTGCCCCCTCTCACTGTCTGGGAGCTTCAGGGGTGGGAGACGACCCAAAGTTCATGGGAGGACCACCTCCATCACACCTCTGCTGCTGCCACTGCCGGCAGCGCAAGCCTCAACCAGCCCTGGTTACCTGAGCCTCGGGCAGGGGACCCCAGAGGCAGGCACATGGCGGGGCTGAGGGGACTGGGCGCTGCCATCTTATGGCTGTGGGTGCCACCATCTTTGAGGGCATGGCAGTCAATTACCATATTCCCTTCTGATTGGCTGTGGGCACCATCATCTTTGAGGGCAGGGCAGTCAATTAGCATATTCCCTCCTAATTGGCTGTGGGTGCCGCCATCTTTGCGACAGTGTGAGGGTCAGTTAGCATATTCCCTCTTCATTAGATAGGATTTCTTTTATGAATTTTGCTTTTGATGTTATATGTAAATAGTATTTGCCTAACCAAACATCACAGATTTTCTTCTATAATGATAGACATTTTCTTCTATAAGCTTTATGATTCTTTTATATTTAAGTCTGTGATCTACTTAGAGTTAATTTGTTTATATGGTTCAAAGTATGAACTGATGTTTACTTTTGCACATATGACTATCCAATTGTTCCAGTAAAATTAGCTGGAAAGACTATCCTTTATCCCCTGAATTGCCTTTGCAACTTTATCAAAAATGTATTGACCATATATATGTGTCTGTCTGTTTATGGACACTCTTTGAGATTTGTCTTTTTATCCTTGCAGTTGTATCAATTTTTGCTTCCTATATTTTGAAGTTTTGTTATTAGATGCATTAATTCTTATAATGGTGTGCTCTATAATGAATTGATCCAGTTATCATTATGAAATGACCTTCTTTATCCTGGTAATATTATTTGCTCTAAAAACTTGTTCATCTGATATTAATATAGCTATTGAAACTTTCTTATGATCATTGTTAGCATGATATATCTTCTTCCATACTTTTACTTTTATAGTTAAACTGTATTTCTTCCAGACAGTATATAGTTATCCTTGCTTTTTTCCCCATTTGCCAATTTTTGACTTAATTGTAGTGTTAGGCAATTGCAATTTAATGTACTTTCAGAAATGATTTAGTTATATGTACTATATCACTATTTATTTTTTTATTTGTCTCATTAAATAGTTGAATTATAGCTATTGTTTTATTATGTATTTGTATCTGTCCCATCTTTTTCTTGCTCCCTTTTTCTTTTTTCTCTGCTTTCTTTTGGATTAGGATTTTACTAATTCTCTTATTTATTTTAAAACTATTGATCACTCTGTGTCAGGCATTGCCCTAGACACTGAAAATACAACTGTGAGTAAAACAGACAAAATTCCTGTCTTCTGAGACTTATCCTGTAGTGGGAGAGATAACAAGGTGACCAGATGGCTAGAGTAAGATATACAAGGAAAAAATTGAAGTAAGAGGTTCAGTCAAAGGTCAGATCACACAGGTTTTTGTAGATCATGGTAGGTGTTTGGATTTTATTCTCTGTGTGAAGAGAAGCTTCTGACAGGTTTTGAGTATGAAAGTAACATGATTTGGTTTACATTTTTAAAGAATCATTCTGGCACTATGTGCCAAAGGTAGAGTAGAAACAGAAAGTGCAACTGAGAGGCTATTGCAGTTTCCTAGGGAGAGAGATGAAGCAGTTCAGATTGTAAGTGGTTGTGGTTGGATTCTGGCTATATTTTTTAAGGTAGAACTCATAGAACCTAATAATCAATTGGATTTGGGAAAGGAAAGAGAAATTGGGATGATTTCTAGGTTTTTATCTGAGCAACTGCATGAAAACTGATGCCACTTGCTACAGATTATCAGGTTTGGACATATTAAGTTTGGGATGTGTATTAGATATTCAAATGAAGAGATCAATTAGGAAGTTGGATTGGAGCCTAGAAAATGAGGGGAGAAGTCATACTGCAGAAGAATATTTCTGAATCACCAGTGGGCTTGTGTAAACTTTTACAAAAATATCTCAATTGCTCTATCTCAAAGGAAGAACTTATTTTCTTGTGATGCAAATATAGTATGTTTCATTGTGCTCCAAGTTCAATACTCAGCCTATGTTAGTGAAGATTCTTTTTATCACATTCAACAAAAACTGACTGAATAGCTAAAGCAAAAAAAAAAAAAAATGATTGCAAGGAATTTTCTGATTCAGTCACAGAATTGAAGGAATATTGAAAATTATAACATAGGAAGGGCAGCAACCAAGGCCAGACCAGAGATCTTCATGATAAGTGTTAGAGGAATTGCTATTAATAAAACTGAAGTCCAATGGCTTTAGGTCCTCATTGCAATGCTCTAAAACACCAGGAAAGCCATCTGTTCATCAACTGTTAGAGAAAGGGATTGAAATAACTCCTTGCTACTCAGAGTGTGGTCCTTGGATTAACAGTTTGAATGTAGAATCTTATATCCCATCACATACCTAATCAATCATAATTTGCATTACAACAAGATCACCAAGTGATTAAAACACACTTTAATGATTGAGAAACACTAAACTAAATAATCTTCTAGCCATAAAGTTCTCTGATGGTCTGAATTAGGCAAATGTTCATATAGCAGCTATATCAGTGTAAGGTCCTTTTGGATTCTTACCCAAATTAACTTTAGGATTCCATGTTGATTTGTTTATACTGTTTCTTAGTGCATTGTGTATCATTTTCCTGTTAGAGGCTCTGAGTATTACCACATATATATGTATGTATCTTAAGTTTGTCTATTTGTGTCAGCATCTTACCACTTCAAGTGAAGTTTAGAAACTTTACTTTTATTTAAATCCCTTGATCTTCCTCATTTTTAAATATTATTATCTTAAGTAGCAAATGGTGTAACAATTTTTAGTCATCAGATTTGATTTATAAAACTCATGAAGAGAGAAACCAAGATGGCGGCATAGGTAAACACCGGAGTTTGCTGCCTCGAACAACCACTTTAAAAATACAACTAAAAGACCGAATGGACATCACCCAGAACCACAGGAAGGCTGGCTGAGGAGAGACTCTTCAACTAGAAGGAAAAACAACAGCATTACGAGGCCTAGAGGAGGCGCAGTGTGGAAAATTTAAAGGTACGGTGGTGCGGCGGTGCGCGCACAAAGCGGGCTGGTGGCTGAGGGCGCGGTTGTCGTTTTCAATCAGGAGTGAGTCTCAGACTCTGGGCTACAGATCCGGGCGAGTCTCTAGGGACCCAGACTCAAACGGGAGAAGGGGGACTGTCTGGCTACGGTCCCTCCGAGGTTTGCAGCGGTTGTGGGGACAGAGAGGCAGAGCCCCTGGAGACGGACTGAGAGCAGCCATAGCTGCTCCCTCCCCCCGCCCTGTTGAGCCCACCCCACCCAGGCCCTGCGCAGAGCCATTTGCCGATCGCCTCAGGCAAAGGCTGGACTAGCGCCTCCCCAGAGGACTGAAGTTTTCCACACAGCTGATTCCAACAGCCAGTCGGCCTGGTGGTCAAATCCCTCTAGTGTTAACTACAACAATTAAGGCTTGGCTAGAACAAGACTGCGCACAAAGACCACAAGGGGGTGCACCAAGAAAGCATAAAAGATGCGGAGACAAAAAAACATGACAGAAATGGAGGATATCGAGCTAAGAATCGCAATTTTGAGGGCTTGCTATAAACTTGTGCAGAGCCTCAAGAAAACTAATGAGACCCTCGATGCTACGATAAAGAAATTAGAAAGTAAGCATACACGGACTGAAATAAAGAATATTATACCCAATAGCAGACCAGAGGAGCACAAGAATCAAACCAAAGATTTGACAAAAAACACCCAACTGGAAAAGCAAAATGAAAAAAGAATCCGAAAGTGTGAAGATAGTGTAAGGAGCCTCTGGGACAGTTTCAAGCGTACCAACATCAGAATAATAGGGGTGCCAGAAGATGAAAGACAGCAAGATATTGAAAACCTATTTCAAGAAATAATGGCAGAAAACTTCCCCCACCTGGTGAAAGAAATGGACTTACAGGTCCAAGAAGCACAGAGAACCCCAAACAAAAGGAACCCAAAGAGGACCACACCAAGACACATCATAATTAAAATGCCAAGAGCAAAAGACAAAGAGAGAATCTTAAAAGCAGCAAGAGAAAAACAGTCAGTTACCTACAAGGGAGTACCCATAGGACTGTCAGCTGATTTCTCAACAGAAACTTTGCAGGCCAGAAGGGAATGGCAAGAAATATTCAAAGTGCTGAATACCAAGAACCTACAACCAAGATTACTTTATCCAGCAAAGCTATCATTCAGAACTGCAGGTCAGATAAAGAGCTTCACAGACAAGGAAAAGCTAAAGGAGTTCATCACCACTAAACCAGTATTATACGAAATACTGAAAGGTATCCTTTAAGAAGAGGAAGAAGAAAAAGGTAAAGATACAAATTGTGAACAACAAACATGCATCTATCAACAAGTGAATCTAAGAATCAAGTGAATAAATAATCTGATGTACAGAATGAACTGGTGATTATAATGAATCAGGGACATAGAAAGGGAATGGACTGACTATTCTTGGGGGGGTAAGGGGAATGGGAGATGCGGGAAGAGACTGGACAAAAATCGTGCACCTATGGATGAGGACAGTGGGTGGGGAGTGAGGGCGGAGGGTGGGGCGGGAACTGGAAGGAGGGGAGTTATGGGGGGGGGGGGAAGAGGAACAAATGTAATCTGAACAATAAAAATTTAATAAAAAAAAATAAAAAAAAATAAAACTCATGAAGAGAGGAATGGTTTATTGTATGTACATCTATTTCTGCTCTTTCCATTGTTTTTACTTCCTGATGCTTCAAAATTCCTTTGTTTGCCATTTCCTTTCTGTTCAGAGAACCTCCTTTAGTCATTCTTCAAGGGCAGGTCTGCTAGCAACAATTATTTTAGTTTTTCTTCATCTGAGCATATCTTTATTTTCTCTTCATTTCTGAAGGACAGTTTCACCAAACATGCTATTTATGACTGACAGTTCTTTTTTTAGCACTTCAAATTTGCTATGCCACTTCTTTCCAGCCTCCATGGTTTCCAATTAGAAATCCACTGTCATTCAAATTGATGTTTCCCTAAAGGTTGTTGTTTCTCCCTGGCTGTTTTCATTCTGTCTTTAGTTTTTAGAAATGTAATTATCATATATCTTAATGTTGATTTCTTTGGGATTATCCAATTTGGAGTTTACTAAGCTCCTTGAATATATAGGTTTGTTGTTGTTGTTGTTGTTGTTTGCCAAAAATTTTTGTCATTACAGTACTTCCTTGAATACCCTTTTGGCCCCATTCTCTTTTTTCTTCTCCCTCTGGGACTCACTGATATAAATGTTAGGTCTTTTGTTATTGTCCCACAGGTCCCTGAGGTTCTATTCATTTTTTTCCAGTCTCTTTTCCTTCTATTGTTCAGACTAAATAAATTCTATTGACCTGTCCTCAATTTCATTGAAGCTATTCTCTGTCATTTCCACTCTACTACTGAGCCCTTGGTGAAGCATTTTTATGATGACCGCTTTAAAATCCTGGCTCTTGGTAAGCAGTAATTTTTTTATCATATCTTCGACATTGGGCTTTTATGTTAGCAGACTCTGGGCCCTATTTAGATCTCTTATGATAGCAGACAGTCACCATATAATGTTTAGCACACAGGTGCTGGACTAATTTTGTGGGCTGTGGTTCCAATCACCACTTAATTTTCAGAGCCATGTTGTGCTATTTTTCTGCTTGTTTCATTGGTGCCACTGGACTCCCTCTGTTGGTACTAATTGGGGCGGTGGGGTATATTTTCCCCAAGCCAGGGTATCTAGGGCCTCTAGGTGGGAAAAGAGATTCTCTGTCCAAGAGTACAAAGATACTTTCTGGACCAGGTTCTTATTGTGGTGGGTTTCCTTGTTAGGGCCACCTAGCCACTCAATGCTTTTGGATGTAGCTTGGGAGTCTCAGGCCTAGAGGGGAATTAGAGCACTTCCTGGGTTAGTTTCTCATTGCAGGGGATACCTCTTGCCAGTGCCTCTCTGTATCTTTGGTTGAGGAAGGGAGTCTCAGCCCCAGCGAGAAATGAGCGCACTTCTTTGTGCCATTTATCACTAGCAGGGCTATCAGTCAATCTCCATTTCTGATGCTGCTAAGCTTGCCTAGTGCTGTCAGGGTTCTTATTCAGTCCAAGGTATAAGTGAGCCTATCTGAAACTGCCTTCTGTACAGGTTGGGGGGTCAGAAAATGCTAATCCTCAGTTACTTCTTTTATTGGGTAAGAGCATCCCAAGACACCTTGAGGTTGTTTTCCCTCTAGTCCTGAGGTCTCTAATCAACTTAGAGTTTTCCTTTCGTATTATTTTTAGGGAATAGCTGTACTTAACAGGGAGAAATGAATCTATACTATTTTACCTAGACCAGAAGTCCCTGGATTGAGTTTTTTGTTGTTGTGTTTTATGATTCTCTTTACCTCCTGCATTTTCTTTTCTTTTTTAAATATATTTCTATTGATTTCTGAGAGGAGGGGAGAGGGAGAGAGAGATAGAAACATCAATGATGAAAGAGAATCATTGATCGGCTGCCTCCTGCATGCCCCACACTGGGGATCAAGCTCACAACCTGGGCATATGCCCTGACCAGGAATTGAACCATGACCTCCTGGTTCACAGTTCAACACTCAATCACTGAGATTATGCTGGTCAGGCCCTCCTGTATTTTCTTATTAGCTATATTAGCTATAATGCTCTGTGGCATTATTTTAGTAATTATTCTAGGGCTTAGAGTATAGTATATAATTTTAGCTTATCAGAATCTATCCTCATATAATATTATGCCTTTTCACATATAGTATAAGGACCTTATAACAGTATTCTTGTACTTCTTCCTTTCAGCCTTCATACTATATTGCCATACATTTTATTTCTACAAATGATATGTACTCCACAATACATTGTTATTGCTTTAAGCCAGGGGTCCTCAAACTACGGCCCACGGGCCACATGCAAATACAAATATTGTATTTGTTCCCGTTTTGTTTTTTTACTTCAAAATAAGATATGTGCAGTGTGCATAGGAATTTGTTCATAGTTTTTTTTTAAACTATAGTCCGGCCCTCCAACAGTCTGAGGGACAGTGAACTGGCCCCCTGTTTAAAAAGTTTGAGGACCCCTGCTTTAAGCATTTGATTATCTGTTCAAGAGATGTAAATAAGAAGAAGAAACTCTTCCTGCTATCTACAAAGTTATCATTTCCTTGGCCCCTCATTTCTTTGTGTGGATATAGATCTCTCTCAGGAATCATTTTTCTCTGCTTAAAGGACTCCCTCTAACATTTCTTGTAGTGTTGCTAATAATTTTATTTTTAGCTTTGTCTGTCTGAATAAGTCTTTACGTGATGTTTTCACTGTGCAGACCCTAAATTGGCAGTTTTTGTCTTTGAGAGATTTTAAAATGTTGCCCCATGGTCTTCTCACTTTCATTGTTTCTGGGGGAAAAAAACTGCTTTTATTTGTTCTTCTGCATTTAATGTGTCCTTTTCCTCTGGTTGTTTTTAATATATTCTCTTTATCACTGGTTTTAGACAATTTAATTAAATGTACCTTGGTGTAGATTTCTTCATGTTTCTTGTTTTAAAACTTCTTGGATCTGTTTATACTTTCCATAAAATTTGGAAATATCTTAGCCATTATTTCTTCAGAACTTTTTCTGTCCAACCAAAATTATACAATATTAAACCTCTTAAAGTTGTCCCAGAGCTCAATGGTACTTTTCTTTTACCTCTTTTTAAAATTTTGTTTACTTTTTGTTTCATTTTGGAGAGTTTCTACTGCTATGCGTTCAAGATCACTAATTTTTTATTACGAATTGTCTAATCTGCTGTTAATCACATCCCATGTATTTTTCACCTCAGACATCAAACGGCTTCATCTCTAGAAGTTTGAATTGGTTATTTGTGTGCTTTATTGAATTTATTGGGATCACATCCTATCTAATAAAAGAGAAACATGGTAATTAGCGTACGACCGCTACCCTTCCCATTGGCTAATCAGGGCAATATGCAAATTAACTGCCAGCCAAGATGGTGGCCGGCAGCCAGGCAGCTGGAAGCAAACATGAGGCTTGCTTGCTTCAGTGAAGGAGGACTCCAATGTTCCCCGCCTGCCTTGCCGGCCTCTGAGCTGGCAGTTTGAAACATTGTAACAAATATAGAAGCTAAACAAAACCCCAGAAACCAGCTTTCAGCCGGCCGGGATCTCAGAGCTGGAGATGATACAGTGTTTCGATTATAGAACCCAAACAAACCAGATACCTGCTTTCAGCAGCAGAGGCCTTGGCCCAGAATTAAAAAAAGAAAAAAGAAAAAAAGGAGCAGTTGGGAGCTTCAGTCACCCGCCAGCCTTAAAACAGCCCTCAGCTCCTCACCCAGACTGGCCAGGCACCCCAGTGGGGACCCCCACCCTGAAGGGTGTGTGACCAGCTGCAAACAGCCATCATCCCCTCATCCAGGCTGGCCAGGCATCCCAGTGGGGACCCCCACCCTGATCCAGGACACCCTTCAGGGCAAACCAGCCAGCCCCTACCCATGCACCAGGCTTCTATCCTATATAGTAAAAAGGTAATATGCCTCCCAGCACCGGGATCAGCGGAGCCACGAGGCCTCCTGGCACCGGGATCAGCGTGACAGGGGGCAGCACCCAAACCCCCTGATAGCCCTGCGGCTCTGTGTGTGACATGGTGCGGCGCCCCAACCCCGCCCCCCCACAGGCCCTGCTCTGTGTGTGACGGGGTAGAGCCATAACCTCCCCATCGGCCCTGCCCTGAGTGTGAGAGTGGCAGCATCCCAACCCCCTGATCGGCCCTGCTCTGTGGGTGATAGAGGATGGTGCCCCAACCCCCTGATCAACCCTGCTCTGTGCGTGACAGGGTACAGAGCCCCAACTCCCCTGATGGGCCCTGCTCTGTGCGTGACAGTGGGCAGCACCCCAAACCCCTGATTGGCCCTGCTCTGTGCATGACAGAGGGTGGCGCCGCAACCTCCCCATGGACCCTGTCTTGAGTGTGACAGGGGGCGGTGCCCCAACCCCCCAATCAGCCCTACCCTGAGCGTGACTGAGGGTGGCATTGCAACCTCCCAATCCGCCCTGCTCTATGCATGACAGGGGGCAGCGCCCCAACTCCCCAATCGGCCCTGCTCTGAGCCTGACCAGGGGCTGCACCTAGGGATTGGGCCTGCCCTCTGCCACCCAGGAGCAGGCCTAAGCCAGCAGGTCGTTATCTCCCGAGGGGTCCCAGACTGCGAGAGGGCACAGGCAGGGCTGAGGGACCCCCCTCCCCCCCGAGTGCACAAATTTTTGTGCACCAGGCCTCTAGTTAGTTAATAAAATTATATAAGTTTCAGTTGTATGATTCTGCAGTACATCATCTGTATATTGTATTGTGTGTTAACCACCCTTTTCTACCTCCCTCATTACTCTCCCTCTGTTAATCACCATCCTGTTATTTGTTTCCATGAGTCCTTCTTTTTTTTCTTTGCTTAATCCCTTCACCTTTCTCACTAGCCCCTAAACCCTCCCTTCTGACAGCTGTCAGTCTATTCTCTGCATCTATGAGTCTCTCTCCACTTTGCGTGTTAGTTTATTTTGTTCATTAGATTCTACATACAAATGAAATCATATGGTACTTGTCTTTCTCTGACTGGCTTATTTCACTTAGCATAATATTATCCAGGCCCATCCTTGATGTCCCAAAGGTAAGATTTCCTTCTTTTTTTTACAGCTGAGTAGTATTCCATTGTGTAAATGTACCACAGTGTTTTTATCTCCTCATCTATGGATGGACACTTTGGCTGCATCCAAATCTTGGCTATTGTAAATAACAATGCAATGAACATAGAGGAGCATATATTCTTTTGAATTAGTGTTTCAGTATTCTTCAGATATATTCCAGAAGTGCAATTGCTGGGTCATAAGGCAGTTCCATTTTTAATTTTTTGAGGTAACTCCATACTTCTTTTCACACTGGCTGGACCAGTCTGCATTCTCACCAACAGTGCAGGAGGGTACCCTTTTCTCCACATCTTTTTTTTTCTTATATTTTATATCTTTAATTCATATATTCAGACCTTTCTCTAGCTTTGTAAATTATATTAAATAGAGTTATAATGACTATTTTAATAATATTCTTGTCTACTAATTTTAACCTCTGTGTCAATTCTGAGTCAATTTTGATTTTTATCCTCATTATGTGTTATACTTCCCTGCTTTTTTTGTATGCCTGGTAAGTTTTGAATGGATACGGAATACTGTGATTCTCACTTATTGACTGCTGAATATTTCTGCATTATTATATATTTTCTTGCATGGGGGGTCAAGTTACTTGGAAAGAGTTTGATTCTCTTGGATTTTGCTTTTAAGCATTGTTAGGCAGGACCAGTGGAGCGTTATGTCTAGGGAGAACTTCACTTCTGAGCACTCTGCTCAGTGAACCATAAACTATCAGGTTTTCCACTCTGACTGCTGGAAGTAGGCATTCTTGTAGCCCTAATAGACCGCTGGGCATTTTTCATTCTAATCCTTTTGACTAGTTCTCGCTCTACCCCCAGTAGTTTCTCAGAGATGTGCTCTGATCAGTATTCAGCTGAATACTTAAGGACACCCAGCAGATCTCCAGAGTTCTCTCTCTCTCTCTGCAGCTATCTCCTCTCTGGTACTCTGTCCTGTGATATCTAACCAACTTGACCCCCCTGTGCTCCCAGCTCCCTCCTCCTTAACTCAGAGAGATTACTAGTCTACATGTGGCTTCTATTCCCTGCATCATGTCCTGGATACCTCCTCCACATAATAAGCTAGTCATCATGGACTCATCGTGTTTCCTTTGTCTCAGTTGCTTCTGTATTGCCTGGTAACCTAATGTCCAATGTTTTGATAACTTTTGTTCCACTTATTTTTTCTAGTCTTTTAGTTTTTTTTGTGAAAGGGTAAATCTGTTCCATGTTAATTTACCTTTACCTGAAATAGAAATTTTACTCTTATATTCTTTATGTAGAAAAGTGACCTGGAATTGATAAGAGTAAATGTAGGGATATCATTTAGCAGGCTATGTCCAGGTAGCACTAGGATGGTGCAGGAAAGATGAAGAAATACTTAGGAAGTAAAATCAGCAGCATTTGATGACTGATAGACTGTGCAGGAAGGTCAGAGGAGGAAGAAGGAAGTATTAACTGTGCCATTGGATGCAAGGCGACACTACCCACTGACATGGAACTCTGGAGGAGGTGGTGGTTTGGGTGAGATAAGTTTAATTTGGGATATGTCCAATTTTATTTTGATGGGCAGAGTGTTCATAAAGTGAGTTATTAAAAGGTAAGGTTAGAAGAAGTAGTAATAAAGAAGGTAGTTTATAAAAATAGAATCACATGAACAAAAGATTGTGATAATGGCTTTCTATGGTATTTTATGGATCATTCTTACTCTTTGTAGAAGGACATTTATTTAACACTTAGAAACAGAAGTTTCACTGACCAATATTAACTGTTTTTAGCAGGTCAGGAAATAAAAATGGCTTAGCTTCTAATGTTAAAATTAAGAATGGTAAAGATTCCTATTAATGGAGTAGATATTTCCTGATGAATTGCTTATAAGTTGTTATTATTACATAATTGAAAATTCTTGATTTGCATCATTAGGCTTTTGTGTTATAAGCTGCTTCATCTTATCAAGAAAACATTGACCCCCAAATGTAGATAGCAGACTGATATCTAGAAAGGTTAAAGAATTGAGCCAGATTGACAAAGCAAGGTATAAGAATTCACAGCAAAATTTGAAGAAGATGGTGGGCTTGGTTGTAGTACATCAAAGACAAAAATTGAGCCTCATTGTATAAACTGAGAATTTCCAAATATGTAAAAATAATTATTTATAAGGGATTCATTGTAAAATATTTACTCCATTAATAATAATAATAATAACTAACATTCTTAATTCTAAAATCAGAAAATGAAACTGAGACATTAAAAGCAGACAGAATTGTTTCAGGCTGAGTCTTAAAAGATCTGATTATGATCCAACATCAGAAGTGTAGACAGTTTTAGGCAGCAATAGCGAGCAGCTGCAGAACTCACCATCATGTTTAATATTTTGCTGAATTTTGATATATAAGATCTCAGTTTAAATACTTGTCTAACAGAAAATCATCAGGCTTAAGACACTGACCTTTATTTGTCAAAAAAAAAACACAGAATACTCTCTCTCCTGTCAATGATCATAGCTGTCAAATGTTCTGTGTTCAGTCACTAAAGACCTCCAAGATTGCCAGTTGAGGCATGGATATTAAGTATACATTTAATCATCTGGGGAAGGTGAGAAGGAACATTACATTGAGTAATTTCAGTAGTAACTGTAATTGGCTCTTAATTATATTTAGTGTCTGGTAGATTCATTTAGTTGCTGATTGCAAGACATAGTGGCAAATATTGAGCAGAGTAGCTCTCTTTATAGACGGTGCATGTTTGAAAAAGAAACCCATATTCTCAAACCACATTATTGTGAATGTAAATTGAGGAAACATCTTTGGAGTATAATTCAGCAATACCTATGTGCTTATATTCCCTTTGACAAAGCAATTTGAATCTAATACTTTCTCCTACAGATAGTTTCACATGTATATGCAAAAACATATGAACAAAGATAGTCATTGCAGAACAGAGGTTGTGGGAAGAGCTCAGGAGATTTATCTCAGTGCTGCGGCAGATGCAATGGCGTGAGCACACTCTGCCTGCACAAGCTTCCTCGGCACACCAGGAAGTGGCATCGCCCGCCTGAGCAGACCCCCTAGAGCCACTACATAGTACCCTGATCTTTCCTACTATTGGTTGCCCTATGGATGTTGTAAACTTCTGATTGGTCTGGAATGTTATATATGTTGCTGCACTCACACAATAAACTTGGATCTGCGTCACTGAACCGGTCTCCGGAGTCGGGCATGCTTCGTTAGGACTCCGTTCGGCCTCACCCCCGCGGGACCCCCTGCTTCAAGAGGTTAATGGAAACAGCCTAAATGTTTATCAATTAGGAATTGGATGGATAAATTATAGTATTTCCATACAATGGGATAAAGTGCAGCTATAAAAATGAGACAGTACTTTATATATATTGATTTGGAACATTTTCTGAAACATGTAGATATGTGAGGAAAACAAAATACAGAACAGTGTGTAATATACTATTTGTGTCAAAGAGGAGGAGTGAGTGTAAATACTATGCATGTGTTGCTGGAAGCTACCCATTGTCCAAGCTATCAGGAAAGTGTAAACAAAGAACCCAGAATGCTGATGAACCTTGAGCTCTGGCAAGGGACAAAGCTATGCACTGATTGTTTAGTTGAGACAATGGTGGCTCAAGCAATTTTCTGACCTAAGAGTCTCAAAGTAAATCTTTACTAATATTTACTGACCTTTAAGATAGTCTGTTTGTTACCGGAATTGCCTGCCTGACTAAGGGCAATATGTGTACCTAAAATTGAATAAAAGGCTGGCAGTCCTGGGCACCAGTGAAGTCCTTCCACTAGAGATGGGCTCTCTGCCTGGGCCCCTGTCTCTAAATTTGTATTTCTTGTCTGGTCTTGTCATTTGCATGCAGCCCTTCTCCAGGTCCTAAACAGGGGTGGGCAAACTTTTTGACTCAAGGGCCACAATGGGTTCTTAAACTGGACCGGAGGGCCGGAACAAAAGCATGGATGGAGTGTTTGTGTGAACTAATATAAATTCAAAGTAAACATCATTACATAAAAGGGTACAGTCTTTTTTTTTTTTTAGTTTTATTCATTTCAAACGGGCCAGATCCGGCCTGCGGGCCGTAGTTTGCCCACGGCTGTCCTAAACCCAAGCCACGCAGGACATGATTACCACATCTTTCACATCTGGCGCCCTTGAATGATGGACACCTGTAGAAGAAGATTCACCTAGAGCAGTGGTCGGCAAACTGCAGCTCGCGAGCCACATGTGGCTCTTTGGCCCCTTGAGTGTGGCCACGAAGTTTCAATTGCACTGTATGTATGCACCCGCACATGGTATTTTGTGGAAGAGCCACATTCAGGGAGCCACAGTTTGCCGACCACTGACCTAGAGCGAAAAACAAAGTTCACCGGATAGGTGGGGAAAATTCACTGGATAGATGGGGAAGAAATCACCGAAAAGGTGGAGGAAATTCGCCATGTGCAAAGCCTACGCTAGCTGCAGAAGTCACGATTGTTAAGTGGGTAGGAACGTCTTTTTTAGCCAGGCTAATGGGGCAGAATTGGGTTAAAAAGGGAAAACCTTTATTGTAGACTTTGGGTTTGCAGGCTCAAGGATAAAAGAATTAAGGTGTCAGAAGGTCTTCTCTTACATTTTTTGCATATTATTATAGAACATAATCCTTGGTTTCCTGAAGAGGGTACATTAGCTGTTGAATGTTGGGAAAGAGTGGGTCAGAACTTGAAAAAGCTCAGCAGCAGGGGAAAAACTTGCCTCCATGTTCTGATCCTGAAACATTTAATTCGTCGCTAATAGAATCACCTGTGCAAAAGAAGTATGGTAGCAATCATCTCAGGTAGAAACTGTAGTTTAACTCTAACCCTGCTGTTTGGCTTCTGTACTTATTTGATTTGTTTAACAACAGAAAAGTTACTTTGATTTTCTGAATTGTATAAATCATCCCATTCGATTGAATACCTTATTGATTGTAATGTGAATATCCCATTGATTGTGATCTTACTGGTTATTGAAGCACATTCTTCTGTACCTGGGAAACAGGACAGCACAATTATCCTAAATTGTCTCAGTGGCCACAGATAATGCATTCCAGTTGACTCAGTGATCTCAAGACCAGAGGGCTCTAGATAATGTGTTCCTGTCAACTCAATGGTGCCAGATAATGTGTTCCTGTCGACTCAGTGATCTGGAGACCCAAAGCTATAATTAACATGCTTAATTCTGCTTCTGTAAACTGCTTTTTTGCGAACCAGGTTCCTCATTCCAAACCCTGGGATGTAATCAATACCTTTGTGATTTTTGCCTATATAAATCTGGTGTTGCAGCCATCTTATCACTTCGATATTTGGGAGAGAGAAATGCCCCCTCGGAGTCCCGGATTGCAATAAATGTGACTCTTTAATTCGACTTCTTGAGGCGTCCTTCTGTGATTCGCGGGGTACATTACAACATTTGGAGGCCCCAGCGAGATTCAGCCCCCTAGGGGTGCTGTTTCGGATGCAAAGGGAGGCCGAACCTCCCCTGGGCTGATTGCAGAGCGTGGGGGACTCTAGGAGGAGCACACCCTGAGAAGTTCCAGGGCCCCGAGAACTCCCCTTCAGATCCAGCTAGCGGACAGGGGACGTTGGCCCATCCCTAAAAAAAAATTCATCAGAGTCACCTGGGAAATCCTCTAGAGGTGAGTCCTGGGACCCGTCACTGGTGGTGGATTGCAAGAAGGGCTGGACGCGGCCATAACTTCTCCTTCCTCGGTACTCCTGAGATGTCAGAGGGTACTCCTGGCTCTGGTTTTCCTGGTTCTGTTTTTGTCTTGTTTGTGAGTCCAATGTATTTGTCATTTTTGCCAATGTGTTTAGTCTGTTGGTTTTTGTCAATTCGCCGAAATCCTCTTGGAGGACATTGAATGGTTCTTTTCTTCCTCTTTAACCCTTGGGGGATTGTGTGAAAGGATTACTGATCTAGGTTAAACTGATTTGGTAGTATTTTGTGGTGTAAATGTGGCGTGCGCCGGTGTAAAAGTGTTTTTATGTTTGTTTCTGTTTTGTTTTCTTAAAAAAACACCTTCTAAACATCTCCTGAGTTTCCGTGATGATTCAAAGTTTTTAATGGGGAATGTATCTAGTTGTCGTGTCTATTTAGTCTTGTTTTCTTTGTTCAGTATGAGTACTGTTTCTGTCTGGATGAGACATGGGTCGAGAATCCTGTCCTGGGATGTGGGAAAGGGAGGCCCCCACATCTGTTCCTGTCAGGCCTCCATCAGGGGACTTGGGTGGTGTTCCTGTTATCTGCTCAAGATCCCAAGACTGTAAAAGTACTTGTTCACTGAAAGGGTGTAAGTGCAGATATTTATTTGATGTTTGTATGTCTACCTGAGTATAATTATTTGTTCGTGTAAGTGTGGAAGTCTGCGAGAGAAGAAAAAACAAAAAAAAATACGCCTGATTTAGGGTTGAATGCTCTGACCGATAGCAAAATGCCCCAAGCGGCCACTGGGTTCTTTTCCCAAGGGTGCTTGTTCTCTGTCAGAGGTGGAATCAACCCACCTAACTAGTAAAAATTTCTGCTGGAAGCCGGTCCATCCTCGCTGCTTGACACAGTCACTGCAGGAAAGAAACATCTGCACAGCATATGTTTCAAGGAACCTGGCGTATATAGCATACTGTTCTTAATATGTTTGCTCCCCTTAGTGCTATGTGTTTTAACCAAGGTCATCTCTCCGAGAAAGGTTGTTTCCCCAGGTAGGGATTTTTCCCTGAAGTTAGGGAGGGGATAAAACCCCTTAACTAAGTGCCAGGCGGGTAGTTAATCACTTTAACTACAAACAATCACGCTTAAGCTACATAATCTTTACTCCCTGGAATAAAGATAAGAAACGCCCTAACCTTTGCAATAGAAATTGACAGGATTAAAATCAACTGGTATAAATACAGATGTAACAAGACAATAAACACAGAACTTGGCTGGAGATCCTAGACAGAACTTGGCTGGAGAACCTGGCTAGAGATCCTGGCTAGGCTGCTGATCAACTGAACTCTGTTTCTGTGTCATTCCTCCTTCGCTGACTCTGTCCACACCTTTGGGGACCTCTGGACCTGCTGGGGTTGGACCCCAACAAATTTCTGTCTATGTTTGTTTACTAGGGACTTTGATTTGCTCTGTGATTTTGCTGTGTCAGGTTGAAATTTTGGAATTCTGGGGTAGATTTAAAGGTATTTGTGGCTTTTCTTGTCTGATTGGGACATTCAGAGGTGGGCTCACAGCTCCTCAGGGCAGAGAGATTTTATGGGCCCTGCCCCCTGCCTGTGCTGAATTAAGGATCTTTTCTTTCAGGAGACCCTCCAGGCTTTTAGTAAAATTTCCCTGCAACCTTATCATCCTCTGCCTTCTTTTACAGGCCAACTAAGAGTCATTTTCCCCCACAGGGATTGTCTTCCTCTAACTCACAATAGGAAATAATACAGGCCAGTGTCACTTCGAGATTTGGGAGAGTGAAATGCCCCCTCAGAGTCCCGGATTGCAATAAATTTGACTCTTTAATTCCACTTCTTAAGGCATCCTTCTGTGATTTGCGGGGCACATTACAACACAAAGAGCTATCTGAAAAGGATTAAAGCACATGATGTTGGAGGAGAGACTTGCTTTTCCTATTATACAGGTAGCTAACCCACATTTCCCAAATCCTATCTAATAAAAGACAAAAAGAGTAATTAACTGAACCTCCGCTACGCTTCCCATTGGCTAATCAGGGTGATATACAAATTAACTGGCAACAAAGATGGCGGCCGGCAGCCACGCAGCTGAAGCAAACATGAGGCTTGCTTGCTCCAGTGATGGAGGAAGCCAAGGTTCCCCACCTGCCGTGGCCCGGCTCTGAGCCCGAAAGCAACAATGTTTCAATTATAGAAGCTAAACAAACCCCAGATACCTGCTTTCAGCAGGCCGTGGCCTCAGAGCTGCAGCAAGCAAGGGTGGCAACAAAATTTTGATTATAGAAGGTAAATAAATCCCAGAATTTTAAAAAAAAGAATAAAAGGAGAGGCTGGGTGCTTCAGTCATCGGCCAGCCTGAAAACGGCCCTCAGCCCCTCACCCAGCCTGGCCAGGCACCCCAGTGGGGACCCCCACCCTGAAGGGGGTGTGACCAGCTGCAAACAGCTATCAGCCCCTTACCCAGGCTAGCCAGACACCCAAGCGGGACCCCCACCCTGATCCAGGACACCCTTCAGGGCAAACCAGCCGGCCCCCACCCGTGCACCAGGCCTCTATCCTATATAATAAAAGGGTAATATGAAAACTGACCCTAACAGCAGAAAGACTGGGAATCACTGGTCACTATGACACACACTGACCACCAGGGGGCAGACGCTCAATGCAGGAGCTGCCCTCTGGTGGTCAGTGCGTTCCCACATGGGGGAGCTCTGCTCAGCCACAAGCCAGGCTGATGGCTGCCAGTACAGCGGTGGTGGTGGGAGCCTCTCCTGCCTCCTCAGCAGCGCTAAGGGTGCCTGACTGCAGCTTAGGTCTGCTCCCCACTGGCAAGTGGACATCCCCCTAGGGCTGCCGGGCTGCCAGAGGGATGTCTGATTGCCAGCTTAGGCCCAATCCCCCAGGGAGCAAGCCTAAGCCAGCAGGTGGTCATCCCCCAAGGGTTCCCAGACTGCAAGAGGGCAAAGGCCGGGCTGAGGGACCCCCCCCCCCCCCGCCAAGCGCACAAATTTTTGTGCACCGGGCCTCTAGTCAAATAATAAGCAGTGACTTGACATTATGCGCAACAAGCTTATGAGCAAATTAGACTTTGTGTAAGAACAGGACATTTTTAAAAAGAATGTAAGCAACCAAAAAGGACACAAGGTGCTCATGGGAAAGGCACAAGCATTCCGCCTCCTGTGTGGAAAGGTTCAACAGCTAGAGAAAATGGGACAGGCAGATTTTAGCAAAAATAACTTTGGATGCCAGTCAATGCTATGTAGAGCAGAGTATGAAAAAAATCTGTGAACTGGGTGCTTGTCTATGTGTATTGTTTATTGTTAGTCTACTAAGCATGCCTTTAATTTAATTTAATAGAAAAGAAACAGTAGATGGCCAGTCCATTACTAAATTTCCCCAGAGCAAACAAAATGTGGGAATGGGGAGAGAGAGAATATGAGTGGTACACAAGGCCAATAACACAGGTTTTAAGAAAATTCCCTAGACGAAGGGAAGTAATTAAAAAATTACTAGGTCTTTTGGTGATCCCATAAAATCGATGTCCACTCTTGAGAGTGTTATTAAAAGTCTCATTTTCACCATGTTTTTATTTCCCGGTCCATCATTTAAAATTTTGCAGAATTTAGGAATGCATCTGGGATTTCTGTACTTGTGAAGAGAAAAAGGTTGGCTGAAGAGAAAGGCGCCCACCTGATTTTGGGTGGCTGTTGGCTGAGCCACAATCTCTTCATGGATGCTATAGAATAAACCCAAGATTGTTTTTTTTTCCCTAAAAGATGGCAAAAATGACACAAGGAAAAGATACAGGCTATCTTTGGACAATAGAATTAATGTTTCCATAATAATAGTAATTCTTGAATAATAATGTATCACATTCCAAGGTTGCCTCCCAAATCTTGGGAGCAGTCCTATTTTTATAAAATAAAAATAAAATAATTTAACATTAAAGTCACTGAAAGTCAGTAAGTTATCTCTGTCACAAAATTTGCCAAAAGAAAATGCCTGAGATAGTAATTGGCTTTAAAATCTCAAAGTTGTTAAAACATAAATAAATAGATGTAACTAAAATGAAGAATTCATAGTGAAGCTTTTCAGTAATAATATATTAATGATAAATGGCCAGTTGCTCTTCTCCATGTAAAAGTGGAGAAGTGGGTGGCAGCAGCAGCCTTAGATGTTATCTCTAAGGAAGAATGTGGTAGTTTTAAAATTCAAGAGGGCCTGCTCCCTCCTCCCCCTGCCTTTTTCGCCAGCCTCAAACATCGTTTTCCAAAGTCTTTGGTAACTTAAAACTTTAGAACATTGCTGAATTAAATAATAAAAATTATTAAATATCTAGATATTTTAAAATTACAAAATACTAAAATATTCATCTAAGTTTGCCTCATATGAAAAATCTAGAGGATAGATTTGAATTTATTAATTAAATATGTCATGTTTTATTTAAAATATATATCCTTAAATATATAAAAATATTACTAATTTGAGAAATGCTAAGTATTTAACTTGCCACCTAAAATTTGAGGCTTCTAAAAGTATAAAGTTCAAATTAAGTTAGAAGAAATTATGTGGTTGTAATAATAAAATGCATAAAGTTTAGAAATTCATTTTTGAGAAAATATTTTCTCTGGAGAAATTAGTAATTCAAAATATATTATAGTCCTCATGTGTACTACGTGTAGTAAAATTTCAACCTAGAATATAATATTTTATTGACCTAAAAAAAAAGGAGGATTAATTCTATAGTTTGAGCCAAATTTTTAATATAAAAACTGGTTTAAATTTAATTGCTGTCTTTTAGAATAATTACAAAAGGTGTATTGATAAATGTCAACCTAAAAAATGCTGGCTGTTTACTTTGAATTATCATTGGAAAATTAAGGTTTAAATATTGTATAGTTTTAATAATAGAAGGCAGGACATGCATTTTAAAGGAAAAGGAGGAAAAATTTCTATACAAATAGCTGAAGATATATACAACTTAATAACAGAAAGAAAGAATATTAGAGTAAAATGCATTTTGAACATAAAAAGAAGGTTTGAAGACTAATTTGAAAGTATAAAATTTATGAAGGTTATATATATGATAAGAAGGAAAAAAGTTTTGAAAGAAAGAAAGAAATTCTAAAGTTAATTATTTGCAAAAGTTGTAAAAGGGTCATAAAATCTCAGGGAAGTTTAAACAAAGACTAGACCACTACCCTTATCAAGTTACATATGCAAATGAGCACTAGCCAAAAAGAATGCTGTTTAAAAGTAAATTTTAAGCTTAATAAAAAGAAATTTTAAAATCTCTTCTGCTACTATTTACAAAATAAACTAAAAGTTATTTTTCAAGCATTAAATCTCACCATTAATGAGACACCATAAGTAAAAAAAAAGAGAGTTACTTAAAATGTATGCATGGCAGTATTGGCCAGCATCTGAAAAATAACCAAGTTGTTGCTCTGTTTAAAAGAAAGATAAAGGTTTTTAAAAGAGGCTCCCTAAATATAGCTTAAAGATCACTCTGGGAGGAAATAAAGGGAAATGCCTTTCAAATATTTAGAAACTGTAATTAAAAGTCAATATATTAGGCCTTAAAAAGTAGAAATGCAAAAAGAATTGCCTTGTAACCTTAAATGACTTTAACTTTTTAGAAGTTATTAAAGGATATTAATTGGTTAAGACCTTATCTAAAAATCTCTATGGAAGAAATGACAAATTTGTTACTCAATTAAAATGACTCAATGACACAAGCTGTCATTTCCAGCAATTTTGTAAAAAGTGGAGAATTTAGCACACTGCAGGATTTTCAAAAGCCTCTTAATATTATTTAAAACAGAAAAGGGGGGGTGTATGGAGAAATCGCCTGTAAGTAGACTAACCAAGCCTTAATTACTTTAATTTTTTTCACTTGTGATGCCGATGGCAAGACACCCATGGAAATACACTGGTGTCAGAATAAGCCAAAGGAAAATGGTCTGGTTAAATGGGAAGATCCCGAGTCTGGTTTATGGAAGGAAGGGCCCCGATCCCCTGTTAACATTTGGTTGAGGATACGCTTGTGTATTTCCAGAAAACTACTCCAAGCCGGTGTGGATTCCTGCAAGAAATATTAAACTTCAACATGGATCCGAGGGAGGAAATGGCCAGGTTCACGAGGACCTTGCACCTGGAGCCACGCCTAGCAGCTGCAGACAATCAACTACTCCAGCTGCAGATAGCAGCAGCCCCAAGCAACCCACTGAAGATAAGGAGTGGGAGGAGAATGAGGCGGGCCACAAACAGCCCAAGGTCACCTGGAGGATGGTGAAAAAGACGTCCAGAAAGCTGAGTGAATTTGTGAGGAAACTAAAACCCCAAGGACCCCTGAGAATGTCTTTCTTGCCATGCTAGCAGTCATCAGCTGTGCAGTAATAATACCAGGGGCAAATGGGGAAGTATTTTGGGCTTATGTTCCTCACCCTCCATGGGTAACACCCCTTCCATGGGCTGATCCCTTGCCTAAGGTAGTCACCAATAACACCAAACACCTTGGTCATCCAGGAAGACCACAGGTGGGACAGGGAAGTATATGAGCAAAATATAATTACACAGGTGTCGCCACCCAGCTTCCCTTTTGTATGACACAGAATCAAACCACTGCTCCTTTGTCTGTAAAATTAAAGAGAGGCTTCTGGCTAGCATGGACACCAAAGGAGGGGGGGAGCAAAGGCCCAAATACATCTCTTATCACTATTTGCTCCTGCAAGAAGTACAGAAAATGTAACTTTACTAAGACACCCTCCCATAAGCCATTATGTAAAAAGTTTTATGAATGGCACCCCACGGAGGAAGAAATTAATTGGAAAGACTGTTATAGTGACTACCCTACCAGCAGCAAACTTAATAACAGTTTTTCCTTTGTGGATTGGAGCCCCTATGGGTCTGCGTATAGTAACAATAGCACCCTAGAATGGAAGGGGACTGCATCCTATCTATATGTTGAAGCTAATCACTCCATCTCATGGCATGGAGGAGGATTTGTTGGATCCCAATTACATGACAAGTGGCCCCTACAAAATACACAATGGAAATTAGCTGCTGCACTTGCACCTATTAAATGGTATAGTTTTAACTATAGCTCAGATAATTCCATTCGTACCTTATGGGGAACTCCCAATAGGACAGTATTTGCCACCGCCTGTATATTTGATCCATTTGTACTCCTCTCAGGCCCCATCCAGATGTGCCTTAATGCTACAAGCCATCTGTATGAGGAGTAATGCACAGGCTTCACACTATCCCTTCCACTGGATCTCCTTACATTTGCCTCTTCTTACATTTGTCTCATTCTTGTTCTTATATGTTTATTTCTAGTCTGTAGATGTGGAATGAAGAGTCTTGAAAGGACTCAAACCCTTCAAGCAGCATTCACTTTTCAAGATTTATTAAGGAAACAAAAAGGGGGAGATGCTAGAAGCTACCCATTGTCTATGCTATCAGGAAAGTGTAAACAAGGAACCCAGAATGCTGATGGACCTTGAGCTCTGGCAAGGGCCAAAGCTATGCACTGATTGTTTAGTTGAGACAATGGTGGCTCAAGCAATTTCCTGACCTAATAGTCTCAAAGTAAATCTTTACTAATATTTAATGACCTTTAAGATAGTCTGTCTGTTACCGGAATTGCCTGCCTGACTAAGGGCAATATGTGTACCTAAAATTGAATAAAAGGCTGGCAGGTCCTGGGCACCAGTGAAGTCCTTCCACTAGAGATGGGCTCTCTGCCTGGCCCCCTGTTTCTAAATTCATATTTCTTGTCTGGTCTTGTCATTTGCGCACGGCCCTTCTCCAGGTCCTAAACCCAAGCCACACAGGACATGGTTACCACATCTTTCACAATGTGTAAGTATATGTTTGTCTGAAAGCAAATGAGTAATCATGGCTGTCTCTGGGAAACCAAAGGACAGGGGATGGGGAAAGGGTTGCTTTTCATGCATATCCTTTATATGTTTTGAATATTTTACTATTAATATATAAGCTATTCAAAAATTTAAAATGTGTCAAATATTTAAAATTATATCAAACCATTATAAATTTTGACATGGCTTAAGGAAAAAAAAAGCCAAGTCTTCTTGCTAGAAGACTGAGTAGAGGAACTTAAAATATGCCAAGTTCTATTAAAATAGCATATAAAAAGAAAATTGGGGTTTCTGATCAAACTAATTATTAAAAGAAGTGGGAAACATAGAAACAAAGAAGGTAGGATACTTTCTTTGCTGGACACATTAGCTTCAAATTTTGAGAAAAAAATCATGACAAATTTTCTGAACAGAAAACAAGCCTGAAAGTCACTTATGTCCTCTCAGTTCCTCCTCCTTCTCTTGAGTAGCTCAGACCTTGTAGTTACCCAGCATTTATTAGGCTTCTATCAGTAAGCAGCTTTCTCTGACCAACAATGTAAGGAGAATCAGGAAAAGGAGAAGGCAACATTCTGAATGTTTATTGGAATAAAAATACTATGATAAAAATATTTTATTTGTCAAATTTCTATGTAATGAACTGCAAATATCTATCTATTAAAAAGACCTTAATTTTCACTACTTGGAGTTTGAAGAATATAGACAATAAATAAGTGCATACTATAAAATATATTATGGGTGTGGCTACCCCCTAAGCTGTTATAACCCAGAGGAAGAACATCTAGGCCACAGTGAGCACTTCTTTGTAAATTTTTTTGAAGACATGCAATCTAAACTTATAGCCATTGTTTGTCATTTATAAATATCAGAATATTTGCTAACAACTCACTTTTTATCTTAAAACATTTTTAATGGTCCTGGTTCAAGAACTTAATGTATCAAGAGAGAATTTTTAAAAATTAGACATGAAAATTGGTATTTTGTTTTCCCTCTCTGGTCAGTTTGAACAATTATAAGTTGATGGGCTAAAAGGCCTAGCCATCAGTTAAAGAAGCAAATCACCAGGTTGAGGACATCAAACATCAGATTGCCTGGTCATGAATTATCAGTGAGAAAATTCACTTCTTACCTTAACAAAGTTTAATCATATTCTACAAGTTGTTGGATGTTTTCTTGGACAGATCCACTCTGGTAGAACTTAACTTACTCTAAATACAACTTATGAGACGATAGAAAGCAGATGCTCCCTAAGGCTCACAGGCAGCTGCATTTTAATGAACTGAACTGGTGCCAAAGACTAACCACCATTTCTATGGAAGAAACACAAGGAGAGAAGAAAAGGAAATGCAAGAGGTAATGAAAAGGGAGGATACATCAGAGGAGAAAAAAAGTTAATTTCCTCTAGAGGAGCAAACTCTTTTGTTTCCTGCACACCACAGCTTCTCTGTACACCACAGACTCAAGGCCTGCTTCCCTTTATATAATAAAAACCATTTTCTCCCATTTCCCTCTCTACTTGACTATGTCTCAGACGGCCTACCTGGTCTTCAACAATTCTTCTCACCCCATCTTGTAGTCATTTATTTAACATCTATACACATGAGGCTGTAACGCATGATTCATCATCCAGCTCACAGTGTAGTGAAAGTTTTGTAGATCTTGACTCTGAAGCTTGAGCCCAAAAAAACAGAACAGACTTCAACATAGTCTATTTTTACTCAAGAGTCCTACCTGTTGTGCAATGGTCCTGGTTCAAGAGAGAATTTTTTAAAATTAGACATGAAAATTGGTATTTTGTTTTCCCTCTTCACTTCCTTCACTTACTTTAGCTGCTCAACTGAAGTGTCTCCTCTTATGTCAGTTATTATTTCTGTTCACAGATTTTCTGCTGCCTGAACATGGGGTATCTGGTATTTGAATTGCTTCCTGTGATTCAACTAAGAAATGCTTTACCTGTGGTGTGGAGAGTTAGAAATGGTCTCACAAAACTCTCTCAACCCCACATTATAAATCTGTAATTCTGCATATGGGGTAACAAAAAAAAATTAACAAATTAATCATTCATTGACTCAGAAAATTTGTTATTGAATGTTTATTATATGTCAGATGCTGTACAGGTCCTACGGATAAAAATGTGAATAAGACATAGATCCTGCATCAAAATTATAAAGAACTTGAACATGAGAGGCATGTTGAATGTAAGTAATAGGTAGAGAGAGCAAGTCACAAAAGTAAACAATTAAGTGATATAAGTGACCATTGATATGGTGGAGATATACTTTTGATGGTAAAGTAGCACAAAGGAAGAAAAACTGAAATTGAGAGTCAGAGAAGATGCAGGTAGATCTTAAGAGAAGGGAGAGCAGATAACAGAGCCTTCAGAAGGGTGTACCTGTGCTAGAGAAAACACAACAATGAGACCTGTTTGTCCACTGCTTTGCTCCAGTTCTAACACAAGGTCTGGTGTATCATGTGCTATCAGGGGACACTTGTTGAGTGAATAAATGTATGATGAATAATGTAATTGTTCTATACATCTCTAACAGAATGAGGGAAAGGGGATGTCAAAGGATGAGGTTTTAATAACAGGAAGTCCATAAAGAGACTTCTACATATCTTGGAAAGGAGTTTGTAGTTTATTTTATAGGCAACAAGAAGCTATAAAGAATTATTTGAAGAAAAAGATATGTAAATATTCATTATCATTTTTCCCATGTTGAACACCATATGTGTCTATGCCTGTTCATGCACCAGTCTTCAGGAATGCTTGTGAGAACATCTGGGTGCAGCCCTTCAGCATGATGGCACTGGCACATTCTTCTTTGATAAAACCTTCCCAGAAGGAAGTTTAAAAGAATGAGGGTCATGTTGCATGTTACCTGAATGTGGACATATTCTTGATATAATCCTTACACCTTGGGGCAAGAAGACGTACTGGATCTGGTATTTAACCTTATTTGCAAGCTAATAAATTATCTTATTCTTGTTTTATGGGTGCTCACAGAAAGCACAAGTTCCCTGGGTCAGAGACAACAGACTATTACTCACAGCACAACAAGCAGCATTAGCACCACATGTTTTAATTGGTCCCCTGGCCCCCCTCAGTCCTATGGGTCTGAAGCTACATGGATCCTGATGGGTATTGTGCCCACAGCCTTTTTGTATCATGGCTGAATGTGGGGCGTGGCTATAGGATTAAGCCTCAGACTGACCTGTTGGCAAAGTCACAAACAAGTCCCAGCTTAGAAGGCACAGTCCGCTTAGCATAATTAGGCTTGACCTTATAACGCTCCCTAGATCTTATCTGGGAAGCTAATGGGCTGAGGGAGGTGCAGCAAGTGCTGCCAAAACTAGTGAAACTCACAGGAACAGTGTAACTATGGTAACCACTACCTTGTTTACCTCTGACTATAAAATAAAGGCTCAACTTGCCTCTGGATCTCTCTCTGTGGCCTCAGCCAGGCACAGGAGGATCCACAGAGAATTACGCTGTCTCTGCTGTCTTCGTGTCCTTCATTCTTCGCCGACTCCGTCCACACCTTGGGAACCCCTGGACCGCTGGGGCTGGACCCCGGCAGCTGAAGAATGCTGAGCTTGGAGATCCCACTGCTTTTAAACAGTAAGCAAGCCTGCCTACTCTTAGTCACCGGAGAGATGCGACATTATGCCTACAGGCTGCCAGTCTCAAACACAACCTGAGAACTGGCCCAGATAAAAAGCCACCAGAACTTTATGCCCAGCAGGATGTGTGGGAGCTTAAAAGACCCAAGAATGGCTGTCTTTCTTGATCAAATTCATAATCTTATAAAATATGTCTGGAGAAAAATAAAAACAACTTAATTAATATTAGTGTTTGGGATTTTCGTTATGTTTTTCTGGATATGCCATTCCAGGATGCTCCTCTCTCCAATGACAAGCTAAATTACAGTCCCAGACTAAATTTGAGGGAGCAGCAGACTCTGCTGCTGCGTTTTGTACTCCTTGACTTAGTAATGGCAATGGTATAATAACATATTAGATTTATGAAGCAGTGTGCTGGTGTTTTACATGAATCATTTCATTTAATCTTTCTCAACCCCATGTGATGAATTCTAGTAATTACCATTCTCATTTTACAAATGAGGTAAGTGAAGTACAGAAAAGTTAAATACTTGTCTAAGGTCACTTACTTGACAAAGCTGGATTTTTAATGTAGATCTGACTTCAGAGCCCATTCATTGCTGGGAAATGTTCTACCAAATTATTATTTCAGGGCCTTTAAGTTATGTAAGTGGTGGGACCAGATCTGGGTTCAGCAACCTTGGTACTTGAGTTCTGGCTAGGAAAGAATTCAGAGTCCAGACTCAAACTATAAGAGAACATTTATTGATAAAATCATAGAGGTGGAAGAAGTAATTCATAGAAGAAATGGGATTAGGAAACTTAGTTATAGAGCTAAAGTGAGGGCCCTTGAAGCTTAGGTGTGAGGAAGATATAAAGGTGACTGCCCCTGGGATGGGGAAGGAGAAGGGAAAGGCGAAGACATGCTCCCGGGAGGGAAAGCATGCTGTGCCCTTCCTCCTAAGGGTTTTAAGGGTGGAGATTTTAGGGGAGGTGCCAGGGGAAGATCTCAATAGAATATTCAGCAGTTTTCTAGGTGTGTCTGTTCACAGTTGTGCTCTCCACTGATTGATTGGCTAGCACCAGGGCAGGAGGTCATTAGCCAGTGCAGCTGGTCCTGAGGTCAGCTGTGGCTGCTTTTGTTGCTTTTCTGGGCCTGGAGCTGAAATGCAACTGAAGCCTAGATGTTATCTTTAGGGGGGAAAGGTCAGGAAGTCCAAACCGCTTATCAGCTATATGTTAGGGGAGGAAAGGTCATCTGAGGGTGAGGTCTCACCTTACAATTGCCCTTTGCTAGGCATCCAGGGCTTTCCACCCTGGTGACCTTCTGTACCTGGCCAATCATCCTTTTTCTGTTCATGTCTGTCTAACTGCCTATCACATTGGCACATGCTTACAATTCTATTAATTTAAATACATTTAATTCTCTAAAAAACAAACAAACAAAATCCTTCCTTTTAAGTAACCAAGGTAGTCCTGAAAGATATTCATGGGCTTGCCACACAGGAATTGCAAGTCAGGTTTTCCTGTTGGAGGACTCTGATAAGTTTATCAATGTAAGAAATGTCCAAACCTATAGAGAACTTTTATAAAAGTTTATTTCAGTCAAACAGAGGATATGCCTGGAAGCCAGATCCCAACAGACTGAGAAAAATGCTTTGGATAATGACAGTTTTGCTATTTATTTTATGCATTTGAGATTAAGGAGGAGATGTAAATAAAATTACATGAAGGTGGGGATCAATTACAGGATAGTTAAGATTATGCACTCTCTTGAGGGTGGTCCTGCTTTTCTTTTTTTTTTTCCTGCAGATGTAGTCCAGGGGGTGGCCCTGCTTTAGAAGGAGGGGTATGAAAGGAGGTATTTTAAAGGTGTGTTAACCTAGATTCACAGGAACAATGGACAGGGCTTACTTAACCCTTTGCACTCCGAACCATTCTGGACATTGGCTACCAGCTACTCGACGCTACTTTGCGGCGGAAACGTGCGTTTACAGACCCTCGTATTATTTAGTATAATTTTGGAACCAAGTAACGTATTATAATGATATTGGACTTATATGAATTGGGTGACATCGAGGAATGTATATTTGCAAAAAAAACAATATTTTATTGTTTATAATTTTGTACAGTATGATAAGTTTTGTAACACTCCCCAATATGCATTGCAGGCTGATTAGTGCATGTTTGACAGTAATAAGTGGTTTGATGCCTGCCACCAGGTGTTTTCCTGTTAGAACACACAATGCAGTCCCGTTTTCTTTGTCCCACATCGGGAATATGTAGTTTATTGTTTAATCCGACACAAAACCCGCTGACATTTCTTGTATGTATCTTAGTAATTTTACGATATTTTGATTTAATTTCTTGTGCCATTTCAAGATAAAACTTCAGGGAAACATGCATGTCTCAAAAAGTTGCGTTGAAATAACTCAATTCCCCGTAATCACTAATAAACTGCAATGTCCCCTGAGAGGGGACATCCAAGTGATATGCTAGAATTCCGATGTCCCCTGAGAGGGGACAGCGGAGTGCAAAGGGTTAAGGCAGAGATAAGTGTTTTACTAAAAAGTTGTATGCCTGGGGCATGACTATCCACCATGACCTGCCCAGTAAGAAATGTAAGATGAAATCACCCTGTGAGGTTACTTTCCGTAGAACCTTTTCTTTGTCCACGAGTTGAATAGAGATTCTCAGAATGGATAGGTGAGACCCAAGAGCAAATGAGAAAGGAACAGGAGTGTTTTTCTTCATCATTCTCTCAGTCTAAGAATAAAAATTGTTAGAGGCTAAATTCAAGGAACCAATTGAGTATATCTTATGAAGGCAAGCACCCCAAAATATGCCTCTTTGGAATATTGATTATTTTAAGCTGCTTATTTTTAAGAAACAAAAGACTCAGGGAAAAAACCTTTGACCTTCCCCCTTACTGGCTAAAAGAGTTTAAAATGGAAGACCTGCTCCAGGAAGGGAGATATCATCACAGATGACTATGGTTTAATCTGAGCTAGTGTGTGATAGCAATGCTCATTTAATCTAAGTCCTTCCTGTCCCATTGTTTCAAGATGGACCTACAAACATTTATTTACCAAATATTAACTCTTTTCATCTCCTTGTATAATATTGTCTTACAATCTTTGGAATTTTCATGTTTATGTGAATTCCCCATGTGCACATATTAAAACTGTATTTTCTTATCTGTCTCATGTTAATTTGATTATTAGTCCAGCCTGATGAGTTTAGAAAGCTAGAACGAAGATTAATTGCTCCTCCTTACATTCACAATAAGTATGTGCCCAGACCAGAGGCATGACTCTCCGTCTAGGCCAACCTATGAGTGGGGCCTGGCCTACATCTCTTGGCCTCTCAAATGACAGTCCATAAAATCACCTAGGATGAAAATCAGATTAGCTGTCAGTAAACAGAATCGACATTAAGACAGGGAAGTAAGTAGCTTAGTGCTTCACTCTGTACAGGTAAAGTAAGAATGTTTATAGAAGAAGCTCAGGGTCAGAAAGAATGAGAATGGAGGATTTCAGAATCCATGTGTCTGGGTGTCAATCCAAGGACAATCTTGCAAGGGCTAAACTGCTCTCCTCCTAGGAATCTCAAACCCAAAAACACCACACTTAGCAAAAATAGGAAGACCCAAAACAGGAAAATACCAGTGAACAGGAAGCCTGAGGGAGAGAGACTTCAGATGACTGAGTCTACTTGGCAAGGCTCTTAGCTTTCACACCCAATCCACACATTTATCATTATATAAATCTTTGTTTAATAAGACTGTATCACTGAGATGGCAGGCACTGTCCACATACCTACAAGTACTTAAAGAAGTTATGCTCAGTGACAAGGAGATGATTTCAACTAAAGATGGCTTCACAAGAAAGAGTGTAACTAAAAACAAGTTTATGTGAGTTGTTAAGCATTGAGACAAAAGAAGGTCAAAAACAATACTCATATATCATATATCGACAGATATCCAATTATGTGAAGTCTCTAGAACAGGGGTCCTCAAACTACGGCCCGCGGGCCACATGCAAATACAAATATTGTATTTGTTCCCGTTTTGTTTTTTTACTTCAAAATAAGATATGTGCAGTGTGCATAGGAATTTGTTCATAGTTTTTTTTTAACTATAGTCCTGCCCTCCAACGGTCTGAGGGACAGTGAACTGGCCCCCTGTTTAAAAAGTTTGAGGACCCCTGCTCTAGAACAACGATTTCCAACCAGTGCACCACAAGAATTTTTAAAATATGAAACATCTGACTATGTAGTCAGGGGCACTGACCTCTTTTCTCTTAGATTGTCAATTTTTTTAAAAAAAAAGACAACAGCTGACACAATAGCTGTACTGTGTGAATGAATCAAAATTATATCTTTTTTTTTTGTCAGATTAGCAAAAAATATATTTTTGGTGTGCTGCAGAATTTTAGTAATTAGTTTATGTATGCCATGAGATGAAAAAGGTTCAAAATCACTGCTCTAGAAGGAACTCCCTCATCTCAGTTAAGTCACCTATGACTTCTTCACCATCCCACCATAACTGGAGAACATTTCTTGTTTGAATGTTTGATTCAGTCTGCTCTGATGTCTTAGGCAGAGGACATTGATAATATTCAATAACTTTAGAAATAGTATTTTACCATTACCGGAAACAAAGCTAGAGCATGAAACCACATTGATCTTTGGGGAAAATTTTAGTTGCTTTCTTTCCTTTATTTTTACATTGTATAACATGAGAAAGAGATTAGGTTCTTAGTTTCAAGTATTCAGGATCAAATGGAACATAAGTGTTAGGTTAGGTGGCTCAGGAGGCGGCGCAAGAAATAGAGTCCAGTGAATCAGAAAAGAAAGGAAAGGAAAGTTTATTCTGCATCCCCGGGGGACCCACGTACCCCCAAAGACAGGGCACGTGGATTCACACCAACATGGAGGGGGGCGCTTTTTTTATACTGCGGTTGGGTGAGGGGCGGGGACATGAGCTGAGGTATTCAGTTGAGGAAGCTTCAGCTGCAGGGGGTATGTGGATTCAGGGAGAAGAAGCTGGTATCTGTGTCTGGCACACTGATCTGTGAGAAATGTCAGGGGGAGTCCATTGTCTCATCACATGTCTGCATGTATCCCATCCTGGGCTCTCTCCGACCTAACAATAAGTACCATTGAAAACTACTCTTTATTTTGATTCACTACCCTTAGAGGGTAATACTTTAGGATTAAGAATCAGTAAATTAGCCGAAACCGGTTTGGCTCAGTGGATAGAGCGTCGGCCTGCGGACTGAAAGGTCCTGGGTTCGATTCCGGTCAAGGGCATGTACCTGGGTTGCGGGCACATCCCCAGTGGGAGATGTGCAGGAGGCAGCTGATCGATGTTTCTCTCTCATCGATGTTTCTAACTCTATCTCTCTCCCTTCCTCTCTGTAAAAAATCAATAAAATATATTTAAAAAAAAAAATAAAAAAAAGAATCAGTAAATTATATAATTAATGCCCTTGAGTAGCTCTTTCATGGTTGAGAGAAGGCTCAATATATTCTCACCACATTTTATTTATTTATTTATTTATTTATTTATTTATTTAAAGAATTTTTGTGAGTTTATTTGAGCCAAACAATCAACAGTTGCTGGGAAGCAGGATCTCAATGGGATAGGATAATGCTCCAGAGAATGGCAGTTTTTCACCTAGTTTTATACATTTATACTATCAAAGGAGGGGATGTAAAATGGGTTACATGAAATCCACTGGTGATAGATTAGGGAGGTGGGAGGAAGCAAAGCGGGGGAAACCTCTGGGATTGGATAAAAAGTCAAATGATAGACACATTCTTTTACTTAGGTGGGTACAAAATAGTTAACAGTCAACAAGTAACATGATAACAATAACATTGAAGGAATTTGTGTTCTCCAGTCCTTGTGCCCTGGTACATTTGATTGTGCCCTGAGGGGTCTGGAAAAAAGGAAGTTACAAGTTATCCTGACATTTCACAAGGATGTTATCTGAGATGCAAAAAGACAATAGGCTTAGTTAAGGTAAAGATTGACCTTTGTCAGGGAAGATACTGGCCTAGGATGTGACTACCCACCATAACTATTTTCAGTTAAAGTTTTAATTTCAGACCACCCTTTGTGGTTACTTTAGGTCTTTGAGTTTGCAAAACCACCATGCAGGTCTTCCCTAAGCTTGTCAGGTAAGCATGTGGCCTCTTTTTTGTACACAGCTTTAAAAAAAAAAATTTGTATATGTGTATATTTATTCTACACCAAAAAGTATATGAGGTGACTTAAAATGTATAAACAAGAGATTGTAGCCCTAGCCAGTTTGTCTCAGTGGATAGAGCGTCGTCCTGCAGACTAGAGAGTCCCAGGTTCGATTCTGGTCAAGGGCATGTACTTTGGTTGCAGGCTCCTCCTTGGCCTGGGCTCTGGCCAGGGCTCATTAAAGAGGCAACCAATCAATGTTTACACCACATTTCAAATAGTCTATTCTCACATGCACACATC
This sequence comes from Myotis yumanensis, assembly GCF_028538775.1. NCBI lineage: Eukaryota > Metazoa > Chordata > Mammalia > Chiroptera > Vespertilionidae > Myotis > Myotis yumanensis. Next base: position 108,370,579 of record NW_027223752.1, read on the forward strand.
AATGAAAAAAAAAACAATGGCTGGGAACATACCACAGGACAGCTCAAGGGCAAATTATAAATAGTAATAGTGAGTTTGCAATCAGGGGCTGTCACTTTATTATTAGTCATACATGTTACTGCCTACCATAGGATCTACTTAAAATGCTTTATTACAAATTTCAAATTATAATTAGACAATTATTTATCACCTAGTTTAGGGCTAATAGATAAAGAGACTTTGGATGATTAAATAATGCCTAAAACGTCTGTCTCAAAATTGTATTCTTAAAAAAAACTGTATTCTTTGTTATTAAAAAAAAAGAGAGAGAGAGAAATACCTTAAATTATAAAGGGGGGAAAAACAGAAAATGTTAATGATCATAGCTTCCAAGTCAAATTGCTTAATTTGATGTTCTGTGCTATGTTAATTTCACCAGGACAGTATCAGTCCGCACTCTGAATATCTCTGTTCAAAGGTGCTAAACACTCAACCTGCTAGTGTGAACCTTTCTCTACTCTCTGAAATTTTTTTTTTCAGGTTTTAAAACTTTTTATTTGCATATTAAAAAAATTGTGCATTCCAATAATTAAAATCATTTGAACAACAACAACAACAAAAAATGGCACTCTGATTAAACTGCATTTTACAGCCCTCAGGACCCCTTGGACCAGCTTGGTTTTAACTCTAGATTTCACCCTCGTCCCACAAGTGAAAGGCTAATCGAAGGTTTATCTGACATTTCTTCTCTCAGTGCTCTGAGTTCTTTCATTTGCCATTTCTTTCTGGCAAATTGATGGACATTGTTACTTTCTGAGCACATGGGGAGGCAGCTGCTTCAGTTACCTTTTGCTGAATCAACAGATTGAAGCAGCTATATCCATTAGGGAAGGCAGCTTTGGCCTGGAATTCAGGAGATGGGCTTCTAGTTTTAGCACCTCCACCAGTTTGCTGTATGACCTTGAAGAAGTCACCACCTCTCTGGAGCCTGACTTTTCATATATAATTTAAGGGAATTGCACTGGATGACCTCAAGGATCCCCAGTCCTAATATTATAGTCTGTGGTAATATAAAAGAAATGCAACCATATTGAGAAGATAGAACAAAATATAAGAGAAACAACAGCCTGAAAGGAAACCAGTTCAAATTTAAAGCCCAGGCCAGCAACTTGATCCAAAAAAAAAGAGCAGGTGGCAGTTTTGCAGGAGCCTGTTTCCAAGTTTCACAGTTCTCATCTCAGAGCTTGGAAAGCCAGCATCTCCAGTATCTTCTCCATTTTGGCGACTGAATCCAAATCAGCCCTGAGACCAGCCGCTCACGCATTGTGCCCTTAGCCAGAAGCTCTCCTAGTCCGCACTCTTTCTTCTGATGTTCTTTTTCTCTCACACTGAGACATCCATAGCAGGAAAACTGAAAGGGCTGAGAAACAGGAAGAGAATTCATAAATATGTAGCAACAAAACAGTGCAGGTGAAGGAGAGCTCAGGTCACAAAGGAATCCAAAGCAACTGAGTTTAGCAGAAAGGTGACTAGGAAGCAGAGATGTAAGGTGCCCCACATCCCCTTGATGAGTAAGTCTCAGCAAATACAGCAGGAGGGTTCTGTAAGCAGAGAACCAGCACAGGCGTTCCTAAGAATGATTGAATACATCAAGACATTTTTTAAATGCCGAAATCAAGAAGAGGATATATTATCAATTCCCAGGGAAGACACCAAAGTCCTGTTGCATTATTCAAATCCAAGCAAGTCAGGGCATCAGAAAGACATACCAGAGGGAATATCCACTGGGATCAGATGACCAGGCTGCATGACTTAACAAGTCTTTCCTCACTTGTCTATTCTGGTGCCTGGATGAAAGCCACAGCAAGGGCCCTGGGGCTTCACCAACAGAAATAACATTAGTTAAATTATCCACATTGATAGCAATTAGACCTTGGTTTATGGGAATAGGGTAATAAATTGCTAGTTTGGGAAAATTGTATAATGAGATAGGAGTGTGTTTTCCTTGCTGGCACTCAAGTTCTCCACTGTCATAAAAGCAAACTGCTTCTTAACAATAAACATGAATTTCATAAGAGCATTTGGGTCCTGTGGCATTTTCAGGTGGGTGAAAGGGTATGTTTGGGGAAGAGACACCTTTTACATTCTCTCCATCTAACTAAACATAAGAAGATAGCAAATTTTTTCTGCCCAAGAAAACATAAAAATAATATTCTGACAAAGACCACTGCTCTTCAAATCCAACTGGAAAAGGTGACAATCTGGACAGAACTACCCAAGTCCCCTCCATTATAAACAGCTCTGTAAATGCCCTGTTAAGAAAAGGACACTAGTAGCTTCATTTGTGGAATCAAAGAACCAGCGGTGCATGCTGAAGTGCATCCAAATGTATATGTTTCTCCCAGAGAGCAGTTCCCTGTGACAGGACAGTGTCTGCTTTAGAGACTGGGAATTCCCACAGCGATAGAAGACAGGTTTGCAAGTGAATTCAGCTCTGAAACTGAAGCACCAGAGAAAATAGCTACCTAAGCAACACAATGCAGGCAGCAACCCAAGGCCTCAGGTACCTGCACCCCACTCCTCAGAATGGCTTTTTCTGCTGTTGCTGTGAAATAAGTCAGTTCTTCGTTAGCGAGAATTCTAGATTCATTTTCCCTGCAGGTTCTGACCAAGCTCCACCTGATGGAGTTCCTAAATTCTAACAACCTTTCTATAAGAAAGGGGTGTCCTCCAGGAAAAAACTTGATCTCCTTCTCAAACAGCTTGAATCTTAATAAGAAGTTATAAAAGACCATAAAAAAATATGTACTTCCCTCCCTAAATATCCAAACTTCATACCCAGTAATAATATCAAAAGAAATCCAACTGGCTATTTAAAGTTATCCTTGGGTTCATTAGAGCTTCAATATCATACCTATTGCTGAGTTGATGACAGGTGGGGATTTTGCCAAAATCAGTGTATCCAATTAGCACCAGGGGTCCACAAGTCAAGCACTTGCAAGCTACAAATTATAGGTGACATTTCTAAACACAGATTGGCAGCTTAAGCCAGGACAGCCTTCTCTACCTTTGGAACATTATTAGGAAGCAATACTCTACCCAACCTTTGTAATCTACACATATTTTTTAAAAAGGGGATCCTGAGAATTTTGTTGCCATACAGACTTATATGGCCAGGAGACTGGTATATGCTTACTCTCATGAACCCAAAACAGGCTTGTTAGTTATGTGTACATTTTGTACTTTTAGGAACATACATATCCAGGCACCCAGACTGCATAAAATTCACTATTATGATAAAATTATATAGTTTGTTGATAATGGAGTCACTTCTGCACTCTCCTTGCCTTGTAAAATCCCAGACACCAGTCTTGCAAATAGAGTTCACTTCTGTTTTAAACTAGTCATTCTAAACTGTTTCCATAAAATAATAGTGCTCTATAAGCTGGGCCAAAATACCCCACAAGTAAAACCCAATAATGTCAGACAAATAGTTTATAGGAAAAAGTTGGAGTTACTGATTGTCAAATAGGTTTTCTGGCATATAGTTTTCTTGAACCCTTGGTGCTCTCTCCCCTAGTGTCCATTAGAATACATTGCAGATGAAAGAGTAGATGAACAAATAGCAAATAGAGGGAAACTCAGTAACAGCTGATCTTGCTGGTTCAACATGTGTGTCTTTTCCCATGTATATGTGTGTTCTTGGTTGTGGTTTTAGAGGCATGTCTCTACCCACAACTCAACTGACTATTTAAAAACGTGTCTACTTTATTAGGAGGTAAATCACATATACACACTCTATATCCGTCAGGGATTACAACTTTTAGCTCAGTGCCTCTCTGTAGTGGCATTGTTCAGTTGAGAAAAACAAGACTGAATGATATACAGTCCATCCTTTCTCAATAATCTATAGCAGGGCAAACTTTATCTCTAAAAGACCAACTAGTAAATATTTTAGGCTTTGTGGGCCATATGATCTCGGTCACAACTGTGTGACTTTGCTGTTGTAGCACCAAGCAGGCACAGGAAATATGTGAATAAATGAATATGATATGCTCCAATAAAATTTTATTTATGAGTACTGAAATTTGGATTTTACATAATTTTCATATGTCATGAAGTATTCTTCTTTTTTTTCAGACACTTATAAATCAAATACATTTAGTTTTGATCCACAGGCCATGATTTGCCAACCACATCCTAAAGTCAAGCTGCTTTAAAACACATTCTTGACCATTGGAGAGTGGCATACCTGACTTTCTCATCTTGACTTTTGACTAGGTTACTAGTCAAAGGGGCAATGTAAGAAATGTCAGATGAGCTTCACAATTGGGTTTACTGTGAAGATGTCACCAAAAGCAGCACACACTGTTGCCTTAAAGTGGAGCAATTTCCCTGGGGTCCTGAGGATGGTTGTACTCCTTCTGGGAAAGTGGCTTCTTGCAAAGAATCATAACACAGATAACTTTCTTTTTGTTTGAGCTGCTAGAAAGTTCACAGGCCAATTTGCTCAGATCTAGCAAACATATTGGATCACACAGGATATGTTTTGTATAAATATATCTCACCTTTATCTCATTTTTCTAACCAATTTTTTCTTTATCACTTTTAAAATAGTATTGCGTTGTAAAGATTTTGTAAGTAGCCCAATAAGGCAGAAAGCAAATAAAATAATACTAATAAAATATATATTATACTCTTTTTTCTGTACTTAAAATTGTTGGTAATTCATTAATCAAAAATGATTTCTTATGCAGCCAGTGTTGCTCAATGGTTGAGCATAAACCCATAAACCAGGAGGTCAGGGTTTGATCCCCAGTCAGGGCACATGCCCAGGTTGCAGCCTTAATCCCTAGTAGAGGGCATGTAGGAGGCAGCCGATCAATGATTCTCTCTCTATCATTGATGTTTCTATATCTCTCGCCTTCTTCCTTTCTCTCTCTGAAATCAATAAAAACATATTTTTTATTAAATGACTTATTATAATGTTCCCCAAAAGAGCACTAGGACCGGTAGTTTTATGACCCGTCATGGTCGAAGAATCCTCACCTGAAGGAAATCTTGGACAGAAGTCCAATACTGCAACAGACACAATGTGGATGGAGTTGCTCTGAGTGAAATGAGTACCCAGGATAAGGAGGTACAGAGGCCACCTGAAGGATAGTCACTGGGAGTACTTATTAGAATGATAGATTTCTGGGCTCCACTTAGAGCCTCTGGATCTTCCTCTTTGAGGCATCAAGCATGAGAATCTGCATTTTAAATGAGAATTTTGAGGAATTGTTTGAAATACTAAAAGTTGAGTGGCATCATCCAAGAGATCTGCTAAGGACAATTTGAAAAACATTGTTCCAGGGATGCAGTTGCATGAGGGTTTTTTGTTTTGTTTTGTTTTTCCTTCCTCAGAACTGTGGAGCAAAGCTTGCTCCTCTCCCACTTGCTGCCCAGATTGAATTGACCAAAGCAATGGTTATGGAGAAGCCTGGTCCCCTGCTGGTAGGGTGGGAATTTGTGAGATAGTATTACACACTACTAAACAAGGTGCCAGACATGCTATACAGATTGTATGGAAAGAAACTCTTCTTATGTCCAAAAGGGATTGGATTCAAATGGAAAGCCAGCATATGCGATCTGTGGACAGAAAGAAATCCATAGGGAAGTGATGTCACAAAACCTCATTAATTGCCACACTAAGATTCACCATGTTGATGCTCATGCCACTCTGAATGATGTGGTCCATGTGATGGGGTTGCTGTTTAATAACAAATAGGCTTTGAGGAGATTCATGCAGACATTTGTCCTTGCTCCTGAGGACTCTGTTGCAAACAAGTTCTATGTTCATAGCGGTGTCTTCAGATACCAAGATGAGGTCTGGCGGCTTTGTCACTGAGCCTCACGAGGAATCTGAGGGAGAAGCAGAGAAACCTGAAGAAAGACAGCAGATACCTGAGATGGTACCTGATTATTCTGGAACTTTCTGTGATCAGACGCTCAGCAATGACTTGGAAGAACATTTAGAGGAACCTGTTGCTGAACCAGAGTCTGCTCCTGAACCAGAACTGAAGCAAAAACCTGAATTTGAAATCCAAGAGGAAAAGTGTGAGCCAGCGTTGGAGGTAACTGCTCCTGAGGATGCTCAGAAGAATTCTTCTCCAGCACCTGAAGACATCACTCAGACAGAGCAGGGGACATGTTCCTAGGCATCTGTGACCTGTAAGAACCTTCCACCCAGCAGAGCTGTTCCAGTTACTGTGATACCACCTCATGTTGTTCAAGTACCAGCTTCACAGCCTTGCCCTGAATCTAAGCCTGAATCTCAGGTTCCATAGCAGAGGGATCAAAAAGTTCTGAACAACAAATAAATATTCCTTTCCAGAGGGGTTGAACCCTGAAGAATTGTGAGATACCCTGACAGCCACCAGCTCTTCATTGGCAATCTGCCTCATGAAGTGGACAAATCAGAGCTTAAATATTTCTTTCAAAATTATGGGAATGTGGCGGAGCTGTGTATTAACAGCAGTTGGAATTACCCAGTTTTGGTTTCGTGTGTTTGATGATTCTGAGCTTGTCCAAGAGGCCCTTAGCAACAGGCTCATCATGTTCAGAGGTGAGGCCCATCTGAATGTGGAAGAGAAGAAGACTTTAGCTGCCAGGGAAGGTGGACCAGCGAGATAACCATACACATATACTGATCAGGGATTGTAACTTTTAACTCAATGCCTCTCTGTAGTGGCATTGTTCAGTTGAGAAAACAAGACTGAAGGATATACAGGCCTTCCAGGTGGGCTGGGTCATGGAATGAGAGGCCCTCGCTGGGAGGCATGGTGCCAAAACCAGGATTTGGAGTGGGAAGGGAATTGCTCCAAGACGGTGAATTGGTCTTCACTGGTCTTCACACAGCAGTGCAAACCCCTGTTCCTGCAGAATGGTGAATTTCTTCAACCACCATCTGGTATCTTGCAATGTGACTCTGGTCTCTTATAAACACCTTTAAGCTTGTACAATTTTACTTTTTGTGTTAATGGTGTGTGTTCTCTCCCCTCTTCTTCCCTCTCCTCACCTTTTAGTCCTTCACTTCCAATTTTGTGGAATGATATGTTAGGAAAAATTGATTTTAAAGAATGAAAAAAAAAAGACTGAATTTCTTTGCTTTACTTTGCATATACAGACTGGATTTAACAGCCATTTCCCCAAAGGAATGTTTCTCACTTATTACTGACATTTGGTATGTTTCATTCATTGGGATATTTTTTTTAGTTATTTTCTACATGTTTCAAAAGCCCTTGAGAAATACAGGATTTGATAAATAGAAACTCATTGGAAAAATTGACAATTTTGATTCTCACTGGTATGGTTAAAAACTTAATAAAAGATGTTAATGAAAAAACAACAACAAAATACCCTCAAAACATTGTTTCAGGCAGTAACACAAATTCGAAAAAGATGGGCTAGCAAAGGGAGCTATCTAGGAAATCTGGTCATGTTCTTAGTGCAAAGGCAGAAGGTACATGATGATGAGCATGGACTCAAGGAACAGTCTGTAAGAGTTCAAATCCTGCTTCTACAGTTACTAGCTGTGTAACCTTGGACAAGTCACTTAACCTCCCTATAAGTACCTTCTTTATAATCTTTACCTCATAGTAAAATAAAGATGTTGATTAGCAAAAGTTTGTTGGGCAGATTTTGTCTACAAGGTTTTTAGAACAATTCTCAAACACTTTCCCTTATTTCTATTTATCTCGTATCAGACACTTTTTAATGTAGCTCCTAATATCTCCTATTTCTTCCTCTCTCCTCCTTTCCTCTTTCATTCCTTTTCTTCTGTATTTGCCCTCTTTGATGTCAAAACTCAACATCATAGAACTAGATGGAGAAAGTGAAACTGCATCTTTACGGTTGATGATGTCAGAATCAGGTTGAAAAGATTAGGAGGAAGAAAATCTCTGTCACCTTGAAGCCATAGCAGTAAGCCCATAAAATGAATGCAATGTGTAGACAGGGCTTCGCTGGAGCACTTTCACTCACAAAGTGGACTGAGCTAAATTCTGGTGATAGACTTTCAGGCCAAAAGCAATCTTCTGATGTCCAGCTTGAGACCAGCTGTATTCTTACAGCCCCTAATTGCCCAGCATCTGCGATGCTGTCATTACCAGGAAGAAATGCACATGCAAAGTCCAGCATCTTTCAGTGCAAATATACATTAAATATAAATACGCTTCAATCAGTAGCTAGTCATTTCAAAAGGCTTTAGTCACATGTAGTGTCTTAAGGAAACAAAATGCAACATTTACTTGGCAATAATGTGTGTATATTTTAGTATGAGTATGGGACGGGTGGGGGAACACTATTTTGTCCCAAGGTGATGAAAATTGGTCCTTGGGAGGCAAAAACAGTATTACAATGTTTGGTGTTTACACAAGGGCCACAGTACATAAACAGACATACAGTATATCCGAGGTATTAAAATTTCATGGGGAATGGGAGAAGTTAGGGGGAAAAGTCTAAAAAGTCTCAGGAGGTGGAGGATATTAATGAAAGAAAGGTTGAGAAATAGTGTTTGAGTGGACTAGCTGATGCAAACTTGGTGGCAGAAAACAGCTCAGGATGCTCAGATAAAAGAGATTTTAAGGCAAAGCTATGAAAATAATTCTGACACCCACTAAAGATTCTGAGAGGGCCTCAGAACCTCTGGGAACATCAGGCTTGGCAAAAGTTTTAAGATTTGATGTAGGATAAGGTTAAAGAAAGTCACTGCATAGTGAGGTATGCTCTACTGTGTTCTCAGACTGAGGCCTTATTCTAAATAGCTTTATTACTGGAAACTGAGAAATCATTTTTTAAAAGAGAAATCTACTCTGTAGTCTTGAATTAAGAAGTATGCCCCATGAATTCTAAATTGTAACAATAGCTACGATAAAGTGATTGAGATGCCCAAATTCATCTAATCACACATTCTGACTGGCCTCGTTAAGCACTCAGAAGAATGAGCCACAGACTTTCTTCTCTCTGCGGTCTGTAAATAGAAAAGATTATATGAAACGTGGTGATAAAATTCTGTTGTAAATGCTCATATTTTTACAAAATATTGATTACATTCTGGAGAGGAAATTAGTTTAAAATTTATTAAACCAGGTTTAAAATAAAACAGAAGTTTAAAAGAGCAGTATTAATATTCTATTCAAGTCATCTCTTGATTTCTATTTTGAAGGGATCCCACAAGACAGCTTGATTTTTTATTACAGTGAAGAAAAATAAAACAACTCCTTTCCATTCATCAAAAAGAACCAACCGTAAAAACAGGTTGCCCTAAAAGCTAACACTAACAAGTCCAAATGGAAAGTTTGATTTTGTGAAAAAATCAACAATAGCTTTAGAAATATTGCAATCAATCCTCAAAAACTTAATTTTTTTTTCTTCCATAGCTTTTCAGCTAGTGTGGTCTTTCATTCCAAATGCTTCTTTGAGCGATTTTACTCTATCCCACAGAAGAAAATGAACTATTTAGCTCCATACTTAATGGCGAACTCCAGTTCAGTGTATGCATTAAGCCCAGACTCCAGCAGGCCCAGATCAATATATCTGGTTATGAACCAGAGGCCCATCTTGCAGTCAGAGATCCTCACTGGAGATAAAGGACTGAGAGCTGTGACTGATTTATGCTCTCTCAGCAGTACACTGACAGACGGTGCCTCAGGAAGCAGAGTGGAAAACCACATGAAGGCAATCAAGGGGTCCTTGGGAAAATGCTGACCAGTGCAGATCAGGAATCACACCTAAAAGTCAACAGACCTGAGCCCTGGTGTAACGCGTGGGGCTTTGTGTAGATCTGGACTCTGTCTACACCTAGTGAAAGCAGCTCTGTGAACCACAGGGGCTCTCTTGGACTAAGACTGAGGAGCCTGCTCTAGAGGTGGGGGGTGTACTAATCAAGTAGGCTGCTGTCCTTGCACCCCTGGCAGCTGTGATTGGAAGAGTCACTGCAGCTGCATCCTTCCAAGCATTTGGGCCTGACCAAGATACCCTGCAGATCCAACACTAGCAGTACAAGGGGCACTGGAGTCTTTATCACAGGCAGCCTCCCAAGGGGTGATTCTGCTGGTGAACAGACTCAGATGCATTTCACTAGACAGGTATGTAATAATGCAGAAACAATTCCTTTTTCTGACCAGCAAAGTAGAACAGGCATTACAAATATTGCACAGTTTTGCAGAAGAACTTTGAAACTCATGAAAAGATTTGAGAGCAACAATAGTACATCAAGCAGATATGCAGTCAGCAATAATAAGAGAAAAGCCAGTAATGTTTCAGCAGCTAGTTGTGGGTGACCCACACAGGCCCTCAGAGTGAAGGAATCAGAGTCCTGGATTCATATTTTTATATCTTTTGAAGGAAAACAACAACAAGCTAAAAAATTAAAAGAAAATCTGCCTTTATGTGCAATACTCCATAGAGAGGATTGGAATGAATAAGACAAACATTCAAAACATTTACATTAGTGGTTGGCTGTTAAACAGAAAAAAATAATGTCACCTTTCTCAAAAAGCTGACCTTAAAAACTGACATTTAAATTCAAAAGGACCCATTTAAACAAACTGCACATCACCAACATGAAGTGAAATGATTGCATGTTCTCTCATGTATCTGCCCATTGTTTGTTAATGTAAGGGCAGAGAACCCATATTTTCTCTAAGCAATTTCATACAGTATAAATTCTCAGGAAAAAAAATTGCCATTTAAATCAGATAACCCATGTGATACAGTAGGCAATTGATCAAAGTTAGTTTTCTTCCTAATATTTGACAAGCCAGCTTGTTTTTTTTTTTAGAGGATGTCCACATAGCACAGACACAGGCTCTGTTCTGTAGGAAAATAATCCTGAGCTCTCCCCGAAGACCTGTGCTTATTATGACACAGTGGCCCAAACATTGCCCCCCAGTTTTCAGGTGAATTTTGATGAGAAACATTATTCATTTGGTGCTGTACCAGGTAATCCATTCAAGATGCTGATATTTCAGTTTTTCCTTTCCTTGTTTTGGTTTTATTTTTAATAACAACAGCTGTGCTCTGAAACAGCTTCTTTTTGTTCTTTTGACAGTGGCTGGAATCTGGGAGGTTTGAAAGATGCTTCTTCATATCACTGATCAAAGATTATTTTCCCTGAGAACTGGTTCACTCCCTAGCTGTACATTAATCAAATTCTCCCCCTTTTCTCAAGCGCCCAAAGTGTTTTCCTTCCCTCCCTCTAGCTTTTAGTCTTTTTCCACATTAGGAAAGTTGATGAAGTGGCTCTGTGGTAAGGGAGACTCGGAAGGACTTTCATCTCAAAGACCACAGATTCCATCTATCCAGTCAGAACTGGTTACTAAACCTCAGGCCTGCAGGCCTATGGCTTATCAGCTGCCCCCGGTGAGCCCCTCCAAGGTGGGGTTGGAGTCAACACCCGAGAATTGGCAGCAACCCATCTTGCATGTTTGTAAAGTGATGACCTACAGGGAGCAGACTCCTGTGGGACATGACCCTTTAACACACATCCAGGATCCTTTTCTAAAAGACAACTCTTCACTTTCTTTGCTGTCAGCCTCTCAGCCATTTGTCTTCAGTGAGTCATTTTATTTTTTGCAATACATTTTTGGGCAATCTGTAATATTTTTTATTTGGAGATCTAATTAAGAATCATCTTGGTCATATGAAACTTTTTGGGGGGGGGTCTGAGCAGCATTAGGTAGCCATTACTTCACCCCACATAGCAAATGCCTAATTACTATGCCCAACTTTTGGCTTCCTAATCATATTCTAATTGCCTGCAATTGTGCTCTTTCTGGCTTAGCCAGTCTTATTCTGAGAACAGTCATTCTAATTCACAATGAATATGTAAATAAAGAGCTGGTGTGTGCAAAACCAAAACATTGCGCCAGACCTTTAAGAAATGAGAAGTCAGCTTAGAAATCTGTTGCCTAGCAACACACTACTAACTTTGCTCTCCATTTTCCAAACCATTTGATAGCCTCCTGTTGGTTTGTCAGCATTCCAATGTAAAACTTCCCGCCTCCCCTCTTTAAAATTAGGAATGAATGTTTGGCTTTTTAGTTTCAAGAATTGACTTTAACCATCATCTTTTTTTTTTTTTTTCTGAATTTCCTAATAACCCTGATTCCCTGGTTCTCAGTAGGTCCCAATTTGTTTTTCTTCCATGATAAAAACTACTTTATCCTCCAATTAAGTACTATATCTACGAACAATTTTCATATTTCTTACAAGCTTCAAATCGATGTTTAATTTTTTAATAAATAATACCACCAGGAAATTAAATTGCACTTTGTTTTGTAAAGTCCTATCATGCCCACTAATACATTTAATTAACATTTTAGATGCTTATCCAAATTTCTCTAGCTTATGACACCATGCTCAAAAATTGTTTGACCTGTAGAGAAAAGGTTATGGTGATGTCTTTTGTTGTTTTGTTTCAAATTAGGAGACAATATCTAGTTACTAGGCTTTCATGTGGTAATTTTGGCATTTAATCCTTATTCTAATCAGAAATCTAAAGGAAAATAAAAATAAAACCTTTCCTCCACTCCTTTTATTTCCTCCAACACTGAGCTTCATTTTATAGGTGATAAGCCTTGGTCAGAGGTGATTAACCAACGAAAAGTCCATTTCTCTCTCTTCTTCCAGTCCCAACCCCTCTGGGTCTTTGACTGAAAGCAATGTCAGAGGAGGCTCCTGTGCTCAGCCTTATCTTTATGCTTTCTTCTGGCTATCTAAGGTATCTGAAATTTTCTCCAGAGAGAAGCGAAAAAACTCAGACATCTCCTTATGTGTTATAGCATGATTGCTTTCAGTGTCATTATGAACCACGTCAGCCATGTTTAATAGTTCCTGAGTCTTCATTTTGACGCTGACCCTTCTTGGCAATTCTCCCTTCACAAAGGCTTCTGTTGACTCCCAAATCATGGGCTAGCATTAGGGGTTGCAGACTTCAAAAGCACAGATTTCTATTCTTTGTTAATTCAGCCAGAGAGCAGTTTCCTAGGCAGCAGGGCACAGGTTAGGCAAAATGAATGGGCAAGTTTACTGAAATCATCCATGTCTCCTCTCTCCAGTGAAGATACTCTGCAGGGCATTGATCTTTGCTTTCAGAGGCTGGAAATAAAGCTTCAGCATCACCCCATCACACAGTCATGCAAACTATTTAGATCAGGGGTCCTCAAACTACGGCCCACGGGCCACATGCAAATACAAATATTGTATTTGTTCCCGTTTTGTTTTTTTACTTCAAAATAAGATATGTGCAGTGTGCATAGGAATTTGTTCATAGTTTTTTTTTTTTAAACTATAGTCTGGCCCTCCAACGGTCTGAGGGACAGTGAGCTGGCCCCCTGTTTAAAAAGTTTGAGGACCCCTGATTTAGATAGTCAATGTAAAGATGTGAATACATTAAGTTAGATGAGGGAATTTTTACTTCAAAGGACTGTGTTTAGACAACAACTAAAAGTAAGAAAAACAAATGTTTCCTAAAATATCTAAATTCTTTGGCAGCTGTATTATTTGGTTTGTGTTTAAGGACATGTGAGTATGTATATTTTAAGGCTTCAAATATGTGAAGAAGTAGAGAAGGAATATACTTAAATACTCATCTTGACTTTCCACAATGCTTTCACTGACCAAATAAACCTCAGTAGAAAGTATGTTTCTCTCATTATTATTTTTTAATAAATCTTTATTGTTCAAATTATTACAGATGTTTCTCCCCCTGCCCCTCCAATAGCTCCCTTCCACCCAGATCCCACCCCACCCCATGCCCTTACCCCCCACCACTGTCCTCATCCATAGGTGTAAGATTTTTGTTCAATCTCTTCCCGCACCCCCCACACCCCCTTCCCCACGAGAATTGTCAGTCCACTCCCTTTCTATGCCCCTGCTTCTATTATATTCACCAGTTTATTCTGTTCATCAGATTTTTTTATTGACTTAATTTTTAGATTCACTTGTTGATAGATATGTATTTATTGTCACTTTGTTGTTGATAATTTTTATCTTTACCTTTTTCTTCTTCTTCCTCTTCTTAAAGAATACCCTTCAGCATTTCATATAATCCTGGTTTGGTGGTGATGAATTCCTTTAGCTTTTTCTTGTCTGTGAAGCTTTTTATCTGACCTTCAATTCTAAATGATAGCTTTGCTTGGGTAGAGTAATCTTGGTTGTAGGTTCTTGCTATTCTTCACTTTGAATATTTCTTGCCACTCCCTTCTGGCCTGCATAGTTTCTGTTGAGAAATCAGCTGACAGTAATATGGGTACTCCCTTGTAGGTAACTAACTATTTTTCTCTTGCTGCTTTTAAGATTCTCTCTTTGTCTTTTGCCCTTGGCATTTTTTTTTATTTATTTTTCCATTTGCAAGTATTTATTTAGGTAAGAGATCATAAAACACATTTTATAATACACATAAGAAAAAACACATTCAAATGAATAAAAGATAAAATGACAGGTGACAAAATTTAGTGTTTATAAATGAGACCATCAATAACTTTAACAATTTAGAGAAGAAACTCAAAGTGTACTTAAAAGTTTGAGACCATGCTTTACAATATTTTATAACACAAAAATAAAGTGTTAGGCTTTTAAAGAAATACATTACTCAATAGTTTTTCAACAGATTTCATAACGGATTTCTAGACACTGTCATATATGACATGAAAAGTAAAGTCAAGAGCTTTGGCAAGCCAAGTATTAGTCCACAGCAGCTTGTGAGGTTTACTTTCTTATATAAAAATTCTTCAATTTACATTTGTTCTTGTTACAGGAACAGAAAGAAACTAACATGTCAAGTATATCTGAGGAGTCTGTTAGCTATATAGCAAAAATAATTACTTTTGAAAGCCTACATTTTATGAAAATGTGTACCATGCAGCATCTTCAGTAACAACAAATGTAAACCATGTGATTATTAAGTCTTCTAAATAAAACATCTTACCCCCAAATCTCACACAATATCCCCTAAGTCTGCATCTCCTGTTCGGAGAAGCCTCAGCTTTAAACGAATGCCCATTTGCTCTTTGAAAAAGCCCTTACCTCCATTACTAAAAACTTTTCTGTGAAGTCCCTTAGAAATGTCTTCAGTGCAACAGTAACAAGATACATCCACTAAAGGCCCACAACCAACAGGAAGACCTATGAGGCTAAAGAGTGGCTCTAACTCCCGAAGACCCCTCTGTGCTGAGACCCACAGCTCCAACAAGGCAACTTACAATTCCTTACTTAAAAACAAACAAACGTTTTATCGTGAATAACTCAATAATCAGGTTTCTAGGAAATGAGGCTTTTAGACTAAGATTTAGCAAAATCAACTATAATGAATTTTCCTCCAGGCATTTATGAATGACAAATCAGTTGAAATTTTACATACAAAAGACATAAATACTGCATAATATGTAGTGAATATTGGCACATACCCTTTCGTTTTTAAAGCATAAAATGCAATCAGCATATCTGCCGCTCTTAAAATACACACATGACAGAGCTCAAAGCCACCGCTGAGCGCACGGGAACTGCCCCGCTCAGGCTTCCCGAAAGGCTTGTAGCAGGCGTCAGGCTGCCAGAGGCAAATGTCCACAAGGACTTGATTGAGCTTTTGCATCCAGAGGTCCCGCTCTTCCTTGGTGTCTGCGGACAGCCAGTGCTTGGTGACACAGTGTGTCCCTGCACTGGCTGACAAGCGTCTCTCGGTCATCTTCTCTTTGTGGTCGGACAGTAATTAATTCAAAAGTGTTGCGTCTTGTGCAAAATTCTGTTGGCTGGTTCTATCTGACAACTGGTACAATTGGCCAGATTTATCCTTCCTATGGGATTCTTCCGTTTCTTGTCATGGGGGTATGTCCAGTAAGAGATACAGTTTCCAGACAGAATATACCATCTTCGATGCCAGGTACCAAACCCACTCACATCTTCAAATATGGTTAGAAAACCTTTTTCTTCAACACTTGAATTCAATGGACATTTTATTTTTAAAAAAATATGACCTTCCAAAAGAGATAAAAAGGGCACCTTTTCCCGGAACAAATATCCCAGTAGCTCTTGCTCTTTTACATCATATTTTATCTTGTCCACAGCAAACTTTGTGTTTCCAACTGAAGACAAGGACAGCGTGTAAGATCCAACAAGGATAAAGTTGCTGGTGCGCACAGCATGGAGACCGCCCGGACTGGCCATCGCTGTAGAATGAAGGGTGCCTTTTGTAGTTCTAGATATGAGAAGTCGCTTTGGAGTGATAGCCTTGGATTTGTATGCCTTTTTCTTCTTATCAGGCACTGGGGGATCTTTCTTTTGCACCAAGCTGTAAACTTCAATACTGATTTCAAAGTCATTGGACACATCTTCCAGAGTGTATGTGGTGGAGAACGTCAGGGCATCGCCATTCAGAGAAGCGGCAGTGTTTGCCAGCGGGGTGGCCACCATGTTCTTGGCTCCTGCCTTCAGTATGAAGAGGAAGGAGTAACTTGCTGCATCTGGTTTCTGAACTGTGCTGCAGACAAAATCTGCCTTGAGAGGCAAATGGATTTTTGACAAAGTGACTGACCCTTTGGATGGGACAAATTCACTTTGGGAGAGGAGACCAGTCTTATTCTTCCTCTGAGGTCCTTCACTCTTCAGTTTATTCAGCTTATCAATCAAAAGTGTTCTCTTCTCAGTTGTGATCAGAAGCAGTCTTTCCGCCTCGGCTTCTTCCCGGGACCCCTTCCCGTGCTCCTCGTCCACACAGCAGTTCAGGGCCTGGCTGGCTTGGTAGGTCACCGACTGCTGCAGGTTGATTTCATTGTTGAGTTCCTGCATTTTCTGCTTGATGTTCACCTGACAAGGAAAGACACTATTTTCTTCAGCATTCTTTTTTCCCTCTAATTTTGAAGTAGCATCTTCCTTCCGAGCAATCTGCTTAATTGAAGGATGGTCTGTTTCTTTGATTCTCTGAGATCTGTATGCATCAATGCTGTAAAGAAGGTCACGGTCCTCACGGTCCTCAGAACCAATGCTATCACCAGACTCGGCCCGCGGGACACAGGTTCACTGGAACTTTCCTGATTTGGGACTCTCATGTATGCTACTGCCCTTCAGTTCCAATCTAGGCGAGGAAGCAAAACTCTCTGGACTTACCAGCCGACTGTGTGCCAGCGGAGCAAGCAGCGACATTGAGGAGATATTCAGGGCATCCTCCTGGTCCTCCCTGCTCTAGGCTCCTGCTTGGCCCATCTGCTCTGGGCTCCTGGCCACATCCAGCTCACCTTCCTGCAGGACATCACTGAAGATGTCGTTAATCACTTTTGAACTATTGATGTCATCCTCGTCATCCATGCTCATCTCAGTTTCACGTACCACTGTGGTCTGCTGCTCAACCTTTGGGTCTGATGTTACTTTTAAAGACTTTTCCTCTTCTAAAAACAATGTTATGTTCAAAGGGCAAGACTTCGTCATTTCACATTCAGTGAAACCTGCGGGCTCTGGGCTGGGGGGCTGTGCTGGAGTCTGCTTTCCTGCCACCTTTTCCTTTTCTGTTTCTAGACGTGACAGGATATTTGAAACAACTTGATGTTTTCTGAGGGGAGTGTTCTGAGAGTGAATTTCCTGTTTGGTTTCTAGTTGTTTGCTTCTTGAGTTTTTGCCTTTTTCTTTACTCCATAAATTGCTCTTGTCAAATCGGCCACGAAGACATGCTAGTTTTTTTTCACGTTCCTGTTTGAGCCGCTGCGCTACATGGGTCGTAGATGAAGATGTGTTTTTGCTTTAACAGTCTTTCCTGGATGGCCTTGGTGTTTGGAGTGACCACGGGGGTCCTGTGGGGCGTGCTCAGCGCGGGGCTGTCTTTGTTGTGTTCTAGACAGCGCTCTCCGAAGTGCTCCAGAAATGGCTTGACTTCTGCTCCTGGTGTTGTAGATTTGTCTTTAGAGTGAGACTGCAGACAAGTTTCTCTATTTACTTCTTCTTTGGGCCGAACTGTCTGGGATTCAGCTGATTTCCCAATTGTTTTCGATACCTCTGTTTTCAAAGGACTAGCAGGAGTTTTTTGAAGTCACTCAGGTTTTCGTACCTCACAATTTTTAGCATTGGTGACAGATATAGAAGCTTTCACAGGGGAAGAAGCAGCTTTTGCAGTGCTGGAAACGTCACCCTTAGGCAAGGAGACACCCCTATGGGGCAGGACTTGCTTCAGTGGGGCTTTGGTGCTCACTGAGTCTGCCTCTTGAGTGTGTCACTTATGGATGTGAGGAGTTGAAATCTGGTATCTGACCACTGGGTACACTGGCTCCTGGATCTCCAAGGAGGTGCAAAGTCAGCCACTTCCTGAGGCCACCCAGCAGGAGCTACAACGAGATCTGGAAATTTCTCCTCTTTGTTTGGGGGTTGGAAGTTTTGGAGCTCTCTGACCCAGCTGCAGTTTGTTAGGTTAGGCTGCGAAAGGACAGACCATTCATATGCATAAGCCGTTGTGCACAGCTTGGGTGGGGTTGTAAATTGGATGGGGCGGGGTCTCAGGGAATCACCAGGGCGGAGCAAACAGAGATGGCTGCTCGTCAGCCGTCTCCTCTTCTCCACGTCTCTGCGTCTACAGGTTTCCGCGTCTCCATGTCCCCACATCCCATGCCCCCATACAGTAACAATGATCCCTGCAAGCACCTCTGCAAGAAAGCCACCCTTGCTTTCCGACCCAATGCCAGACAGTCCAGTTTCTCCCCGTAGGAGTCTGGATCCCCGGAGTCTCGCCGGAAACTGGAGTTCAGAGCAGTCAGGAGCTTATATCTCCCTTCCAATTGAAAAAAACAGTGCACCCAGTTGCCAGCCTGTTTCGAGCGCTTCCATACCTCCACTCTTGGCACCTCCGCACCTCCTACCCAGTCTCAATGCACTTTTCTCTTTCCTTCTAGTTGTAGAACTTCCACTCAGCCAACTTTCCCGTGGTTCTGGATGATAGCCATTTTGTCTTTTAGTTGTAGTTTTGGTGTAGTTGTGGGAGACAGCACATACAAGTGTATACCTTATGCCACCATCTTGGTTCCTCCCATTATTTTTTCTTATTCTTTCACCCTTCCCTCAAAAGCCCTCAACCTCCATCTTTCCCTCACTACTTCAAAATTTCTCAGATATGTAACCTGACCCAATTTCCCTTCTCGTGAGGAAAAAAAAAAAAGAATACATTTATGTTAAGATAAGAAAAATGTTTATGGTATCATGCTTAATTAAGAAAAACAAATCCATGATTGTATATAGAGTATTATCTCAATTGGCCAGTGATGCCTCCTGCTGGCTTTGTTATCTCTTCCTTCACTTGACATCAGCCTCCATTCTGAGGGTCTTCTCTTTCTGTCAATAACAAGTGACTCACAAAGAGTAAGCACTAGATGCACATTTTTAGATGAATAAATTAATTCTGTGAGCAATCTACACTAATAAAAGAGAAACATGGTAATTAGCGTACGACCGCTACCCTTCCCATTGGCTAATCAGCATATCCTTATGCAAATCAACTGCCAACTAAGATGGCGGTTAACCGCCAACAAAGATGGCGGCTAATTTGCATACGCCCAATGATGGGAGGCAAAGGGGAAGGACTGAAGAATGGTGATTGGCAACCCAGGCGGCAGGCAAGAGCTAGGGGTGGGCAAAGGCCGCCGATCGCCATTGGAAAGCTGGGCAGCAAACCCAACCCCAGGGGCTGGGGTTGAGGGCTGGGGTTGCCGTCTGGCCTGAGCCAATCAATGGTGGTGATCGGAGGGCAGGAGGGCCCGGGCTCAGACCAGGCAGCAACCCCGGACCCCCCGGGGGGCGGGGTTGTCGGCTGGCCTGCGCCCAGGGTCGCCATGGCATCGGAGGGCGGGAGGGCCCGGGTGCAGGCCATGACGATCGGAGGGCGATCGGAGAGCCCAATAGCTCTTTGTGTGAGAGAGAGAAGGTGGCAGGGAGGGATGAAGAGAGCGAATTGGACTCAAGAGGCCTCAAGGCCCAGATGAGGAGAATATACCAGGGGTCGGCATGGACTTGAGCTCTGAGATGAGGGTCAGGTGAGGGTCAAGGGCACTGGGTGGGGGCCAGTCCAGACAGAAGACTGAGGTCCACATGTTCTTGACCCTGCTTGGTTCTTTGGCACCTCTGCCTGAGATATAAACTGTCTAACATGGAAGTACAACTCCAGAGAAGGGGGTGGGGAACCTAAGTTAAATAATATTTTGTTTTTGTTTTTTCACTTGGCAGAATGGGGGCTGAAGTTGAAGTTAGGTTTGGTTACTAAACAATAAAGAAAGCAACATTTCTTGCACACCCGACTGTGTGGTCTGAGTTTGCTGCTGCCTATAAACCGAGAAAAAGTTGTAAAATGAAGTACTAATCTCTAGGGTTTAGGTCAGACGAAGGAGTAGTGCCACTCAGCCAGAAGCTGGCTCATGGCTGGCCAGTGCGGAGGTGGTGGCAGGAGCCTCTCCCACCTCCATGGCAGCACTAAGAATGTCTAACTAACAGTTTAGGCCCGATCCCTTGGGGGCCTAAGCCTTTAGTCGGACATCCCCCGAGGGCTCCCTGGCTACCAGAAGGATGTCTGACTGCAAGCTTAAGCCTGATCCCCCGGGGAGTGGGCCTAAGTCAACAGGTGGACATCCCCCAAGGGGTCCTGGACTGCAAATGGGCGCAGGCCGGGCTGAGGGACGCACCCCCCCCCCCCCCCACCGAGTGCACAAATTTTGTGCACCAGGCCTCTAGTACACATATATTTCCCTTAAAAGTTGGATGAATTAAAATTACAATCTATTAAGAGATGTCTGGTTATCAGTTTCTCAAGTGCATAATGAGTTCAGCGAATGATGCATATAAGTTCAGTACTTTTCCCTCACCATACAATTTTTTTAGTATTCATTAAGAGATTTATCTCAACACTAGGCATGGAAATCAGAGTCTCAGCCTCAATGATGAAAGTGATAATTACTCTGGTAAGCAAGGCTAGGTCTTTATGTATTTTGCTGACATATTGAATATATACCATTTATGGAAAGCAGGAAAATTTGGGCTGGCATTCACATACTTGTTTACTTACTTTATTAACTACAAGTCAGTTAAGTTTCAATTATGTTGTTGACAATATGAAAGAATCAACAAATAAATTCAAAAAGAATAAATGCATATTGTTAGTGTTTACTTACTTATATATTACTAGAGGCTCAGTCATGAAATTCGTGCATGGGAGGGGGGTGTTCCTCAACCCGGCCTGTACCCTCTCCAATCTGGAACCCCTTGGGGGATGTCTGACTGCCGGTTAAGGCCCAATTCCGCAGGGGTCGGGCCTAAACCGGCAGTTGGACATCCCTCTCACAATCTGGGACCGCTGGCTCCTAACCGCTCGCCTGCCTGCTGCCTGATTGCCCCAACCACTTCTGCCTGCCAGCCTGATCGCCCCCTAACCACTCCCCTGCTGGCCTGATCGCCCCCAACTGCCCTCCCCTGCCTGCCTGATCGCCCCCAACTGCCCTCCCCTGCCAGCCTGATCACCCCCAACTGCCCTCCCCTGCCAGCCTGATCACCCCCAACTGCCCTCCCCTACCATTCTGATTGCCCACAACTGCCCTCCCCTGCCAGCCTGATCACCCCCAACTGCCCTCCCCTGCCATTCTGATTGCCCACAACTGCCCTCCCCTGCCAAGACCCATCTCCTCTGCTGGGACCGGCCTCCTTCGTGCCACGCAGAGCTGTGGGAAGCCCAGACCTCACTGCGCGGAGGGGCCACCGAGCCCCGCCTCCACTGTGCATGTGGCCATCTTGTAGTGGCCATCTTCTGGCAGCCATCTTGTGGTGGCCATCTTGTGACAATGTTGCGCGAGTGCATCTCACAAGGGAGTCACGCTAGGGCATCACGCAAGGGCGTCACACGAGGGTGTCCAGCAAGGGGGTCATGCGAGGGCGTGATGCCACCTAGGCTTTTATTATATAGGACTAGGGCCCATTGCACGAAGATTCACGCAATAGGCCTTACTTCCCCCTGGCTGCCGGCTCCGGTTTTTCTCTGGCACCCGGGACCCAGGCCTTTGGTCCGCCGCAGCAGTGAGGCTTGGCTTCTCTGCTGCGGCCGCAGCACCAAGGCTTGGCTTCTCCGCTCTGACTGCTCCCAGCCCCTCCTTTTTATTTTTTTTTCCCCAGCTCCTTGAGCAGAGCCCAGGCCCCAAGCCCCTCCTTGAGCAGAGTTCAGGGCTGGTGGGAAGCTTAGCTTCCTCCATCGCCAGAAGCAACCCAAGCATACTGCTCGCTCCAGCTCTGTGACTGCCACCATCTTCAGTCATCTTCAGTCTTCGCTCCTAGCCTGCGTATGCAAATTAACTGCCATCTTTGTTGGGTTAATTTGCATAGTCGCTCTGATTGGCTGGTGGGCATAGCGGAGTGGCGGAGTGACAGTGATGGTTAATTTGCATGTTTCTCTTTTATTATATAGGATAAGCAACCGTTGTACATTGTCGATTAATAGCAACCATCTTTCTTAGTTGCTCCCACATCTTCAGATACATACTTCACAGCAATACCCACGTTTTCTGGTCCTGAGAACAGACTAATTGAGTGGGTGCTTTGTATTATAAAGTGTAATTTGCCTAAAAAGAAGATTGCCATTTCGCTCATTAATTTTACATTACCATACTGTGCTTCTATTGGCATTATCACAGTGTTATCTACAGCTACCTACTGCGATTGCAAAAATACACAAATCGTTCTGTCATTAAGAAGAGTAAACAATTCTCTGAGTGATGCAAGGAAAGGAAACACTTTTACAATCATTTTCTCTGGCTATAGCAAACTGTTCTATGATTACAGTGTGTGTTTGCATGTAAACAGTCATGTACAATATCAGTTGACCTCATAGAGCTACTTCATTGCTCTTGCACTATTGAACTGTTTAAGATGGCTTGCTCTCCTGCAGAATGTTGGTTTAATGACATAAACAAAAGAGACTATTGACATTGTTATAAAGATGTAACTCCAGCCCTTGTGGGTGTGGCTCAGTGGTTAGAGTATCGACCTAGGCACAGAAAGCTCTTGGGTTCAATTTCCCATAGAGGGCATGTACCTGGGTTGCAGGTATAATCCCTGCCCCAACCTGGGGAGTGTGTGGGAGGCAACCATGTTTCTCTCTCTCCACTGTCTCTCTCTCCTTGTCTCCTCCTTCCCCTTCCCTTCCACTCTCTCTAAAAATCAATGGAAAAACTATCCTCACTCTGGTGAGAATTAAAAAAAAAAATAGATGTGACTCCATTTAAATTTTCTCTCTTAATTCTAAATCATTAAAAAGTAAATGAAAAAAAGGTCCTGGCAGGTGGCACAGTTGGTTGGAGTGTCATCCAGTACACCAAAATGTTACAGGTCCAATTCCCAGTCAGGGCATGTACAGGAGACAACCAATTGATGTTTCTCTCTCACATTGATATTTCTCTCTCTCTTCCCCTCTCTCTCTAAAAATAAATTTAAAAAACACACATATCCTCAGGTGCAAATTATAAATAAATAAATAAATAAATAAATAAATAAATAAATAAATAATAGTGATGGCTATAGTATAACTACTAACATAGTCGTTTTCATGTAGGACTTAATATATCTGTATTTGTCAATACTCCCACATCCTCAGATACAGTTTACTAAAGGTGTCCCATAATTCACCCAAGATTTGCAATTCAATTCAATTGCAAATCTTGCCTGAATTTTAGGACACTCTACAATACCCACCATAGATTAAAAACAACATAGAAAAAAACTTTTGAAACAAAAATAGTAATTTTCTGTGTAAAAAGCATTGGATTAAGAATAAGAGAAAGTATTTCAGCTTCCACTCTATGAATTATTTATGAAACTAGAGGCCCGGTGCACAAAAATTTGTGCACTTGGGGGTACCTCAGCCCAGCCTGTGCCCTCTCGCAGTCTGGGACCCCTTGGGGGATGTCCACTTGCCAGCAGGCGGAAGCTGCAGTTGAACATCCACAGAGCTGTTGAGGAGGCAGGAGAGGCTCCCACCATCACCGCTGTGATGCCGTCAGCCTGGCTTGTGGCTGAGCAGAGCTCCCCCTGTGGGAGTGCACTGACTACCAGGGGGCAGCTCCTGCATTGAGCATCTGCCCCCTGGTGGTCAGTGTGTGTCATAGTGACCAGTCATTCCCAGTCGTTTTGCTGTTAGGGTCAATTTGCACATTACCACCCTAACGGGTTTGGCTCAGTGGATAGAGCTTCGGCCTGCGGACTGAGGGTCCCAGGTTGGATTCTCGTCAAGGGCATGTACTCTGGTTGCGTACACATCCCCAGTAGGGGGTGTGCAGAAGGCAGCTGATCGAAGTTTCGCTCTCATCGATGTTTCTAACTCTCTATCCCACTCCCTCTCTGTAAAAAATCAATAAAATATATTTGGAAAAAAAATTGCATGTGCACATTACCCTTTTATTATATAGGATAGAAGCCTGGTGCATGGGTGGGAGCCAGCTGGTTTGCCCTGAAGGGTGTCCCGGATCAGGGTGGGCAGGGGACCCCCAGCTCCCTACAATTGCCCACGCCGCCCCTGCTCACGATCGCTGGCTCTGCCCATGCTCAGGCCTAACACCTCTAGCCAAGGCATTAGGCCTGGGCAAGGGACCCCCAGGACCCCACCATTGCCAATTCCGCCCCTGCTCCCTGTGATTGACAGCTCCGCCCTAATGCCTCTTACCCAGGCATTAGGCCTGGGCAGAGGACCCACAGCTCTCCAGGGGACCTCCTGCTCCACCCCTTCCCAGGCCTAACGCCTGTGGCCAAGGCATTAGGCCTGGGCAGGGGACCCCAAGCTCCCACCATCAGCGACTCTGCCCCTGCTCCCCATGATCACTGGCACCGCTCCTGCCTAGGCGAAATGCCTCTGGCCGAGGCATTAGGCCTGGGCAGGGGACCCTCCCAGCTGCAGCCATCCCCCGATGGTGGGCTCCGCCCCTGACCGGGCCCCCAGCTGCAGCAGCCCCTGCCCTGCTGCAGCCATCCCCCGATCGTGGGCTCCGCCCCTGCCCGGGCCTTACGCCTCTGGCCAAGGCGTTAGGCCCGGGCAGCGGCGACCGGCAGCTGCAGCCATCTCGCGATCGCGGGCTCCGCCCCTGCCCAGCTCCCATCGCTGGCTCCACCCCTACTTCCTGCTATCACTGGCCAGTGCGGCAAAGGCACAGGATTCTCCGATCATGGCTGGGACGCAGGGCAAAGGCGGCCCTGGGGGCTGCCTTTGCCCTGCCCCCCGGCTCTTAGCTCCCCCCTGAGTTTCTGATCACTGTCAGTGCCAGGGGGCTTCTTCCGTGCTTTCCCTTTTGCCTCCCTGCATTGTGCCTACATATGCAAATTAACCGCCATCTTTGTTGGCAGTTAACAGCCATCTTGGCTGGTGATTAATTTGCATGTCTTGCTAATTAGCCAATGGGAAGTGTAGCGGTTGTACATTAATTACCATGTTTCTCTTTTATTAGATTAGATACTATGGGCAAGTGTAACATATTCATTTATCAAGAACCTGGGCTTAATTAATAAGACAGACCTTGGTGTGACTGGAAGGTCCACCACTTACATCTGTGGAACCTTCAGAAAATTACTCCCTGAGCCTCAGTTTTCTTTATCTATAAAAGTGAGACAACAGTAATATCCAACTGATGGTGTTGTTATAAATATTACATGTTATAAATATTGCATGCAAAGTGTTTAGCATGATATCTGGTAGATAATATCCAATCCTATATAATAAAGAGGTAATATACAAATTGACCCTCATGCCATTGCACAAGATGGCCACCCCCATGTGGTCAAAGATGGCTGCCCCCATGTGGTCAAAGATGGCCACCACAAGATGGCTGGCAGGGGAGGGTAGTTGTGAGAAATCAGGCCAGCAGGGGAGGGCAGTTGGGGGGGGGGGGGACCAGGCCTGCAGGGGAGGGCAGTTGGGGGCAACCAGGCCAGCAGGGGAGGGCAGTTGGGGGCAATCAGGCTGGCAGGGGAGCAGTTAGGCGACAATCGGGCTGGCAGGGGAGTGGTTAGGGGGTGATCAGGCTGGCAGGCAGGCTAGCAGTTAGGAGCCAGTGGTCCTGAATTGTGAGAGGGATGTCCAACTACTGGTTTAGGCCCAACCCCTGTGGAATTGGGCCTAAACCGGCAGTCAGACATCCCCTGAGGGGTTCCAGATTGGAGAGGGCACAGGCTGGGCTGAGGGATACCCTCCCCGCCCCCCGCCCAAGTGCACGAATTTCTTCCATGAGCCTCTAGTAAATAATGAGTATCATTAATCTTATTAAGACATTATTTCTGGTTGGCAAATTCTTTAGCTTTATATGATAACTGTATAAATAGTCTATACAATTACAATAGTCTGTGATTGAACTCCAGAATGCTTATTCTTTACAAGAGAATTTCTAACAAAAAGATTTAAATTACAAAAATAACATCAACTCATAAAAATATTAACCTCTATTTTGGAAAATTTAGTGAGGTAAAGATCTCACACTAGAGGCAATGTGCCGGAATTAAGATTATGCACCTCAGTGTTTATTTGTTTACTTTTTTACTATAGTCTAAAGTTTTGAGGATTATGTCTTTTTTATATTTGGAATTCTAATGCTCAACTCATTGTGTGATTTTAAACAAATATACAAATGAGTTAGTGATTTAATGATGGGAACAAGCAGTCTAAAATCTCTGTCATTGTGTTGAATATACTGGAGTAAATGATAGACATTTCTATTAAAGTATGTAAGGAGTAAAAGAAATATTGGGCTGGAGTTTGTAATTTTGGTTAGAATGGCCAAAAAAGCTTCATTGAGGATATGCCATATGACTAAGAGAAGAATATAAGGGAGTAAGCCACTTTGATTTCTGAGGAAAAAACATTCCAGACAGAGGGAAAGCAGGTACAAAGGCTCTGACCTGGGAGTCTAATTAGTGTGTTAAAGGAGCAGGAAGAAATGGTGAAGACAAAATGGAGTAAGTAGCAGGGAGAGTGGCAGGAGGTACAGTCAAAGAGATAACAGGGAGGAAGAGCAGATCATGTTAAGCTGCAGGGCCTTTCGAAGACTTTGGTTTTTTCTCTTCTTTTAATTTATCTTTATTTTTGAAAGTAGTACAGATGTCCCGTTTTTTCCCTCATTGACCACTTCTAGCCAGCCCCCATTTTCTTTGAGTCAACAGAAAATATTTTGGAGGTTGAACAGAGAGGTAACATGAGCAGATTTGTGATGACTTTGGCTGCTGTGCTGAGTATAGTTGGGATGGAGAAGTACAGGAGGAGAAGTAGGGATGTCAATTGGGAGGCTATTGCTTTTTTTCCTTAAGTATATTTATTTATTTTTATTTTTTTATCCTTATTATAGACAGTATTACAAATGTCCCACATTTTCCCCATTGTTCCCTCTCCTCCAGGTCCCCGCCCCACCACAAGCCTCTGCCACATTATTGTCTGTGTCCATGGATTATGCATATCTATACTAATAATAGACAGATATGTAAATTGACCATCCCTCTGTGGCACCCACAGCCAATCAGGAGTGAGTATGCAAATTAACCCAACAAAGATGGTGGGCCTGTGGGCAGTGCTCATGAGCGTAGGCGCCAAGTGGCTGGGAGGCGAGTGTTCCCGTCCTCCGGCCGCTCTGGGCCTCCATGTGCAGGCGCCGAGCAGCCAGGGGCAGGGTGGGACACCTGGCTTCGAAATCAGGCATCCTGCCCTGCCCTGGCCACTCCGGGCTGGTGGGCAGCGTGCATGGAGAGCCTCTGGGCAGGGGAGGCAGGCCCGCGGAGGGCAGCCTGTACTCCCCACAAGGTGGTGGTGGCAGCTGTGAGCATGCCAAGCAGAGCCTGCTGGCCAAGCTGAAGTAGCGCCTTCAGGCCATCAGTGCCCAGGAGTGGCTGCAGAAGTCCAGCCTCCTGGCCCAGAATGTGCACCATTGCAGGGACAGCCACCATGGCAGGCCAGATTGACATCCTCCTGGCCATGCCACGGGGGTGTTGCAGATGAGCAAAGCCACAGGCCTCCAGTGCGCACATCCTCTCCTCCCCCTGTGGCGTGCGAACATCCCCCAGTGTGCTGTCACCCACACATGCCTGGAACAGTTCCGGACCATGGCATGCACAAGTTCCCCCCTGCCCCTCCGCCACACTTCCATCAACCCCAGCATGCCTACATCCCCCACAGGATGTGCGCATGTCCCCTCCAACAAGCTCATGTCTTTTGGAGAGTGTCTGGGTGTTCTGGGTGCTGAGGGTGGGCGCCTGTGAGATGACAGTGAGAGGGCAGAGTGGTGATGCCCTGTTCCTGCAGAGGCCAGTGCAGTGATGAGATCACCTCCGTGGGGCTAATGCAGGTGCTAAGGCAGGAGCAGGTGCAGATAGACATACCTGGTGGGTGAGGGCGGCCCTCGCTGAGGTGCCTTCGGTCGGCATTCAAGATCAGGAACCCAGAGGAGGTGAGGAGTCCCATCCTCTCAGTGAAACGGTGGGATAGTTGGGGCAACTGCAGAGGAGGAATGTATACTTTGTGTGCCGGCACCCATTAGCGAAGGCTGCCCTGACTGAGCCTTGCTCACTCGGGGCCTAGCACACTCCTGCCGGGCATCGGGTGACAGAACGTGCTTTTCTGAGTTAATGAGAGAAAACATTGATTCTCCTGCTGCCCGCGAAGGTGGAAAGTGGAGTGGGGAGACATGTGGCGAGTGAGTGAGGTTCCCTGTCTGGGGGTTCCAAATCTACCGTTGGTTCCTTTCACCGCTAACTAGGATATACAGGGTGTCCCCCCCAAAATGTATACACACTTTAAATACCTACTAATTCCAATGGGTTTAAGCATGAAAAGAAAGAAACAACAATGGAGCTGTCATCTGTTAAAAGTGTGGGCACAGCCCTAACCGGTTTGGCTCAGTGGATAGAGCATTGGCCTGCGGACCCAAGGGTCCCAGGTTCGATTCAGGTCAAGGGCATGTACCTTGGTTGCGGGCACATCCCCAATAGGGAGTGTGCAGGAGGCAGCTGATCGATGTTTCTCTCTCATCGATCTTTCTAACTCTCTATCCCTCTCCCTTCCTCTCTGTAAAAAATCAATAAAATATATTTTTTAAAAAAAAAGTGTAGGCACAAACCAGCAGTCAGACATTCCCCGAGGTGTCCCAGATTGGAGAGGGTACAGGCCGGACTGAAGGGCCCCCATGATCCCTGTGCACGAATTTCATGCAGCAGGCCTCTAGTATGCATATAATTTCTTTGGTCAATCTCTTTCCATCTCCTTGCCCTCTTCCCTCTGCGATTTGTCAATCTGTTCCATGCTTTCCTATCTCTGGATCTATTTTGTTCATCAGCTTATTTTGTTTATTAGATTCCAGATATAAGTAAGTTCATTGATACTTGTCTTTCTCTGACTGGCTTATTTCACTTAGCATAATATTCTCCAGGTCCCTCCATGCTGTCTCAATGGGTAAGAGATCCTTCTTTTTTATAGCTGTGTAGTATTCCATTGTGTAAATGTAGCACAGCTTTTTTATCCACTCCTCTACTGATGGGCACTTTTGCTGTTTTCATATCTTAGTTATTCTAAATATCACTGCTTTGAACATAGGGCTGGATATATGCTTTCTGATTGGTGTTTCTGAATTCTCAAGATATATTCCTAGAAGTGGGATCACTGGATCAAGTGAGAGTTTCATTTTTAATTTTTTGAGGAAACTTCATACTGTTTTTCATAGTGGCTGTACCAGTCCGCATTTCTGCCAGCAGTGTACTAGGGTTCCCATTTCTTCACATCTTCACCAGCACTTGTCACCTGTTGATTTGCTGATGTAGCCATTCTTGCAGGTGTGAGGTGATACCTCATTGTCGTTTTAATTTGTATCTCTCTGATTAGTGACTTTGTGCATTTTTTCACACATCTCTTGGCCTTCTGTATGTCCACTTTGGAGAAGTGTCTATTTAGGTTCTTTGCCGATTTTTTAATTGGATTATCTTCCTTTTGTTGAGTTGTATGAGTACTTTATATATAGTGGAACCTTGGTTCTCTAATTTAATTCATTCCAGAAGGCTGCTTAAGAAGCGATTTATTTGAAAATGGAGCCATTTTTCCCCCATTAGAAATAATGTAGATTGAACTAATTCATTCCAGATCCCCAAATGACTCCCTGTTTTAACCTTTCTTATATATAGTACATGTTTAATGTACTATTAAATGTATAAGTAAACACTTCTTTTCTTAAATTTATTGAACCACCCCCTATTAGCCTTAAAGGATTACTTTCAGCACTCATTCCAGGGGTGTCTTTGAGATCAGTATGCAGCATCGTTGCTTGTTCAGATATCACTGCCTCCAAAATGTTGTCACTGGCTAACTGCTTTTCCTTCATCCAAATCAACACAGTTTTCCTACTTCTTCAATTGGCTATGATCCTTGTTTGTTTCATACCCTTAGCACTCTTGATGGCCTCCTTATGTTTTAAAATTGTGCTAATCATTGATTTAGCCAGCAACAAAAGCATTCTCTCCTTTGTTTATTGCCTGAGAGATGCTTTTTGTCATGCTGAGGTATTAGCATGAAAAGGTTTTCAGGTTGAAAACGGAAGTTTGGTTCTACAACCCAGACATTTTTTATATGAACAACTTGGTCGAGAATCTAATTGATGGGAGACATTCCAGAAATGAGGTTTGACTGTATTTTGCCCTTTAACCCCTTGTCTAATGTATCACTGGAAAAGATGTTCTCCCATACAGTGGTTTCCCTTTTCATTTTGAGGATGGTTTCTTTTGTTGTGTAGAAGCTTTTTAGTTTGATGTAGTCATATTTGTTAACTTTTTCCTTTGATTTTCTTGCCCTAGGAGATGTGTCTGTGAAGATTCTGCAACGTGATATGTCTAAGATTTTGATGCCTATGTTTTCTTCTAAGATTTTTATGGTTTCACAACTTACAATTAAGTTCTTTATCTATTTTGAGTTTATTCATTAAGTTTTGAAAGATTGTATGTTTGTAGGAATTTGTTCATTTCCTAGGGGAACCCATCCAAAAAAACTCCTGCTCTGCAAGGACCCTGTGCTCTTACACCACATGTCCAAGCAGAAGGTGTTGGAAAGTGAGTCCCTCACAGGACTCTGATTTCTCTGCACTGCTGGTCTCAATAAAGCTGGGGCCAAGAATCCCAGCTCCACTCATGCTCCCAACTCTTTTCAGTGTGGGTCAAAAATCTGCAATCTGCCCTCTTGTCATCTCCTCAGGATGGACCTGCTCCTCAGGTGGTGGGTGGGGTTCCAACCCCACCTTGAGGTGTGAGAATCCTCTCCTCTGTCCCCATGCCACAAGTTTGGTCACTTTCTGGGGCTGTGCACAATGCCTTTCAGGAAAGCAGAGAATCTCACAAAGTTCCTGCTGGGTGGAGCCCTCAGGCTCGCCCCCCACCCCCCCTTCTTTTTTTTTTTTTTAAATATATTTTATTGATTTTTTTACAGAGAGGAAGGGAGATAGAGTTAGAAACATGAATGAGAGAGAAACATCGATCAGCTGCCTCCCGCACATCTCCCACTGGGAATGTGCCCACAACCAAGGTACATGCCCTTGACCGGAATCGAACTGGGACCTTTCAGTCCGCAGGCCGACACTCTATCCACTGAGCCAAACCGGTTTTGGCAGCCCCCCCCCCCCCCCTTCTTTTTTCTGGAGCCAAACACTGCAGCACAGCCTTTCCAGCAGGAAGAGCCTGGGATGAATGTCTGCCACTGGGGCTGCCCACAGTAGTCATGCTCTCTCATTGGGAAGGTACTGACCCAGCCTTCCAGGCAGACAGATTTCCTCTAGATTCCACGACCCTATGCTAGGCAGGCTATCCTTCCAGGCTCTGCTGTTTGGGGTTTGGGATGTCTGTGTGGGGATGGGAGTCTACACTCTCAAGGGAAGGGAGCTTTGTAGCCAATATCACTTGGGCCTCTCAGCCAAGCACCAGGTCCAGGGGTGCTCCCCCTCTCTTATTTTTCAACCTGACTGCATAGTACTTTAGCTGTAAATCCAATCCATGTTAGGACCAAGGGCATGCAGCCCCGAGTTATGCCACAGCCATCTTGCCCCTGAGGCTATTGCTTCTTAAATAGGAAAGAGATAATGGTGCCTTGGACCATCATAGTAGAACTGCTAAAAACTTGTCACACCCATAATGAAGGTTGAAAGTAGAATTGTAAGATTTTTTTTATAGATCAAATTTGGACTAGGACAGAAGGAGAGAAATCAAAGACAAACAACTAGAGGGCAACCATTTCCATGGCTGGGACATTTAAGACCTGAGGGAAAAGAGGTTTTAAGGGAAATTTTAAGAACTCTGTTCTACTTGTTTGGTTTGAGGTACATAGCAGACACCTAAGTAA
This sequence comes from Myotis yumanensis, assembly GCF_028538775.1. Taxonomy (NCBI): domain Eukaryota; kingdom Metazoa; phylum Chordata; class Mammalia; order Chiroptera; family Vespertilionidae; genus Myotis; species Myotis yumanensis. Next base: position 108,402,938 of record NW_027223752.1, read on the forward strand.
AGTGCTTAATAGAGAATTAGGGATAGGGTCTAGAGTTATCTATAGAGGTTATAGCCAAATATATAAACTAGCAATGATCAGAGAATTGATGATATTTAAAACTATGGAACTATTCGAATAAGATAATAGGCAATGTATAGAGATGGAAAAGAGAATGGTCTGAGGAATGAGCCTTGGACTACTTGAATGTTTACAGGTAGGTTTCTCTAAAGAAAAACCAGCAAAAGAGTCCAAGAAGGATTGGCCAGTGAGAGGGGGAAAAACCAGGAAAGAAGAACATGGAAATTAAGTTACAAAATGCATCAAGGAAGAGAGCATAGACAATGTTGTCAAATGCTGCTGTAAGTCAGGTAAAATGATGACCAAGAATGAGCCTTTGGATTGCAACATGGAGGTAATTGGTGGTCTTGATAATGGAATTTTGGTGAAATGGTATAGGCAAAAGCCTGATGAAGAGGATACAAAAGAAAATGAGTGGGGGGAAATTAGAATGTGTATGGGAAACTCTTAGGAGAGAAACAGAGTAGTAGCAATAAGGGAAATGGTCTGTAGAGTGTGTTTTTTGGTTTGTTTGTTAGTTTTGTTTTATTTTCCCTAAAATGCAAGTAATAAGCACATATTTGTGTGTTGATGGGAGAATCCACTGTTAAAGAAAAAATGATAATATAGGAGAGAGAGGAAAATAAAACAATTTTCTAGCTTGAGAGAGGATAAGTGGAACAGTTGGCTATAGCTAAAAATCAGGGACAATTCTTCCATAATCTTCAGCCATGAAGAGGAGGGAGAAAGTTAAGTTTAATCATGGAGTTCTTTATTTTCATTCTTTTCTAATGATAAAAATAGATTGGCTTCTTTCTTAAATTCATATATAATTCCTAGAACAGTCCTGGAGTTATTTTTCTAAATTATAGATGTTATGGAAATAATTTTAATTCAGCAAATGACACTTCACCTACCTTTTCAGGAATGCATGTAATGCCTAGAGTAAATTACTCCTAGACAATATAGCTCACTTCTGGAACCAGCCACGGAACAGTGATTTTTGAAAATAGATTTTTAAATATAGATTTACTACACAGCTTATTCTCTTTTTACAACAGCAATCTGGAATAATATTTAATATCTAAACTATCTTTCTATAGCCTTTAAAGTCCCCTTAGATTGCTCTTCATCTTCTCAGGACACTAATAGTCCCTATCATATATGTTATTTATTTAACACTTTATTAACTGGAAACTTATATTGTTTATTTAATGTAGGTGTGATACATATGAGTGTATGCACATATATCAATGAATATATTATTATAACTAATTGTAGAGTACAAATAATTGTAGAGTACAAATAATTGTAGAGTATAACTAATTGTAAAGTATAACTAATTGTAGAATATTTGCTTGAATTTCTTCATTAGTGTTGATAACTGCAGTTAGTGACCTAAAATTAAGCAAAACCAGGAAATTTCTGGAGAAACATCCATTGTCATATAGTCATAAAAACAGAGGTAGACAATAAATATAAGCAAAAATCTATGAAGAAATAAGTCTTTTGGAATACTAGAAACTAATGGCAAGCCTATATCCGTTCTTCAAAGAAGAAGGCAACTTCTTAAGACTAATATTAGATTATTTTCAAAAACAGTATCTTACTTTTAAACACTGGGCAGAAAGGAGGGCAGCACCTAAAAATAAAATTGCTAGAATTATAGATCTTTCATTTTAACCCTCATATTGAGAAATTAGGTACCCATTTACACAGACAATGTAAGGTTAAATGCAATCCTACATTGGGAGTTGGCATCCTAGAGGTTTTAGTCAGTATACCATGCCAAGTAAAACTTAAATCAACTCTTCTCTCCCATCTAAGATTTATCCTTTCTGCACAGTAGGTCTTAATCTTACTAGCTATAGGTTCCTCAAGGGAAAGCCTTATACCATCACCAGCCGTGGGCAAACTACGGCTGGAACCAACCCTGGTGCCGGGAGCCTCGCTGCTCTGCTGATCCCAGTGCCAGGAGGCATATTACCCTTTTACTATATAGAATAGAGGCCTGGTGCATGGGTTGGGTCCAGCTGGTTTGCCCTGAAGGATGTCCTGGATCAGGGTGGGGGTCCCCACTGGGGTGCCTGTCCAGGCTGGCTGAGGGGCTGAGGGCCGTTTTCAGGTTGGCGGGTTACTGACTGCTCCTTGTTTTCTTTTTTTTTTTTTTCTATTCTGGGCCAGCTTTAGCTCTGAGGCCTCGTTGCTGAAAACATTGATACAATGTTGCGGTCCGGCTGGCTAAAGCCAGGCTAACTGAAAGCCGGTTTCTGGGGTTTTGTTTAGCTTCTATATTTGCAACATAGTACATAGTTGCTTAGAGTTGCAGCTGAGAGGTCGGCAAGTCAGGTGGGAACGTTGGAGTCCGCAGTCACTGGAGCAAGCAAGCCTCCCTGTTTGCTTCAGTGCATGGCTGCCAGCCGCCATCTTGGCTGACAGTTAATTTGCATAAGGATATGCTGATTAGCCAATGGGAAGGGTAGCGGTCGTACGCTAATTACCATGTTTCTCTTTTATTAGTGTAGATGATGCCAAAATAAACATTCCTATAAATAAATTGCCCAAATCTAAGGAAGTTTCCTTAGGTTAAATTCTTCAGAGTGAAATTATTTAGCCAAAGGTTTTAAGCATTATGAAGATTTTGAATAAATATAGCCCAATGTTTCTATATAGAGATTGGATAATTTACACTCATCACAGACTTTGAGAAAAATACAGTTTTCTCTGTAATCTAATGTTCATATAGGGAATTTTCCTCCTTTAAAAAAAAAGAGTATCAATTTTGAAAAATTTGAAAAATAAAAATATCTCATTGTTTTATTTATTTATTTATTTATTTATTTATTTATTTTAAATATATTTTATTGATTTTTTACAGAGAGGAAGGGAGAGAGATAGAGAGTTAGAAACATCGATGAGAGAGGAACATCGACCAGCTGCCTCCCGCACATCTCCCACTGGGGATGTGCCCGCAACCCAGGTACATGCCCTTGACCGGAATAGAACCCGGGACCTTTCAGTCCGCAGGCCGACGCTCTATCCACCGAGCCAAACCGGTTTCGGCAAATATCTCATTGTTTTAATTTGCATTTCTTTGAAAGCTGGTGAATTGTACTTTTTTCAAATTTTCTGGCTGTTTATATTTTGGAAATTCCTTCACTGCCATTGTATAAGGGTATTATCTAGTGGGACTATAATCATAAGCCCAAACTTCCTTAGCCAGAGGGTAGATATGTGATAAAAATTAGGCCCATAGGATATGCTTTCTTTGTAATTTAAATTTTTAGCTCCAGAAAAATGTAAATGAAAAAGGATTGAATTTATCTGGCTTCTGTTAAAGTGCCCTAACCATATTATTGTCTCCTGTTATAAAAAAACATTCCTATAATTTTGATTTCCTAGCCTCCAAAAGCTCTTGTGCTGAACACTATATACCAAGCCTGCTTATTTTCAAGCTTCGACTCTATGAGCTCCTGATATGAATCCAATAACTATCTTTACCCTTAATGAATCAGTCAGTATAAGTAAGTCTATACTAAGATAACAAAGAACCCAACCAAAGAACCAAAGTTCTTTCTCACTCAAATTTTTTCTGACAAATAAGTTATGCTCCTCAAAACTATGTAGGACCCCGGTTGAAAGGATTTTAATATTTATACATATTTTCATGATTATAGGGACAGAGAAAACAGCTAAATCTCTTAAATTTTCTGCCCAGAAGTAGAGTATTATCAGTTTTTATTTTTCATTGGTCAAAGTAAGTCACATGGCCAAGTCAGATGTTACAGGGGCAGAGAAGCATCACATTTCCCCCTGGAGAGATAGAAAATATTTAGAAACTCTATTAGTGTCTATTATACTTAGTTAGTCCCAGAGGATTCCTGCTATTTATAACCAAATAACCCTCAATAATTCAGTTTTCCTTTTACAGTTCTACCTTTGATATTGTTTAGAAAGGCCTTCCTTAACAGAGTTTTTAATTCAAATTTCTCAAATCAATGTTATATTTGAAAATAAAAATAGTTCTACATAATTATGCCAAATGCTTCACTAAATATAGCAATAAAGAACAGTTTGTGGAAGAGCGTATAGAGGGATAAATGGTAATGGAAAAAAACATAAAAGGAAAAAAAAAGAAAGTTTGATTTAGCTTAATTTGGCACTTCCCAAACTTATGTAGCCATAGAACTATTGTTTCATGTTAACCCTATTGTCAGCCCACAGGTTAGTGTTCCTTTGAGCACATTTATGAAATATGCTATTTTCTCTTATTTTATTTTGTTATTTAGATGTAGAGCCCTATATTTTTTATCCAAAGAGCTAACCAATTGTTCTAGTACCATATGTTAGGTAAATTTTACTTTACCTAGTAGTATATTATCTTTATCAGACACCAAATTTATCTAAATGAGGATTTGTTCCTAAGATTTATATTCTGTTTTAGTGATCTTTTAATCAGTTCTGATGCAAGCAATATACTGTTTTAATCTTTAAAATTTATCATGTTTATCTGTTACTAAAGGTCCTCTGCTACTCTTTAATAACTTTTTTTGCTTATCTCCATTCAATATTCCATAAAACTAGAGTACCTACTCATGCAAGGAATTGTGATAGGCAAAAAAAATGTACAGGTGAATAAGACAAGAATATCTGTATACATGGGCTTATATTCTGGCAGGATATATAGTCATTACACAATTAATTACACAAATAATTAAATTGAATTTAGACAAATTCTATGAAGCATTATGGGACCATAAAATTAAATTAAATGTATTGAAGTATTTCTTGAAATACATGACGTTGAACTGGTTCTTAAAGGATAAGGAAGACATAACCAGTGGAAGGGGAAGAAAAAGAGAAATTCAAGCAGAAGGAATAGTAAGGACCTTTAGGTGGACATATACTAGCATTTAGGAAATTAAAGCCACCATACATGGATACAGAATGTGTCTGAAGAAAGACCCAAGATGTGACTGGTGAGGGTTTCTGCTGGTAATGATTACTAAATTTCTCTTTTCCAGTGGCTATTGCTCCCGCTGCCAAACTCCTCCTCCAACCTATTGCATTGGCTAGAAGTTCTAGAGAGAATAGCAAATATTCTTGTCTTTTTACTGGCTTTACATAGTTTCTAAAGAACAGTCCATCTTATATAATAAAAGCCTAATATGCTAAGTGTCCAGTCCACCAGTCAGCCGTTCAACCAATCAAAGCATAATATGCTAATGATATGCTAAGGCCGCTCAACTGCTCACTATGACATGCACTGACCACCAGGGAGAAGATGCTCTGACTAGTAGGTTAGCTTGCTGCTGGGGTCCAGCCGATTGGGATGGAGCAAGATGGGCCAGACACGCTCTGGAGCCCTCCCGCGGTTCCTCCTGGCTGTCTTTCCATCATGGATATATAAGGGTTACTCAAGAAATACCTAAAAATATCCCCAGTGAATTGTCTGACTTGTCCCTGGATAGCTCCAAACCATTAGAAACAAAGAATTAAGTCATCTACCCTCCATTTTTACCCTGTAATATTATCTAACCACTAGAGAAATGGCTAGTGAAGACTGCACAGTGGGAATCCTATATAATAAAGAGTTAATATGCAAATGGTCATCATGCCATCACATCATCATGCCGTAAAGGCTCAGACACTCAACACTGGGAGAGAAGAATGGGGACCAGCCAGGCACAAATGAGCTTGCGAGAGAGGCATGCAGACCAGCCAGGCTTTGGCATCGTAGAGGGACAAGCTGCCTGCCCCATGGTCCCAGGCACCAGCGGCTGTGCAGGCCTGCGCCTGCGGCCCGAGAGAGGGACAAGCCGCACGCCCTGTGGTCCTGGGTGCCAGCGGCAGCGCCTGTGCCTGCGGCCTGAGAGAGGGACAAGCCACCCACCCCACGGTCCCTGGCACCAGCAGTTGGGGCTGTGGCGTAGGAGAGGGACAAGCTGCCCACCCCACGGTCCCAGGCGCCTGTGGCTGTGGCCCAGGTGAAGCCGCCTGCCCACAGTCCCCTGCAGCTATGGCCGGCCCAGGCGAAGCCGGCCTGTGTCCCAAGTGCCTGTGACAAGCCAGGGGAGGGAATCCTGGGTCCCATGTGTGGGGCGAGACAGAGGCAGTTAGGGCAATCAGGCCAGCAGGGGGACAGTTCGGGGTGATCAGGCAGGCAGAGGTGGTTAGAAGCAATCAGGCAGGCAGGCAGGCTAGCAGTTAGGAGCCAGCAGTCCCAGATTTCGAGAGGCAGTTGGACATTCCCCGAGGGGTCCTGGATTAGAGAGGATGCAGGCCAGGCTGAGGGAGCCTCCTCCTCTCCTTCCCCCCTCCACATACATGAATTTCATGCACCAGGCCTCTAGTAATAAATATTAGTCTTTTTACTGATGGCACAATTGCAGTGTAGTCCTTGTCCATATATGACAGTTTTCAAAAAATTTAACCTACTCTTTTAGAATTAAATAAAAGCTCATTATCATCCTTCACCTAACACTGTTATTTTTTTAAAATCTCATATCCAAGCAATCTGTTCACAGTACAAAGTATAACACAAGTTGAATGAATGTGTTAGAAAAAAATCTTCACCTCCACTGCTGCCTGTTGTAGAAACCCACAGGTAAGCTATCTGGACTGACACCACAATGCCTCAAAAATGTAACCTCTGTATACAAAGTGGTATGCTTTTTAAGTCATTAGCCATCTGTAGCAATGTTAAAACAGTAGCTCTGGTCTTTTGTTCCTAGCAACTTCCCCATAGTCCATGTCCCTGCAATTATACTCAAAACTCAAATTGTTTCACATCCAGAAAAATACAAAACATGATTACATTTGCCAACAAAAGAGCATCCAGCCTAAGAAAAAGCCTTACAAGAGTAAGCTGATGACATTACTGATGACATTACTAGAAAGCAAAATCTCAACGGATTGAGAACATGCTCTGGAGAATGGCAGTTGTGCAACTTATTTTATACATTAGAATCAAAGGAGGATATGTAAGGGTACTGATTTACAAGAAATGCATACATTGGTGTAGATTATGGAGGAGGGAGAAAGCAAAGCAGGGAAATCTCTGGGATTGGGTAAAAAGCAAAGGAGAGAGACACATGCATTTTTTATAGTGATGGGTACTTATAGTTAATAATTCACATTTACAGATGGTATACAGGCAACAAGATAACAATGAGGGGTTCTGTGGTCACCTGCTCTGGTGCCTGTGGAAAAAGGAGATTATTCTGACATTTCAAAAATATGTTAGATGCACAAAGACAATAAAAAATTGTCTAAGTTAAACGACCTTTGTCAAGCCAAAGATGTGACTACTCACCATGACCCACTTTTAATTAGGAATTTTTACCTTCAGACCATCCTGTGTGGTTACTTTGGTCTCTAGGTTTGTAAGTAAAATTGACCATGTTGGGCCTCCCCTGAGCTTCTCCAGTTTAACATGATGCACCTTTTTTTGTCAACACATATATACATACTATATGAATAACCAATGACATTGTGTGAATAAAGATAATTTTTATTGCTACTCATTAAATTGCTGTGTTTGAAATGTCTCAAACAAGTGTGTTGGAACAATGTCATACCAAATGTAGCCATACAAACAGAAAGGTAACTCAGCTTAAAAAAACAAAGGGCTAATAGTGACCATGCTCTGATTTGAGCCACAGGGTACTCTGGTATGCCGTGTGTTGTCTTTCCCATCCAAATTAACGTGGAACTTTTCCTCCTGAGGGTCCTCCTCTCCCATTTCCTGCCCCACCCCTTGGACTTACACTTTATAAGAAACCTGAATGCTCTTTATGCTTTACCCAAGGATAGAGGGCAACACAAAATAATTATGATTAAACAGAGAGGAGGCTTATTTTTAATCCCTGAGCTATCCAGACTACATTTTACTTGTTCAAATAAAGATCTACCCAACTACCACTCATAATAAGTATAATGGTAATTTTCAGGAGGGCTATTTGCTCTCTGGGTGGCTGCCTGAAGCCCGGGGGTTGGGTTGCACCTGAGGTGTAAATGTGGGACTGCCTGAGGCTCAGAAACCAGAAGCCGAGATACCTCTCACCAGAAACAGTTTGGTATAACACAAAACTGACCCATGGGGAAATAAAGTGGAATGATGAAAATACATTTTACAGAGGAGAAAACTGAGTTGTGAAGTTTACTTAGCTTGTCCAATATCCCATCTCTCCTAAGAGGTGGAAGGAAGAGTAAGCCTGAGGTTTAACAGATGCCTAAGGTCGAACTGTTCCTCCTCTCCCATTTGGAAAGTGAAGACTGCTTAATACAAGGTTTCACCTTAGCATAAGAGTATTTCAATCACACAAAAATGAGACATTTGTGCCATTGAATGTCAAATTTGTAATATTTAGTATTGCTTAAAGGTAAAATTTGACTTAAAAATATACCTTGCTTGCCCTGACTGGTTTGGCTCAGTGGATAGAGCGTCAGCCTGTGGACTGAAAGGTCCCAGGTTTGATTCTGGTCAAGGGCATGTACTTTAGTTGCGGGCACATCCCCAGTAGGGGGTGTGCAGGAGGCAGCTGATCGATGTTTCTCTCTCATTGATGCTTCTAACTCTCTATCCATATCCCTTCCTCTCTGTAAAAAATTAATAAAATATATTTTTAAAAAATACCTTGCCTTTTACTTTACTTGAACAAAGCATCAACATTTGTTTCAGTAGTTAGTGCCTCTTAAGTGCCACTATGTGGGCCATCATAAGGTTAACCACTCATCTACCACCTTCTTTTCACCACCTGCCTCCATGTAAGGCATTTTCCTCATAGTAATAGATGGAAATGATCTGAGGACATCCAGGACCCTTTGAATGCCCTCCACGCTATAGAGCCTATAGCGTGGCAGTGTTTGCTGTAAATGTGCCCCATGAAGAGGTTGCCCTGCACAACTAGCTAATGACAGTAGATGACAAAGCTCTGAGATGCAACAATGAGGGCCATACACTGAGCACTCTCATAGGAGTGCCCCTCAGGTCTCAGCATATTGCCTCCCTGTCCCTTGGCCCCTGTAAATGCCTGGTTCTTTCCTGCATTTCAAGGGTAGTTAGAAGCTGCTTATCTATCTATTGTGAAAGAGAATTCAAGGATAGCAACTCCTAGCCAAGAAAACATATGGTCTAATTTCCTGGAAGAAACAATGGAAGGAAAGGGTTCAAAGGGTGCTCAATTTATTTTTAGAGGAAAAAGGTATTGAACAGAGTAGTAAGTTGACTAAATTGTTAAAGAATAATTTCTGAAGACAGGTGTGCTGGATCAGGTGTGATATTTTCTAAAACCAAATCACTTTTTTATTTTATTTTAAAAAGAAAATGCATGTCAAAGAAGAATTCCCTTGACACTGGAAGCAATAAGGTTAACCACTCACCTACTACCTCCTTTTCACCACCTGCCTCCATTTCTCCACTCCGACCACCAGCCAGGATGCAGGACAGCCTCTCTGGATTGGAAGAACCCTTTTCACTCTGACCTAGCCAGTAATTTAATTATCTATTCAGGGAAATGACTCTCAAGCCCCTCTCATTATCAAAGCGTAACATAAAAACACAAAAGCTGTGGGCAAAAAAACTAGAGAACTCTCAGAGAGAAAGCTTCAGGACCACACAAATAGAGAAAGAAGTTGTTTCCAGGCCCTAATCACAAATGGCATGCGATATGAATAGCATATCGGGAAAAGCAAAGCCTCCTTAGAATGCGTCAGAGATTTGGTCCTTCAGGTGAACTTGGAGCAAGAGCAGAGGCAGAGGCTGAGAATTTCCTCCCACTGGTTCTAAGGACCTTGCCACATGAAGCAGGCACCCCAGGGCCAAAGGAAGAATTGTGAAAAGCCACAGAAAAACAATTCTGGTGGACTCAGAAAAGGAGATATATGGCTTGGATTCTAACAGAACCAGTTCTCATACCCAAACTAGGCTCAGCATTCTCACCAATTCAAAACAAGAAGAAATAGGATTTCCTTTTTTTCCCCCCCAAAATCCTGATAAATGGTGGTGTCAAGATAGGAACACTGACTAATTCATTTATTGCATAATGATACTTCATTAGCTATATAAAAATTGCATAGAATCCTCATTCCATCAATAGGTTGAGTCATTTGTTCATTGTTGTTTTTGTTGTTATCTTCATCATCTAAGGTCATGATGGGTATCTTATTTGGAATGGTTGATTTTCACAGTCAAGATTCTATGTCCTCATTGAGGAGACCAGGTTGGTAGTTCTGCTTATGAATGGCCCAAGCTGCCCTCAGTCTAATGCACTACACCTGGCATCTAGGCAATAGGAAATTCGTTTTTCATAACTAAATTACATGTTTACTGCACTCTTATACTCAGTCTTACACCATGGCCTTTCATAAGGGTCTACAGCCCTTTCCCATGACCATCACCTTTCAAACACAGCCCTTCTCAGAGAGATAGGGCCCAAGGTTTGTTCTTCTTTGTAGCTCAAACCCTCTTCCTACTCACTCTCCCAAATCCCAGAATGGTTGGTGGCTTATACATGGCCAACACTCAATAAAGTCAATCTCCTGTAACCTTCATGCTAGCACTTAGAAAGTGTTAAACATCTAAGCCAATCATCTTGAGAATAACAAAATTGTTTTTGCTAAGGAGAAAGCATATTTGCAAATGACAAGTGAATTTTTCTGATTATAAAAGTAATACATATTAATTATAGAAACTTGAAAAATTCAGAAAAGCATAATAAAAAGCAGAATAATTGGTAATCTTATCAGCTATAAAAGAAACACTATTAACATTCTGATGTCTATTCTTCCAGGTTTCTTTCTATGATTCTACACATACATTACAAAACTGGGATCCTAGTAATTATTATTTCATAATCCTTTTGATATAACTTATGAGTGTTTCATGCATGTCCTTAAATATTCTTGAAGAGTATGATTTCTAGTTAATACAATGTGTACTACCATATGGTTGTTTCAGTATTCTGTAATTTAACCAATTTTCTTTGTTGAGTATTTTGGTTGTTTTTAATTTTCCAGTATTATAAATAAAGATTCAGTAAATATTCTAGTACATAAACCTTTGCATTCATTTTAATTATATAAAAATGTGAAATTCCCAAAAGTGAAATTGCTCAAAGAATAAAAGGCAATATTATTTTAAAGATGAAAAATGATATTCAAACCAGAGTCTACCTTTATCCATTTAACGAAAATAGGATCAGGTAACAACCTCTTGTCTTCAACCTCTTGAACCCTCACTTTTTTGATTCATGGACCTACTGTCTTCCACTCTGTGAAAAGATTATATTCTGTTGAGAACCAATGCCACATAATGAAGTGAGACTTGTTCTAATTCTGACACCTCAATTTGTTAGTCATGAGGCCTTAGCAATAAACTGAGCCCAATATTTGTTCTCCCTTTCATCCTTACTATCAGAACCCCACTTTTCATTTGAGGAGTAATTGTACCAAGTGAATGTTTGACAACGTCAATTCCCCTTGCAGCTAATGTGGCCTTATGTATTAGGAGTGAATCATAAGATGTAGAGGAAAATAGTTGTGGGATTTCTGGGAAGACTTATTTTTCCAGCTCTATTGATATATAACATGGTGTAAGTGTAAGGTATATAACATGTTGTTTTGATATACATATATTTTATGAAATAATTCTCATAATAAAATTAGTTAACACATTCATCACTTCACATAATTACCTTTTTTTGTATGTGTAGTAAGAACATTTAAGATCTACTCTCTTAGCAACTTTCAAGTACAGATGCTCCTCGATTTATGATGGGGTATGGCCTAATAAACCCATCACAAATTGAAAATATCATAAGTTGTGCCGAAACCGGTTTGGCTCAGTGGATAGAGCGTCGGCCTGCGGACTGAAAGGTCCCAGGTTCGATTCCGGTCAAGGGCATGTACCTGGGTTGCGTGCACATCCCCAGTAGGAGATGTGCAGGAGGCAGCTGATCGATGTTTCTCTCTCATCGATGTTTCTGACTCTCTATCTCTCTCCCTTCCTCTCTGTAAAAAATCAATAAAAAAAAAAAAAAAAAGAAAATATCATAAGTTGAAAATGCATTTAATACACCTAACCTACCTAACATCATAGCTTAGCTGAGCCTACCTTAAATGTGCTCAGAACATTTAAGTTATCAGAACATCACCCCATAGTAAGTCAAGGAGCATCTGTTATTGCCTTCCTCATCTCACCAGAAGCAGGAGACACAGATGGGCATTTGTTTACAGGATGGAATGTGAAAACACAAAACACAATATCCAAGAAAACTCTGACAACCCAGTTCACTGTAGAGTATGGGTTGTTTACCATGGTGATTGGGTGCCTGACTGGAAGCTGCAGCTCACAGCTGCTGCCCAGCATCATGTGAATATCATATCCCATATCAATAGTCCAAGAAAGATCAAAATTCAAAATCCAGTTTCTACTAAATGTATATTCCTTTTGCATCATCATAAAGTAAAAAAATTGTTGAGTCAAACTATTGTACGTTGGGGACTGGGTGTATATGATATAATATTGTGAACTATAGTCACCATACTCTACATCAAGCATGTCAAACTCCCGGCCCCGCAATGAATATTTTTGCAGCCTAACCAATATAGCGGTATGTAAGAAACGTTTTAATAAAATTTTTGTAACTTAATTTTTACAATGTCCTGTTATACATAATTATTAATAACGAACTACAATATTCGCTAATGACTGATTACTATAATCATCTTGCATTCATTTCCCTTATGTGCCTTATGCGCAGGCGCACCGTTTCTCTCCACTAATATTAGCAGCGAATATTTTAGCAGCCGATTGCCATGTCATGATTCTTGTACTGACTTGTTTGGTGTGCACAACAGGAAATATTTTGCTTTTGGAGAACAAGAAAAATAGGTTTATTTGAGTTACACTTATTAATTTGTGCAGTTATTCAGTGTCTGGTAAGTTAATGTTCAAGAAAAAATATTAATTTTTATTAAAATGTTCTATTATTTTATGTTAGTGATTACTCATTGATTTCAGCCCTTTGTATTCAGCATGTCTCTATCAAAATAAACCTATGTTTCTATGAAAATTGAAGCTTTTGTTTTTTTTTGTGGCCCACATAAACTTAAACCTTGTTTATTTGGCCCGTGTTAGCCTTTGAGTTTGACATGCTTGCTCTACATGCTATCCCAAGAGCTATTCATCTTATAACTGTTTTTCCTTTTGACCAATATCCCATTTCCCCTACTCCAACCCCCAACCCCCACCTGTGGCACCAGCCTGTTTTATGAACTTGGCTTTTTTATTTTTATTATTTTTTTATTTTTAATTTGTCTATATTTGCTATAACCTTGTAAAGCAGAATGTGACTTGAGCACTACATTTCTATTCACAAAACTTGCTCTGAATAACTTTCAAACGGTTTTACAACATGCCTAGGTAGGCTTATAATTCTGCTACGCTAAACAATCCTTTTCTTTGGAGGCAAGCTGCATGATAGTTACTACCATCATGTTGGTCAGCTTAGCATCCTAATTTCTAGAGGCTGTACATGCAGTTGATAACTACAGGGGATGATAGGCTTAAAAAGTAGATCTTAGGGGACAAAAGTTGTTTTCACCACGTCTTTGGCAACAAAAGTTTTGGTCTACTTAGGGATCTGCTTGAGAGATAACACTTTAGACCACAAAGCTAACAAACATTAGGCTACACGTATCTTACAACAAACATAACCTCATTCTGTAAAACAGGTTCACATAGAACTAGGGAAGAAAAATGAGCACTGCTTTAGTGCCTAAAGAATCACTGTATCATGCACTTAGAGGGGAAAGAAAACTGGTCTTCCATTTAAGTAGTTGTCATGCCACACACATTTTAAAATGTTAACAAAAATAAAGAAAAAAGTCCTTGAAAATATATTATCCAGGGAATGAAGGTAAAGTACTGGACACATATGCAGGTCATTCGCCAGGTGAGCTTAGTCCAGTGATGGCGAACCTTTTGAGCTTGGCGAGTCAGCATTTTGAAAAACCCTAACTTAACTCTGGTGCTGTGTCACATATAGAAATTTTTTTATATTTGCAACCACAGTAAAACAAAGATGTATATTTTTGATATTTATTTTATATATTTAAATGCCATTTAACAAAGAAAAATCAACCAAAAAAATGAGTTCGCGTGTCACCTCTGACACACGTGTCATAGGTTCGCCATCACTAAGCCTTAGTCTATTTCCTCCATGCATGGAGGGAGTTTGGCTTTTTTAGATTTCACATATAAGTGAGATCATAGTGTTTGTCATTCTCTGTCTGACTTATTCACTTAGCATAGTGCCCTCAAGTTTTATTCATGTTTTTGCAATTGGTAAGATTTCCTTCTTTTTATGGCTGAATAATACCCGTGTGTGTGGTAATTTGTGCAAATGTGCCATATATGTGCAATATATATATATATATATATATATATATATATATAGTCACATGTTCTTTACCCATTCATCCATGGATGGATACTTAGGCTCTTTTGAAATCTTGGCTATTGTGAATAATGCACATGGGGGTGCAGATATCTCTTTGAGACAGTGACTTAATTTTCTTCAGATATATACCCATGAGAGGGATTATTAGGTCATATGGTAGTTCTACTTTTATTTTTTTGAAGAAACTCCATGTTGTTTTTCTTAGTGGCTATATCAGTTTGCATTCTGGGAAGAATTCTTTAAAGTGAGAAAGTTGGGCAGGGGAAACCTTTTGTAGTCCCTCTTTCCTGATGCTTGGAACTTAGATGTGATGGCTGGAGCTCCAGCAGTCATTTTGGGATTCTAAAAATGAAGCCAGATGGCCATCTGCTTTACTTAGTCCACTGATTCAAGTGTTATCTCATTGGAAACACCCTCACAGGCATATTCAAAATAACATTTAACCAAATCCCTGGGCACCTCATGGCCCACCTGAGTTGCCACACAGTTAAACATCACAGGTCTGATGATGCCTTTTTTTCTCTCCTGAATTCTCTCAGTGAAATGGCACAATTGTATGTGTTCTGTGTGCTAAGAGTTCTTAAAAAGTCAGTGAAGCAGTGTTTTGATAAGATTGCCGAAATGCCAAAACTTTTACCTCCATGGCCTGGAGGAGTCCAGTTAGCCTCTGGGTTGTATGTTGTATATGGATTTTGAAAAAATAAATTATTTTATATGATAAACTATTATTTATTCAGTGCTTACAAGGTGATCTATTAAGTATGCTTAAAATTCACAAACATGATGTTTTTCCTGTTTCAGAGAGTTTATAATCTAGTAAGAAAGACAAAACTCTTACTGGAAAATACTTCAGTCAGAGTTAGAGGTACAAATAAAATAAATATTTATCACTGTGTTTAGGAATAATGTGAGGCCAAAGATGTGAAAAGAGAAAAATTATCCTATATAATAAAAGTCTAATGTGCAAATTGACTAAACGTCAGAACGACCAGTGGAACAACCAGTCGCTATGACGCATTGACCACAAGGGGGCAGATGCTCAACACAGGAGCTGCCCCCAGCCCACAGGCCCCAGGCCAGCCAAGGCATGTGCCAGAGGGGGCCCCTGATTGCCTCACTGGTCACCTCCCTCTGTGGAAGGTGACCAGCAGAGGCAGTAGGGTGATCAGGGGGCAGGGAGGCTGGCCATGGTGGGTACCAGCGGGGGACCCCCCAATCGTGCATCGGGCCCCTAGCTGATAATCCTATCTAATAATAGACAAAGATGCAAATTGACCGTACCATTGACTAATCAGAGCAATATGCAAATTAACCACCAACAAAGATGGCAGCTAATTTGCATATACTGGCTGGGAGCGAAGACTGAAGACACCGGAGAAGGAAGCCAAGCAACAGAGCCGAGATAGCGGAAACGGGCGGGAGAGAAGCGGCAGAGACGGGCGGGGTAGGAGTGGCAGAGAAGGGCGGGATAGGAACAGCAGAGACAGGAGCAAAGCCCTATTCTTGCAGGAATCTTCCTGCAATGGGCTTCTAGTCTATAATAATAAAAGTGTAATATGCTAATTAACCAGATGTCCTTCCGGACAACCTTACAGACGAAGCCAGGGCTGTGATGGCTGAGATGGCTGCCATGGTGGGTGTGGGCCAAGGCAGAGGAGGTGGCCACCATGCAGTGGCGGGGGCCGAGCCCCTTGCACAACTTTCATGCGTCAGGCCTCTAGTAAACACATAAACATTTGCTAGTAGTTGGCCTCCACAAAAGCCTTGTCATGTATTGGATGATATTAGGAGGTTATTCTTACTACTCTAGAGATTTTATCTTTCATATAAATGATAGTTATATATAAGGATAGTTATATATAATGTTCCTGATAAATTGTACAATAATAATTTTTCTGATATAGATCACAGAATCACATTTGACAATGTTGTAAAAGGGTCAGTTTGTGATTCAAATAGTCAGCCTCCCCCTTCTAGTTCCCTTTTCCTCATAACAGAAACTCCCCTACTTTCATGTGTCCAGTGCCCTGATTCTTGCCCTTCTCCCCTTGCTTTTTCAATTTTAAATTCTTTTAATGTGATGGTGATAAATGATACTTTACTACAAATAATTCCAATGACTGCATTTCATTGGAAACCATTTAACCAAGCATGGATGACCATGTTAGGGTGGGAGAGAAAAAAGAAATGAAGTCATACTCTCAATAAATAGGAAAAGAAAAGCTGGTGTCTGGGTCACTTGTGATATCATAGAACTGCTACACCTGCCCTACACAGACTCATCCACACTTCTTTAATTGAGAGAATAAACAGTGATTGGTTAAGTCAGCATTATTTTGAGTTTTCTCTTATAGGCAGCCAATTCTAATCCATATTGATGAGAATTCCTATATTACATAGTCATTGTCAGGATAAAATAATGTATTAGTATGCCTAGCATATAACAGGTTCACAGTAAAGGTTAGGACCTTTTTTATATAGTCATATCCAGTTTTTATTCCCAGAACATGCTGACCCTCTCTCCTTTTTTCCTTTTATCGCCCAGTATGACTTCAGTTGAGAATTTCTTCCTGGTAATTTTGCAGTCTATCTTCTAAAATATTTTTTTCCTTCTTTTACCACTTTCTGCTTCCCTCCTTGAAGATTAGGCTTCCATTGACTTACTGGGTTTCTGGACTCAAATGTCTCTCTCTGATTTTCTAACAATTAACTAAAAAATTTACTTATAATATTTCTCAACAAGATATAACCATTAATCACATGTTGCTACAAATAGCTATCACATACTCAGACATATTTATGCCTGAAGTTCTAATTTACAGTTTGGATTACCTCACAGATCTGATCTGGCAGCTTCCCTGGACACCAGTCAGAAAACTTTCTTCTCAATTTGGAAACCAGAAAAATACCTAATTGTCTCTTCAGAAGTGCTATCTACCCACCACTTTCTCTTAACAGACTGGGAATCTGAAACTACAGAGGGGCAGGGCCTAGTTCTTTTTGTTTTGTTTTGTTTTGTTTTGTTGGGTTTGGGGGAGGGGGGAGGAGGGGCCTAGTTCTTGAATATTTTAAATTAAATTAATTTAACCAGTCAACAAAGTGATTTGACCAAATTTGATGAGTTGTCAAATAAAAAGCAAAACAATTATTTGAATTCAAAAATTGACTTCAAATTTGTTTGCAAATGTATATGCAATTCAAAAAGGGACTAAATTATATTTACTATAGCATTAGCTTTAATAGTGAAAAATTGAAAACAATTTAAGCCCTAACTGGTTTGGCTCACTGGATAGAGTGTCAGCCCGTGGACTGAAGAAGGGTCCCAGGTTCGATTCCGGTCAAGGGCATGTACCTTGGTTACAGGCTCGATTCCCAATAGGGGGCATGCAGGAAGCAGCTGATCAATGTTTCTCTCTCATCAATGTTTCTAACTCTCTATCCCTCTCCCTTTCTCTCTGTAAAAATCAATAAAATGTATTTTTTAAAAAATTTAAATCCATCAAGGAATACATAAATTATGTTATAAACATCAGTTATAAAATATATGTTTATAAAGTAGATAATAACAAGGGAATCATTTGTAATATTAGGAGAAAATTAAAAATGGCATAAACTACATGACCATTTTGTTCATTTTAGCCATTGTTATCTGTTGGTTTTTCAATTACTCCCATACATACATGGGCACCTATATTGCCACATTTCTTTCCACCCTAATTCTACTCAATCTTCCTGGACAGCATGATTGTCCTAGTGTAGCATACCTCCACTCATCTGGTCTATGGTTCTTTTTTTGTTCTTTTTTTAAAAATATATTTTATTGATTTTTTTTACAGAGAGGAAGGGAGAGAGATAGTTGGAAACATCGATGAGAGAGAAACATCGATCAGCTGCCTCCTGCACACCTCCTACTGAGGATGTGCCTGCAACCAAGGTACATGCCTTTGACCAGAATCGAACCTGGGGCCCTTCAGTCCTCAGGCCAACGCTCTATCCACTGAGCCAAACTGGTTAAGGCTCTATGGTTCTTTGATTTCTGGAATTCCAATGACCTTCCATCCTTACTAACAACCTACCTTCATGATCACTCGATCTTATTAACCAGAAATTTTTTCTCTTCTAAAGTTTACAATATGGTAATCCATTTATGGACCAAAATCTCCTCTTACATCCCTGCTCCCCAAGCATCTATTCTTTAAACTTATTTCTACTGCAGGCCCCTGACCACTTCATTTTATGCTCTAATTTATTCCCTTCTGTCTTCCCCTTTCTCTTTCCAGGCAGTATACCCTTCATTCTCTAGCAATCTTTCAGTGTTCTGTCCCTGGTCCATGATGCCTGTGACATCCATCTTGGTATAACCCAAACATCCGCGTTCTTTGATTCTACTCCTGGGCTGCATGGCCCCGCTGTGGAGATCTGCCCAGTCACACAGACTTGTGCTGAGTTTTCATTTCCCACCTCCTGTAAGGCAGTACTCCCTGCTCATCCCAACAGGTTCCTACTCCTAATTCCCTCAGGGAGAAACAAAATAACACCTTATATAATCGGTGTAGCCTTTTCTTCTCCTTGTTGGCTTTTTGGAAGTGGGATTCTTCCTCTATGCTTTCCAGCCCATCTTATCCCATTCCTTGATGCTGCTGCATCAATTAATTACTACCAACTTTCATAGTTTTAGCCTTTTTGTTGGGCTCAAAGCTACTCAGTTTCTTCCATCTCAGAAAGGATTTTTTTTAAAATCTCATGTCCATTCCAGCTGCCATCCTTTACTTTTCCTTTCAGAGTCAAGCTACCTAAAACAATGATTAAGACTTGGCCCCAGTTTTTATTTTATTTTATTTTATTTTGCTTATCAACTGTTCAAGTCTGGATTTTTCTCCAAAACTACTCTTTCTAAGATTATGACTTGACCACCTTGTTGTAAACTCAATGGGAAAATTCAAATCCCCATTTTATTGATTACTATATAGCACTGATATTCTTTTTTTGGTTGGTTGTTTTAGTTTTTAGTTTGTGTTTCTTTTGGTAACAGCTTTATTGAGATATAATTCACATGCAATACGATTCACTCATTTAAAGTATACAATTCAATCGTTTTTAGTATACTCAGAGTTGTGCAACTCATCACCACAATAAATTTTAGACATTTTTATGACCCAAAGAAAGCCCAGACCATTTAGCAATCACCTCATTCTCTTCATCTCCCTCCTCAACCCAGAGCAACCATTAATATTATTTCTGTCTCTATAGATTTGCTTTTTCTGGACATTTCACATATATGGAACAGTAAATCATACAATGTATATTTCTGGTGGCTATTTTCATGAGCCCAATGTTTTCAAAGTTTATCCATGTTGTAGTATGAATCAGTATTTTGTTCCTTTTTATGGCCAAGTAATATTCCATTGTATGAATACACTGTATTTTACTTATCCATTCATGAGTTGATGTACATTGGGTTGTTTCTACTTTTTGGCCGATATAAATAATGTCACTTATGAACATTTGTGTACAAGTTTTTGTGTAAACATATGTTTTCTTTTATTTGGGGTATGTACCTAGGAATATAGTTGCTGAGTCATATGGTAACTCCATGTTCAATCTTTTGAGGAACTGCCAGACTATTTTCCAAAGTGGCTGCATCATTTTACATTCCATCCATCAGTGTATAGGATTCAAATTTATCCACATCTTCATCAATACTTGCTATTGTCTATCTTTATTAGAGCCATCCTAATGGTAGCACACTGAGGTTTTTTGTTTGGTTGGTTGGTTTGGGTTTTTGGTTTTCTTTATTGATTTCAGAGAGGAAGGGTTAGGGATAGAAGCATCAATGATGAGAGAATCATTGATCAGCTACCTTCTGCACACCCCGCACTGGAGATTGAACTCACAACCCAGGCATGTGCCTTTACAAGGAATCGAACCCTGACATCCAGGTTCATAGGTCAGCACTCAACCACTGATCAATGCTGGCCAGGTATGCACTGAGCTTATGATTTGCATTTCTCTGATGACTAATGATGTTGAGCACCTTTTTGTATGTCTTATTCTTATTGCGGTATAAGATTCTTGATGTATTCTAGATTCAAATCTTTTATCAAATATATCATTTGCAATTTTTTTCTTATTCCGTGGGTCTTATTTTCACTTTTTACAACATCTCTTTTTAAGAACAAAAAGTGTTTAACTTTGACAGAGCCCAATTTATCTATTTTTTGTTTTGTTGTTTGTGCTTTGGTATCCTATCTAAGAAACTACAACCTGATCCAAGGTCATGAATGTTTTCCTCTACATTTTTTCTTAGAGTTTATAGTTTTAGCTATTACTAGTACATCCGAGACTTTGATTCATTTTGAGTTAATTTTTGTACACGATGTGCAGTAGGGTGAACTTAATACTCTCAGTACCTGAAATTCTCTCTTGTCTTGGAATTCATTCAACACTAGCTTTCTCCCAGTTTCCACCCTATTGCACTTCACATTCATTTTGTTTCTATAAAAAGTGTTTCTCCACAGGCCTCAACTGTAACTATTGATTCACTTTTGACTCTCTTATTTGATTGTAAGTTTGAGAACAAAAAATTCTTATTTAACTTTATAGTCACCGAAACCTCTGAAAAAGCCTGGAACTCTGTGATATTAATATATGTTTATGTAAATAAAAAAGAGGTCACATCAGGACAAAGGCCTGGAAATAAAATATAAAATGTGTGTGCATATGTGTGCATATACATACATGCAGAGATATAGATCTTGCTTTTTTTCTATTCCTTGTGTTTTCTATAATAAAGATATGAAAATAATAGGAAAATGTCTGTATTCAGAAAAAGAGGGAAAGAAACTAAAACTTTTTACAAACAAGAAGAATGTGATTGCCCTGACAACCTCACTAGATTTTGAAACCAAATAAAACCATGTAATTGAAAGCAACTTTATTAAAAGCTCTATACAAATATAAAGATAAGCTCTAAAATAAACCTCAGGTATTGATGCACTTGTCATCATCGAGTAAACTCTAAATTCCTTTGGGTAGGATTCATTTTACGCAGCTCTCTAGTACCTAGCATGATGCCTGGGAATACCACATCTAAATTATTTTGCTTATTCAAATAACTACTACTATGTCTTGAGTAGCTACCAAATATCAGAACAATGCATTGTGCTGGAGATACAGAAACAAGAAAAGCATAGTCTCTGCCATCATGGCCTACTGTGCAGTTGAAATAAGAGATATATTTATACTGAGCAAAATAAAATCTGTTTGTGTTCTTCACATATTTTTAATTTAATTATAATAACAGTATATTTCAAACAATTTTTAAGAAAGTTAAAGGGAAACTAAGGAAATATTAACAAAACTAAAACCTGTTAGACATTGAGTCCATATTCTAGGTGAACTTCTCTAAAATCTGTGAGGAATGAAGAGATGAGTGAGATCTGACTCCTGCCCTGTGAAAAACTAGTGGAGAAAGAGGTAGACATGGACATAGACATAGATAACTATAACCAAGGCAGGCTATGAGAAATGCTGTAATAGAGGTAGGACAGTATTATGGGGAAAACATCATGTTATCTTAGGGAGGTTTCTGCTCAGCATGTTTAGCAACTTAGGCTGGAACAACTTTACAAACAAATTTGAATATCTGTGTGCCGTCAAAGCATTTCTGCCACTCTGCCCACACTGATGGTGGCTCTAGGAGTGCTCAGTGAATGTTAGGCCTCTATTCATGTGCAGGGCAAGGCGTGGGTACAGATGGGGTTTCCATTTCTTCTGGAATCTGAGATCAATACTACAAGACACGAAGAAAAACTGGGTACCATCTATTACTTTTTTTTAAAATAATTTTTTTATTGTTGCAAGTATTACATATGTCTCCTTTTCCCCCATTGACACCCTCCAGCTGCACCCCCTTCCCACCCCAGGCCTTCAGCACCCTATTGTCTATGTCAATGGATTATGCATATATGCATACAAGGTCTTTGGTTGATTACCTCTTACCCACCCTCCCCTGCCTTCCTTCTGAGATTCTGCACTCTGTTTCATGCTTCCATGTCTCTGGATCTACTCTGTTCATCAGTTTATTTTGTTACTTAGATTTCACATATGAATGTGGTCATGTGACACTTGTCTTTCTCTGACTGACTTATTTCACTCAGCATAGTACTCTCCCAGTCCCCCATGCTGTCTCAAAGGGTAAGAGATTCTTCTTTTTTACTGCTGCATAGTATTCCATGGTATAAATGTACCACAGCTTTTTTATCCACTCATCTACTGATGGGCACTTGGGCTGTTTCCAGATCTCAGCTATTGTAAATTGTGCTGCTATGAACATAGGGGTACATACATTCTTTCTGATTGGTGCTTCAGGTTTCTTAGGATATATTCCTAGAAGTGGGATCCCTGGGTCAAATGGCAGTTCCATATTTAATTTTTTGAGGAAACTCCATACTATTTTCCATAATGGTTACACCAGTCTATATTCCACCAGCAGTGCACTAGGGTTCTCTTTTTTCCATATCCTTGCCAGCACTTGTCATTTGTTGATTTGTTGATGGTAGCCATTTTGACAGGTGTGAGATGGTACCTCATTATCATTTTGATTTGCATCTCTCGGATGATTAATGACTTTGAGCATGTTTTCATATGTCTTTTGACCTTCTGTATGTCCTCTTCAGAAAAGTGTCTATTTAGGTCCTTTGCCCATATTTTTAGTAGGATTGTTTGTTTTCCTTTTGTTAAGTTGTATGAGTTCCTTATATATTTTGCATATTAACCCTGTATCAGATGTATCATTGCCAAAAATGTTCTCCCATACAGTGGGCTTTCTTTTCGTTTTGTTGATGGTTTCTTTTGCTGTGCAGAAGCTTTTATTTTTATGTAGTCTCACATGTTTATTTTCTTCTTAGTTTCCTTTGCCTTAGGAGCTGTATCAGTTAACATATTGCTACAAGAGATGTCTGAGATTTTGCTGCCTATGGTTTCTTCTAGGATTTTTATGGTTTCATGACATACATTTAAGTCTTTTATCCATTTTGAGTTTATTCTTGTTTATGGTGTAAGTTGGTCTATTTCAACTTCCCACCTAGTGCCTTGTCTTTTGTTAGGTCTTTTGATCCTTGAGCTTGTGTTCATGCTCAAGAACAAGTGTCCTTTCAATTCCACCCTCCAGCAGCCGCTTGGATTTTTGAGGTTACCAACACTTAAAGAAAAAGTAGAAGAAATGTACATTCAATTAAATATAACTCAAACAATCTGTTTTATCAAGGTAAGTGAATCATAAATCAGAAGAATAGGTGCAGTCTAAATTACATAAAAGAGACAGGAACTTGGCAAAGTTTTGATCTTGGCAAGGTTTCATCCCAAGTCTACACAGGTCAATATGTTAATTCATTTCCTGAAATTACTTAATTCTACTGTCTGTAACCAAAAGGTTATTTATCTTCAAGTACAGAAGCATGTCATTTCAGGTAAAATTGATATTTTGAAATCCAAATTTACACTCGTGTGAATTATTACGTAAGACTGACTCCCTTACAGAGGAACATTTCTTAAACACTTTAAAACAGGATTCTATATTTTAAAATATAAAAATCATTATACATCATCTTTTCCTGGAACATAGTAATTATGTGAAGCTGTCTATATCTCTAATAAGAAAACATTCCACTATGGTCAGCAGATAATGTTTAAGCAAAGACAAGTTCCAAAAATTTGAGTGGTAAAATTCTTTATGCTGCCAAGACAGATTTCTGGAGGTCAATTTTAACTTTCTTTCAAATTACAATAATAGCACATTTTTCCTATCATTAACCCAGGGATAAATGCAGACTTGAAAAATAGCCAAAATAGATATACATGATGCCCTAAAAATTTTTTCTTTTATGGCACCAGTATAACCTTATTCCAGATTTATGGCAAAGCTTGTTTCAGTTGCCTTCCTCCAGCAAAATGGGCCTATGCATACCATAAAATAAACTCAGATTAATGTTCAGCAATCTGCTGAGGGAGAGCTTGCTAAGTGAGCATGTTTTCCCCTCTGTAAGCTGAAGTCTGATCATTTCTCTATTCTCCTCATTTGCATTATCTAATAAAAATGCACAAACTTGGACTATATTTGAAGGTATGAATTTATGAGACCTTTACAATAGGAAGTCAGACCCAGAATGGATGTCTTCACTGTATGTGTTAAATGAAGCAGTATAACATATGCATTATTTGAATATGTTGATGAAATGCTTTATCTATTTATAGAGGTCAATGCATTCATTCAACAAACATTTAACAAACTCTGATAAGGCAAGGTAAGGACCTTGTCTTTAGTAGGAAGAGATTAACTCCACATAGGATGAGGGCTGGAGATGCCCTAAGAGAAATGGATGGATCCTTGGAAGAAAGGTTGATACTATCTTGGGCCAGAGGATGGATGGACTCTTAGTATTTAATGTGAAGAGTTGGGGAGAGAATCTAACCAATGACTCCACAAACACTATGCCTTCTTTTTTCAAACATGAAAGCTTTCAAACGATGGTGTCTTTAGCAGAGATAAAATCTGTTTTGTGTGGGGTTTTTTTCTAAAATTGAAAGTATATTTGGAGTAACCCAGGTGATGAGTTACTTGGAAAACTCTCTTTCCAAAAAGAAAAGATCTTATTTTACATTTTTGGATTACATCAGACAGATTTTCTTATTCTCTGCATAGTGCTCATCTTTCTAATGCAGCTTTTATGCTGTAGATGAGCTGATGAGACTTTCCCTTCACTTTTGAGGAAGAAAATGACAGCTGCACCTAGCACAAGGCATTGCCATCGGTATGCATGAGATGAAGCCAATTTAATTTTTATGACAATAGGACTTTCCAAATCATCAAAGGTAAAAGCAAGCTGGGGGAAAAGGTAGGGGGAAAGACCATCTTCAGCTTGCTCAGATTCTGGAAATGATTTTTCTCTTTTATGTAAACTATTAAGATAATAGAAACTATCAACTTCATTGCATATCCTCCACAAGATCCTATATTATAACTATACTAGAGGCCCGGTGCAAGAAATTCGAGCCCCGGTGCAGTGCCTAGGCCTAGCTGGCAATTGAAGCGTGAGCATCTGGCATGGAAAGGCAGGTTCCAGCTGACCTCTGGGCCTTGGGCAGCACCTGAGTCCCCGGGGCCCCCATGTGCCCCCCTCCTCCTGAGTCATGGTGCCCAAGTCCCCATGCGGAAATGCAGTGAGCGCAGCTGGACGCTGTGGGCCAGGGCGCAGCATGGGCCTCTGTGTCATCCAGCAGGGCTGCACAAAAGCCAGGTGGGCAGCATGCTCTCTCCTGGCCACCGGCCTCGCAGACCGGCTCCTGCACGAACCCATGGAGAGCCTGACTGGCCCCTGCGGTCCCAGCAGTTGTGGCCTGGCTCACCCGGAAGATGCCGCGAGAGTGCAGGGCAGGCTCCTCGTGGGTGCCCGGTACCTGAGCACGGGGGCTTCCCCAGGGCACAAGCCCTTACATCCTGGGGGAGGGTAGCAGGGGTAGTGAGAGCAAGCTTGGTGTACACCCCACATTCTCACTGCACAGCAAGAGGTCACAGCCCCCTGCCCGGGTGCTGCATTGCCAATGCTCACCATGTTCCGTGCAGCCCCCTAGTGGTCAGCACACATCATAGCGAGTGGTCGAACTCCCGGTTTCCTGGTTGAATGACCACCCGAAGGGACAATTTGCATACTAGACTTTTATTATGTAGGATTTGAACTTATATTACAACAAAGGAATAATAAAAGGTAAGGTGGGATGATCTGTCAGTATTGGAGCTAAAGAGACCACACACTTGGTTGCAGACTGGGCTTCTGTGTGGATGGCCATGAATGTCAGAACACATCAAGGGAATCAGGAGCAGTCAGTAAATCCAACATGTTGTGACTATGGGAAATTGTTCTGTTTCCTATGGAAAGGCACAAGCAGAATCAATCAAATTGGGCTTTAATTAGGACATGAGTCAATCAGGAGACGAAATTCCAAGCCTAATTCTGGCACTGTCCAAAATAAACAAACAAAAGAGCTCAGTTAGACATTGTCTTCTGGTCCTCAGCTAAAATGGAAGCATCTGCCTAATTAGAAAAAATATATCATTCATCCAACACAAATTAGAAAACTCATCCATGGGTGCTGCATGTAAAATTATGTGAGGATGGGTAAGAATTTCTATAACTCCCAAGAACGTGTCTACAGAATTATACAGCCTTTGATGAAATCCTCATTGCATTCTGCTCACAAGATTGTGTAAAGGGAGTTATCCTTATCTTTAAATGAACTAATGCCAAGAATATCTCACCTCAATAGCCTCTCTCAGCAGAGCAAGAAGATGTGTAATTTTTTTTACTGAATACACATTTTGCTTTCATTTTCTGTGTTGATTATATTTTCCAAATTTATTTTTATTGAATTGGTCCAGATTAAAATTTAATTGGCTTTATATAAGTCAAAAATAAGTCTTATAACTATTGTACTAAATTTTTTTAAATGCAAAATAAAATAATGTAAGTAGACTTATTCAAGGGTGTCAGTTCTATCCCACACTTCATTCCACATATATGTTGTTTGTTCCAGACTGCACACCTATCATTTTAAGATGCTCAGAAAAGTATTACACATGTGACCATATTAAGCAACTTACCATTTGGTTTAGAGGGAGAAAACTTAGCTATATTACAACTCTGCATTTTAATATCAGGAAAGCCAATGCATACAGTCATAAAATTTAGCAAATTTCCTCACATAAGAACATCTATTAAGAATCCACCTGCACATATGGCTGTGTAGTGATGAACAGACTACACCTGTGTCAGAGGAAACTGAAATGTCAGTGTCTGAAAATAATATACTGTGTAAAGATCATACTTTGTTCACATAAAATTTAGTTTTTAGTGCAGACAAAATTTTTAATGAAATATTTTACTTTTCTCTACCAAAATACAACTTTCAGAATATTCTTAAGAGGAAAATAGGTATGTAATAGTCAGTCATCTTTTTTTTTTTTTTTTCAGTTCAAGTTGCACTCATGTTAAGATCTTAGGGTTTTATATTAATAAAACTAGAGGCCTGGTGCATGAAATTTGTGCACTGCGGGGGGGATCCCTCAGCCCACTCTGCACCCTCTCCTATCTGGGATCCCTCTCACAATCCAGGACTGCTGGCTTCCAACCACTTGCCTGCCTGCCTGCCTGATTGCCCCTAACCACTTCTGACTTCCAGCCTAATCACCCCCAACCACTCCCCTGCCAGCTTGATCGATGCCTAACTGCTCCCCTGCTGGCCTGATCACCCCCAACTGCCCTCCCCTGCAGGCCTGGTCACCCCTAACTGCCCTCTGCCTAGTCCCCCCCCCAACTGCCCTCCCCTGCCAACCTGGTTTCCCCTAACTGCCCTCCCCTGCAGGCCTGGTCCCCCCCCCCCCCAACTGCCCTCCCTCTCCTGCAGGCCCGGTTGCCCCCAACTGCCCTTTTCTGCTGGCCTAATCACCCACAACTGCCCTCCCCTGCCAGCCATCTTGTGGCTGTGGGCACTACCATATTTGAGGGTGTAGCAGTCAATTAGCATATTCCCTCCTTATTGGCTGTGGGCACTGCCATCTTTGAGGGCGGAGCAGTCATTTCGCATATTTCTTCCTTATTGGCTGTGGACACCACCATCTTTGAGGGTGGGGCAGTCAATTAGCATATTTCCTCCTTATTGGCTGTGGGTACCGCCATCTTTGTGATGGCATGAGGGTCAATTAGCATATTCCCTCTTTATTAGATAGGATGATTGTGTATTCAGTACTACCTCCAGTTACTTATGATGGGTTGGTTAAAGCTCTTGTAATTTTTCATTATGAAAGTTTTTTCTCTCTTAAAAGCAAGTCATTGTAGTTAGTGTAAATCATGGCCTCAACCTAGATGAGGGCCCAACAGATAAAAGGTGCTAGGAATGACTCAATCTACAACATAAAGGAAAATTATGAAAATGGTCAACACATGAAAATTTCTCCTGTCCCTTTCTCAGTCTCCTTTATATATGCAGCTGCATGCCCTCATGAGATTCTTAGAAGGAAAAATATTGTCTCTCTAATATTTCTGATGAAGATTGTTAGAGGATAAGCAATCACCTGCCCTTGTAGGAACTCACAGCAGAGAATTGAGTCTAGACCAAAATCTCCAAGAACATTCATTCCAAAGAGGAGGTGGGAAAATTGTGCACCTTTCTCTGCTCCTCATCTCCCAGCCTCATTCTTGCTGTAAGTGCCCCTCTTTCCTGACCTATAAAACATACCTCAAATACCTTCCCCCAGAATGACCCAAACTCCCTTTTCACAAATCTAGAATGTCACTCTCCCATTTCATTCAACTTTCAAAATACGCTTCAACAGAATTCTTCACTTTTTTCACTACAAAACCTCCAACATTTTCTCCTTTGACAAAAATATCATAATGTCTGTGTTCTCTCCACTCTTTATTTTGTGTAACACGTTGCACAATCCCACTGAAATGAGTAGTGTTGATGTGTTCAAAGAGCCAATCATAGCTATATTCTACCTGCAGCTAACTGCCCTGCCCTTAGCACCACACTAAGGCTGCTTTTTGTCTAGGGATGGCTAATAAGAGGACAAATGGAAGTATACCATGGGCCACCCACCCAGGGCCCAGCTTTGTGCCATGTATACACCTGACCAACAGGGTCAAGTTGATAACCAGGTGGTTTTTGAAGATTTGTGTTGGACATACATGGAATGGTCAGTTGGTATCAATAGCAGAATGTAACAAAAGGGAAAGAGACACATCAAGACAAAGAAGTTGTGCAGATCTTAAAAAAGCACTTCACCTAGCTCTATTTCCATGGCCTCAGTACTGCTTGACATCTATCCTGAGTATGTTGCTTAAACAGAAAATGCCTGTTTAAATATGTACTAACCCACCCATTTTTTCTCCACACATTACCTCCTTCTTCCTTCCACATCCAGGAATCCCATCACTATTATTGATGATTCTAGAACCTTATCCCCCTCCCTCTACCCCTGCTCCTTCAGCAATGCATCTCCCCATCACCATTTATGGGGGTTGTTAGAGACAGTTAAAGGCAACACTCCTATTCCATCTGTTGAACGCATTAAAAAACATTGGCTAGCTGACCATATGTGAGAACAGTTGGAAAGCTATGTATGAAATATAAAGGGAAAGCAGTTCTTGGAGACTATCTCTGAATGCCGTAGGGACCAGAACAAATGAACATGTAGCTTAACCCATTTCTGAAGGCAGTTTAAGCAAATGAAGAAGATTGGACTTAAGAACCAATGACTAAAATATGGTTACAGTAGTTTTGGGGGGCCTGTGGCCATAGGAATGAGAGTCCACCTACCATTTGGAAATGTGCTATGAGCCTGAGTGAGGATGGCAATAAATGATGACATTTTCACCTTGTTGAGTTTAATGGACAGATTTTTTTCCCTGGAAATTTTATTTTTATGTTAATTCCTGGTTCCTGATATCTAAGAGCAATGAAGTCATCCAATCTTAAATTCTGCTCAGTAGCATTCAGCACTAAGTTCATGTGCGATTTATTATCTGGGCCATATTTACTACACCAATTACAGAAGGCAGCTTGCTTTGCAGTGTTGTTCATTTTGATAAAGGGTAGAGCCTGTATGAACTAAAAAAAAAAAGATGAAATTTGTGTTTTTATAGTAAAATAAATGTCTTTTTACCTTTTAAAGGCAGAGACTTTCCCCACCCCCCAAAAAAATTTTAATTTGATTCAACTGAAAAATTATCTCATTTTCACTTCCTCACTGGAAAATAGTATTTTTATTTAAAAGCTGATATAGGCACTTTTTCTCTCAACCCAAGTCTTTATATCTTTTTGTCCCAGGAAGCAATACAGTCCACTTGCAATGGTTTTGAGGCATCTCTTTATTTCTCTCCGAGCTACAAAGTAACCCACTTGCCATCTCCCTCTAAACATCTCACTGTCAGCAAGAAACCAATCAAGTGGATTTAGCATTAAAATCCCCATGAAGAAAAACCTAACTATTGATGTTGACTTTGTGGTAGAAAACATTCCTTAAAATCAATCAATCAAACCATAGAAACTTCTTGATAATGCATGAACCAAATGAAAATATCATTGACTCTACTCAAATTCTTCAGGACAAATTAATTAATTAGTTTGTGTGGTGTGTGTGTGTGTGTGTGTGTGTGCGTGTGTGCGCGCACATATATAGGTTTCACAAAGTACCTACAGAAAAAAGAATGGCATATACCAGTAAGGCACCATGAAGCCAACGAATATTAGAAACTTTAAAGAAATAAGAAATTACTGGGCTACACAATGCACCTACATTTTTGTCCTTTGTTTATTAAACAAAGTGTGGCTCTATCAATATAATACCCAGAAATTCTTTCTCCAGTTCTCATAGAATCATCTCATGCTTAGCAGAATACAAGTTCAATATGAAAAACAAAACAAGATGCAGATCATTCTGGCTCTCTGTGAAGATTGCCGCAAGTACAGGACTTGAGGGTTAATGCCTGGCCAAGAGAGAGGGGTCCGGCCAGGCCCAGACATCAGGCCACAGCAGGTGGCCCTGCTGCCTCTCTGGCCACTCTACCATTCTGAAATAGAGTTATCTTGGAGTGTGACAGACTACCAGCCCTCGGGGCTACAGCCCACTGCTGTTTCCAACAGACAGCAGGACCAGGCAAAGGTAAGGAAAGCTCCAGAACCTCATCTGTGGCCCAGAAAAGCTCCTCTAACAAAATTTCAATGCATGTCAAAGTAATACTAAAAATACTAGAAAGGGAGCAGCAAAATTTCAATTGGGTCCACATTTGGTCCTTGTTTTCAAGGGTGCCTTCAGGCTACAAGTTTTACTCTATTTTGTGTGGGCGTGAGTGAATAACAAGAGTGCTTATTTCCTACAAATGAGCTTAAAATGACAGGCAGTTTCAGAGTACCATCAGTTGAGCAAATATGCTATATAATAAAAGTCTAGGTGGCATCACACACGACATCATCACAAGATGGCCACCATAAGATGGCTGACAGGGGAGGGCAGTTGGGTGTGACCAGGCCTGCAGGGGAGGGCAGTTAGAGGTTACCAGGCCTGCAGGGGAGGGCAGTTAGAGGTTACCAGGCCTGCAGGGGAGGGCAGTTGGGTGTGACCAGGCCTGCAGGGGAGGGCAGTTAGTGTCAACCAGGCCTGCAGGGGAAGGCAGCTGGGGATGACCAGGACTGCATAGGAGGGCAGTTAGGGGTGACCAGGCCTGCAGGGGAGGGCAGTTGGAGGCAATCAGGCCAGCAGGGGAGCAGTTAGGCATCAATCAGGCTGGCAGGGGAGTGGTTAGGAGGTGATCAGGCTGGCAGGCAGGTGAGCAGTTAGGAGCCAGCAGTCCCGGATTGTGAGAGGGATGTCCGACTGCCAGTTTAGGCCCAATCCTTGTGGACCGGCAGTCAGACATCTCCCAAGGGGTCCCAGATCAGAGAGGGTGCAGGCTGGGCTGAGGGACACCTCCCTCCCAACCCCCCCCCCCCCCCCCCTTCATGAATTTCATGTACTGGGCCTCTAGTTTCTCTAATAAGAAACTTTTGCTCTTCCATCACATACCATGAATTGTGTTCACTTCAGAATGTGATCTCTTTTAAGGAATATGTCGTCTATTATTGGTTCCATTTACCCTGACATAGAAAAAATGTTAGTAAGCATATGTTATCCTTCTCCAGTAATGTTTTGAGGTTTCTTAAGTATAAAATGTTCTGATATTAGATACATCATAATGATAGTTTTTATCATTAACTATCTGGCCCCTAGGTAGAGGTTGCATATACAAAATTAGTTGACTTTACAGTTACTTGCATCTAGAATTAACAGCTCTCCTAGTTGGTCCTTCCCCACCCCCACCCCTCTTTCTGGTTATCTGTTAATTTACAAACACTCTCAACATTAACATCCCGGAGAACCAAGATGGCGGCGTAGGGAGTGGACCTGTGTGTGCTGCTCTCTCACAGCATCATTGAAACTATCAACTATGAAGTAAACAACCGCCACTCAGAACCATGGGGAAGTTGGCCCAGTGGGAGATCTACAACTGGAGGAAAAGAAAGAAGCGCAGTGAGACTGAGTGGGAGCTACGGAGGCACCAAAACCAGAGGTACGCAGTCACACGCCACGCGGGCTGCAAATGGATTCTCGGTTTTTTACCAACCCTCGAATCCTCTGGGCTTGCTCGGGGCGGGTCTCTGAGGCCCCAGATCCCACAGGGAGAGGCGGCCACGGCCTTGCAGTGGTAGGAGAGCGAGGGAAGCTCTGACACGCGGCTGCTCGCCGGCACCGAGGGACAAGAAGTCCTGGTGTCCCGGGGAGGCGAGGGGCGCGGAGACGCCGCCATCGCTATTTCCTCCACGCTGGCGACTCCCTGTGACCCCACCCTACCCTCAGGGCTGTGCCAGAGGCACAAGAGGGAATGACTGTGCTTTTACAAACTCTCAAATCCACTGAGCTGGTTCGGGCGGGTCTCTGAGGCCCCAGGCCCCAAGGCGAGAGACGGCATGGCCTTCCAGCGGTCAGAAAGCGAGGGAAGCTCTGGTGCTCGGCTGCTCGCCAGCACTGGGGGATGCAAAGTCCTGGAGTCCTGGATAGGCAAGGGGCCGCTGAGTCTCCGCCCCGGTGACTCCCTGTGACCCCGCCCTACGCAATTTACATTCCCATCTGGGCTGTGCCAGACTCACAAGTAGAAACGCCTTTGCTTTTGCAAACTTTCAAATCCACTGAGCTGGTTCAGGCGGGATCATGAAGCACCAGACCCTACGGGGAGAGGCAGCACGGCCTTGCAGCCATCAGAAAGCGAGGGAGACTCTGTTGCACAGCTGCTCGCCGGCACTGGGGGACACAAAGCCCTGGCAGAGAGTCAAGGGGCCGCGGAGACTCAGCCAGTGCTATTTGCTCCGCCATGGCAACTCCCTGAGTCTCAGCCCTAATCAATTTACATCCCCATCCAAACTGTGCCAGGTGCACAAAAAGACCCACCTGCGCTTTTGCAACCTATCCCAACAAATTGCAGACTTCAACTGCTCGCAGCCATGAGAGACACACTCAAGAAGCAGACCCAGGAGAACCAGGATGGCGGCATAAGGAAGAGACCTGTGCGTGCTACCTCACACAACAACATCGAAACTACCAAATATCAGACAAACACCTATCATACAGAACCATGGGAAAGTTGGCCCAGTGGAAGCTCTACAACTGGAAGGAGAGAAAGAACATTGAGACTGAGTAGGATATGACACCAAGTACAGAGCCCAACCCAACAAACTGCAGATTTCAACTCCTCGCATAGAAAGAAGCACATTGAGACTGAGTAGGATGTGCAGAGGCACCAAGTACAGAGCCCATCCCAGCAGGCTGCAGATTTCAGCTCCTTGCATCTGGGAGGGACGCAATCGGGGGGCAGAGTCGGGTCCGGGGCCGGCCAGGGCTGGGCCTGACTCGGCCGGCACTGTGGAACTGCTGTACCAGCAAGCGCACAAACATGCCCACTGGTCCCAGTCTCTTGTGGGGTGCTGGGGGACAGCAGACAGGCAGTCTGTGCACTTGGTGGAGGGCAGGAGTGCTGGATGTTCAACCACTAGGAACGCCTGGAGATTTTGTCTAGTGGGGAGCCGCCGGCAGGGGACAGAGGGCCAAACTTCCTGTTTCCCCGGTAAGGCTGGGATGGCCTCGGTGAGGTCGGGATGGCCCCGGTGAGGTTGAAACGGTCCCGGTGTGGTAGGGACGACCCAGGTCAGGTCGAAACGGCCCCGGTGTGGTAGGGACGACCCCGGTGAGGTTGAAACAGCCCCCGTGAGGTAGGGACGACCCCAGTCAGGTCGAAACGGCCCCGGTGTGGTAGGGACAACCCCAGTCAGGTTGAAACAGCCCCGGTGTGGTAGGGACAACCCCGGCCAGGTTGAAACAGCCCCGGTGTGGTAGGGACAACCCCGGTGAGGTTGAAACAGCCCCCGTGAGGTAGGGACGACCCTGGTCAGGTCGAAACGGCCCCGGTGTGGTAGGGACAACCCCGGTCAGGTTGAAACGGCCCCCGTGAGGTAGGGATGACCCCGGTGAGGTTGAAACGGCCCCCGTGAGGTAGGGACAACCCTGGTCAGGTTGAAACGGCCCCGGTGTGGTAGGAACGACCCCGGTGAGGTTGAAACAGTCCCCGTGAGGTAGGGACGACCCGGGTCAGGTCGAAACGGCCCCGGTGTGGTAGGGACAACCCCGGTCAGGTTGAAACGGCCCCCGTGAGGTAGGGACAACCCCGGTGAGGTTGAAACAGCCCCCGTGAGGTAGGGACGACCCTGGTCAGGTCGAAACGGCCCCGGTGTGGTAGGGACAACCCCGGTCAGGTTGAAACGGCCCCGGTGTGGTAGGGACGACCCCGGTGAGGTTGAAACAGCCCCCGTGAGGTAGGGACGACCCTGGTCAGGTTGAAACGGCCCCGGTGTGGTAGGGACGACCCCGGTGAGGTTGAAACGGCCCCCGTGAGGTAGGGACAACCCTGGTCAGGTTGAAACGGCCCCGGTGTGGTAGGGACGACCCCGGTGAGGTTGAAACAGTCCCCGTGAGGTAGGGACGACCCGGGTCAGGTCGAAACGGCCCCGGTGTGGTAGGGACAACCCCGGTCAGGTTGAAACGGCCCCCGTGAGGTAGGGACAACCCCGGTGAGGTTGAAACAACCCCCGTGAGGTAGGGACGACCCTGGTCAGGTCGAAACGGCCCCGGTGTGGTAGGGACAACCCCGGTCAGGTTGAAACAGCCCTGGTGTGGTAGGGACAACCCCGGTCAGGTTGAAACGGCCCCGGTGTGGTAGGGACGACCCCGGTGAGGTTGAAACGGCCCCCGTGAGGTAGGGACGACCCCAGTCAGGTCGAAACGGCCCCGGTGTGGTAGGGACGACTCCGGTGAGGTTGAAACGGCCCCCGTGAGGTAGGGACGACCCCAGTCAGGTCGAAACGGCCCCGGTGTGGTAGGGACAACCCCGGTCAGGTTGAAACAGCCCCAGTGTGGTAGGGACAACCCCGGTGAGGTTGAAACGGCCCCCGTGAGGTAGGGACAACCCCGGTGAGGTTGAAACGGCCCCCGTGAGGTAGGGACGACCCCGGTGAGGTTGAAACGGCCCCCGTGAGGTAGGGACGACCCCGGTGAGGTTGAAATGGCCCCCGTTAGGTAGGGACGGCCCCGGTGAGGTTGAAACAGCCCTGGTGAGGCTCAGACGGCCCTGGTGAGGTTGAGACTACTCCAGTGAGGTTGGGACAAATAAAGGGGACCAGTATGGACTGATGAACAGGGGTAGATACAGAAGCAGAGCAACATTGAACAGAATGTTAAACTACAGTGGGAAGCCTGGGGAGGGTTGGGGGGGGGATTAAGAGACCAACTGAAGGACTTATATGCATGCATATAAGATTAACCAATGGACACAAGACACGGGGCGGGGGGGGGGGGGCGGGGGGCAGGAGCCGGGGGAATATCAAGGGGGGGAAAAAAGGAGACATATGTAATACTCTTTGTAATACTTTAAGAAATAAAAATTATTAAAATAATAAAAAAAAAACAAAAACCATTAACATCCCTGTGTTAACATCTTGCCTTCAACATATAAGATGAAAAAGAGGTGGTTTCTTTTAATTCATAGTGCTTTAAGGCGGCCATTTTCAACCAGTGTGCCACCAGAATTTTCAAAACATGCAATATCTGATTATTCAGTATTTAGGCGCATTGTGTAGTCCAGTAAAAGAGGCACTGACCTCTTTTCCTTTATATTGTCAAATAAAAAATTACAACAGCCAACACAACAATAGGCAACCAACAATTATATGTTTGTTCATTTTTGTCAACACACCAAAAAATACTTTTCAGTGTGCTGCAGAATTTTAGTAATTAGTTTATGTGTGCCATGAGATGAAAAAGATTTAAAAATCACTGCTCTAAGCAATCCATGCATTTGTGTCTTGGCTAAAAATGTCTTCCAAAACAACCATCTAAGAAATCTTCTTCCAATGTAGTCCCTATTATGTTAAAAAAAAAAAAAAATCAAACCTTTGCATCAAATATTTACCTGAGTTTAGCTATGTGAATCACTGAGGCATAACATCGTACATTATTCATCTATTGAACGTAACTTGGGAAGGGTCTCAATGACCCAAAGATAAATTGTTCTTGTTGCTTAGAAGAAAAAAAACAGTATGCTACCTAAATATTTAGGACAAAACAATATACTTCACAAAATGTTCCATTGCGTTCTTTCTGTCCTAATTTTACCAGATAAAGTTGATTTACTGAGTGAAGAACAAAGCAGCTTGCTGCTTTTCTCCCCCACAATGATACACAAGCCTAGACACAGTTATTTTGTAGTTTTCAAGTTTTGTACATTTTGGCAAAATGGAACACAGGGAAACATTTATTTATGCCATTTCAAAGATATCTAATATTTAGTTTTCTATATTCAATGGAGATTGACTTGTTTTATGACATGCATTGAATAGCAAAGTAATACTAAATTTTTTATTATTTTAATAGATCCACTTTTTTAAACTTTGGGAATTTATTATATATTGAGTTTTTTAAGTGTACCTTGTATCAGATTAATTATTCATCTTATAAGTATTAAGGATCTGCTACCTTCTAAGTAGGAAGAACTAAGAAGAAAAGAAGAAAACTATAGTCTTTGTCTCACAGAGTCTCCATACTACCAGTGGCTAAAGACCAACTCTTCCCTTTTCCATTGTCTAGTTTGGTTAATGCTGGGTCTTTTTAGTAAAGGAAATGCTGAGAAAGAAGTCATAGAAAATGGGTACTGCCAGGGAGAATATTTGGCCATCTACTTATTTTAAAAAAAAAGAGAGAAATAAGACACATCTTTTAATGAAATAAGCTATTATCAATATGTAGAAAACATAATGCATTTTGTTCACAGCTTTTCTTATAACAGGTTTCTTTCAAAGGCAAGGTGTATTTTTACACTAGTGAATCTATTTTAAAATCAGTAAATGCTGAGTTTCAAAAAAAAAAAAAAAAGCCCACCCTGAAAAATGCCTAATTCACAGATGGACATTATAGAAGGGGGCAAAGTTGGTTAGAATCAGAAGACATTCAGCATTTTCTAAATGCCTGCCAGTTCACCACTCTCCTCAGGAGGAAAGGTGAAGCCTGGCTTGCATTTTCTCTTACTGTAAACATTGGTGCATTCATTTTCTAAACATAAAATAATAATGATTTATAATAGCATCTACTTCAAGTATAGAATTATTGACTAGAATTATGTTACTAATGGAATGTAAGATACTTTCACTTACTATTCATGGTAATACACAGTTTCGGCTCTAGGCAAAATTGTTAAATAGGCAAAACTTATATTTGGTGCCTTCCCCTTCAGTAGAAATTTTCCCTAATGGGGAAAGCTAGATCCATACTTGCTAAGGAGTTTACAGCTAATGCAGCAAAATATTCAGTATTTTGTATCCAGTATCTTACTTTATTTGCACAGTAATAATGAATTTTTGACATTCCAGGGAAAAAAATTACTCTAAATTTGAGATTTCAGGTTGCAATGGCCAGCCAGCGAAGGGGTGTCTGGTCCAGAAGAGCCCCATGCACACCTTTAATCATCTGCCATGTTTCTCTGTCAATGTGGAAGCTGACTCTTGTAAAAGCAGCAAAGCACTCAATTTTAAGCATAAATCTAGCTATTACTTATAAGTGTCTATTAGACCATTTTAATTCAACATTATACAATAGCACTTTGCAAAATGCTACACAATCTCATTATGAATGCAGAGCATTCATGTTCTCTATGCTTTTCCAAAATAC
This sequence comes from Myotis yumanensis, assembly GCF_028538775.1. Taxonomy (NCBI): domain Eukaryota; kingdom Metazoa; phylum Chordata; class Mammalia; order Chiroptera; family Vespertilionidae; genus Myotis; species Myotis yumanensis. Next base: position 108,441,302 of record NW_027223752.1, read on the forward strand.
AGATAGCAAGACACTTAAACATACTATTCTTTGTTTATCTAAAGAAAATTTCCATGAAATAAGGAAGAGAAGGAACTGTAGACTCCAGAAAACTTCACTGGTCTCCTTACCTACCTTATCTACAAGTCAACTCTCCATTTTCTGAATCATTCCTGGAGAGAAAAAAAGAGTACAATGGAATGGATTTTGAACTAAGAATCAAAGTTCCAAAAGTTAAAGTCATGGACCTGCCACTGTGAGATTTGAGCAAATCACATCTTTTTGGACTTTAGATTCTTATCTACATAAACAATTAGATTTCAGAAATCCCTATCAGCACTAAAAGCATCTTGAATTTAAGAACACAATAATAGACAAGCATAAATAATTATCCAATTGAAACCCCAACTTAGAATGATAAAATAGGGCTTTAAATATTTTAATTACATGGAAAAATGAATGGCTTTCTTATTTCCTCTTCCATGTAGTCATACTTGAATTTATCACAGCCTTCTAGTTATGATTCATTAAGAAGGGAAAATAGTGTTCTTCCTGATGTAGTGAAGGGCTCATTTTAAATGTAATTCAGTTCAAAGTTGCCTTTTCTGTGTGGGTGAATTTACATAACTGATTCCAGAAAGAGGATTACAGATTAGGGAAGATAATAGCATTTCTAATAATCAATGTGTCTGTTAGTCTTGGTCTATTTCATACAGATCTGTATTTATTTATTCTGTAGTCAAATACAGGGTGGGCAAAAGTAGGTTTACAGTTTTAAGTATGCAAAACACAGAGTTTATTCTTGTATAATTATTGTATTATTTTCCATATGAACAACTGTAAACCTACTTTTGCCCTACCCTGTATAAACCAAAATGAGACAGAGAGCTGAACATCAAATTTGGTTTGTACACTGCAGCAGGGGAAGCCCTGCCAATAGCAGAGCTTAGCCTTGTTTTTATAAATTGCTTAATAACACTTAAGTAGCTTTTGAGAAATTGGATTTTCCCCACTTCTCCTCAGGCAGGAACCAGAAACAGGAAAAGCTCTAAATATGGTTAACAGAACCCTTTCCTTCAGATTATTTCCTGAAACTGAATATAAGTCATAGGCCAGATTGGTTCCTTTATTTTTATTTAACATTATCTTCAGATGAACACTTTTTAATAATAGACTACTCTTTGAGTCTCTGATTTAAGTAGAGACTATTGATTGACTAGTTAGAACTTCCATACTTCATGAATTGTTCTCTAGAGGTAATGAAATGAAGAAATCAATGCTCTTATTTGTGTTTATATTCAGTCTACAGAGTGAGTTGGATTTTCAAACACCAGAGACAAAAGGCTATTTTAGAATGCCATTAGCTAAGGAATAAAATTTTAAAAGGACTACTCATATCAAAGCAAATATTGCTCAAAATATTATTAAATATTCTAAAACAAGTGATTAATGTGAAGAGAACCAACCCTCAATCCTTAGGTTTGGCTTGCTTTAAAACAGAAATTGTCATATTCATCATCATTCCCTTGCCACTTAATATCTGCAAAGCAAAGTCATCTGATGAGTAAGAGCATGGGCTTGGAATCACATAGAACTGGTTTTTCCTGGATGTGTGGCCAGGAACAGGTGGCTTAGTTTTTCTAAATCTTAGTTTCTTTTTCTATACAATGAAATAATAGTAATTCTTCCTCCTAGGATTCTAAGGAGGATTAAATAGGTAATTTATAACATGAAGTTTGGTTTATGAACCACAACATAATAAATGGTAGCATTATATTACTATTATTATTATTATTATTATTATTATTATTACTACTACTACTACTACTACTACAATATTTATTTACTCAATAAATGTTGATGGGATAAACTTGGGGAACAAGTTTTCAGAGGTCTGGGGCTTGCTGTCCTGGCCCTGATGTCTCTCCCATATCCCATCCTCACCCCAATACATCAGCTTCAAGTATTTAGAACTTGGTAGTTCAAACCAAGGCCCCTGCCTATTCCATTGGACCTTTGGTGTTAGCAAATGGTATACATTCCTCCAACCACATTCAGCCTACTAAGCACTTTTCTATACTCAGCTCATAAAACTTGTGAATAAGAAGTTTTGGGACACTCATGTAGTCAAATGTTATAAGAAAGTAGGCACAAAATATAATGGGAGCTTAGAGGACAGAAAATTATTTTAAATGGAGGTGAGTTGAATTATATATTAAAGAAGTAAAATTTGAGCTGGCTTCATTTTTATTGAGGTATAACTGCCATAATATTATATTACTTTCAGGTGTATAACATAATGATTTGATATTTGCATATATTGCTAAATGATTATCATAACGTCTACTTAATACCTGTCACCACCCATAGTTATAAATTATTATTTCTTGTGTGAGCTGGATCTGGACAGCTAATCTAGTGGACATTTATTGTTTTCCTTCCCAGCATCCATCCTAATGCCAGTATTCTTGATCCGGCATCTACAAGGGTTCAGAAATCTGGAGAAGGGCTGTGCGTAAATTAATCAAGAGTCCAGAGATGAAACATAATTTTGAAAGGCATTATAGGGAGTCAGAGAAGACTTAGCTTAAGGAACTAAGTTCTCCTTGTCTCAGAACTCCTTGCTTTTTATTAACACAATTTGTCCTAAGGCAAGGTGGAGATATACACATCAAAGGGTAGGGATTGGTACAGAATCCATTGTTAGAATGGGGAATTGCCTACAGCTGTTCAGGTATTTGGCCAACAGGGGGCAATAACATGTAGACTGAGATGCCCTTAGCTGTCTGGCAGCAAGCAATCATCCTTTTCAGGTTTGGGGAAATGCACTCAGCCATTCCCAACAGGTGATAAGATATGTGACTCAGCTCTTGTTGAGTCCCCAAGTTCCATCAACCTTTTGATGAAACTCTTGCAATTATGACATGCTGAAATTGGCTTCTGGCATCCCTTTCTTCCTATAACATCTCTAGGCTCTTGGGGAATCCAGCTTTTTCCACTCTTAGTCACTGTGGTCTGGGTGGTCTTCAACCTCCTGCTCCACAGATGGATCATGTGACCAATGCTTGAGCCATTACTTTGCATCCTCTTAGATAAAATTGGCTCCAGGGTAACATCACCTAGAATGAACCAATCAGAGTGAATATAGAACTTTTTCAGGGGTTATGGAAAAAGAATCTTCAGCTTTTCACTGGCTTTAGTACTGTGAAGATACAGGGCTGGAATTGTGCATTGTTGGTAGGAATGCAGACTGGTGCAGCCACTGTGGAAAACAGTACTGAGTTTCCTCAAAAAATTAAAAATAGAACTGCCTTTTGGCCCAGTGATCCCACTTCTGGGTATATATCCAAACACAAGATCTTTTAAATGCTGGTTTTAGCTCTTAAGTTAAACATCCTATATAATAAAGATGTAATATGCAAATTAACCCTCATGCCCTCATAAGATGGCTGCCTATGACCAGGCCGGCAGGGGGGTTAGTGAGGGACAATCAAACAACTGAAAAAGCAGGCTGCGTGGGATGACCAGGCAAGCAGGGAGGTTAGTGAGGGATGACCAAATGACTGAACAGCAGGCTGCATGGGGGGCAGTGAGGGGTGACCAGGCTGTCAGAGGGGGGCAGTTGGGGGTGACCAGGCCAGCAGGGGGGCAGTAAGAGGTGACCAGGCCAGCAGGGGGGCAGTTAGGAGTGACCAGGCCAGCAGGGAGGGAGCAGTTGGGGGCAACCTGGCTGGCAGCAGGGGGCAGTTAGAGGTAACCAGGCCGACAGGGGGGCAGTTAGGAGCGATCAGGCTGGCACACAGAGGCAATGAGGGGTGATCAGTCTAGCGGGGGAGGGGGGGGGGAGGCAGTTAGGGGCAACCAGGCAAGCAGGTGAGCGATTAGGAGCCAGTGGTCCAGGACTGTGAGAGGGATGTCTGACTGCCGGTTTAGGCCTGATCCCGGCAGTCGGACATCCCCCGAGGGGTCCTGGATTGGAGAGGGTGCAGTCTGGGCTGAGGGGAACCCCCCCCCCGCCCCCGCATGAATTTCATGCACCGGGCCTCTAGTTTCATCATAAAAGTGTATTTATTTTCCATTCCATCATGGCTTACATTGGTTTATGAACTCATTTGACCAATAACAACCTCTAACACATTTCCTTTAGTTTCATTACAAATCATTACAATCTTTCTGAATGACATTTCTCCACAACTGATAACTCTGTACATGGTGTTTTACAGGTGCTTTCTTCTCTTACATCTACTAGCATGGGATATATGCATAAATATTTGAACAAGAGGTTGACAAATCAAAATCTAGAAATTTATTGTTTCAATGTCATCATAACCACCCTGTTAACTTAGCTCTAAAATCTTTAGATTTCTGAAATGCTATTTTTTATTCTTTACATTACTGCAAGTACAAGAGATCATTCTATTAATATCCTCTGTTAACAATTTTAGTATTGTAATTGTTATCAGTTTAAATTACTAGAAATGTTCCAATGAGAAGAGAAAATGAGAATTTTATAGGAAGTTTTGTGGTATTATTATTTTTATAAATTGTCTACAAGGTAGTAAAATATATACCTAATGTTTCTATTTCAATCAGAAATAAAAGTTTACTCTTATGACTGCATGTCAGTATTTCTTAGTACAGTCAGCTTTACCGAATTTTATTTTATTTAAAATCATCTTATCTTACAAGTAAAAGTGGCAGCTCTGAGTAAAACAATGACTATTATTTGAGTAGGAGCAGTAATTTTTTTCTTTTTCATTCAGTAGTAAAGATCAGAGAAAATTTAAATTATAAAATAAAACTGCCATTAAAGTAGAAATGAGTTATAGAAAGAAAATAGATAAACAAGATGAATATGAATACTTTAAAAAATAAAAAACAAGTAATGATTAACATAAATAACAAATACTTTGCATTTTCAAAATACCTTATATTTAGAAATCTAAGAATTGAAGGCAATGAGCAAATAATGACAATGCATGGGAAGAAAGACAAAAGAAGATAGCATGCCCTTTAACCATTAGCAAAGGAAAATAGAGTTTTAAAAGAAAATAAAAATTCAAGAAATTACTTCTGCCTCACTCTTCAGTCTTTGACGTTCTTCTGAGAAATGAGTTTTCTTTGAAGATGCTTTGCTCTCAGTGGGTTTTCTATACACCACAAATTCCCTTGGATGGTAGAATAAGATAGTGTGTTATGGTAGTGTGTGTGTTTTAGAAGGAATATATTCCTTTCTTGCTCTGCTTCATTTCTCCCCCTGCTATGGCTTCTGAGTGGAGAGCAAAGACAGAATGGGAAGGCAAGAATTGAAATTCTTCAGCCAACCATGAGTCCTCTGAAAACCTCACACCAAACTCATCTGCAACCAGACAGGAGATTTGGAAACTACAGTTCTTATTGGTGTGCCAAGTGGTAACTCCATAATAACTCAATTATTGTAGTGGCACAATTTCCCTGCATATGTGAAGACATACCTTTATGACTAGAATAAACCGTGGCTTTATTTTCCCCCACCAACTAAAAATTTTAGAAAAACTTTAACCCCACCCTAATTTAAAAACAAAACAAAAAAAACAGCAATCTGTGTGTTTTTTTAAATATCAAAATCCCCATCAAGATTATAGAAATCTTATCTATTTTTTCAGGATATATACACCTTCAAGGGAAAGAAAAACATGTTAAAGGAAACAGTTCTCAGAACAAAGCTAATACTGTTTATGGGCATTCTGACCACATATCGCACATGCTTGGTCTGTCTCGTTCCCTCTGCCAGCATGACAGAGCTGGTGCCAAGAGGCCTGCTCTCAGGCAATGTATCAGACTTAAGAGGCAGATTTCTCATTTCTAGGCTTGGGAAAGTCACTTAACTTATCGAGGCTTCAATTTCCTCATCTGTAAAATGGGAATTAAGTATGGTAATGTGGCCTGGCACATAGTCAGTGTTCAGCAACTGTTCTATATAAATTGTTAATTCTAGCCAGTGATCATTAAGAAAAATGAAGGGAAAAGAGGGCTATAAGTAATTGACAGGCAAGTCTGTTTTAGAAATAATAATTTTTAGCTCACAACACATTTAAATTTTATGAGTAGGTGATGTCCCTCAGCACAAAATGTAATTATTGGACTGCAGTATCAGGTAGAAGAGGGTATGAGGATAGCAATAGTTAGAATTTGACCTTGCTTTCTTAACCTCATTATAAAGTCTTCTGCACAGGAAAAAAAAAAAAAACAATAAAAAAATGAAAAGACAACCTACAGAATGGGAAAAATATTTGTAAATCATGTATCTGATATTGGGTTAATATTAAATATACATTAAAAATGTATGCAGCCCAGCCGGCATGGCTCAGTGGTTGAACGTTGACCTATGAACCAGGAGGTCACAGTTTGATTCCTGGTCAGGACACATGTCTGGGTTGTGGGCTTGATCCCCAATTGGGGGTGTGCAAGAGGCAGTCCATCAATGATTCTCTGAAATCAATAAAAATGTTTATAAAAATAAAAATAATATATGCAAATCTATAGGAGGAAAAAAAAAGGAAAACAAACGAGCAGATTAAAAATAGGCAGAGGGACTGAAAAAAGAAAAAGACATTCCCAAAGAAGACATGCAGATGGCCAATAGGTACATGTCACATCACTAGTCAGTAAGGAAATGCAAACCAAAACCACAATAGGCTATCACCTCACACTTACTAAAATGGCTATTATCAAAAAGATAAGAGATAGCAAGTGTTGGAGAGAATGTAGAGAAAAGGGAACCCTTGTGCACTATTGGTGGGAATATAAATTGGTGAAGCTTTTATGGAAAACAATATGGAAGTTCTCCCAATGATTAAAAATTGAACTATAAGATGACCCAGTAATTCTACTTCTGGGTGGATATTCAAAGAAAGTGAAAACAGGATCTCAAAGAAATACCTATACCTATCCCCCATGTTTATTGCAGCATTATTGACAATAGTCAATATAGAAGCAATCTAAGTGCCTATCAGCAGACGAATGGATAAAGAAGATGTGATATTCTTTTGTATGTGTAAGTATACACACATTGGAATATTATTTGGCCATAAAAATAAGGAAATCTTGTCAATTGCAACAATATGGAAGGAACTGGAGGGTGTTATGCTAAGTAAAATAAGCCAAAAGAGAAAGACAAATATTGTATGATATCATTTATATGTAGAATCCGAAAAAAGCTGAACTCAGAAACAGAGAATAAAATAGTGGTTACCAGGTTCTGGATCGGGGGAAGAATAGGGAGATGTTGATCAAAGGGTACAAAATTCCAGTTGTATGATGAATAAGTTCTGGAGATCTAATGTACAGCACCATGATTATAGTTAATAATACTGTATTGCATCCTTGAAAGTTGCTAAGAGGTTAGATCTTAAATGTTCTCACCACAAAAAATAAATGAAAATTATGTGAAACTAGAGGCCCGGTGCACGAAATTCGTGCACTGGGGGGTGGGGTTCCCTCAGCCCATCCTGCCCCTCTCACAGTCTGGGAGCCCTCAATGGATGTCCTACTGACAGCCACAGTCTGGCAGCAGAGGCTTGGAGCAGGCGTCCTGTGTGTGTGTGTTTGTGTGTGTGTGTGTGTGTTTGTGTGAGTGTGTGCGTCTGCTGGGGGCCTGCCCCCAGCCACACCATGGAGGCTTGGAGCAGGAGCCCCTCTGTGTTGATTTCTCAGGCTCCTGGCCTCCACTGCATGTTTTTCTCTCCCTTGAGCTGTGGCCAGGGTCAGGTGCTGCCTGCAGGCTGCGCTTTCCTGCTCATGGATCACTGGATCACTGCAGAGACCAGGGGCAGACCCTGATGGGTGCTGCCTGTGGGGAACTTTCCTGCTCTGGGATCTCCATGGCAATCCCAAGAGCAGACCCACCTGGGGGCCGGCCGCCCTCTGCACTTGCCTGCTCTGGGATCGCCATGGGGTCTCAGCTGGCAGCGGGGCTTAGGCAGCACACTGGGGTCCCGGCTGGGGCGGGGCTTAGGTGACACGATTGCGCCGCCTAAGCCTGGCAGCCCAGGGCTGCACACGGGCCCGGATGGCGTCTGGTGCTGGCCAGTCCTGCCTGTGGTATGCAAATTAGCTGCCGGCTAATTTGCATATGGCGCTGATTAGCCAATGGGAAGTGTAGCGAAGGTACGGTCAATTAACCTTTTTGTCTTTTATTAGATAGGATGATAAACGTGGTGGTAACCATTTTGCAATATATATGTATATCCAATTAACATTATACACTTTAAACTCACACAATGTTATAGGTCAATAAAGCTGGGGAGAAGGAACTATGAGTTCATCTCTCAGACACTTTAATGCCTATGAAAGGCTGAGTTTAGAAGCAACATTATCTCTTCCAGAATAGAAGGGGCCTAAGAGAAACTCCACTGAGAAAAGTATAAGAATTGTATGCGTTCGCCCTAGCCAGTTTGGTTCAGTGGATAAGAACCTCAGCCTGGGAACTGAAAGGTCCCAGGTTCGATTCTGGTCAAGGGCACATGCCCGGGTTGTGGGCTCGATCCCCAGTGGGGGACTTTCAGGAGGCAGCCGATCCATGATTCTCTCTCATCATGGATGTTTCTATCTCTCTCTCCCTCTTCCTTCCTCTGTGAAATCAATAAAAATACATTTTTTTAAAAAGAATTGCATGCGTTTAACTCGTCTCTCTCACATATCTGTGCAACCTTGGGCATGTCACTTAATCATTTTTTTCTTAATCCTCACCCAAGGATATGTTTTCATCACTTGAGAGAGAAAGGAAGTGTGAGAGAGAAACATCTATCAGTTGCTTCCCATAGGCACCCCAAGCGGGGATAGAACCTGCAACCTCAGCATATGCCCCAGCTGGGAATCAAACTGTAACCTTTTGGTGCATGAGACAATGCTGCAACTGATTTAGCCACCCAGCCAGGGCTTAATCCTTTATAAGCAAGCCTCTGCTTTCATTATCTGTAAAATGGTGATTTTTAGCAGGGTCTACTTCATTGGTTGTCTCAAAGGGTAATATAAACTCTAATGCTTGGCAAATGACAGGCTTAAAATAAATATTGGGTGTTGTTGATATTATTGCTTCCCTCCCAAATTAAAAGTTAGATATACTTAGAAAACATTTCCATAAAAAGGTCAGTTTAAGTATGCTGATCTTCACCCCATGCCCACTTATTCCTGAACCTACTACAGCAGAAGCTCTCTAGTCAAAAGGCAGGACTACTTTCAAATGAGAGATAAATTGCCTGGTCTATAATCTGAGCAAGGCGTGAGCTCCTGGCTGTGGTTATGAAAGATACTCATCCTGTACTCATTCCACCTGACACTGCACCCCCCTCACTCCAGATCCTTTCCCTTTCTTGCTGGCACGGTGACTAGGATGAGCCAATGGCTGGTAATATCTGGAGCCACCATTACTTCAAAGTGAAAAGGGAGGAGCATGCTGCAGCTGGAAGCTGTGTTATTTTTGAGCAGATGACTAGAGTCCAGAGGCGATAATCATTTCAAACTGGCCAGGAGAGGGAGGATGAGAGAACTATAATAATGTTAGTCAGGTAGCAATTCCTACCTTATCAGCTCCAGCAGATGCTAACATGTACTACACCAGAGGGTAGGATAAAAATGGAATTAGAAAGGGACTACCTTCAGGAGATACCATGTCCCAAATTCAATATGCAATTATAATATAGATAACATGGAAAAACAGATAATAAATACAGCTTTTTTTAAATAAATTCAAACATGACCTTCAAAGAGCTTTTCCCTTAGAAACACAAATGAAAAGCCCTAAATCTTTGAAAGAGCGGGTTCAAACAATAAGCACCCTCCCTTGTCCCCCACTCCCGAGTTCTTCTCATTAATGGCATTGTAGTGTGCTTTTATCACATATTGTAAAGTTCTTTATCACATTGGAAAGATGCTTTCTTTACCATATTTTATCTAACTCCAAAGGTATCTTATCAATATTCACTAGGCAAGTGTATGAGTATTTCTAAATGACAGCACAGAACAGTATATGATAAACGGGAACATTGCTGCCACTCTGTTCAGCAGGCGAGATAAAGAGAATGTGGCCAGCCAGAAAAATCAGTAGGGCTTGGCTGAAGTGTCAGAACCATCTGTAATGTGGCAGGGCATGAGGCATCACTGAGCCAGGGACCCTCCTCAAGATGAAGGAGACCAAGCAGAACAAGGTCAGAGTGGCCAAAGTTGTCTGCACAGGTGGTTTCTAACTGCAGCCAAGTGGATGCCATTTGTTGTCCTTGAGAGGCGAGGGGGGCTCTGCATTAAACTGTTCTCTCCTAAAGCCATGTTTTATGTGTGCCAGGGCCAGAGCATTTTAATCAAAGTGAAGTACGTGCATTGGCCTCTTAAGGATCAGGCAAGCTCTTCCCGCCATGACTTTGAAACACACTTTTTCTACTGCATAACAGTCTGTAAATCACATAGAAAATCCTGGAAGGACAGAATCTTCTCCAGTGTCCTTGATGTCTCAATCACTCCCTTTTCCCTGTCCTTTATCTTTGCTTTCCGTTCTGAAATGGATCATTTGTGGCGTGTGTAGAAAACTTCCCATGGGATAAGCAGGGTAAACATGCAGCTTTCTCAAACAAGCTCTCAAGTATTCTACTGCTTTACTACTTTTCAAGACTACTGTGAAATATAATTTTTAAACAAAATTATAGGAATGGTCTGGTTTAAAAAGTCTGTTACACAAAGAAATTAAATTCTACCAAATATAACAAGATATGCACATTTCCATTTCTGATATTAAAATGCAGAAAGCATTCTCTGATTAATAAAATGCATAAATTTGACCTGTAAAAAAATAATAAGGATTTGATCCTAATGATTAATTGATCCAAAATCACATGAAGTGATACTGTTCAGAAAACTTCCTGATCTTATGAGTTGAGTGCCTGTAGACCAGGTACAAAACCACACAAAAAGTTGTAATGTTCCAGATGACCTAGTAGGCAGGTCAACAATCCTAATAGACACCATGATCCATTTTGCTGGACAGAGAAAACACAATTCACAAGCAATTGAGAGGAAATTATTTCCTCTCTGGGGCAGTTGAACTAGCATAACAAAATCATGAATGCTGTGATGGGGTCAGCTTAGTTGTTTCAAAAATAATGCTAATGATGTCAGGTTTGCAGGTCAAACCCCATATGGGATCATTATCTTTGAAGACAGAGAAATGGTGAAATGGAGAAAAGGGCCAGGGTGGCTTCAGAAATACACGTCTCTGGTGGAATGAGAACCCAACACCAAAGCTTCACCAAAACCCATCAGAATTTCTGGAAACACATTTGAAAGGACAACATCTCGCCACCTAATTATGCCAAATAAGTATTATCCCGTGGCTTAATAAGGAAAATGAGAAACCTCAAGTAAGCCTTTTCTGTACGCATAAACAGAAGAACAATTTACTCTTTCAGCATCTTAATGACTACCTGCTACATACCTTGACAGGGTGACTTCCTCAAAGGACTCAACCTGGCAAACCTCATTCTGTGCTCATTGAACCACCTTGTCCATCCCACCCAATTCTTCTGACTCATTGGGTCACATTTGAATTCTGTTTCCACATTATTCTAGTCCCTTCCAAACATATGTGATTGTTTACTCGATGAGCAGGGAAAGCACGTAAGTAGAAGAAGGGTGAATTCTGGGATTCACCTGCTATACAATGAGGTCTCTTAATAATTATCAAGCCTTTTCCTGACCAGATTAGCACAAAGTCAATGACTCTCTTCCTTCTTTCCCACAGTTCTTATCTCTAACATTCACTTAGTACTTACCTTAACTGGTAGAGTTAGTTGTCTGTTTATGTAAACTTATCATGTTTTCAGAATAGACAGTAAACTAATTGACACAAAAGCTGTTAAAATGACATAACATAAGGAATTAATGTCACTTAACTGATTGGGTTATTTTTATAACTCCCCCAACTATACCTGGCGCAATACCTTGTATAGTAACAAATAAATATTTGTTGATTAAATATATGTATGTAAGGTATTTTGTTAAATAGGCAAGACTTTGTTAGTCAACTACCAAGTCAGGGATTTAAATTAAATAATCTTTAAATGACACTTGAGCTTTAATAGTCTATGATTCTCATTCATTAGTTTGCAATCAAATATTATACTAAGGTTTATTTTTGTAGTCTATTTGCTGACAAACTAATAGAGAATGACAGCAAGACTCAGAGAAAATGACTGAGTAAAAAGGTTTTGTTGTTATTGAATGGGAGTTTTCTTTTGCACTTCAGGTGCATCCATTTGATTCAAATTTATAAGGTAATTATAAATTCTTATATTCATTTTGATCACTATTCTCATTGGTACTTTAAAGCAATAAAACTATATTTTTCTAAAATATAATCTGTGATTATGTGTCTTGACTGAAACAAATTTTATCCTACCTAATTAAAAGCAAAGTCAGGGTTCAGTCACTGATTGTTTCCCATGACCTTTTAAAAATCTTACAAAATGAAAAATATTCAAACCATCCTATTGAATTGGCTATTCATGTTACCATCTATCTTTTTATTTTTAAATATATTTTATTGATTTTTTACAGAGAGGAAGGGAGAGGGATAGAGAGTTAGAAGCATCAGTGAGAGAGAAACATTGATCAGCTGCCTCCTGCACACCCCCTACTGGGGATGTGCCCGCAACCAAGGTACATGCCCTTGACCAGAATCGAACCTGGGACCTTTCAGTCCGCAGGCCGATGCTCTATCCACTGAGCCAAACCAGTCAGGGCTTAACATCTATCTTTTATCTGCCAGAGCTAATAGCTCATTCATAGTCAATTCAATAAATATTTACTAAGAGACTATTATAATTCAGGCAAAATACTACACATTTGATTCAAGAAAAAATATAAATTAGGTTACAATTCAGGAGAGATACACAGAATTATACAAGCAGCAGTGACTCAATGGTCATGCTATAGAAAAGAGCAGAATATGTTCCTGACTTCAGGAAGATAAAATAAATAATTTTTAAAAATAGCTATCCCAGCTGAAGTCTGAAGGAGAAATAGCATCTAGCAGGAAGTAATAGTTTGTCAAGCTGGTTTAGAAGGAATTGGTCTAGAGGAGGGAATTGGAGTGAGAAGGGAAGAAAGAACATGTTAGAAGAACAATTTTAAGCTGAACTGGAGCACAAAGGTGTGGAGAGAGATGTGGAGAGAAGAAAGGAAGGGAGGGAGGGCGGAAGAGAAGAAAAAAGGAAGGGAGGAACCAGAGAAACAAGCAGTGACAAGATCATGCCAAGATCTTATGAGCCATATTAAGAAGTTTGGACTTTACCTTTCAGGTGATGGTAAAATACACTGAAGTATCCTAGGATAGAAGAGTACAATGATTAAACACTATGAAGCTGTAATGTACAGGATAAATAGAAGATTGTCAAGACTTGGCATAGGGAGAGCAGATGGAGCATGAGAATATGGTGACCTGGGCCTGGGCAATTATGATGGAAATAAAGAAAAGTGGTCAGTATGTAAAACTTTAGAATATATATATATATATATATATATATATATATATATATATACACATTACATATTAAATCTAAAAAAAAGTGGTCAGGTTCTCAGACATTGAGGAAACATCTACAGGATCAAGTGATTGGTTGAATATGGGGTGAACAGATGGAGAAGTTGAGGATAATGCCCAGGGTTCTGCCTTGGGTAACTGAGTAACTAGCATCACTCACTGCAATTGAAAACAAAGGAAGTGATAGCTTTGTCTGTGTGAAGAAGAGTAGTGGGGAGGGCAAAAGATAACAGATTGAGTATTCATGGTGTTGAGTTCAATATATATACTATGAAACATTCCACTAAAGATGTCTAGTTGGCAATTGACAATGTGGGTCTGCAGATTAGACAAGAGTTCTGACTTGGAGATAGGATCTGGGAGTCATTAATATATAAATGGCAATTGAAGTGATTGGGGGACAGAAACAGGAAAGTAAGAGGGGAAGAGAACAGAAACAAATTAAAAGGGAGCCCACTGCATGGGAGAACACATTTGCCAATGATACATCTGATAAGGAGTTAATTCCCAAAATACATAAAGAATTCATATAACTAAACACCAGGAAGACAAACAATCTAATTAAAAAATGGGCACAGGCCCTGGCCAGTGTGGCTCATTGGTTGGATGTCATCCCGTGCACTGAAAGGTTGTTGGTTCCATTCCCAGTCAGGGCATATGCCCAGGTTGTGGGCATGATCCATGATCCCCCATAAGGGGTGTATAGGAGGCAGCTGATGGATATCTCTCTCTCTCTCTCTCTCTCTCCCCCTTCCTCTCTCTCTCTGAAAATCAATAAAAATAATTTTTTTAATGGGCAAATGACCTGAATAGATACTTCTCCAAAGAGAACATACAGATGGCCAATATATAATAATAAAAGCATAATATGCTAATTAGACCGGACAGCCAAATGACCTTCCAGACGTCATTCCGGATGTCCTTCCGGATGAAGCCACAGTGGCAGGGGCCAAGGCAGAGGTGGTTAGGGGCGATCAGGCAGGCAGGCAGAGCGGTTAGGGGTGATCAGGCAGGCAGACAGAGGCAGTTAGTGGTGATTAGGCAGGCATGCAGAGTGGTTAGGGGCCATCAGGCAGGCAGGTGAGTGGTTAAGGGCGATCAGGCAGCCAGGCAGAGTTGTTAGGGGTGATCAGGCAGGCAGGCAGGTGAGCAGTTAGGAGTCAACAGTCCCGGATTGCAAGAAAGTGCAGGCCAGGCTGAGGGACCCCTCCCCCTGCGCGAATTTTGTGCACCAGGCCTCTATATATATTTGAAATGCTCATCATCATTAATCATCAGAGAGATGCAAATTAAAAGCACAATGAGATATCACCTCATACCTGTCAGAATGACTATCATCAATAAGTCAATAAAAAAGTGCTGGTGACAAGGAAACCCTTGTGCCCTGTTGATTGGAATGCAGACTGGTGCAGCCACTGTGGAAAACAGTCTGAAGTTTCCTCAAAAAGTAAAAACGAAACTGCCTTTTGACCCAACAATCCCACTTCTAAGAATCCTGAAACACCAATCAGAAAGACTATATGAATCCCTATGTTCATAGCAGTGTTATTTACAATAGCCAAGATCTGGAAATAGCTCAAATGCCCATCAGTAGATTGGATAAAAAAGCTGTGGTACATTTACACAATGGAATACTACATGGCTGTTAAAAAAAAAAAAAGAAAGAAAAGAAAAGAAGGAAATCTTACCTTTTGTGACAGCATGGATGTACCTAGAGGTTATTATGCTAAGAAAAATAAGCCAGACAGAGAAAGATAAATACCATATGATCTCACTTATATATGGAATCTAATGAACAAAATAAACTGATGAACAAAATAGAACCAGAGGCATGGATACATGGAACTGATTGACAGAGGTCAGGGGGGAGGCGAGTGGGACATACTGAATGAAAGAAGGGGAGTAGATTAGTCAGAGAACATATATGCATAGTCCATGGACACGGACAATAATGTGTTGATGGCCAGAGGGGGTAGGGTAGGGGCAAGGTAAAGGTGGGAAAAGTGTGGGAATGGGGAACATCTATAATAAAGTCAACAATAAAAAAGAAAGAATCCTAATTAACAGTAATATTTAACAATGGTTGGGGAAGAGGAAGTAAAAAAGGGAACTGAGTGGGAAGAACTGTAGAGTAGAAGGAAAACTGAGTGTCATCTCATAAAAGCAAAGGAAGAGAATGTTTCAAGAAGGAAAAAGATATTAATAGTGCAGAGAGCTGCTAATAGATGAACATTACAATATAGCCATTGGGTTTAAGGACAAAGAGGTAATTTGAGGCCTCCTTGAGAGCAATTTAGTAGGTGATGATTAAAAGCCAAATTGTAGAGGTCTCCTTCCAGACCTCTCCATAGTACTAGAAGCAGTCAACACTGTCTCTCCCACTGTTTTCTCTTGGCATCTGGGTTCTGGCATTCTGCTGGCTTCCCTCTTCCATCCTGGAGGGATCATTTCCTGAGTCCTTTTCTTCCTGCTCACACCCACTGAGCATGAGCGCACTCCAAGGTCTGGTCCACAGCCGGCTCTGCTCCTATTCCCACTCCCTCTCATCTCCCAACCACCTCTACTTCTCACTCTCACTCTCCCCCTCCTCTGCCTCTCTCCTCTCTATCTCCATTTCTCCTCCCTCCCTCTCTATCTCTGACAATTACTAGAGTGCCTGAACCCGCAACCACACTATTGCCTGTGTACTTTGCTTCTGTAACTTCATCAACTGAAAACATATTAAATTTAAGATGATCAAACTGAACTCTTCAGCAACCTGCTCCTTCCCCACCTCCTAATTCTTCTATTCCTTCATTTCCCCATTTTAAAACAGGAGGATAATTTTTTTACTTCTCTTTTGCTTCCTGCATTCAATCTATTGAGAAATCACATCTACCTTATCTCCTCAATTTTGCTCACAACTTTCCCTGCCTTTGAGTGCATACCCACCATTCTACTTTTGGCCATTCTTACTCTTTTTCAACACTAATACAGATTTCTGATCAATCATTTACATTCTGCATCTTGAACATGCTTTATAATTGGGCCTCCCCATTGCCTATTAAAACAAGTACAAACTTCTCTGATGTTCTTTTAGAGCTCTTCATAACATGATTTTTATACAATACCTTTCTAATTTATTGTTCCTTTCTCAGCTATAAGTCCCAAGCAAACTAGACTGCTCACCCTTTAGCAAATTAAAGTTAATTTTTCACTTGGCTTCTGTCCATCATTTTCCTCTCTGGAAAACCTTCCATTCCATGAGGCCCATCTCCAATGCCATCCCTGCCCACTACCAGCAACACACCCTCCCCCTCAATAAAAGTTCTAATAGCATTTTTATGGTACTTTTTTGTGGCACTTACTATTTCTAGTTTAATTACAATTATTTAAGTCTTGAAATTACCACCCTCTACTGTAATCCAACATCTCTATAAGCCAAATCCATGTCTGCTAACCCAGGGCTTTTGGTGGGCAGGGATTGTCTATTGGCCCAAACTAATGAGATTCAATTGCCCATATGTAAGCATTTGTTAATAAGAGTTAATTTTTCCTTTTCTAGTAGAACAGAGGTCCCAAATTGGCAGCTGGAGGCTGAATCTGGTCACAGATGTATTTTGTTGAATCCAGTTATTTTTGTATTGAGTCAACATTTTAAAATGGATTATTTTACATAAAATGCCAGATTATGAGCTTCTTTTAATGTAGAGTATTCTTGCATCAGTGAGTTCATATTTACTTCTGACAGTAAATAACTGGGACCTGCATACTCCCTTTGGATGGAGAGTGTACTCTTCAGTTCATCCCAGCCCCCAGCTCTCCACACAGCCTCCTTGGTGTACCTCCATCTTGATGTTACCAATACATCTCCTACAGGCATTAGAATTTGCAACCCCTGGTCTAAACTCCTTATGAAGGCAGCGTGTAGAATCTATGTTGACCCATGTTTCTAGCTTAGGACTGTTCCTAGAATAAAATTTGAAGTAAACAAACTGGATTATGGTATTCCTTTCCCTTCCTTCAGCGACAGGCCTCAACCACCCCAATACCCCATAAAGTCCTCAGGTCTCCAGCTGAAAAACCATTTTGCATAATGAGCTGTGCTCCTTACTATCAAAATGTACCTGCTTTCTAATGCAAGTTGGATGATTAATATGTGTTCCAATATTAATGAATTAATAGTGATAATATTTCCTGCATGGGTATAATAAGTATGAAAAATCTGTGTCAAGAACAATGAGTATATGCACACACGCACATGCACCATGGCAGATGTCATAAATCAAACATAGTTCTCTTTCCAACTCGGTGCAGATAGGCACTCAGAAATCATCTCAATATAACATTTCAGGAAGCTACCACCAATGGCTTGGAGCTGGCATGAACACAAGTACCCTGCATTCCCTCACATATATCTTCTCTTCAGTCACCCAGCAGGAATGGGTGGTAGATAGAAGAGAAAATCAGATAACATCTACACTAATAAAAGAGAAACATGGTAATTAGCGTACGACCGCTACCCTTCTCATTGGCTAATCAGCATATCCTTATGCAAATTAACTGTCAGCCAAGATGGTGGCCGGCAGCCATGCACTGAAGTGAACAGGGAGGCTTGCTTGCTTCAGTGACTGCAGACTCCAACTTTCCCAGCCTAACTTGCCAGCCTCTCAGCTGCAACTCTAAGCAACTATGTACTATGTTGCAAATAAAAAGCTAAACAAAACCCCAGAAACCAGCGGGACTGAAAGCCAGCCAGACCGCAACATTGTATCGATGTTTCCAGCAGCGAGGCCTCAGAGCTAAAGCTGGCCCAGAATAAAAAAAAAAAGAAAAGAAAACAAGGAGCAGTTGGGAGCTTCAGTCACTCGCCAGGCGGAAAACAGCCCTCAGCCCCTCACCCAGACTGGCCAGGCACCCCAGTGGGGACCCCCACCTTGATCCAGGACACCCTTCAGGACAAACCAGCCAGCCCCTACCCATGCACCAGGCCTTTATCCTATATAGTAAAAGGGTAATATGCCTCCCGGCATCAGGATCAGCGGAGCAGCAAGGCTCCCGGCACCGGGATCATCGTGACAGGGGGCAGCGCCCAAACCCCCTGATTGCCCTGCGGCTCTGTGTGTGACAGGGGGGAGCTCCCCAATCCCCTGATTGCCCTGTGGCTCTGTGTTTGACAGGGTGCAGCACACCAACCCCCTGATCGGCCCTGCTCTGTGGGTGATAGGGTGGCACCCCAACCCCCCTCCACGGGCCTTGCTCTGTGTGTGACAGGGTAGAGCCATAACCTCCCCATTGGCCCTG
The DNA here is from genome assembly GCF_028538775.1 of Myotis yumanensis. Taxonomy (NCBI): domain Eukaryota; kingdom Metazoa; phylum Chordata; class Mammalia; order Chiroptera; family Vespertilionidae; genus Myotis; species Myotis yumanensis. Next base: position 108,460,134 of record NW_027223752.1, read on the forward strand.
CCCTGAGTGTGACAGGGTGCAGCGCCCCAACCTCCTGATCCGCCCTGCTCTGTATGTGACAGGGGGCGGTGCCCCAACTCCCCTATCGGCCCTACTCTGTGAGTGACAGCGGGGAGCTCCCCAACCCTCTGATGGTCCCTGCTCTGTGCGTGACAGGGGGGAGCTCCCCAACCCTCTGATCGACCCTGCTCTGTGTGTGACAGGGTATGGAGCCCCAACCCCCATAATGGGCCCTGCTCTGTGAGTGACAGGGGGCAACGCCCCAACTCCCTGATCGGCCCTGTTCTGTGAGTGACAGGGGGCAGCACCCCAACCCCCTGATCAGCCCTGCTCTGTGCGTGACAGGGGGTGGCGCCACAACCTCCCCATCGACCCTGCCTTGAGTGTGACAGGGGGCGGTGCCCCAACCCCCCAATCGGCCCTACCCTGAGCATGACTGAGGGAGGCATTGCAACCTCCCGATCCGTCCTGCTCTGTGCATGATGGGGCGGCCCCCCAACTCCCCAATTGGCCCTGCTCTGAGCCTGACCAGGGGCTGCACTTAGGGATTGGGCATGCCCTCTGCCACCTAGGAGCAGGCCTAAGCCAGCAGGTCGTTATCTCCCAAGGGGTCCCAGACTGCGAGAGGGCACAGGCCGAGCTGGGGGACCCCCTTCCCCACTCCCCTGAGTGCACAAATTTTTTGTGCTCCAGGCCTCTAGTATAGTAATAATAATAATCATTTTGAAGATGAAAAAGCTGACTGTGAAAAATCTGTCACTTGTTCAACATTGAGTAAAATAAAGGTATTTGAGATAAATTTAAAATCCTGCCCTGGGCCTCAAAATCTGCTCCTCTATGGGAAGGGAGGTTGTAATAGCTTGCCAGGAAAAAAATTAGAAACTTTAGTTGATTTTAACTAAAAAGAAATGAAAATATGATGGGGTCCCCATATGTTAATGCAAAATTGGGCTTTCATATGTCAAAAGCCGTGATGTGCCTGCCCTCTCTATGCTTATTAGGGCATGAGGAGAATGGTTGAAGAGGTTGAGAGTGTTTGAGTTGGAAAAGAGAAGAGGTGGCCATCACATGAAAGATACCAGAAAACTGATTTGCACTCAATAAAGGACATTTAAAGGAATAACATTGCCCACTTTGTGATCCCTGTCATTGGAAATATTTGAGGAAGTTTTAGGGGAATTTCATACACTGGGTAGAAAGAATAACGATATGCCTCTAAGATCCCTTTTATTGCCCTAGTATTCTGTGCTTCCATATAAAGGTCAACTTGAGGAGAGGTTGAAGCCAAATTTGCTGATACCACTCTGGCACACTTTCATCGATATTAGAAACTTTCTCCGATAATATATTTGCATTTTAATAGATAATGTCAATGCCTTAGAGGAAAGAAATATTTAATTTAGTGAACTAGAACAACATAGCATGCCAGAGCAATAAAATCTCAGCTTATTGTATGGGGTAAGTTATTGCTAGTCCTTATATCACACCTCATAGCATTGCTATCTTAACCCATACATAATCTTAATCCTGCCAGCAAAATTCTGTAAAATGCCCTGAAATATTTGGGAGTCCAAAAGACTCCCAGACTATCTGGGCAAATCTTGCTAATAATCTATATGAACTGCAACTTTTGAATGTTTGGTCCTGAGTTTTGTGTCACTAAATAACTCACCTTGGGAGATCTGCTCCACCTTTGTGGTTCCTGGGATTTGGAGGAGTAAAGTCCAGGGACTAGATGGGCTGTGCAGGTGGTATGACAAAACCAGATAACACACAGCAATAATAGAAAATAGCACCTTGGACAGTGCAGCAAGCCAAGGCCTCTCCCCGGATGGACAGGACCGAATTTGAAAAGAGCAGAGCCAAAGGGCAAACAAAAGAACAGATCACCAGCAGTACCAATAACAATGCAGATTTTTTGTATATTTTTCTCTAAGTTGTTCCAATTGGCCATTTTATTGAGATGTAATTAAGATATAACACAGTTTAAGATATACAACACAATTATTTGATATATAATTAAATAGATAGAGAGAGAAAGAGAGAGATGATAGATGATAGATAGATAGATAGATAGATAGATAGATAGATAGATAGAAATAGATAGATAGATAGATAGATAGATAGATAGATAGATAGATAGATAATAGATGGATGTATAAAAGATTACCACAGGTTTAGTTAACACCCATCATCTCACATAGTTACACATTTTTTCTTGTGATAAGAACTTTTAATATTTATTCTGTTAGCAACTTTCAATCATACATACAATACAACTGAGCCTTAAACAACATAGGTGTTAGGTGCACTCATCACCCCCACAGTCAAAAATCCTGGAATAACTGAAGCCAGCTCTCCACATATGCCATTCCCAACCATGGAGAGAAAATACAGTTGACACTTGGGCAATACAGGTTTGAACTGTGTGGGTCCACTTACATCACCATCATTTATTTATCTTATAATTGAAAGTTTATACCTTTTGACCACCTTTACCCATTTCTCCCCCCCCCCCCCCCCCCCCCCCCCGCAAACCCCACTTCTGGGAACCACCAATTTTTATTCTTTTCTTTTTAAATTTTTATTGAATTTATTGGGGTGACATTGCTTAATAAAATTATATAGGTTTTCAGATATACAATTCTATGATACATCATCTGTATATTGTATTGTATATTCACTACCCCAGGTCAAGTCTCCTTCCATCATCATTTATCCCCCATTTACCCTCTGGTAATCACCATACTATTGTCTGTGTCTGAGTTGTTGTTTTATCTTTGCTCTGTTCTCCATTTCTATGAGTATGTGGTGTTTTTATTTTTTGGATTCCACATCATTAGTGAGATAATGCAGTATTTATCTTTCCCTGTCTGATTTATTTCATTTAGCATAATGCCATTAAGGTTCATCCATGCTAACAGAATGGCAGGATTTCCTCCTTTTGTGGCTAAATAATATTCCATTGTATATATATGCCATATTTTGCTTTCCATTCATAGGTCAATAGAAAAGTTTCCAAGTCTTGGCTATCCTATCTAATAAAAGAGTAATATGCAAATAACCATCACTCCATGACAAAGATGGCAGCACCCATAGCGGCGGAGTCACCCTGGCAATGTGAGCTCAGCAGGCATTGCCTTGGCAACCTGCAAGCAGGTTGTGCGGCCCTCGAGCAGGCAAGCATGGCCCGCAGGCAGCACCCAGCATGGCCTGCTCACGGGTCGATCCATGAACAGGAAAGTGTGTCCCGCAGGCAGCCCCCAGCAGGCAAGCTCAGCCCGCAGGCAGCACCCCGCCCTGGCCACGGCTCAAGGGAGAGAACAACATGCAGGCAAGGCCAGGAGCCTGAGAGATCAACACAGAGGGGGGCTTGCTCCAAGCCTCCGTGGTGTAGCTGGGGGCAGACCCCCAGCAGACACACACACACACACACATGGGGTGCCTGCTCCGAGCCTCCTATGTGGCTGGGGGCAGGCCCTCAGCAGGGACACACATACTCACTCACACACACACATATGGGGTGCCTGCTCTGAGCCTCTGATGCGGCTGGGGGCAGGCCACCAGCAGACAAACACACACACACACACAGGGCAACTGCTCTGAGCCTACATGGTGCGGCTGGGGGCAGGCCCCCAGCGGACACACACACACACACACACACACACACACACACAGGACGCCTGCTCCAAGCCTCTGCTGCCAGACTGTGGCCATCACTAGGACATCCACTGAGGGCTCCCGGACTGTGAGAGGGGGTAGGCTGGGCTGAGGGACTCCCATCCCCCAGTGCACAAATTTCGTGCACCGAGCCTCTAGTCCTATATAATAAAAGGCTAATATGCAAATCAACCAAACGGCAGAACGACTGGTCGCTATGATGCACACTGACCACCAGGGGGCAGACACTCAATGCAGAAGCTTCCCCCTGGTGGTCAGTGCACTCCCACAGCGGGAGTGCCGCTCAGCCAAAAGCTGGCCTCACTGCTGGTGAACGCAGCAGCGGTGGCAGGAACTTCTGCCTCCACAGCAGTGCTAAGGATGTCCAACTTCCAACTTAGGCCCAGGGAGCAGGCCTACCAGTAAGCTGTCAGTCGGATATCCCCCAAGGGCTCCCAGACTGTGAGAGGATGCAGGCTGGGCTGAGGGACAGCCCCCTCCCCCCCCAGTGCATGAATTTCATGCACCGGGCCTCTAGTAGTAAATAAAGCTGTGCTGAATGTGAGGATGCAGATAGTGAATTCATTTGCTTGAGATACATATCCAGAAATGAAATTGCTGGATTAAATGGTAGTTCTATTCTTAATTTTTTAAGGAACTATTGTACTGTTTTTCATAGTGGCTATACCAATTTATATTTCCAACAGTGCACAAGGATTCCCTTTTCTCCACATCCTCACTAACACTTGTGACCTCTTGTCTTTTTAATGGCAGCCATTCTAACAGGTGTAAGGTAATATATCTTTGTGATTTTGATTTGAATTTTCCTGATTAATGATGTTGAGCACCTTTTCATGGACCTGTTGGCCATCTGTATATCTTCTTTGTAAACAATGTTTTTTCAGACTCTCTGCCCATTTTTAATTGGATTATTTGTTTTTTGCTATTAGGTTGTATCAATTTTTACATATTTTGGATATTGATTCCTTATTGGATATATAATTTGCAAATATTTTCTATTACTCTATAGGTTGCCTTTTCATTTTGTTGATGGTTTACTTTGCTATGAAGATCTTTTTAATTTGATGTAGCCCCATTTGTTTATTTTTGCTTTTCTTGCTGCTGCTTTTGGTGTCAAATTCAATAAATCATTGCTAAAACCAATGATTTCTTCTAGAAGTTATTATGGTTTCAGGTCTTATGTTCGGGTTTTTAATCCATTTTGAGTTTTTTGTATGGTATAAAATAGGGGTCCCTATTCTTTATTTTGCACGTGGCTTTCTAGTTTTTCCAATACCATTTAGTGAAGAGACTATCTTTTCTCCATTTTATATTCTTGGCTTCTTTGTTGTAAATTAATTGACCATATATGCATACGTTTATTTCTGTGCTCTCTGTTATCTTCCATTGATCTGTGGGTCTCCTTTTACATCAATATCATCAATATCATACTGTTTTAATTACTATGGCTTCATAATATGGTTTGAAATAAAGAAGTCAGATAAATAAGCCAATCAGAGAATGACAAGAATCACATGATGTCACTCATATGTGGAATCTAAAGAACAAAATAAACTGATAAACAAAATAGATCAGAGACATAGAAACATGGAATAGACTGATCAATCTCAGAGAGAAGGCATGAGTGGGTGGGTGGGAAGAGATTAACTAAAGTACTTACATGCATGTATGCCTAAGTGGTTCTCAACCTTCCTAACACCACGACTCTTTAATACAGTTCCTCATGTTGCGGTGACCCCCAACCATAAAATTATTTTTGTTGCTCCTTCATAACTGTAATTTTGCTACCGTTATGAATCGTAATGTAAATATTTGATATGCAGGATGTACTTTCAGGGGTCGCGACCCACAGGTTGAGAACCGCTGGGACACAGACAATAGTGTGATCAAGGCCTGGGGCAGGGAGCCAGGGGTGGGCTAGAAAAGGTCAATGGAAGAAAAAAGTTTACATCTGTATTACTTTCAACAATAAAGATAAATTATTTAAAAGTGAGGTGCTTTCAGTATTGTTTTTCTTTTTCAAGATTGCTATGGCTATCTGTGGGATCTTTTATGGTTTCATACAAATTTTAGAATTCTTTTCTATATCTGTGAACAATGCCATTGGAATTTTGATAGAGTTGCATTGAAACTATAGACAGTATGGACATTTGAACAATAGTAAGTCTTCCAATTCATGAGTAAAAATATCTTTCCATTTATTTGTGTCTTTAATTTTTTCATCAATAATTTGTACAGATCTTATTTAATCCTTGGTTAAATTTATTCCCGAGTATTTTATTCTTTCTGATGTAGCTGTAAATGGGATTGTTTTTCTTAATTTTCTTCTGATAGTTTGTTGTTAGTATATAGAAATGCAACTGGTTTTTGCATCATGATTTGGTATCTGGAAAATTTACTCAATTTATTAGTTCTAACAGTTTTTTGTGGAATCTTTAGGACTTTTTAAAATATATAATATCATGTCATCTGTAATTAGAGAAGTTTTACTTCTTCCCTCCTAATTTGGATGCTGATGCCTTTCTTTTTCTTGCTTAAATGCTCTGCCTAGGACTTCTAGTATGATGTTGAATAAATGTGGTGAAAGTGGGCCTCCTTATCTTGTTCTTGATCTTAGATAAAAAGCTTTCAGATTTTCACCACTGAGTATGATATTATTGTGGGTTTGTCATATATGGCCTTTATTATGTTGAGGTATGTTTCCTCTATACGTTTTTTTAGAGTTTTCATCGTGAACGGATGTTGAATTTTGTCAAATGTTTTTTCAGCATCTATTGAAATAATCATAAGATTTTAGCCTTCATTTTGTTAATATGGTGCATTACATTAATTGATTTGTAGGTGTTGTATTCCTTAAATAAAACCTACTTGATCATGGTGTATGATCTTTTTAATATATTGTTGAATTCAGTTTGCTAATGTTTTGTTGAGGATTGCTAATGTTGAATTCAGTTTGCTAATGTTTTGTCTGGAGCATTCCAGGCCCACCCCTGTGTTGGTTGTGTGCACTGTCAAGTTTTCTGTCATTATTTTTTCAAATAGGTTTTCAATTTCTTGCTCCCTCTTTTCTCCTTTTGGTATGCCCATAATGTGAATATTGGTACACTTGAAATTGTCCCAGAGGCTCCTTACATTATCTTCATATTTTTGGATTCATTTTTCTTTATTTTGTTCTGATTGGGTGTTTTTTGCTTCCTCATATTCCAAATCGCTGATTTGATTCTCTGCATCCTTTGCTTTACTGTTTGATTCCCTGTAAATTATTTTTTATTTCATTTAGTGTGTGCTTCATTTCTGACAGGTCCTTTTTCTTCAGTCATTGATGTTCTCACTAAGTTCCCTAAAATTCTCATTAAGTTCCTTGAAGATATGATTAAGTTCCTTGAGTATCTTTATGACCATTGCTTTGAACTCTGTATCTGGTAGTTTTCTTGCTTTCATTTCACTTAGTTCTTTTTCTGGAGATTTCTCCTGTTCTTTCATTTATGACATGTTTCTTTGTCTCATCATTTTGGCTGCTTCCGTGTATTCATTTCTATGTATTAGGTAGACATGCTATGTCTCCTGGTCTTGATAGAATTTCTTTGTGTAGTAAGTGTTCTTTAGGGCCCAGTCTCATCCTCCTCAGTTACCTGAGCTGGCACTCCAGGCCCGCCCCTGTGTTGGCTGTGTGCACTGTCATGTTGTAGTTGAGCCTTGATTGCTGTTGGCACCATTGGTAGGGATTGACCCCCAGGCTAATGGGCTGTGCAGACCAGCTGTGAATACAGCTGTTGGAAGAGCTGTTGTTCAGGAGATGCCCCTATGGAGCAGGACCTGCTTCAGTGGGGCTTTGGTGGTCACCAAGTTTGCCCTTTCAGTATGTTGCTAGTGGATGTGGTAGGGTTGTAAACTGGCATGCTCTGAAACTGACTACCAGGTATACTGGCTCAGACTGGACCTCCCAGGAAGTGCAAAGTCAGCCTCTGCCTGTGCCCTGCCTGGAGCCACACAGTATGAGCTACAAAGCAATCTGCAACTGGCTGCTACTTCTGTTGAGGTTGGATTTTCCCAGGATAGGCCAAGCTGTGAATCAGGGCAGGCTTCTGCTAATGCTGGGCCTGGGGCCACTTATCGAGAGGTACAGGGCACATTGATGCCAGCTGTTGCTTGTTTGAGAGATTTTAGGAAAGTCCAAAGCATGAGACAAGAAAAATCAGTTGTATGGAAAAACCACTGGAAATGGCTTGGATGAGCCTGCAAGTAGGGAGGGGTGGGGCCCCAGGGAATCACCAGAGTAGTGTGAAAAGTGTGAATCAGGTTGATGGAAATTCAGATATGGCAAAGCCTGTCAACTCTGTGGTAGGGAGGGCTCAGTAAAGTAACACTGGCATCTGCCAGCACTTCTGTCTTGGATAAAGCTGCCCCACCAGCTGTTGCCCTGATCCAGACAATCCATTTTATCCCCTCCCTGAAATGTCCCAGGTTTCTTTTCAAGCTGCAAACCCCAGTGTGGGAGCTGAAAGGGAATGAGTCTGAGTAAGTCCATGTGTGGGCCTTTTAAGAGGAACTCCCTGGGACTCTCACAACATCATGTCACTCATCCACAATCTCTGCTTGTTTCATGCATTGTTCTCCTGACGTTGGTGAACATTTGTATGACCATTCTTTTTAATGCATTATCAGGAGGTCAAAAATTATCTATTTCCTCTTCATTAAGATCTGTTTCTGGAGTTTTATCTTGTTATTTTATTTGGAACATAATCCTTTGTTTCTACACTTTCCTTAACTCTCTATATTGCATTCTGCACCTTAGATAGAAGTCACCTTTCCAGTCTTTTTGGAGTGGTGTCTTGTAGGAGATGAATCTTATCATGCAGTTTAGTTTTATCTCTTGGTTGCCTCTCACACATTTGTGATTGTCCAAGCCCCCTTCTTTGGGGTTCCAGCAGTTGAGGGTATGGCAGTGTCCCAAAGGGGAAGATCTCAGTCAGCACCTAGATACAGGCTGATTAGAAACAAGATCCTCAGGTAGCAGCATTTGAAGTATGCAAATATACTTCTTTCAGGAGAAGACTTGGATATGGGAATTCTGTCTATTCGCTCTTCACTGAGCCTCGGTGGGGTTGTGGGTGCTCCCTTAACTGTTTCTTTGTTTGCTATAGTCCTGTGAGACCTGAAAACACAAACCCCACTGGCCACCAGAGGCAGGTGATCTCAGGTACTGTGTACCTTGGATGGTAGCCACAAAAGTTGGAACACCAGATAGATGCACAAGCTCTTTTCAAGGAGATACCAGCAACCTGGAGCGGGGCAGGGGGAGAACAAGGAAGGAGGTAATGTGATAGCTCAAGGACAATTCTGACCCATTGTCATGAAGGCCATCCCCAAGATTCAGGGAACTTTTTTGCAGGTACCTAGTCACACAAAGTGTTGTCTAAGATTTTCAGAACTTAGTTTGGAGAATGGCAATTACTTTGTACCATTCTAAAGTTAAGACATAGTATGTTCATCATGACTACCGTATATGCACATGTTCGTGTGAGTCCCCATGCAGGTGTGTGCATACATATGGCTCAGATATATAGCTTGAGAAGAACACAAATAGGAGAAATAGAAACAGAATATTCCTGCATATTACTATATGGCAATGCCAATCTTACTCCAGTCTACCTCTCACCATCTGCTAGCTTTTTAAACGTGGTTAAACAAAGCATACATCCCCAAAGAGCAAATATTTCTCTGCTTCTTACATGACCACATCATGAAAAGCCACACCATACCAAATTGGCTGCCTATTAAGTGTCTTTTAATGATTCTGGTGAGATACCAAGAATTATATAATCAACACAGAAATAGAAGGTGTATGATAAGATGTATTGAATTCCTTTAGCACTGAAGGCTAAATCCGAGGGAGAGGAAGGGTTTATAGCATCTACATCCAATTAAATAGTTAACCAAGTAACTTTCTTCAAAGAAAAACTATAACTATAAATAAAAGAAAAAACTTTGGTTGTAAAAAAAATTTTAAATAGTGATTAATGGATATATTTAACAGGGTATTGCTTACATCCATCTCTGTCATAAGTTGCCTTGATAGCTTTTGGAGACCATTATCTGTTAATTTTGAAAGAGATTATTACAAGAACTATGTCTCAAGATGTCATCTTTCATTTTTAGGACTGGGTGGTGGGCTCTCTAAGAATGTGGTCTGGAGCTTAATGAGGGTGCCACCTCTGTGCCACTTTAGCACAAAATATTGCCTGCTTCTCTCTGAATAGAAAATGCCTCTGTTTCTTTGAGTGCCACTTTCAGGGGCAAGATCACTGTTTATTTCTATGAATGAAGCTGGGGTAATAACTCAATATTAAATGCTTGACTGAATGGGGTTCTTTCTAATCAGCTGTAGTAAATAATAATCTAAATCCACTTGATGGGAATACAGAGTCAGAAATAAAGAACAGGGTCACAAATAATCTATACACTGTGTAAGAAGGGATGTGAGGTTTTTATTAATAATATGGTTGGATTAGCTCTGCATGACCCTAAAGCCCAAATGAAGTTCTGCCATAATTTGGAGAAACTGCTAGTAAATGACAGGAGACGCTTACAGAAATGGAAAATTTTTATTTTCTAACTGAATATATTCTAAAGTAATAGAAATTTTGCTATACCACAATTTAACTGCCAATATATAAGTAATCTTTTTTAAAAAATATGTTTTTATTGACTGTTTAGAGAGACAGGAGGGATAGAGATAAAGAGAAAGAGATATCAATCAGCTGCCTCCTGCATGCCCCCTTACTGGGGATCAAGCCTGCAACCCAGGCATGTGTTCTGACCAGGAATTGAACCATGACCTCCTGTTTCATAGGTCAATGCTCAACTGCTGAGCCACACCAGCCAGGCTATATTAGTGATCTTATTAAATAAAGGGCTCAGTTGAGATTCACTGGCCCACTTACAATCTATAAGAAAGTTACAGAAGACAAGATACAATTTTAAAGAAAGAACTAAAAGAAAAGGAAAAATTAAGCATGTCTAGTGCCTTCCTGATGCTTGGCATTAGCGTCTGCCTCCACAGTACTCTGTGGCTTATGGAAAAGCTTGCAGTAAGTTTATCCACACACATCCATCACCACACTGGTGGTCACTGTGCTGCTCAATCCAGATTCCTGGGTCATAGTCTAAGGCTGGCTTTGTAGAAATCAAGACAGATCCTTTTCCTGAATAGGACATTTTGAAAATGGTATTTTCCACCCAAACAGCAAGTGGCTGTTATACAACTACTAGAGGCCCAGTGCACAAAAACTCGGCGGGGTCCCTCAGCCCGGCCTATGCCCTCTCGCAGTCTGGGACCCCTCGGGGGACGACCACCTGCTGGCTTAGGCCCGCTCCCCAGGGGATTGGGCCTAATCTGGCAATCAGACATCCCTCTGGCAGCCCAGGAGCCCTCAGGGGATGTCCACTTGTCAGCGGGGAGCAGATCTAAGCTGCAGTAGGACATCTTTAGCGCTGCTGAGGAGGCGGGAGAGGCTCCCACCACCACCACTGTACTGGCAGCCATCAACCTGGCTTGTGGCTGAGCAGAGCTCCCCATGTGGGAGCACACTGACCACCAGAGGGCAGCTCCTGCATTGAGCGTCTGCCCCCTGGTGGTCAGTGTGTGTCATAGTGACCAGTCATTCCCAGTCGTTCTGCTGTTGGGGTCAATTTGCATATTACCCTTTTATTATATAGGATAGAGGCCTGGTGCATGGGTAGGGGGCCGACAGGTTTGCCCTGAAGGGTGTCCCAGATCAGGGTGAGGGTCCTGCTGGGGTGCCTGGCCAGCCTGGGTGAGGGGCTGGTGGCTGTTTTCAGGCTGGCCACACCCACTTCAGGGTGAGGGGTCCTGGTGGGGTACCTGGCCAGTCTGGGTGAGGGGCTGATGGCTGTTTGCAGGTTGGCCAAGCCCCCCAGCAGGGACCCTCACCCCATGAGGGTTTGGCCAGGCTGGGTGAGGGGATGATGGCTGTTTGCAGGCTGGCCACAGCCCCTTCAGGGTAATGGTCCCTGCTGGGGTGCCTGACCAGCCTGGGTGAGGGGCTGATGGCTGTTTGCAGGCTGGCCAAGCCCCTAGCAGGGACCCTCACCCCAAGGGTGTGTGGCCATTCTGGGTGAGGGGCTGATGGCTGTTTGCAGGCTGGCTACAGCCCCCAGCCACCCAAGCTCCCAGTGGAGGCTGGCTGGAAGCAGGTATCTGGGATTTATTTAGCTTCTATAATTGAAACTTTGTTGCCTTGAGCTGAGGCAACAGCCAGCCAGAGCAGGCGGGAAGCTTGGCTTCCTCCATCGCCAGGGCAACCAAGCCTCCTGCTTGCTCCAGCTCTGTGGCTGCCTGCCTCCATCTTGGTTGTGTTAATTTGCATATAGACGCTCTGATTGGCTGGTGGGCGTGGCGGTGGGTGTGGCTTGTGAGTGTAGCAGAGGTATGGTCAATTTGCATGTTTCTCTTTTATTAGATAAGATTGATTTAATTTAGATAACATCATACTTATCTTTTCACTGTTGGTTCACAGTCAAGGCTGCTATGACATTTTATCAATTATTGATCCAATCCCTTAATGGAGAGGCCTCGTTGTATGTTGTTTACCACATGCAAGGAGCACCTATGAGCACTATAATGAAACTACAGTTTTGTGACTTTACCTATGAAAGACCTGGGGCTCAAAGGGGTTAAGTATCATACCCAGTGCCCTAGGGCAAGTAAATGGCTGAGCTTAAGAATGAAATTCTGATCTGCATGTTTGCAAAGCTCATGCTCTTTCCACATAGTGCTCATTGCCTTTATTCTAAGTTGCTTTCTCTGAGTGGGGAAAGGGCTGGGGAAGAGAATGGAGAAGGGGAAGGAAACTTGGGCAGCAATGTGTTTGGAGACTGAATAAGCAAAAAATGTTCAAGATAACAGGAAAATCAAAGCCAGAAATACAGAGGTCAATCAAAGATTGTCAGGGAAAGAGACCATTGTCAGCAGTCCACATCCCTACAGGGAGAGCAAGGGCCAAATTAGCTGGGAACTCAAACAAGGGAGAGACAGAACTCTGACGCTTAGACAATGGACTGCCCCCAAGACCATATGCTTTTTATTCTCTTCTCACCTTGGTTATGCCAATCCTCAGTAAGTCTGGCCTAATGCCCTACAGGTGAGGCAAATGGGAAACAGCTGGCATCCTAGTGCATGTGAGAGCAAGGGCAGACCCTCTTCTTTGGCAAAGGCATTCCCCTGACAGGTGGCAAGAGGAGACCTGTTCCTAATCAAACTGAGTTGGGTGAAAAAAGCTAAGATTAAAAACAAATTCCATGCCATCCCTTCTGCATTTCCACATTCAGTAGGAAGTGGCTGATGAGCTGGACATTGGTGAGGGAGAAGGAAGCCTTCCCAGATGAGAAAGGACACAAATGCCGGTGGCCAGTTCCTGGCAGGCAGCAGAGTCCTAGATCCAGATGAAATCCTGACTCACAGTAACAGTCGTGTTAATAACAACAGCAACAATATTGAAAACTCCTTCTGATCAAACACTCGGCACACATTTTCTTGTTTCATCACCCTAATCATCCTGGAGTTTCCCCATTTTACAGGTGAGAACTCAGTAATCCCTATTGGTTAAGTAACTCACCCACTGTGAGCAGAAACACACACTCCTGTAGAAGAATGTCCCAAAGTCTCAATAGATTGTCACATCCCAAAGCCTGTGTCCTACTGCTACCTATGAAAGTATTCTTCCCCAACGCAAACACCAGAACCTGGGCACAGGACTAGAGAGCATAGGACTCATGGGGACATCTGTCTCTCCTCTGGAAAGGGACATGCACTGCCTGTATCAAACTTTGCAGGTTTCAAAGGCACTCCCAGATATTTTTATTTTTAAAATGACTATAATCATTCCTTTTCCTCCCAGAGATATATCTTAAGCACATTTAAATGAAAATACAAATTTTAAACAAGAATATAAAGTAGTTTCTTCACATCCCTCTTAAGAGCAATTTGCTTGAAGATCTTTTTCCAGGATTTAACTTTTTAAAAAATGGAAGTCATTTTTTTAAATTCAAAAGAATTATATGTCCATTTTAAAATTTTTAGACAATAGTATTTAAATTTCCTAGATACAATTTTCCTAATTTAATGTTTTTAAATTATCCAGCTGAATTGTGTAATAGTTAAGGGACTTGTGTGAATTTCTAACCACTCTGTATCTTTAGAAAATCAGTTTTATAGAAGTTGGTTTAAGTGCACATACACAGTCGCTGCAGGAAAGAAACATCTGCACAGCATATGTTTCAATGGACCTGGCATATATAGCATACTGTTCTTCATATGTTTGCTCCCTTTAGCGCCATGTGTTTTAACCAAGGTCACCTCTCCGAGAAAGGTTGTTTCCCCAGGTGGGGATCTTTCCCTGAGGTTAGGGAGGGGATACAACCCCTTAATTAAGTGCCAGGCGGGTAGTTAAGGTACATAATCTTTACTCCCTGGAATGGAGATAAGAAATGCCCTAACCTTTGTAATAGAAATTGACAGGATTAAAATCGGCTGGTATAAATACGGATGTAACAAGACAATAAATATCAGATCCTCATCAGATCCTAACCAGAACCTAGCCAGAGAACATGGCAAAAGATCCTGGACAGAACCTGGCTACAGAACTTCACTGGAGAACCTAGACAGAACATGGCAAAAGAACCTGGATAGAACCTGGCTAAAGAACCTGGAGAACCTGGCTGGAGAACCTGGAGAACCTAGCGAGAGAACATGGCACCAGAACTTGGTTGGAGATCCTGACCAGAACTTGGTTGGAGTTCCTAACCAGAACTTCGTTGGAGATCCTGGAGGGAGAACCTCACTATGCTGATCAACTGAACGCTGACCCCGTGCCATTCCTTCTTCGCCGACTCCGTCCACACCTTTGGGGACCCCTGGACCTGCTGGGGTTGGACCCCAACATTATCTGTGATTTTACTACTTACTCCAGCAAGACACTCCAAAGAAAATTCCCAGGGACTAGCTTGCCTAAAAGAGGTCTGTTTACTAACTTGTACTGTCCTTGTTCCCAAATGGGCTCTTCCTAACAAGCACAGAAGCTGAAAGAACACCAGAAAAATATTCTGGAAAAAATGTTGTCCAACATTCTAATGGTTTACAGATGGGTTGTGAACCTTCCTGCCATTTTTTATTGTTTGCTAGCTTCCTTTTTTTTTCTATTCAGAGTTTTATTACTTGCTTTCCTTGTTAGCCTCCTGGATCCTTGAATTACCCCACTGAATCATTTCACACTCGTGGATGGGACCAATAGCCCTTTGCCATGAAGGTCTCCAGCTGTCTGAGAAGATCCTCAGGCTTTGGAGTGTATTTCCACACATTCTGTAACAGAAGATGCTCATATGAGTCAGGTCCAGCATGATGATTGGAAAGTATATTTCTGTAAATATATTAAACCTACTTTGACAAAAAAAATTTTTTTAATCCACACAGTTAAAATAACTCCTTGAGACCAGAGAAGCTTAACCAGGTCAGCTTTATTAGGTCAAATATAAATTAGTAGAGTTCAGGCTGCCAGAGGATTATTATGTTCTGAAAGTAAGTCAGCATGTTAATGGTTCTGCCTGTTAGCAGTGTTAACTGGTTCACAAGACTGAGAAGAATTATTACCCGACACTGTATCCTTGCAGAACTTGGAATTAGACAGCTTAAATCCAACCAAAATTAACTATGTCAGACATCACTGATGTGGAAACCAAGATGGACTGAGACAAACAACAGAGAAAAAAGATGGAACTTGGGAAGTATAGTGGATCAGAAATCAGAAAACTTGAATCAGTCCTCAGCATCCACTCCCAGGTCTGTAGGAGGCACCTGCTATATTTGCCTAGACTTCTCCCCTCTTCCTTCCCACTCCAGGAAGATCTGCCAGTGGGGCTGTCCAGCACATGGTTTACTTGCACATGACTCAAGCTTGGCAATCAGAGCCCTACCCTAGGAATTTCTGACTTTGAGCTAAGAGAAAATAGGTCACTGTGCTCTGAAGTGGAATCTGGGTACCACCAGTGGCCATGTTTCCCACCCAGTAGAAGTAGCAGGTTTATAGAAGGAAAATAGGATGCTGACACACCAAGAGCAGCAGAGACAGGAGAATCAGATAACCCAGTGACTGTCCAGCTCCAATTCCAACTTTGCCTTTCCCATAGTTTGGGTCCACTAGCCATTATGTCCCCCTTGTGCCTGAGCTTACTTGATGTGGGTTTCTCTCACTTGGCATAAAAAAATTCCTGATGGACAAGAATGTTATGGATGAATCTTTCTTGGCTTCAGAATTTTTGAAAAAACTTTTAAAAGCACTGTATTTCTTGGGATATAGATTTCTCTAATGTCTAAGGGACCTGAAATAACAGTTTCTTATTCACAAGTGAAATGTCAAAGCTGGTTTGCTCCTCTGCTCGGTGAATTGGTCAGGGTCTGAGTCTCCTTCTCACCAGGGGTTCCCAAGGGTGTTTACCAAGGAAATGACTGCACATCAGGGTAGGAGTTATTGCTATTTCTGCCTGGGGGGATTTAATCCTTGCTGTGGACCAATAACCACTGTATGTTTCCTGTTCTTCTCTGTATAGGGTTTTGTTTTGTTTTTTATCTTGAGTTTATTGAGGTGACAGTGGTTAATAAAACCATACAGGTTTCAAGTGTACAACTCAACAGAACACCATCTGCATCCTGCATTGTGTGCCCATCGCTCAAAGTGAAGTCCCTATTCCTCTCCATTTATCCCCCCTTTGCCCTCTTCCATCTTCCTCCACTCTCTTTTCCCTCTAGCTATCATCATACTGTTGTCTGTGTCTATGTGTTATATATTTTTTCTTAATTCCTTCACCTTTTTTTTACTATCATCAAGTGAGTGTGCTCAATCCCACCCAAAGCATGATGACCTTATTCATGGTAGGCCCTCAGTATGTGTTTATGGAATCAGTGAATGAATGAGCACATGAATTAATTATGGTGCCAATCCATTGTTTCCTAAATACTTTAAATGAAGACCTGTCCCAGTTGATGTGGGACATGCACAGAGTTGATAAGCATGGTGGCTTTCCCCAAGGAGTCTCCATTCTCTGTCCCTCAGTATGATTGTTAGAAAGGACAGTATGACTCACTTGACACATCATCTCTTCACATCCACACTCCCGATAAAGACTATAGGAAGAGAATAACCATGAAGAAAGTTCATGTTTGCTTCTGAATTCCTGGGATTCACCCAATTCTAACACCATGGTGGCCTCTGAGGTAGACATGAGTCAGTTGAAGCAATCTGTGCTCCCTCTCCCACTGCGGGGCTGTGTCCCTGTATGCACCTATGGAGGCCCACCCATTGCAAGCCAATCAGCAGGAGAGAAAGGAGGTAATAAGAATGTGAGTGCCATCTCTCAAGTTCTCCTGCTAGGAAGGAATTTCCAGGACCTAGCATAGAACCCAGGAGCAGCTGCTTATACCCTGGGAACAGCACTGGCCTCTGCATAATAAAACTGAAAAAATAACAGAAAGGGAAAACTTCCCTGTCTACTGGACCTATAAGCATGCCTCCTGTCCCATGAACTATCAGCTCAGAGCCT
The DNA here is from genome assembly GCF_028538775.1 of Myotis yumanensis. Taxonomy (NCBI): domain Eukaryota; kingdom Metazoa; phylum Chordata; class Mammalia; order Chiroptera; family Vespertilionidae; genus Myotis; species Myotis yumanensis. The sequence continues at coordinate 108,477,429 of NW_027223752.1, forward strand.
TGCCCGTTGGTAGTGTCATTGGGTTTAAAATAAAGAACAATGACTACAAGGCTATGCTCCAATGAACACCTTAGCCTTCCTTGCCTTGGGGTCCTGGGTACACAGGTGAAAACCATCTCTGTTCCCTTTGTTGTTCTTTATTCTCAGGTATAAATATCAAGTCCTGAAAAATAGTGCCATCATTTTAAAAAGGGATGGGAATGAAAATAATGTTAGGAAGGGCTGGGGTAACAAAGAAAAAGCAAACAATTTGATGAAAGAAGGGTGAAGATCATGATATATGGAGGAAAAGCAAGAATTAATCCTGAAAGAACCAGCTGGTGATTTACACAACCAGAAACACACACCCAGCTGAGCTTATAATTGCAAGAAACTATTCACCTATAAACCAGCAAGTGACACAGATGATGGAACATAGAGTTTGAGTACATCATGGCAGTCAGAAACTTTATTCAAATATGTCACAATAATTTTCCTCTTACTGTCCATCCCATTACATCAGTAGCTACAAGCACAAGCAGTGTCCACAGAGAGCTTCTGACCCATCAGGTGTGTGGCTGCTGCACTGCAGATTTTCCTCATGGACACCCTCTCCTTATATTGCTCTCCCAAATCTCTGGGCTTTGCCTTGGGCAGAGCAGATATTACCACAGGACTATGTCCAGCAACATGGCCCTGACGATCTGATCAAGAGGGCAGCCGTGGCTAGTGGGCAGATAGATTAGTTGTGGTTTAAGAATGCAGGCCTCCCTTGGGCTCTTCTCACCCAGGCCTGCATTTCCATATATTCCACAAGCCAAGCAAGTGATAGGAAGGAGGAAAGGACAGCCATTTATTTTGGCACTTAACTTGATTCATTGTGGTAGTTTATTAATTGCTGGTGCATATTAGCCTTTTTATCTGCATCAGTTATATAGACTCTTTAAGGATAAGGACCATGGTCTAGTCATGGTGTCAAGCAGGGTGCCAGCTATATGTTGGAACAGAGAGTTTGAAGGTAGACACCCAGGCTTTGAGTCTCTGTTTTTGAGCTTAGTTCACCATTCTAACTGTCCTCTAGCTATACAAGTATGACTTTCATTTGCGCCAAAGGAGCATGAAAATTTGCCATTTTTTCCTGCTGCAGAGTTTCTTTCTGGCCAAAAATGACTCAATCAGCTCTTAAGCAAAAGACCTAGAATGTGTGTCACTTCTAGAGGACTCATACCAAACATAGGATGTAAAAGCTCACTTCTTACCTTCGCTGGCCACTTCTTTTTCTGTAACATATAAATCTTCTCTCCACTCTCATATGACCTTCTTCACAGAAGCACAGGTACTAGCTCACTTTCGGCTCAGCTTTGCCAACAGTTACAGATTTCTGCACCATGGTGCTTTCTCTCTTTTTCTGGAGAACATCCCAAATTTCCTCTCACCTTGGAATATTTTGGGCACTGCTAACTCAATAAGAATGGCAAAAAGAAGGGCTCAGAGTAGTTGAGTTTCCTACATTCTGTTTTTCACTTCCTTGCTACCCCCTAACCTCTCTTTAGCACAGTGGAAGAAGAACCAAAGGTAATCATGGGCAGTTTCTGGTGCAAACATGATGCTCTATAAATGGCTATTGAAATATTTGGCACAAAAACACAAACTGTGATGGATTCTCAAGCATCACTGAAAGACTGTTAGGGAAATACCTTCCCTATAGAATAGTTTCTGAAATCTTGTTAAAGAATACAATAAGTATCTCATATGTTATACATATCCATATAGGTTAGCAACCATCAAAGATTTATTTTCCTATCATTTCAATTAACTCAATAAACACCAATTGAGTGATAGCTATATGCAAATCTCTGTGACAGGTGCAAGACCAGAATGAGAAAGACATAGTGTCTGCTCTCTGGTATCACAATTCTATTGTGAGAAGGATAGATTTACAATTCATAAAGATGTTTGGAGACCCAAGTACTATAACACCCACTAGCATGATTCTCCCTGGAGGTGGGGTTGGTGGATGGAGGCAGGACAAGGCTGAATTAGAAAGTGTTGTTTCCCTAGGCTTTAAATGAAGGCTAAGATTTTCCTAACTATCAGATTAGGTGTGGTGCAATTGGAGGGTGTTGGGTGGGTGTGAGTAGGACAAATGAGAGTAAGGAAGAACTGGCATTCCTGGCAGAGGAAGATCATGAGGAAAGGCATTGAAGGGTGAACTCTTGGGGAGCACTTTAATGTGCCTTCATGGAGGGTTTATAGGTGGTGACAAGTTACTAGAATGACACAGTGGGCCCAACTGTAAATGGCATTGCACTCCATGCTTTAGTCATGTCCTGGAGACTCCTAAATGATTTTAAATTGGAAATGACTGATTAAATCTGTTTTTTTAGAAAAGCTAACTCTGGCAGAGAGATTTATTTTACCTGTTAATGAACTACAAGAGTGTGAATATCCACTATCTCATCTCTAACACTAAACTATTGATACAAAAATGACATCATGCTGAGAGAGGATCAAGATGGCCATGTAGGTAAACAAGGCGTTCACCTCCTCCCACACCACATCAAAATTACAACTAAAATACAGAACAACCATCATTTAGAATCACCTGAAATCTGACTGAATGGGAGCCTTACAACTAGAGAATTAAAGTAGTAGCCACATTGAGACTAGTAGGAGAAGCAGAGGCATAGAATGGGCTGATCCGACACCCACATGTGCCATATTTTTAATCAGGAGGGATATCTTGATGGCAGAGTCCCTCATGAAGAGCAAGGCCCTCAGCCCAGGGTTCCAGTACTGGGAAGAGAAGTACCCATAACTTTGGACTGTAAAAACCCAGAGGGGATTGAAGCTGAGGGAGACAGAGGGCTGCTAAGATTCCCAGGCATTTCTCTTTAGTGCCCATGCACAGACTTACTCATACTCACTCCCTCTGATCTCCAGCACTGGGGCAGCAGCTTGAAAAGATCCAGGACATACGGGGAGGAAATAAATTGTCTAGCACCAGGGCAAGAACTGGGGAATGGCTTTATCCCAGATAAAAGCTAACAGAGGTCATTGTTCCTTTTCTGAGACCTCCCCACGATAGAGCCAACTGGCAGGCACCATATCTGAGTCTCCATTAACCCGGCCTACACTGTTCACCTGGTGATTCCCTGAGTCATCGCCCCACCCAACTTGCAGCCCCACCCAAGCTGTGGCTTTTTCATATGAATGGCCTGCCCAGACAAGTACAGTTGTGAGGAATGTCCTGTTCCCTTTTGCTGCTGGCTAAGTTAGGTGTTCAGAGCCCCATGTCTCTCTTAGATATTTTCAGGGATATTTTAAGGGAAGTTCTCCACCTGGAGTTAATCAGATTGGTGGACATCTGGGAAGACACAGCTAGTCCCCGTCAGCTAAGTACTACGGGAGCAGCGCTGGCTGTACCTCATTCGAGGAGAGGCTGGGCAGTGTATGCATCAATCTCAGTCCCTTCTCCTTGTGAGCCCTCCAGCCTCTCACTGTGTCCCTTTCTATCAGCATGGACATTTGTCCTCATGCAAGAGGCCAAGGGAGAGGAAGGATGAGGTTAGGAGACTTGAGCATAGTCGTGAGGTTCTCTCACAATATTGCTTAAGTTGAGTCATTTCTTTCCCATTAAAAGAAAAATAAATCCAAAAAGAGGTGTCGTTTTCTCTGCTTTCTACTCTCATTTCCCCTTCAAGAGCCAATGGTCAGAAAATAGTCTAACAACCTGAATGGGGAACAGGACAAAATGAAAAATGGGAAAACTGGGGGAAATTGCTTCATTGTTTCATATCTCAAAAACTATTATCGTGGGCAATGGAAACTAAGGAGAAAGTAAACAAATGGGACTACATCAAAATAAAAAGCTTCTGCACAGCAAAAGAAACCATCAACAAAACAACAAGAAAGCCCACTGCATGGGAGAACATATTTACCAATGTTATCTCTGATAAGGGTTTAATTTCCAGAATTTATAGGGAACTCATAGAAGTTAGCAAAAAAAAAGGTACTAGTAAACAATCCAATAAAAAAAATGGGCAAAGGACCTAAATAGACACTTTTCAAACAAAGGCATATAGAAGGCCATGAGACATATGAAAACATGCTCAAAGTCACTAATCATCTGAGAGATGCAAATGAAAAGAACAAGTTAACATCTCACACCTGTCAGAATGGCTATCATCAACAAATCAACAAATAACAGGTGCTGGCAAGGATGCGGAGAAAAAGGGACTCTCTTGCACTGCTAGTGGGAATGCAGACTGGTGCAGCCACTGTGGAAAACAGTATGGAGTTTCCTCAAAAAATTAAAAATGGAACTTCCATTTGACCCAGTAATCCCACTTCTAGGAATATATCCCAAGAAACCAAAAACACCAATCAGAAAAGATATATGCACCCCTATGTTCATAGCAGCACAATTTACAATAGCTAAGATTTGGAAACAGCCTAAGTGCCCATCAGCAAATGAGTGGATTAGAAAACTGTGGTACATCTACATAATGGAATACCACGTTGCTGTAAAAAAGAAGGAATTCTTACCATTTGAAACAGCATGGATGGAGCTGGAGAGCATTATGCTAAGCGAAATAAGCCAGTCAGAGAAAGATAAATATCACATGATCTCATTTGTGGAATATAATGAATATAATGAATATAATGAATATAATGAAAAACATAAACTGATGGACAAAAATAGAACCAGAGTCATAGAAACATCAAACAGACTGTCCAACCTATGAAGGAAGGCGGGGGCGTTGAGGGGGTAAGAGGTCAACCAAAGGACTTGTATGCATGCATATGAGCATAACCAATGGACACAGTTGGCTGGGGTGGACATGTGTGGTGGTGAGGGCATGTGCTGGGGGTGGGGGTGGCCAGGGAGTGGTCAATCAGAGAAAAAGGAGACTTATGTAATACTTTAAACAATAAAGAATTTAAATTTATTCCTATATATTTTCTAAAGCAAAGGGATTCTTTTAGTGTTACTGGGCTTTACATCAAATTCTTGAAATTCATCAAATATTTTCCTACAGGCTTTTAAATGTATTCAAGCCACCAGAACACAGGTGTTTATGGACCACTGGATATTACTTAATGCACAAATCTGAATTAATACAGTTATATTTCCACAGAGACAAAACTTCAGATTGCTCATTACTATCATTCATCCAGCTGTCCAGTTCCTCCCAATGACATCACTATTCTGAGTAATTGTACATAGAAAATATTTTAGTAAATCATTTCTTTAAAAAAAAAAGAACTCAACATACAGAGATAATTCACTTCATCTCTCAACTATAAATTCTAATCTAGTCTAAGTATATTAATATCTCTTTTAAATAGTCTCTTTAGGCTCCTTAAGATTTCTAATCTCTTCTTTCAAAAAAATACCTCAGTTCTGAAAAATGTCTCTCCTGGCATAATATCTGCCCTATGTATCCTGCCCTAAATTCCTTCCAACTCTGAGAGCCTCACCACTGGGAAAGCATATCCGTGAGATGCCGAATTTGTTGGAAAAGTCCTTGGGATGCAATAATACTGTTCTTGCACCATATTTCACCCCTGAAAAAGTGCTAAAAGGTTTTGTTTCTGTTCTGCGAGATGACATGGTCCAATATGTTTGAACAGGATCACTCTAAAGACAATCTACCCAGGAATACCCAATGACACAAAAGTTTGTCTGTCTCAAGATACACTCACAGCAGGGTAGACCATTGTTTCCATCTTTAGGCAGCATTTTTATATAGACCCTGGAATCTTGTTAGGTCCAGAAAAAGCTTTTCCAGGAGTAACTGGGAGCCACTCATGTAGTCTGTTAAATGTTCTTTCAAATTATATAAATATTAGAGGCCCGGTGCACAAAATTTGTGCATGGGGTGGGGGTCCCCTCAGCCCAGCCTGCACCGTCTCCAATCCTGGACTCCTCGGGGGATGTCCAACTGCCTGTTTAGGCCCAATCCCGGGGATCAGGCCGAAACCTGCAGTCGGACATGCCTCTCACAATCCGGGACTGCTGGCTCCTAACTGCTACCTGCCTGCCTGCTTTGTTGCCCCTAACTTCCCTCCCTGCCAGCCTGGTCACCCCCAACTGCCCCCCCGCCCCGCCATCCTGGTCGCCCCTAAATGCCCCCTCCTTTGGCCTGGTCATCCCTTACTGACCCCCCTGCTTGCCTGGTCACCCCCAACTGTCCCCCCTGCCACCCTGGTTGCCCCAACTTCTCCCCCCCGCTGTCCTGGTTGCCCCCAACTGCCCCCCTTGCTGGCCTGGTCACCCCACACAGCCTGCTGTTCAGTCATCCATCCGGTTGTTTCGGTCATGATGGTCCCTGGCTTTTTATATATTAGGATATCCTATATAATAAAAGCCTAATATGCTAAGTGTCCAGTTGGCTGGTTGGCCATTCAGCCAATCAAAGCATAATATGCTAATGATATGCTAAGGCTGCTCAACAGTTCACTATGACGTTCACTGACCACCAGGGGGCAAACGATCCGACCAGTAGGTTAGCTTGCTGCTGGGGTCTGGCCAGTCTGGACTGAGCGAGATGGGCTGGACATGCCCTGGAGCCCTCTCGCAGCCCCTCCCCAGCTGGCCAACTTCCCGAATCCCTCCCTGGCACCTATATTGTGCACTGGTGGGGTCCCTTGGCCTGGCCTGCTCCCTGTCGCAATCTGGGACCCCTTGGGGGATGTTAGAGCGCTGGTTTCAGCCCAACAGCAGAACAACCAGTCGTTATGACCGCACTGACCACCAGGAGCAGATACTCAACGCCGGAGCTGCCCCCTGGTAGTCAGTGCGCTCCCACAGGGAGAACGCCACCTCAGCCAGAAACCAGGCTCATGACTGGCGAGTGCAGCAGCAGTGGTGGGAGCCTCTCCTGCCTCTGCAGCAGTGCTAAGGATGTCTGACTGACAACTAAGCCATCAGTCAGACATCCCCCAAAAGCTCCCGGACTGCAAGAGGGTGCAGGCCAGGCTGAGGGACCCCCCGAGTGCACAAATTTTGTGCACTAGGCATCTAGTCCTATACTAATAAAAGACAAACATGCAAATTGACTGTACTCTCGCTACACCCACCAGCCAATCAGAGTGACTATATGCAAATTAACCCAACCAAGATGGCGGCCGGCAGCCACGGAGCTGGAGCAAGCAGGAGGCTTGCTTGCTCCAGTGATGGAGGAAGCCAAGGTTTCCCACCTACCGCGGTCCGGCTCTGAGCTCCACTGAAAGCAACGAAGTTTCAATTATAGAAGGTAAATAAACCCCAGATACCTGCTTTCAGCCAGCCGTGGCCACGGAGCTGGAGTGAGCAGGAGTGGGTTGCCCCTGGCGATGGAGGAAGCCAAGCTTTCTGCAGGCTTCCACTAAAGGCAACAAAGTTTCAATTATAGAAGGTAAATAAATCACAGAATAAAAAAACGAAAAGAAAAAAAGGAGAGGCTGGGAGCTTATGTCACCAGGGTGCTTGGCCAGCCTGAAAACGGCCCTCAGCCCCTCACCCAGACTGGCCAGGCACCCCAGTGGGGACCCCCCCACCCTAAAGGGGGTTTGGTCAGCCTGAAAACAGCCATCAGCCCCTCACCCAGGCTGGCCAAACCTCCATGGGGTGAGGGTCCCCACTGGGATGGACATCCTCTGAGGGGTCCCAAACTGCAAGAGGGCATAGGCCTGGCTGAGGGACCCCCCAAATGCACAAATTTTTGTGCACCGGGTCTCTAGTCCCATCTAATAATAGACAAACACGGTAATTAACCATCCCTCTGACACGCTTCCCATTGGCTAATCAGGGCGATATGTAAATTAACTGCCAACCAAGATGCCGGCTGGCAGCCAGGCAGCTGAAGTGAACAGGAGGCTTGGTTGCTCCAGTGATGGAGGAAGCCAAGGTTCCCTGCCTGCCGCTGTCGGCTTCTGAGCTGCACTCTAAGAAACAATGTTGCAATTATAGAAGCTAAACAAACCCCAGAAACCTGCTTTCAGCCAGCCGGCCTCAGAGCTGGAGCCGAGCCTCAGAGCTAAAGCCGGCTCTCAGTTCCAGTGACAGCAATAGAAGGTAAATAAATCCCAGCATAAAAAAGAAAAAAGAAAAAAAGGAGAGGTTGGGAGCTTCAGTCGCCCGCCAGCCTGAAAATGGCCCTCAGCCCCTCACCCAGACTGGCCAGGCACCCCAGTGGGGACCCCCACCCTGAAACCACAAGATGGTGGCTAATTTGCATACTGAAGGGGGGCGGCAGTGGGCAAGTCTGTCGGCGGTCCAGGACCCGGATCCGTGACCTGGCAGGCCAGGGGCAGTGCTTGAGGCTGTTCGTGGTCCTGGGACCCGGATCTGTGACCCTGCCGGGCAGGGGCAGTGCTTGAGGCTGTCCGTGGTCCTGGGACCCGGATCTGTGACCCTGCCGGGCGGGGGGCAGCGCTTGAGACTGTCTGTGGTCCCTGGACCCAGATCCATGACCCTTCCAGGCGGGGCGGCAGCTCGCATGGGGCAGATCGGCCAGGGTTGGGCAGGGCAGGACGCCTGGCTTCCGCCCAGCCCCAATCACTCTGGGAAGGTGAGCAGCGCAGAGAGCCTCTGGACAGGGGAGGCAGGCCAGCGGAGGGCGGCCTGTACTCCCCACATGGTGGTGGTGACAGCTGTGAGCGCACCAAGCAGAGCCTGCAGGCTGAGCTGAAGTAGAGCCTGCAGGCCATCAGCGCCCAGGAGTGACTGCACAAGATCCGCCTCCTGGCCCAGAAGGTGCAGGATCGCAGGGACAGCCACCGTGGTGGGCCAGACTGATGTCCTCCTGGCTGCACCACGGGGGTTTGCGGATCTGCAAAGCCAGAGGCCTCCGGTGTGCACATACCCCCCTGGCGTGCGAACATCCCCCAGCACACTGTCACCCTCCCGCGCCTGCAACAGTTGCAAACCAAGGCGTGCACAAGTTCCCCCCCGCCTCTCCACTGCACTTCCATCAACGCAGCATGCCTAACACCCCCACAGGATGTGCACACATCCCCTCTGATGCGCTCACATCCTTTGGAGAGTGTCTGGGTGTTCTGGGAGCTGAGGGTGGGCGCCTGTAAGATGACAGTGAGAGGGCGGAGTGGTGACGCCCTGCCCTGTTCCCTCAGGAGGCCAGTGGGGGGTTAATGCAGGTGCTGAGGCAGGAGCAGATGCAGACAGACACACCTGGTGGGCGCGGGCGGCCCTCGCTGAGGTGCCTTCAGTCGGCATTCAAGATCAGGAACCCAGATGCGGAGAGGAATTCCGTCCTCTCAGTGAGACAGTGGGATAGCCGGGGCGACTGTAGAAGAGCAATGTGCACTTTGGGTGCCAGCACCCATGAGCGAAGGCTGCCCTGACTGAGCCTCGCTTGCTTGGGGCCTAGCGCACTCCTGCCGGGCAGCGGGTGACAGGACGTGCTTTTCTGAATTAATGAGAGAAAACATTGATTCTCCTGCTGCCCATGAAGGTGGAAAGTGAAATGGGGAGACATGTGGGGAGTGAGCGAGGTTCCCTGTCTGGGAGTTCCAAATCTGCTGTTGGTTTCTTTCACCGCTGACTAGAGATATACAGGGTGTCCCCCCAAAATGTATACACACTTTGAATACCTACTAAATCCAATGGTTTTAAGCATAAGAAAGAAACAACAATGGAGCTGTTATCTGTTAAAAGTGTGGGCACAAACAGGCAGTTGGACATTCCCTGAGGGGTCTCAGATTGGAGAGGGTGAAGGCCAGACTGAGGGGCCCCTTTCCTCCACCCCTACCCCAGTGCACAAATTTCATGCACCGGGCTACTAGTAAATATAATAAAAGTGTAATATGCTAATTAGACTGGATAGCCAAACAACCTTCCAGATGACTTTCTGGACAAAGCCAGGGCTACTGTAAAGGCTGAGGCAAGCCTCTGCAGCTGTGAGAGCTGAGCCCCTTACATGTATTTCATGCATCGGGCCTCTAGTATATATTTGAAAACTTTTCCTCTGCCTGATCATCCAGTCCAGGTTTTTTCTGGTAATCAAAAGAGAGTGATCTTAGAAAGACAATCCTAACTTGGGCTTCTTTCATTCTCTTTTCATTAACTGAAATTAAAGAAGTCCATATTCCTTATTATTTTTCAGTATGTATGCTTGATTTTCATCTCACCGTATAATTTCCAAAAGTATATTTAAGTGGAGCAGTTATTCACATAGTATGGTACAGGTAGGAAAGCCCTTAATCACTTTAAAACATTATCTCTGCAGAAGTGAGCAAGTGCCTGTGTATGAGAGAGAGAGAGAGAGAGGGAGAGAGTGAGAGAGAGCAATTTTTTTGCCTAAAAGCCCATCACTAGTGAATCACTCATTTGGAATTTAAAAATGTACATTCTTGACTGTGAAGGAATTATTTTTTAAGTATATCTCTAACAAGCCTGATTAGGTCATTCTTTCTTAAGTTTCAAAATCCCCTGGAATGTTCTTTAAAACTGCAGCTTTCTGAACCTGACCAGTGTGCTTCAGTGATTGAGCATTGACCTACGAACTAGGAGGTCAGGTTAGATTCCAAGTCAGGGTACATGTTCTGGTTTCTGGATCAATCCCCAGTAGGAGGTAAACAGGAGGCAGCCAATCAAGGATTCCCTCTCATCATTGATGTCTCTCTCTTTCTTCCTCTCTCTCTCTCTCTCTCTCTCTCTCTCTTCCTTCCTCTCTGAAATGAATAAAAATATATACTTTAAAAATTATATTAAAAAAACAAAAGTACGCCCTAGCTGATTTGGCTCAGTGGATAGAACATCTGCCTGCAGACTGAAAGGTTCCAGGTTCGATTCAGGCCAAGGGTACTTGCCTGGGTTGCAGGCTCAATTCCCAATGAGGGGCGTGCAGGAAGCAGCCAATCAATGTTTCTCTCTCATCGTTGATGTTTCTATCTCTCTATCCCTCTCCCTTTCTCCCTGAAATATATATATATGTGTATATATATATATATATATATATATATATATATATACATATATATATATATTTAAAAGTGCAGCTTTCTGGGCCCTTCTGAAGCAGGCCAGTGAAATCAGAATCACTTGGTGGGAGAGGCCAAGGATCTGCGCTTTTAACGAACACTTTAAGTCAGTGGTTCTCAACCTGTGGGTCGCGACCCCTTTGGGGGTCGAACGATCCTTTCACAGGGGTCGCCTGAGACCATCGGAAAACACATATATAATTACATATTGTTTTTGTGATTAATCACTATGCTTTAATTATGTTCAATTTGTAATGAAAATACATCCTGCATATCAGATATTTACATTATGATTCATAACAGTAGCAAAATTACAGTTATGAAGTAGCAATGAAAATAATTTTATGGTTGGGAGTCACCACAACATGAGGAACTGTATTAAAGGGTCTTGGCATTAGGAAGGTTGAGAACCACTGCTTTAAGTGATTCTTAAGAACCCTAAAGTCTGAGAACCACTAAATTAAATATAAAGAATAGCTACTATTATCCTAGCCCAGCCGTGGGCAAACTACGGCCCGCGGGCTGGATCCGGCCCATTTGAAATGAATAAAACTAAAAAAAAAAAAGACCGTACCCTTTTATGTAATGATGTTTACTTTGAATTTATATTAGTTCACACAAACACTCCATCCATGCTTTTGTTCCGGCCCTCCAGTCCAGTTTAAGAACCCATTGTGGCCCTCGAGTCAAAAAGTTTGCCCACCCCTGTCCTAGCCTATGTAATCTCCCCACCAAAAAATAAGATGCTGGGATTTCTCGAATCTTTATGTGGACTTGCTTTCAAAGAAACAGTCTGATGCTAGAATCCATAAAAATAATTTACAACAGATATCATCATAATGACTCTCAGAATAATTTACACCAAAAGTATTCCCAATAAACTTCTTCAGGCATCTATCTCTCCCACTCCTTCAATTTTGCTACTCTCATATATATATATATATAAATCTTCCTTATGCATACAAACTACAAAAGAAATCAGAAACCTTTGAGAGTTGGAGAAATGAAAATATGAGCTATATATTAAACTAGAGGCCTGGTGCACAAAAATTTGTGCACTCAGGGGCGGGGGGAGGGGGGTCCCCCAGCCTAGCCTGTGCCCTCTCGCAGTCTGGGACCCCTCGAGAGATAACGACCTGCTGGCTTAGGCCTGCTCCCGGGTGGCAGAGGGCAGGCCCAATCCCTAAGTGCAGCCCCTGGTCAGGCTCAGAGCAGGGCCGATTGGGGAGTTGGGGCGCCGCCCCCTGTCATGCACAGAGCAGGGCAGATCAGGAGGTTGTGATGCCACCCTCAGTCACACTCAGGGTAGGGCCGATTGGGGGGTTGGGGCACCGCCCCCTGTCACACTCAAGGCAGGGTCGATGGGGAGGTTGTGGCGCCACCCCCTGTCACACACAGAGCAGGGCCGATCAGGGGGTTGGGGAGCTCCCCCCTGTCACTCACAGAGTAGGGCCAATAGGTGAGTTGGGGCACCGCCCCCTGTCACACACAGAGCAGGGCGGATCAGGGGGTTGGGGCACTGCACCCTGTCACACTCAGGGCAGGGCCAATGGGGAGGTTATGGCTCTACCCTGTCACCCACAGAGCAAGGCCCGTGGAGGGGGGTTGGGGCGCCACCCTCTATCACCCACAGAGCAGGGTCGATCAGGGGGTTGGGGCGCCACCACTGTCACACTCGGGGCAGGGCTGATGGAGAGGTTATGGCTCTACCCTGTCACACACAGAGCAGGGCCGATCAGGGGGTTGGTGTGCTGCACCCTGTCAAACACAGAGCCGCAGGGCAATCGGGGGTTGGGGTGCCTTCCCCTGTCACGAACAGAGCAGGGCGAATAGGGAGGTTGTGGCCCCGCCCCCTGTCACACACAGAGCTGCAGGGCGATCAGGGGGTTTGGGCGCTGCCCCCTGTCATGCCGATCCGGTGCCAGGAGGCATATTACCCTTTTATTATATAGGATAGAGGCCTGGGGGCCGGCTGGTTTGCCCTGAAGGGTGTCCTGGATCAGGGTGGGGGTCCCCACTGTGGTGCCTGGCCAGCCTGGATGAGGGGATGATGGCTGTTTGCAGCTGGTCACACACTCTTCAGGGTGGGGGTCCCCACTGGGGTGCCTGGCCAGTCTGGGTGAGGGGCTGAGGGCTGCTTTCAGGCTGGTGGTTGTTGACTGAAGCTTCCAACCACTCCTTTTTTTTCTCTTTTTTAAATTTTATTCTGGGCCAGCTTTACCTCTGGCACTAGCTCTGAGGCTTCCGCTGCTGAGAGTTCTATAATCGAAACAATGTATAACTCCAGCTCTGAGATCTGAAAGCTGGTTTCTGGGGTTTTGTTTATCTTCTATATTTGTTACAAAGTTTCAAACTGCCGGCTCAGAGGCCGGCAAGTCAGGCGGGGAACGTTGGAGTCTGCAGTCACTGAAGCAAGCAAGCCTCGTGTTCGCTTCCAGCTGCCTGGCTGCCGGCCGCCATCTTGGCTGACAGTTAATTTGCATATACTCACTGATTAGACAATGAAAAGGGTAGTGGTCGTACGCCAATTACCATGTTTCTCTTTTATTAGTGTAGATGTTATTATAGAATTATTAGTTTAGTTAGGTGTGTTAATAGTAGTGTGGTCATGTAAGTGAATGTCCTTAGTCTCATGAGATGAATAAAGTATTTAGAGGTGACATGTCATGACATCTTCAACTTACTTTCAAATGGTTCAGTGGAAAAAAAGCAAATGTATGTGTATTTGTATCTATATACACATATATACATATAAATACACACATGTATATGTATACATACACCTGTGTGTGTGAGTGAAAGCAAATGTGGCTAAATTATAATAGCTGGTCAATCTAAAGTATTTATTATGTTATGTTCTAACTCTACTATAGATTTAATTTTTTCAAAATAAAGTGGGGGAGAAACAAGGCCCCTTCTGTTTTCTTGTGTTTTGTTGCTGCTCTCTCTCTACCTTCCATACCCATTGCAGGCTGCCCACATCCCAGCTGAAAGTGACCACCACCTCCTTGACCTCAGCAAACTACCATACTTCCCAGGTTTCCCTTGCCAGCTGTGGAAGTAACTAGAATAACAGTTTTCAGCTTTCACTCTAATTTTCTTTCAAGAAATTCCAGCCTATATAATTCTCCACACTGTATTACATGGGTATGCTTATCACTTGGTTTCCAAGTAACAGTTAACTGAAAAACTCCAGGATGGCTCACAGTTCTAGTGGCCTGGAGAAACAGAACCTTGCAGATGGTCCAAGGCACTGGTGGGTGTGTAAAGGGCGCACTGGTATCTTTGGTCTGGACTGGCCATGGGAACCCTCAAGAACAAATATCTTTTACTTACCACTAAACCTGCTCATCACTGAAATTCTTTCTCCTCTAACCACGGTTGTCTAGTAAATTCTTAGTGCTGGATTATCTCCCAAAATCCTTTGCATGATAGGAACATCCTTGAATGGCCAGAGAGGAGATTTAACAATGTTCTAGGAAGTGTCATGTCTTTTGCATCTGCCACTGAGGGTCCCAACCTCCCTGCACTCACAGCACTTTATAGATCTTAGGGACGGCAGGTCCAGAGCCATCACAATCAAAATGAAACTTGAGATGCTGCATCCAGTAGAAATTCTGGGATATTAAGTAAAGCAGGCAGCTGGAATTTTGTAGAGCTTATTGGAGCTAAACCAAGCCTCATTAGCAATACCATGATAAATGTCATTTCAGTTAAATGCACTCTGATTATGTGTGTAACACCCAGAAACCAACCCCTCAGTGTAGAGTCTCATTGAAGAGATTGGGTCAGGGAGCAGGGAGGCTGAGAATACCCCACTGAAGGACAGAAGCAAGAATCAAGATGCAACACAAAACCTAAAAGAGATGCTGGACCTGAGTATAACTTCTCTTAGCTGCATTGTGTTGACAGAATTGTCCACCTCCTTGGTAAGGAGAAAATTAGAAGTGAATATCAGAAAGTAACTGTAGCAAGCTGAACGATTACCCCTGAAGATAGCCAAATCCTAATCTCAGGATCTGTGATTATTACTCTATATGGCAAAAGAGACTTTGAAGATGTGATAAAATAAGGATCATGATATGGGAGGGTGGGCCTTAAGTGTAATCACAAGGATCCTTGTAAGACAGAGGCTAGAGGATCAAAAGAAAGAGCAGGTCATGTGACAATGGAAGTAGAGATTGGAATGATGTGGCCACAGACCAAGGCTTAGAAGCTGGAAGCGGCAAGGAACAGAGTCTCTCCTGGATCCTCCGGAAGGAACCAGCCTGCTCACATCTTGATGTTAGTCTCTGGAGCTATAAAAAACTAAACTTGTGTGTTTTAAGTCACTAAGTTTGTGGTGATTTGTTACAGTGGCAGCAGGGAACTAGTATATCAATCATAGAAATGTTTATTGTATATGGTTATGCTTAAGTTAACTAAACAGAAAACTGCAGCTCTCATTTCTCAGTATAGATTCAGTATTACTCATTAACTCCCACTTTTAGTATCTTCATAAAATTTTAGATCAACAAATTCTATCTAGATTTATAGTAGAGTATAGAGATCTATGGAGGATATAACCCTACCCACTGTAGCAGTCAAGGCCAACCCTGCTGACAAGAGGATGAAAGAGCACTGTCAGACCCTTTTCTATAAGGGTCACCAACAGGACAGCAGAGCTCAGTCCCTTTCCCAGCTCCCGTCTGACCACACCACCAAGGATGTCATGGGACCCTGGAACTTAGAAGCTGTTTAAGAAGAGTCCCAAAGAGGCCAGCAGTGAGAGACAGTTTGATGTAACAGGACAATAGCAGACGCACAGGCATTTGATTCCTCGCTCCACAATGACCCGCTATATATTCTGAGCTTCCATTTCATTTTAAAATTAGAAATCATAACATTTGTTACTGAATAGCTTTCTTATGTGGATAAAATCAGATTATGGAAGTAAGACCCTAGCATGGTAACTATGACTGTTGTTATTAATAACAAAAAATTAATTTCCCAAGCCCATATAGAATGTTACTGTCAGAAAGAGGACTATTTCCCATGTCTCTATATGATGCCTCTTCAGTTCACCAAACCTGACACCATTTCAGGATTACCCTGGGGCTCCTATGCATGTCACTTTCTGTCAGTTTTTCTGGCCGTTCCCCACAACTGCTGCCTGGACAGACCTCAGTTCATTGTGCCAACATTTGCACAACACCAGCTGCATGACGTGTGGGGGGTGACTCCAGCTGGGCTAGGGTAGGGAGGCACTGGGTGAGCCAAACAATGCCCCTTCCACAAGGAAATTATATTTTAGTGTGTCTAGACAAGAACAATAATGACACGTATGGTGTAGAGTAAGTGGAGAGCCGTAAGAGGGGCAAAGCAAGGCCACTACACCAGTTCACAGGCAGATGAAAGCTTCAGTAGGGGTCCCTAAAGAGAGCTGTGATTTACACAGGCCCTGGAGATGCCTAGGGCCGTGACAGATGGTAAAGGGATGGAGGAAGAAGTGGGAACATCTGGGGCCTGCTTAGACAAGGGCAAGCAGTCTGCCATTGTGGCACTTAGGGACACAGTAGACATGCTTATAGCTACTTGCCTCAAAATGCGAACGCCATTCCTCATTCAGCAGAGTGCTGCTTTATTCTTTATAGCCAATGCAGGGTACTGAGAACCAATGCTCAGCCCCTTCTCATCGCCTAGGTATAACCAACAAGTAAATTTAGAGCTGATTTTTACTATTATGAGGAATACCTTTGGCTGCTTTTCTTAGTTAAACAATTGTAGAGCCAGTAGGTGTCCACTGGCATGAAGAAAATCCAGGAGAGACACTTTTCAGACTGAAGGAAGGCAGCCCCAGGATTCCCTTGGTGTAGTTCTGTAGAGGGGGCATGCCAATTTCAGGGAAGCCTGGACCCTTGATCCCCAATTCTGGAAATCAGAGAAGCAGATCAATGTAGGATAGAGGACTCTGTGCTTTGTGGCCAGGAAAGAAGCCAAGGACTCCAACAGTAAGTTTACAAGAGGGGATGGGGTTTGTGCTGGTCACCAGAGCTCAGCCAAGGGCCTGAGGGTCATGGGAGAGGACTTGTCCCAGAAAAACAGGGGCCTACTGCTCAAGGCCCCTCCAGACCCACAAAGCCAGTGCAGTGCAGCATTCGGCACAAATGCTTGGGGATGTGACCATGATACTTCATTGAGACATAACCAGGGAGTCCAGGCTGGGAGTCCCCCCAGCAGAGGAGAAGCATCCGTCAGACAGTGTGGGACCACTCTTCTGGGAGACAACTACTTTATTCTGAGTATAGAAGCAGCTGTGCTGGACAACTTGGAGAAACAGAAGAGTATCTATCACATTGGTGCCAGCTGGCCAAAAAGGTCCTGCCATTTTCACAGGTGTTCATTGTTCAATCACAGATTTCATTATGCTGATACATATGTGCATGCCAGTATCAATGTCATCATTTCACAGGGGGAATTCCTAGCAGAGACCCTGGCTGCTAAGCATGCATGTCCAGCCACCCAGCTCTGACATGCTTTCTGATTAGGACATTGATGAACAAGTACTTGTTAAAGATCATAAAAATCTATGTAGATTATATTAAATTTGTAAGTAAAGGCCTTGTCAATTTATCTCATTTATATTCAATTTTAGATAACGGTCCCTTTCCTCCACAGTTTCCTGTCACATATTATTTTTTAATCAGATAATTTCACATCAAATGACACAGATGTGAAAGAGAGCAGATGAGTGTAAGGGAAAGAGGCTAACTGCAGTTGGTCTTCCGGAATTCAACCCAGGCAGTGGATGGAGCATCTGCTTACACTCTTTGGAGTCTCAAATTCTCTGAGATCAATAACTACACTTTCTCACTAGCCCTCCAATCTGTCTCCCCCACTGCATGCTTAGTGTGCCCACAGAGTGAAGGATAGCTTCCCAGACCTAAGAGTAAGGTGTTCTGAGCTTCTACTTTGCACCTTGCTGTCAGAAGGAAGTATGGATATGTTGGGGGGGGGGGGGGCGGTAATGGGTGTGACAATGACCAAGGCTGCTGACCTAGGGGGCCCTGTCTCCCATGTTGCCAGGGACAAGAACAGACAGCTGCCCAGGGCATGTTTGGGTATGTAAATATCCACATGTGAACCCAAACTTGAGAGCAGTCTGGCCATCTGCCACACAGTCTATGTGCAAGGTCTCCACTGCACAGTCAGTGTGGCAGATGGAGACGTGCAAGCACTGGTCATCTCAAGCATTTATACATTCCCAGAGCTGAATTTCTGAGCTTTAGAGGTTTTCCCATAACTATTACAATAAATAGAGAGCACAAGTCAAATAAAACATTGTGTTACTGTTTCATTGTTCTAAAATGATCCAGAAAAGGCCAAAGTGTTATTAACAAGATAAGGTTGAAAGTGCCCAGACAATAGGATATCCAAGCATCCTTTCCTTTTCTTATCCAAAGTTGTTTTCTAAACATGACCAATAATGCTCTCACCCAGATCCAAATCTACAGCCTGTTGAAAAAGTTCCTCCTTCAGATCACAGACATGAAAGTGAAGAGCCAAGTATAATCCCAAATAAACCCCGTTCTGCCTCCTCCTGCTCTCCTTCCCCACCTCAAAGCTGCACTGTCTTCCCCTGTTCTTTCACTGGATTCTCAGCACTGCTGCCTTGTTGCCACAGAATCACAGAACTCAAAGTTAAAAAAGACTGCATGGTTTTCCCTTCACATGAAGCCCCAAGGGCAAAATGTTATCAAACTCTTACTCATAGATCCACAACAGAGTTTCCTGCTGGCAGCTAGCCTGAGCACAGAAAGTCACACATGATTATTGAGTCCTGTCATACACATCAGAGAATGGCATTGGGCTTGGCAGGAATATGACAGCTTCGGTAACATTTTACCCTTCCAAAAGAGCATTCATCCCTCTACTCGGCTTTCATTTCCTGCTCAGGAATAGAAGCCCCAAGTTCATGTGTATTTCTAAGCTCTCTCATGATGCACTCTATCACTTCCATGCAGTCCATATGCCAAACCAAGCAGTATTCAGAGAGATAGGTGGGGCAGGGAGGGGGGAGGCTGAGAATCAGGCAGGGGGGAAGAAGGCAAACGTCATGAAACTTTGTCTTGTCTGCAGAAATGTGACCTGGGTAGAGGGCTGGGGGAGGGTTCTAGTTGCAGTGCAAGCAAGAAACTACCTGTTCCAATGACAATACTTCAAAGCATCTGCCTCCGAGGGTTGGCCTTCCATGACCCAGTTATAGGCTTTCTCTTCCTTTTCCACCCTGAAAGTGCCTGTCCCCTGAACCATTTTGTTGGGGCCCGCTTAGGCTGGCTTTACAGGGTTACTAAAGTATCAATATTTGTTACATGACTCAGGTTTCATTTTAACATCTTAACATTAAAAATGTTACTTAATGATAGAAATGTAAGGTATTGACAGCTAGCCAATGCAAGGAACATTTGAGAACACGAAATAATGATGGTAGATGACTATCAACTGCCTGGTGAATTCTTGTGTTTATTCTGAAGCAATAGAAACGGGAATATTAAACTGATTTTCCACAAGTCTTCCCATTACATTATTTTCCCATCACAAATAGGAATGATAAAGCTCTAGGAGGTGAATCAACTAAGTAGGCAATAGGGATTTAAAAAAAATGTTCCCAGACCTTAGAGTCAGTCTGGAAATGTGTATATGTCACATGGCCAAGGATAAATTCTTCCTACTGAACCAATTCACCAGGGCAGCTTTGTCCACTGGCCCTGTCCAAATACAGGGAGCAGGAGAATGACCACTTAATCATAAGCTATAGGAGTTTGCTCTCCACACCAGTCTGAAAATCCCCTGTTAAGAGTCATCATCAGATCATATTGATCACTTCTCTAAGCACCTCTTCAAAGGGTTCTCTAGACACACTTGACTGAGCTGGATTTAATTTAAGCACTTTACTATACATAGATTATATCAGTTTAGCTTTGTGAAAATTATGATGTTAAGAACCCAGCTTCCCTGAGGAGGTCTGAGCACTGATGTTCTTGATGTCTTGCATCTCCCAACTTGAGGAAGGATTTGGGTAAGTCTGCCCCTTGTTTCCAGGTAAACCTGGCATTACTGTCACTTTCCTCACAATATCAGCCATGACATCTTGCCTCCCA
Source organism: Myotis yumanensis (assembly GCF_028538775.1). NCBI lineage: Eukaryota > Metazoa > Chordata > Mammalia > Chiroptera > Vespertilionidae > Myotis > Myotis yumanensis. Next base: position 108,497,537 of record NW_027223752.1, read on the forward strand.
GATCTCTCTCTCTGACAAACAGTGGCTTATAGAGTGACTCCTAAGACCACACCCCAACACAAACATCCCACCCAACTGGGAAAAGCGACTTTCCTACCTACATAGAAAGAAGAATGAAGCATTTTGAAGGAACCACATCCCTCTCCTACCATGTTTTTAAAAAATCATCTTTGGCAGCTGCAGAGAAGGTCATTTCCTCTCAGGTCTGCTGGCCAGATACTTTCATTCTGTGACAGTGGGGCAGAGTGGGAATTACAGGTGTGCAGAGAAGATAGATTTTTTAAACCCTTATTTTCTTGAAACTGTTTCCTCTCATAGTGTGAATGGAATTTTAAAATGATATCTAAAGCACAGCAGGAACATAATGTAAATCTAGTGCTGGGAAATTCTTCCCTCTAGGCACTATTCAAAAGCCAAACTCATTTGAGAGAAGTTCCAGGGGTTCAGAACAGCTGGGAGGGCACTTGCTTGGCCTTGCCTGATTACATAAGGAGACAGAGGGGAGTGTGTAGGGAAGACACGCTGAGCCCCTGAGTATAGAGCAGGGCGTGAGCATTCAGACATGCCAGGATGCTAATCTAGAGGCATGTGTAGGTGGATCTTGTGTTTCAGAGGCTTTCAGAGTATTTTGTCGTGTCATTTGTTCCATTAAGATTTGTTTAAAAGGAAAAAGAAAAAAAAAAACACAGGAAACTAACATTCACAACTAAGGATTTTGCAAATACCATTCCTCCCACTGCAGGCAGTATTGCCTACATCAACACTTACCATGCATCAGTAATGCTTTTGAAAGAAATTATTCAAAAAATAAAAGTTCCTAATATTTCAGGAACCTTTTACCAAACATCTACTTTGATTTCACACTTCTGAACACAGTAGCCATGACCATACTTTCTAGTGGAAGCCCTGTCCTGAAATAAATGAGTTATGTTGCCATGAAACAAGAAGCTGGTGAGCAGAAAAGCACAAAGGTGACCTAGGAGAGTGCCTTCTGTCAGAGGTCATCCTCACACTCACATAGTATGTGATGTGGGCCCAGCTGGAAGCTAATGTTACCCAACCAAAGGGGTGCAAACCTTTTAAATAGCAACAGCGGCCAGATGTTTCCCTAAGAATGGGCTGGTTGTAGTAATACGTAGAAAACACCAGAGATGAAGGTGAAGTTGAGTGAAATGGTAGTCTTTTGGGTAACACTCCAATTGAAAAAGGACTTTGGTGGGTTGTTGTTTTTTTACCTAATACCATAGGGTTATAATCCTTTCCCACTGCATCAGCAGGAGGCTTTAAAGATTGTGAAAATTTTGTTTGTTGGATTTAGAAGCATAAGCAAAGAACAGAGAACAGTGACAAGAGCAGTAGAAATGCAATTGATGAAAAATATGAAGATGGGGAAGGAAACCTTTGCTCCCAATGGTCAACTCAGTGGAAATGCAGAACATGCTGTCCACTAGTACCACAACAAGACAATCCCAGAGCAACACTGGGTACCACCTTATCCTGGGGATGGGGATGGGGCTGGAGCCAGCTCAACTTTGGACTGATTCAAACTAATCTTTCAGACAAAGAAAAGCTTTTATTCCAAATTATAATAACCTGGTATGGTCCTTCCTATTTCTTTCCTTTCCTGAACTCTTCAGTCCTAGAGCTACTGGGTGAGCAAAATAAGGGATAGAAGGAGGGGGCCACAGAATCTCCAAGTCAGATGAAGAAGCCAGGAAAGATGAAGGGGATATCCCCAAAGGAGGGTTGCTTGCCTATGGTGCCAGAGTTCAAGCAGGGCAAGGAAATCATCTACATGGGGTGAGGGTGGGGGCGCAGCAGTGGTCCAGCCCAGGGGATTGGAGCCCAAGTAGGGTGAAAGGGTATCATGTGGGGATTGCTTCACTGGGGACTAGATACATACAAAAGAATTGAGTGAATAAGCAAACAGGCAAAGGCAATAGAGTTTAGATTTTTCACTGCCTGAGAAGGGAGTTTCAGTAGGGAAAGAGAAAGAAACTAGAATGAACCCCATGGTATTATATTGGAATTGGAGGTACCAATATGATTCTTTGGGGTTTTCAAAACAGATGGCTAGCTAAAATAGGCATAAATATTGATAGAGAGGTAAATGTGTGTGTATACTATGTATGTATTTCTATATATGTATGCATTAGTATATGGATATACATTTATTGCCTACACATATTTATACCCTATCTCTGCCCACTGGGAAGGCAACTTTCTAGAAGCAATACATACACCTAGAAGCCAGATATTGGCTTCTATATACCCTTATCCACTGAAAGGAACCTGGGCTTCCTGGACACATGAATGATTCGATGTCTAGGGCAGGAAAAGCAATAGTCAGGCTAGAACATCTAGTTATTCCAGAAAAGAAGGAAGTGCTCAAGTAAGAATTGAATAGATGTCAAAGTGTCAAAGAAACAAGTTGAAGGAGCTTCTGCTGACCAAATCTAGGACAATTGGATAATCAAAGTAAATAATGTTAGCAATAGATCATAACCCAATAAATTACAAAGAAAAACATGAGTTCATATTGATATGCATATACATAAATTGAAAGTTTATAGAGTAACCAGATATTTACATAGTTTCAAATTACGCCCCCCCCCCTTTAAAATGCATATGAATTACAAAGAGTAGAGGAATAAATTTAGTATGGAGAAGGCTGGCAGACACCATAATCAAGTGTCTAAGTGAATATCATCAGTGGAAGAAATTAAAGTTGTGTTCCACTTAGTAGGATAAATTGAGAAAAACACAGTATTACCTCAATATTTCTGTCAAAAGTACATGACTAAAATCTTACGAAAACCCATCCAATAAACCCAAATGAGAAACAGTCTATAAGACTTCAATCTTCAAAAATGTCAAGATCTAGAGCAGAAAGCAAAGACTGAGAAAATGTTTCAGACGTGTGGCCTGACAACCAAATGGGATGCATCATTTTGGAGTGGATCTTTTTGCTATACAGGCCACTATTGGGACAATTGGTTAAACGGAATGAGATTACAAGATTAAATTACACACATGTACCATTGTTGATATCCTACTTTCGATGGTTGCATTGTGGTTATACAGGAGAATGTCCTTGTTTACAGGAAATACACACTAAAGTATTCACAAATGATTGCATCTTAAGTTGGCAACTTTATCTCAAAAAGCTCCAGAAAAATAAAAGTATTTACCACTTTTCTTTAAGTTTAAGATTCTTTCAAAAAATTGTTTACATCATGTAGGGAAGGTAAATTCTACAAAAACTTTGCATAAATTAATACAGCAATGGGTCTTTCTGAATAGTGATTCTAAGCCAACAAGCAACAGAACTACCTAGGAAATTTTTGAAAACACACACATACATATGCATACACACCTGCACATACATTCACATACACACAGAGAATCATCCCAGATTTAGCCACCAATACTACCTAAGTGGGCTCTAGAAAGGAGGCATTGATGCTGAACCACAGAACTGGCCTGTGGTTATATGTGCCTATTATTAAACACAACTGAAGTGTTCACAAGAAAGTTGGGTTAGTGCAAAGAAGTATGTTTTATATCTCCTTCAATTGATATGATGCCAAGATAAGTACATAATGTTGTTAACTCTCCTTGTAACCTATATGGTTAATTCCCAAAGTTTAGGTCAGAATCATAAGATGCTCAATAAATGACTATAATTGTCATTACTGTTTGCCTGAAGTTGCTGTCCCGAATATTCACAATAACACAGTAAGGTGCATATCAAGGAAAATATAATTACCCCGTAAGTGATAATATCTGTCCACCTATGACTCAGAGAAGCTGAGGTTCTTGCTCAAGTTCACACAGCCAGAAACATCCTTAGTGCTTTTTCTTCCTATCCCTGGATGGAGGCCAGATCTGCATCCCTCCCAGGGACCCTTTACTCAGTTAGACAAGCCCCACTCCCTTAGTTGGAAAGTCCTAGAGAAAAAATATAGAGGAGTTTTCAGTGTCCCAAGGGTCAAAAAGAAATTCTTTCTCCCATCAGAGCACTAAATTGAGCATAGTCCCTTCGGTGTCAAGACACATCATTACTATCCCAACCTAGGAAGTAGATGAGGGTGTATCTCTCCACTTCCCTGCTAATGGAATCACACCATCACTCTGAGTCCTGCCTGCTTCCTAGCCTGTGTGCATCAGAAAGAGACACACTTGTCCCCACTGGCCATACTGGATGCACTCTACCTTCTCTCTAACTCCTGCAAACAGTTCCAGCTACTGTCTCTGTTCCAGAGTAAGTGTGACTGAGCAGAATTTGAGGCACTTGCCTTCTTATGTCTTCCTTATCCAAGCAATTCTAAAACCTCATCACATAAGTCTTTATATAGCACACTAGAGGCCCGGTGCACAAAAATTTGTGCACTCGGGGGGAAAGGGGGTTCCTCAGCCCATCCTGTGCCCTCTCCCAGTCTGGGACCCCTCGGGAGATAATGACCTGCTGGTTTAGGCCTGCTCCCGGGTGGCAGAGGGCAGGCCCAATCTCTGGCTGCAGCCCCTGGTCGGGCTCAGAGCAGGGCCGATTAGGGAGTGGGGGCGCCGCCCCCTGACACACACAGAGCAGGGCCCATCAGGGGGGTTGGGGCTCCATACCCTGTCACACACAGTGCAGGGCCCAACAGGGGGTTGAGGAGCTCCCCCCTCTCACTCACAGAGCAGGGCCGATCAGGGGGTTGGGGCGCCGCCACTGTCACACTGAGGGCAGGGCCGATGGGGAGGTTATGGCTCTACCTTGTCACACACAGAGCAAGGCCCGTGGGGCGGGGGGGAGAGGGGGTGGAGTTGGGGCGCCGCACCCTGTCACACACTGAGCAGGGCCCATGGGGGGTGGGAGTTGGGGCGCCGCACCCTGTCACACACAGAGCAGGGCCGATCAGGGGGTTGGGGCGCAGCCACTGTCACACTCAGGGCAGGGCCGATGGGGAGGTTATGGCTCTACCCTGTCACACACAGAGCAGGGCCTGTGGTGGCGGGGCGGCGGGGGGGGGGGGGGGGGGGGGGGTTGGGGCGCCACACCCTGTCACACACAGAGCAGGGCCGATCAGGGGGTTTGGGCGCTGCCCCCCATCACGCTGATCTGGTGCCAGGAGGCCTCATGGCTCCGCTGATCCCGGTGCTGGGAGGCATATTACCCTTTTACTATATAGGATAGAGGCCTGGAGGCCGGCTGGTTTGCCCTGAAGGGTGTCCTGGATCAGGGTGGGGGTCCCCACTGGGGTGCCTGGCCAGCCTGGATGAGGGGATGATGGCTGTTTGCAGCTGGTCACACACCCTTCAGGGTGGGGGTCCCCACTGGGGTGCCTGGCCAGTCTGGGTGAGGGGCTGAGGGCTTCTTTCAGGCTGGCGGTTGTTGATTGAAGCTCCGAACCACTCCTTTTTTTTATTTTATTCTGGGCCAGCTTTAGCTCTGGCTCTAGCTCTGAGAGCAGGTATCTGGTTTGTTTCGGTTCTATAATCGAAACAATGTATAACTTCAGCTCTGAGATCCTGGCCTATATTTGTTAGAATGTTTCAAACTGCCAGCTCAGAGGCCGGCAAGTCTGCAGTCCCTGGAGCAAGCAAGCCTCATGTTCACTTCCAGCTGCCTGGCTGCCGGCCGCCATCTTGGCTGACAGTTAATTTGCATAAGGATATGCTGATTAGCCAATGGGAAGGGTAGCGGTCGTACGCCAATTACCATGTTTCTCTTTTATTAGTGTAGATAAGCAGTGCTGAAAAGCTAGGTTAAATTGTGTGCAATTTCGTGAGATGTACTTATACTTACATTAAGTCTTAGCAAATTTCCAAAATAAAATGCCTAATAGCTATTGTTTAAAAGAAGTCTGTAAACTGCTTATAACTGGATTTCAGTTTCTATTTTTGTGTCCTGATTTGAAAGACAAGCAATGACCCTTAACACAAGCATTAGTTTTGGATCAGCTCAGGTATTGGAACGACCCCATCAAGTAAGTGGAGTAAAGAAGAATAGGGACTTGTAAGCAGTTTAAAATTAGTAAAGCCCTAGCTGGTTTGGCTCAGTTGATACAGAATTTACCAGGCAACCGAAAAATACATAGGTGTGCTCAGAGATTCAGGATAAACCTATTTATTTTCAGATGTTTCACATGTACTAGTACAGTGACTCAGGAGATCCTATTTCCAAATCCTGAGTCCATGGATATAGCACCAGTGTTCCTTTATCCCCTTTGGTTTCCTTGTCCCCAAAATATGGATCAGACTTCTGGACCTTTCTCAGGCTTTGCAAAAAGCCCCGTGTGTCAGGATGAGGGACATGAGACCACACCTAAAGGTCTGTCCTGGTGCTAGCGCTGATAACGCCCTCTGGGGGGTGTGTATGGTTCATGGTTTATGGCCTTTGTAAAATGGGAGTATTTAGGTAAATAGGTCTTGCAAGACCAGATAATTAAGGAAGGGGCAGTGACTTGATTATAGGCTAACAAGAATGTGCATTAGGGATACTGATTAACTAGGTGCAGAGTCAGGCTGCTAGCCCCTCCCTCCCCTCCAAATGTATTTTTATGTTCCCCATCACAGTGGACAGAGCATCAGTTTGATTCGGTCAAGGGCACATGCTTGGGTTGCGGGCTCGATCCCCAGTGGGGGGCATGCAGGAGGCAGCTGATCAATGATTCTCTATCATACTTGATGTTTCTATCTCTCTCTCCCTCTCCCTTTCTCTCTGAAATCAATAAAGAATATATTTTAAAATGAGCAGAAATGCAAAAGGTTAAGTAAGCAAAATGGACTCGTTTCAACAGTTACCTCCCAGAGCTCCAATGTTTATTGAGAATCTGCTACATATCAGGCACCGGTCTTGCCTTTGAGTATACAGAGATGAGCATGACAAATAAATCTCTGTCCTTGTGGAGAATCAATTGCTCAGTCATTCATTCAACACATGGTTATTTGCTCATAGAATATTTCAAGCACTAGGTTGATGTAGTTTGCTCAAAGCCCCAGCTCTATCCAGCTCCATCACTTTTCAGGCTGTGTGGGCCACCCACTCACCCCCTCCAGTGTATGAAAAGAAAACAGTGTGAGCCTCCCATCTTTCTTCCTCTTCCCCAACAATACGGAAGAACTAATCATCAGGGTTTCCACTGCAGAGAGAAGCACAGTAATATTGGGCTCTAGCCATGTAAATCTCTGGAAAGCTTTTTCACAAAGGGCAACTACAGAGGAGTTGTTCAGGTTCATTAATGGAAATTGGTCTGTCTCCTTTACTCTAGATGAAGACTAGCATGACCTAAATGTAAAGCTTTAAATGTCCTAAAAGTGAAGCTAAGATTGGCCTCCCTCCTGCAGTTTGAGCAGAGGGAAACACACCACCCAGTGGTTCCCATGGCCAATTAACAGGCCAGCCTGTATCCTGTCTCGCTGCAGTGAGGCAGCTCTCAATGAATTCTACTATATTTATGGCAAAGACAAACTTCTAGAGTTGTCTGGGATTTATTTCAGGCCCTCTTTATGATGGGAAAGTAAAGCCTCTCTATTTGTACAAGCCACTGCGTGTTTACAGAGGGATTCTCAAAACACTGCCAACTGGATAGCGTGGGGCTGGCCTAGTTTTGAAGAGAATCTTAATTAGTAACACCAGCAAAAACCCCATTTGGACCAAAATTTCATATTCCAAAAGTTTTCATCTCAACTGCCTGTGGCTTATGAATGACTATTTCTGGAACTGTCTAGTAAAGAGGGAGTAAGAGACTCCAACACCATATATTTATCTCATTATATCAAAGTGTAAAACTCAGGCAACTCTGAGGATGAGAATGAGTCCATAGAAACACTGTTGGTCCAGAGCTTTGGATTTTTTGAGACGTTCTTCTGTCTTAGGAAAGAGCTTACCAAGAGCCCTTGTCTGCTTTCCTGGCCAGGGCACAGGGTGTTATCCAAAACTTGGTCGAGAAAGGAAATCTTCAATTAGAATTACTTATCTGCTTTGTAAGTTGGCATTTCTCAAACAGTAATGTGCATATGAAGCACCAGGGGATCTTGTTAAAATTCAGATCTTGATTCAGGAGGTCTGGGGTGAGGCCTGAAAACCTTCATTCCTAAGAAGCCCCAGATGATGCTGATGCTCACAGACCATACTTAGAGTGGCAAGGTTCTCTATGAGTGTGACAACTGGGCACTGCCTCACTCAGAAGTCGCTCCCAAACAGGTTAGAGGGAGGGTGCAGTTCTGGAGAGCAGAGTGATAAAGTTCAGCAGTCAGGAAAAGGAATGTACTCTGGTTCCTGCAGCACTTAGCCTACCTCTGGCTTCTTCCAGACTTTCATGAGAGATGTCCCTCAACAACATGCCACCTAATCCCCAGAAGCACCATTTTCAACATCTTTTCTCCATGCCCACCCAAATCGTAGGCTGCTATAGGATGGAGAATCCCATGTATGGCTTCGATGTACTATTTAGAATCTCACTTTGGATTTTCTTTACTGGTAGAATTTGAGGAAGTGTGCCTATGTGTCACCAGTGTAGCAGAGCCTGTTAGGAAGAGTCTTCACCTAAGACTTGGGGCTGCTGGAGTTTTGGTTCTGAGATTTCCAGTATCTTTCCTGTTCTCCATATGTTATTGACTTGTACGTCACTGATTGATTGGTCAGACCTGCAAATGTAGATCTAATCTATACTAATAATAGAGGAATATGCAAATTGTCCAGGACGTCGTCACAGTAACAGTAACGACTGAACAGCAGGATGCATGGGGCAACAAGGCCAGCAGGGGGGTTAGTGAGGGACGACCAAACAACTGAATAGCAGGCTGCATGGGGTGACAAGGCTGGCAGGAGGCAGTAGTTGGGGGCGACCAGGCCGGCAGGGAGGGCAGTTAGGAGCAACCAGGCCAGCAGAGGGGCGCAGTTGGGGATGACCAGGCCGGCAGGGCAGTTGGGGGTGACCAGGCTGGCAGGGAGGGCAGTTAGGGGCAATCAGGCTGGCAGGCAGAGGCGATTAGGGGTGACCAGGCTGGCAGGGGGAGCAGTTAGGGGCAATCAGGCAGGCAGGCAGGTGAGCAGTTAGCAGTCCGCAGTCCCGGATTGTGAGAAGGATGTTCGACTGCTGATACTGAGGATCGGGCCTAAACCAGCCGTCGGACATCCCCCGAGGGGTCCTGGATTGGAGAGGGTGCAGGCTGGGCTGAGGGGACCCCCCCCCCCCCGCATACGCCACGCACGAATTTCGTGCACTGGGCCTCTAGTTTTATATAGGAAGGAACCCCTCTTCAACCCTACCCCACACTCTCCTCGCCATCTAATTCTTAGGGGGAGGAGTTATAAAATGTTTACTACTAGCTAATTTAAAGCTGCTCATTCTTTTCTTTTTTCTCAGGGTCCACATGCTCTGCAAGATATACCTAGCACGCTCTTGCCCAGGGATTTAAATAACATAAGTGAAAAGATACTAAACCACTAAGCAAAATGCTTTCTTGCTTATTAAGATGCAGAAACAACCTAGAATAAAAGTGAAGTATCGTTTTAGACCCAAGTCCAACTCTTCAGATGTGGCTATGGTTTGAGAACTAAAACCACACACATCTGCACAGTCTAATGCCCAGACCTAGTAACCAAGCAAACACAGTTGTTTCATGTGAGTCTGTTGAATGGTGTCAGTTCCTCTTCTCACACTAGGTCCACTTTCTTGAATCAGTTTCTCCTTCTAACTCTTTTCTTAACTACAAGATAAAGCTTTTCAAATGAACATCTTTTCTTAAGGAAGCAAGGATTGAAATGGAGAGGGTTGATTAAAATGAAAACAAGAAAAGAAAGACAAATAAAAATAACCATTCACTAGTATGTTCAATGAAAGTAAAATGTGAAAACTACTGACTAATTTTGGTTTGAGATTGTGCTTCCATAGAGGATCATGCTGCATTCTGCTTTACCCACATCCAGGCCTCAAGGAGATAATCCTGTGAGGAGAAAGGCCTGCTGTGCAGCTATAAACACTTAATTGCCAGTTGAGATGGCTCCTCTCTTGACATTTAAATTCTTATTAAATTCAAAGAATTTTCTGTGCATAGGAAAGCCAGATATGGGGAATGAACAGAGATCCAGGTTCACTGAGGAATGTTCTGAGATATAGACCTGCTACTCAAACTGTGTTTTGGGAACTGTTGTAGAAGGCCAAAGAAACCCAAGTGACACTTAGAGAAATGGAGTTACACAGCTTTATTACTCCAATGGTCTCAGAGGAGTTGCCTCCAAAGTCTGAGCAAACCAATATGGTGAAAGCTCTTCTTTTATCCCCTTTGGTTTCTTTGTCCCCCAAATATGGATGACACTTCTGGACCTTTCATGGGCTTTGCAAAAAGCCCCATGTGTTGGGAGGGGGCCCTTGAGGCCATATCTAAGTGCCTGGCGGTGGTACCAGCGCTGATAACCCCCTCTGGGGATTGTGTATTGTTCATGGTTTATGGACTCTGTAAAATGTGAGCATTTAGTTAACAGGTCTTGCAAGACCAGATTGTGGAGAAAGGGGCAGTGACTTAATTATAGGTTATCAAGAATGTACATTAGGTTACTGGCACAGATTCAGATTGCTAGCCCCCCCAAACATCAGGGTTACATTGGAATTAGCCTTTTAACCTTTTCAGAACCAGAAGCCCCAGGACCATCTAGGAGCTTGTTAAAAAAGCAGAATCTCCTGCCCCACCCCTCACCTATGGAATCATAATCTGCATTTTAGCAAGGTCTCCATGGGATTCATAAGTGCATATTAACCTTTAAGAAACACAGCTGTAGGGTGCTTGTGTTTATGTAATATAACATTTTGGCAACTCCCATTTGAGCAAGTTTATTTGCTCAAGGAACCAAAGCTGGAATTGCAAATGAATTGGCCACCTAGCTTGCAATGGCAGCTCACAGTCTCTAGTGTGGGAAATAAGACGAGGCGCCCCTCTTTCAGATAGAGTCTTTTAAAGAAAATGAGGGTTTGGTTTAATGGCCATGGAAATTCTACAGTTTTTTTAAATGTTTTCTAGGACAAACTGAAAAATGTCTACAAATTCTCCTAGATAGACTGATGGATTGAATTTAACCCCATCTCATATTACATTTGTAGCATGATGCTCAAGTGGCCCAAAGAGTCATGGGTAAGTAAAATTCCTCACTGCCTTTAGGGTCTTACTCCAATGAACTTTCTCTCCTACTGACCATTCCTAAAGCACTTCTTACACCAGTGATTTTCATGTTACAAATTAAGAATATTTTGAGGAATGGTTGGGCAGGTATTTGGACTATTCAGCCTGCTGAAAGCAGCCAAAATTCACTAACTAAGTTTTTTAAAAAAACAACAAAATCCTACCTTCATAAAAATGTGATTAGAAAGGAATCTGCATAAGGGTACATATGCAATAACTTAATCAATAAAGAAATTAAAAAATAAAAATAAATAAATAAATAAAAGAAAGGAATCTGCAACACAGAGAGGTAGGCAAACACAGAAGCACTTTTGCCCTGAGAGCACTTGCCTATCTGGGCAAATATGAAATCTCATTCTGATAAGTTTGTGATGGAGGAAGACACAAATCATAGTCCAGAGTTTGCAAAAGGTGTGGGTGGCCCCCGAATTAACTGGTGCACAAAAGAGGCACTGTCTTAGGGTAAGAGTCACCCAGAAGTAACCAAAACCTAAAGATTTGCATCCAGGTTTATACTATCTCAAGTCTTACATTTGCTTTAAGTGTCTGAGAGAGGTGATACACACAAGCATTTAGAAGAACAAACATAAACTCTTTGTGCAGAAAGGTACCTTCAGTCTAGACCTCAAATGATTCCCAAAAATAATTTTCATAAGCATGACTAGCAGTCAGTCAAAGTTAACCAAGCAAATAAGGCAGCAAGATACCAGGAGCAGGAAATAAGAGAAGCAAGAGACATCAGCAAGAGACTTCAGATATTGAAATTATCAGACAATAATTATCAACATAGTATATTCATATATTAAAAATTAGAAAACATTATCCAGAATATAGCACAGGAAAACAAAAAGACAGGAAATACAGAAGTAAGGTTAAGAGACATAGTGAACAGACATAATATCTAATATACATTTTATTTGATATTTTAAAAGAGGAGAAGATTGGTTTATTTGTCTTCCTTTTATTAAGTTGCATGGGTACTTTATATATTTTGGATATTAACCCCTTGCCAGATGTATCATTGAAAATATGTTCTCCCATACAGTGGGTTCTCTTTCCATTTTGATGCCAGTTTCTTTTGCTGTACAGAATCTTTTTCGTTTGATGTAGTCCCATTTGTTTATTTTTCCTTTGTTTCTCTTGCCTTAGGCAATGTCAAAATTTTGCTACATGAAATGTCTGAGATTTTGCTGCCTATGTTTTCTTCTGGGATTTTTATGGTTTCATGACTTACATTTAATTCTTTTATCCATTTTGAGTTTATTGTTGTGTATGGTGTAAGTTGGTGGTCTAGTTTCATTTTTTGGTATGTATCTGTCCAATTTCCCAGCACCATTTGTTGAAGAGACTGTCTTGACTCCACTGCATGCTGTTGCCTTCTCTGTCAAATACTAATTGAGCATAATGGCTTGGGTCAGTTTCTAGGTTCTCTGTTCTGTTCTATAGATCTATGTGCCTGTTCTTGTGCCAATACCAGGCTGTTTGGGTTATAGTGGCTTTGTAACACCAATCAGAAAGAATATATGCACCCCTATGTTCATAGTAGTGTTATTTACAGAAGCCAAGATTTGGAAACAGCCCAAGTGTGCATCAGTAGATGAATAGATAAAAACACTGTGGTATATTTGCACAATGGAATACTATGCAGCTGTAAAAAAAGACGGATCTATTACCCTTTGAGATAGAATTAAGGGACCTGGAGATGATTATGCTAAGCAAAATGAGCTGATCAGAGAAAGACAAATATCACACAATCTCACTTATATGTGGAATCTAATGAACACAATAAATAAAATAGAACCAGAGACATGAAAACACAGAACAGACTGACAAATCTCAGAGATAAGGGGTAGAGATTAACCAAAGAATTTATATGCATACTAGAAGCTGGGTGCACAAATTCATGCACGGGTGGGGTCCAGCTGGCTCTCCCCGATTGGGGTTGGAGGGGCTGATTGGGGGCAGGACCAGCTGCAGGGAGGGGCTGCAGGCGGTTGGCAGGCTGGCCCTGCCCCCTGGTCAAACTCCTGGTCGAACCCCCAGTTGAGGGGACAATTTGCATATTAGCCTTTTATGATATAAGATATGCATTACCCATGAACACAGACAATAGAGTGGTGAAGGCCTGAGGCAGGGTAGGAACCAGGTGGTGGGGTCAAGGGGGGGAAAGGAGTGAGACATGTGTAATACGCTCAACAATAAAGATTTTAAAAAATTAAATTTTAAAGGGAGGAGAAGAAAGAAGGGGAAGAACCAATATTATAAAAAATAATAACTGAATAGTTTCCCAAATAATGAAAGATGTCAAATTATAGATTTAAGGAGTACAACAAATCCCATGTAGAGCTAATAAAAGGACTCACAATGCCATACATCATGTGTGAAACTGTAGAAAACTAAAGGTAAAAAGAAAATCTAAAAATAATCAGAAAAGAAAAAGGGTACAGTTAGACTGACAGTTGACTTTTCAAAAGTAACACTAAAAGCTAAACATCAATGGAAAATATTTTTCATGTACTGAAGAAAATTATCATCAATGTAGAATTCTATAGTGTGCATCAATATTCAAAATATGCAAGTAAAATAAAAAGAAATAGATTGTCCACAGCATACTTTCATTAAAGTTATTCTAAAGCAGTACTTCTCAAACAAGAACTTCTGAGCTAAAGGACCAGAATTTTTATTCTCTATTTTTAAAAATTTCCAATCTGTCATGTCCTGGACCTTTGGTTTACACCTTGTTCATCAAGTTCAGTACTCTGATCATACACTTGGATATTACAGCAATGTCGAATTGCTGTACAAAGTTTAGATACTCACTTTCTGTACCTATTTTGTGGTGGACTGATAACTAACAGTTTATAGACTGGCAACAGTTCTGTGGACCACACTTATAGTAGCACGGCTTTAAAGAATGCACTTTAGGCAGAAGAAAAGTAATCCCATATGGATTGTCTGAGATGCAAGAAAGAATAAAGAGCCAAGAAAGTTATTGATGTTGTTGAAGACACACTAGTAAGGAATCTGAATGTCAAATTTTACATGGGAACAATTTCACATCTCCTTTTAAATTAAGTGAAGCTAAATTAGCTGATGTGACTCATTAAGGAAGTTTTGCAATACAGCTTTTCCTATGGGGCAGGAGAGAGTGAATCTCATTACAAAAAGAGAATTTTTCTCCTGTTTTAAAAAATCAAATATATTGTGTAATGATGCACAGTCTTTTACGGATTATTACATTTCCCTGATGATATAGGTAATTGTGAAAAAAACATTTGAGAAAATTGTTCCAGAAAAACCAACTAAGACAAATTTAAAAATCAACTATATTTTCTCTTATACTACAATGAAGAACAAGCTAAAACAAACTGTGGCTATATAGTGATGTAACTTATGGAGTTCTCAGGTAGAGATCCACTTGGGACATGGTAGAATCAGAAGCAATGCTTCTGATTTTATTGCTTTAATAAATAATAATGTCTCCATATAAAAGAAAAAATTATTATTTAGTATTAGTATTCTTCAAAAATAATGAGTTTAAAATAGTTTAGTATTAGTAGTCTTCAAAATAATGAGAGTTTAAAAATAAGATTCCTACTGCTGACTACCAGCTCACTCAGAAACTGGCATTCCACTATCTCCTGTCTTTTATAGAAGACCTAGTGCAGGGGACTCGGGCACGGAGCCCACGCCATCTTGAAGGGGAGAGCGGCCGTCTAGGAACTCAACACCACCACCACCGAGACAGCCCTTGGACACTGCCCTCCAGCAGCCACTCCAGCCAAAATCCTGCAGCCACACCCGCAGACTCTGCAGACTCACAGACCCTAGGACCTCCATCTCCAAAGGAGCACCACTGCTGCAGCAGTAAGTGCATCTCCCCCGCTCCCCAGTGGCAGAACTCCGGGCACCACATTCGAGCGTTTCGAGCGTGCAAGCCTCTGGACCCACCACCCCACAGGCAGCCCCTGGGAGCCACTGCAAGTGCCCACTGAGTGTGAAATTGTGCAAACGGGGGTACACTACCCCACAGTAAAAATTCTGAATTCACTCTTCCTGAATAACTGCCCACAGACACTGTCACACAATTTCAATGCCAGGGCCCCTTAAGGTGCATTAGAGCTCTGCTCACATGCCGCAAACGCTCTGCCAGAGTTGCACGTTTCCAGCTGGCGGGTGTCCGGAGCCCACCATCCCACAGGCAGCCCCTGGGAGCCACTGCAAGCACCCGCTGAGTGCGATATTGTGCAAACAGGGATGCACTGCCCCACAGTAGAAATTCTGAATTCACTCTCCTGAATAACTGCCCACAGACACTGTCACACAACTTCAACGCCAGGGCCCCTCAGGGTGCCTCAGAGCTCCACACCGCAAATGCACCACCAGAGTCACGCGTTTCCAGCTGGCAGGTGTCCGGAGCCCACCACCCCACAGGCAGCCCCTGGGGGCCGCTGCGAGCCCCCTACTCGGTGCGATATTGTACAGACAGTGGTGCACTACCACACAGTAGAAATTCTGAATTCACTCTCCTGAATAACTGCCAATAGACACTGTTGCACAACTTCAGCCCCAGGGCCCCTCAGAGTACCTTGGAGCTCTGGCGGCAAATGCACCATGGGTACCCCTGTGAGCTGCCACTGGGAACATGTGTATCCATCCACAGGCACAGCAGCAAAAACTGAGTCTTCCCACTCTACAGCTGCAGAACTCTGGACACTACAGTCATGCTTTTCCAGCGCCCAGGCCCCCTGAGCCCACTGCTCCACAGGCGTGTTCTTATCCTAACAAGGGTGCACTGCCCCAGCAGTAGAAATTCTGAATACCCTCGTCCTGGATACCTGCCCACAGATGCCTCGATTGCTTGGCTTCCAGAAACAATTAAAATGTTAGAGCAAAACATGGGGAGACAAAAAAGTAATCCCCAAAGGAAAGAAAAAGAGGATCACCAGAGAAGGAGTTAAATGAAACCGAGGCAAGTAACTTCTCAGCGAAAGAATTCAGAGTAATGGTTATAATGCTCAAATGGCTGGATGACAAATACACGCAACTCAATGACAAATACACACAGCTCAATGAGAATTATAAGGAGCTGAATGAGAATGTCACCAATATGAAAAGGAACCAAGAGGAAATGAAGAATGACATAGCTGCAATAAAGAACACAATGGAAGGCTTAAACAGTAGACTAGAAGAGGCTGAGGACTGCATCAGGGAGCTAGAAGATAAGGTAGGAAAAAACACACAAACACAGCAGCAACTGAAAAGAAAAATTAAAAAGCAAGAGAGACTAAGGGAGCTTTGGGACAACACAAAACGAAATAACATCCACATAATAGGGGTACCAGGAGGAGAGGAAGAGAAGCAAGGAATAGAAAACCAGTTTGTAGAAATAATGACAGAAAACTTCTCCGATATTGGCAAGAAAAAAACTACGCAAATCCAAGAAGCACATAGAGTCCCAAACAAGATGAACCCAAAAAGACCAACACCAAGACACATCATAATTAAATTGGCAAACATCAACAACAAAGTATGAATCTTAAAAGCTGCCAGAGAGAGACAGAAAGTTACATACAAGGGATCTCCCATTAGAATATGGATGGATTTCTCAACAGAAACAAACCAGGCTAGAAGGGAATGGAATGAAATATACAAAGTGATGCAAACAAGGGACTGAATCCCAGAATACTATATCCAGCAAGGCTATCATTCAAAATTGAAGGTGGAATCAGGAGCTTCACAGACAAAAAAGGACTAAGAGAGTTTATTACCACCAAGCCAGCAATGCAAGAAATGCTAAAGGGATTGCTGTAAAAAAAAAAAAAGAAACAGAAAGGCAAGAAGAAACATAAATATTAAGAATAAAAATGACGACAAACAAGTACTTATCAATAATAACATTAAACGTAAATGGATTAAATGCACCAATCAAAAGACATAGGGTAGGTGAATGGATAAGAAAACACGACCCATATATCTGCTGTCTACAAGAGACCCACCTGAGAACAAAGGATTCACACAGACCGATAGTGAAGGGATGGAAAAAAAAAATTTTCAGGCAAATGGAAATGAGAAAAAAGCTGGGGTTGCAATACTTATATCTGACAAAATAGACCTTAAAGTAAAGGCCTCAACAAGAGATAAGGAAGGCCACTACATAATACTAAATGGAGCAATTCAACAAGAAGATATAACTCTGGTAAACATATATGCACTCAATGCAGGAGCACCCAAATACATAAAACAACTTCTAGAAGATATCAAGGGAGAGATCCATAGCAAT
Organism: Myotis yumanensis; assembly: GCF_028538775.1. Classification (NCBI taxonomy): domain Eukaryota; kingdom Metazoa; phylum Chordata; class Mammalia; order Chiroptera; family Vespertilionidae; genus Myotis; species Myotis yumanensis. The sequence continues at coordinate 108,514,986 of NW_027223752.1, forward strand.
ACAGTCATAGTAGGGGACTTTAATACCCCACTGACATCACTAGATAAATCCTCTAAACAAAAAATCAGCAAGGAAACAGCAATCCTAAATGACTCACTAGATCAGAAGGAATTATTTGACATCTTCAGAATATTTCACCCCAAAGCAACAGAATATACATTCTTCTCCAGTGCACACTGGACATTTTCAAAAATAGACCACATGTTAGGACATAGGCAAAGTCTCTTCAAATTCAAGAGGATAGAAATCATAACAAGTATCTTCTCAGATCACAGTGACATTAAACTAGAAATCAACTACGATAAAAACAATGGAAAAAATCAAGCACCTGGAGGCTAAATAGCATGCTATTAAATAATGATTGGGTTACCAAAGAGATCAAAGAAGAAATAAAAAAGCATCCTGGAAACAAATGACAATGAAAACAGAACAATCCAAAATCTATGGGAAACAATGAAAGCAGTCCTGAGAGGGAAGTTCATAACTCTACAAGCCTACCTCAAAAAACAAGAAAAAATGATAATAAACTACCTGACCCTACAACTTAAAGAATTAGAAAGAGAGCAACAATAAAAGCCCACAGTATCCAGAAGGAAGGAGATAATAAAGATCAGAGCAGAAATAAAAGACATAGAGATCAAAAAACAATACAAAAGATCAATGAAACCAAGAGCTGGTTCTTTGAAAGGATAAACAAGATTGATGAACCTCTCGCCAGGCTCACCAAGAAACAAAGAGAGACGACCCAAATAAACAAAATCAGAAATGAAAGACATGAAGTAACAACTGATCCCACTGATATATAAAGGACTGTAAAAAAAAATACTACAAACACCTCTACTCCAACAAACTGGACAACCTCGACGAAATGGACACATTCCTAGAAAAATACAAGCTTCCAAAACTCAACCAGGAAGAATAAAAAAACCTGAATAGGCCAATAACTACTGATGAAATTGAAACAGTAATCAAAAAGCTTCCAGAAAACAAAAGCCCTGGACCAGATGGCTTCACAGGGGAGTTTTACAGAACATTCAAAGAAGTACTAAAACCAATACTTCTCAGACTATTCCAAAAAATTCAAGAGGAAAGCACACTTCCAAGTTCTTTCTATGAAGCCAGCATTACCCTAATCCCAAAACCAGATAAAGACACCACAAAGAAAGAGAATTACAGGCCAATATCCCTGATGAACATAGATGCTAAAATCCTCAACAAAATTCTAGCAAACCAGATCCAGCATTACATTAGAAAGATCATACACCATGACCAAGTGGGATTTATTCCAGGGATGCAAGGCTGGTCCAATATCCGCAAATCAATAAACATGATACACCATATAAACAAATTGAGAGACAAAAATCACATAATCATATTAATTGATGCAGAAAAGGCATTTGACAAAGTCCAACACCCTTTTCTGATAAAAACACTCAGCAAAGTGGGAATAGAGGAATCATACCTCAACATAATAAAAGCCTTATATGACAAACCCACAGCCAACATCATACTCAATGGGCAAAAACTAAAACAATTTCCCTTAAGAACAGGAACAAGACAGGGATTCCACTTTCACCACTCCTATTCAACATAGTACTGGAAGTGCTAGCCAATGCAATCAGACAAGAAGAAGAAATAAAAGGTATCCAAATTGGAAAAGAAGAAGTAAAATTGTCCCTATTCACAGATGACATGATACTGTACATAGAAAACCCTAAAGACTCCATCAAAAAATTAGTAAGATTAATAAATGAATTCGGCAATGTAGCAGGATACAAAATTAATTCCAAGAAATCAATGGCCTTTTTATACACCAACAATGAACTTACAGAAAGAGAGATTAAATAAACAATCCCATTTACCATTGCACAAAAAATATTAAGATACCTAGGAAGAAACTTAACTAAGGAGGTAAAAGACCTATATGCTGAAAACTACAGGATGTTGAAAAAAAGAGATAGAGGAAGACATAAACAGATGGAAGAACATACCATGTTCATGGATTGGTAGAATCAACACCATTAAAAATCCATACTACCCAAAGCAATCTATAAATTCAACGCACTCCCCATTAAAATACCAATGGCATATTTCACAGACATAAAACAAACTCTCTAAAAATTTATCTGGAATAAAAAAAACCCCGAATAGCTTCAGCGATCCTGAGAAAGAAGAACAAAGTAGGAGGGATCTCAATAGCAGATATCAAGCTGTATTACAAAGCCACTGTTCTCAAAACTGTCTGGTACTGGCACAAGAACAGACATATAGATCAATGGAATAGAATAGAGAACCCCAGAATTGACCCGAACCAATATGCTCAATTAATATTTGACAAAGGAGGCAAGAACATACAATGGAGTCAAGACAGTCTCTTCAATAAATGGTGTGGGGAAAATTGGACAGATACATGCAAAAAAATGAAACTAGACCACCAACTTACACCATACACAAAAATAAACTCAAAATGGATAAAGGACTTAAATGTAAGATGGGAAACCATAAAAATACTAGAGGAATCCAAAGGCAACAAAATCTCAGACATATGCCAAAGCAATTTCTTCACTGATACAGCTCCTAGGGCATTGGGAACTAAAGAGAAAATAAACAAATGGGACAACATCAAAATAAAAAGCTTCTGCAAAGCAAAAGAAACCATCAATAAAACAACAAGAAATCCTACTGCATGGGAGAACATATTTGCCAATGTTATCACAGATAAGGGTTTAATCTCCAACATTTATAGGGAACTCTTACAACTTAACAAAAGGAAGATAAAAAATCCAATCAAAAAATGGGCAAAGGACCTAAATAGACACTTTTCAAAAGAGGACATTCAGAAAGCCAAGAGACATATGAAAACATGCTCAAAGTCACTAATCATCCGAGAGATGCAAATCAAAACAACAATGAGGTACCATCTCACACCTGTCAGAATGGCTCTCATCAACAAATCAATAAACAACAAATGCTGGAGAGGATGCAGAGAAAAAGGAACCCTCCTGCACTGCTGGTGGGAATGCAGACTGGTGCAGCCACTGTGGAATACAGTATGGAGTGTCCTCAAAAAGTTAAAAATGGAACTCCCATTTGACCCAGTGATCCCACTACTAGGAATATATCCCAAGAAACCAGAAACACCAATCAGAAAGGATATATGCACCCCTATGTTCATAGCAGCACAATTTACCATAGCTAATATCTGGAAACAGCCTAAGTGCCCATCAACGGATGAATGGATTAGAAAACTGTGGTACATCTACACAATGGAATACTACGCTGCTATAAAAAGGAAGGAATTCTTACCATTTGCCACAGCATGGATGGAACTGGAGAGCATTATGCTAAGTGAAATAAGCCAGTCAGAGAAGAACAAATACCACATGATTTCAGTCATTTGTGACATATAATGAACAACATAAACTGATGAACAAGGGCAGATCCAGAGACGGAGAGGCATCGATCGGACTGTCGGGCCTTGGAGGGAAGGTAGGGAAGGGTGGGGGTAAGGGGGAGAGATAAACCAAAGGACTTATATGCAAGCATATATTCCAAACCAATGGACATGGACAATAGGGGGGTGAGGGCATGAGTGGGAGATAGGGGGTAACGTGGGGATAAGGACACATATGTAATAACTTAAGCAATAAAATATTTTTTTAAATATTTTTAAAAAATGGGTGGGGTCCCTCCGATGGCCTGCAGGTATCGGGCCAAAACCTGCAGTCCAACACTGCCTGCAGCTCCTACCTGCCTCTCCCACTCATCCTAGCCCCACTGTGCCTGCCATGGGCTCGCACCCAATCAGTCCCAATCAGGAGAGGCTCATGCTGCCTCAGCAGTGCTTGCCAGCCATGAGTCCTGCGTCTGGCGCCCTCCCAAGGGGAGTGGCCTGCAGGATCGAGCTGAAACCGTTTCTCTGACATCCCCCGAGGGGTCCCAGATTGCAAGAGGGCACAGGCCAGGCTGATGGACCCCACTTGTGCATAATCAGGCTGGGGAGGGACTGCAGGAGGGCTCCAGGGCATGTCTGGCCCATCTCGCTCAGTTCCGATTGGCCAGACCCCAGCAGCAAGCTAACCTACTGGTCAGAGCATCTGCCCCCTGGTGATCAGTCCACGTCATAGCAACTGGTCGACCAGTTGACTCTCTGCCTTCTGGTGGTCAGTGCATGTCATAGCGAGCAGTTGAGCAGCCTTACCATATCATTAGCATATTATGCTTGATTGGTTGTTCAGTTGTTCTGCCATTCAGTCTATTTGCATATTACCCCTTTATTATATAGGATACCAAAAATGCATGTATTTGAATCTCATCTTTTTCTTTCCTCTGGCTCAACTAATTAATATAGTTATTTCTCTTTATTCTCATATACTATTCCTAGTTCCTAAGTCATTCAACTGCATTTAATGTGTATGTAATCTTACAAAATAGAGTTTCATAAATGCATATTATTTTATCCACGAGTATTTGTATTACATGCAAATAGTGTTGTATTATATGTTTTAAAAATATGAATACTCCTGTTTAATAAACTCTTAGATTCATGTAGTTAAATTGACTTTTGATGTTAAATCCATCCTTCCAGGCTGGCTTTGCCCTTACATCATCCATGTGACAGACAAGGCTGGCTGCACACTCTGAGTAATGAGAATCTCAGTCTTGTAAAGGGGCCAAGGCCATGGTGTAGGTCAAATCTATAAGAGGACTTTTCATTCTCCTGAGCTAACATGCCACCTTCTATGCCATCCATCTTATCAACTCTGCACCAGGACTCATGGCAGCACTCTGACACAGTGGATGTCTTATTAGGGATGGTTCTGCCATCCAGTTTCCCAGGCTGAGACTTAGGAATTGGGTTTTTATGACCTACTGTTTTTAAAATCTCTGACATTTTTCTTAGCAATATTTTCTCTGATATATCTCCATGGGCAAAGGAAACAAAAGACAAAATAAACAAGTGGGATCAAACTAAAAAGTTTTTGCACAGCAAAGGAAATCATCAACAAAACAAAAAGGCAACCTACTAAATGGAAGAACATATTCACCAATAATACATATCATAAGGGGTTAAAATCCAAAATTTATTTATTTTTATCTTTATTGTTGAAAGTATTACATATGTCCCCTTTTTTCTCCCATGACCCCTTATAACTCATCCCTGCCCTCCACCCCAGGCCTTCACCCTATTGTCTGTGTCCATGAGTTATGCACATATGTATACAAGTTCTTTGGTTGAAGAACCCGTTCTATTCAACAGCCAGAAAAACAAACAATCCAATTAAAAAATGGGCAGAAGACCTGAATAGACACTTTTCCAAAGAAGATATACAGTTGGCTAATAGACATGAAAAGATCCTCAATAATACTGTCAGAGAAATGCAAATTAAAACCACATGAGATATCACCTCACACCTGTCAGAATCAATAAATCAACAAACAACAGTGTTTGGTGAGAATGTGAAGAAAAGGGAAGCTTCATACCTTGTTGTTGGGAATGCAGATTGGTGCAGCCACTGTGGAAAGTAGTATAGAGGTCTCTCAGGGAATTATAAATGGAACTGCCTTTTGTAGTCCAGCAATTCCACTTCTGGGAATATATCTGAAATCCAAAACACTAATTTGAAAGAATATATGCACCCTTATGTTCATTGCAGCATTATTTACCCCTAGTGACCCAGTGCATAGATTCGTGCATATTGAAAGGATATTACTTAGAAGGTGGCCAGCAGAGCGGGACTGGGCAAGATGGACTGAACACACCCTGGAGCCAACCTCCCGTGGTCTCTCCCTGGAGTCTGCGGAGTGAACAAGGTCCCTCCAAGCAGGTGGGGTCCCTCAGTCTGGCTTGTGGGGATCGGGCTGAAACCAACATCCCCTGAGGGATCCCGAAGTGCGAGAGGGCACTCTGCAATGTTGCTGTTATATAGGGTGTGGAATGCAAACACAAGTGTGCAGTAAACCAGATTCAGGGACAACAGTGTCCCAGCAATAACATAACCCGGGGCTGATGGTGGAATCACGCAGCACCACAAGGAATCGGGCTCCTTGCTCTCTAGTTTCAGGATGCATCACCCGAGAACCACCACTGACAAGTCACTGCAGCTCAACAGCTCCTGTGTTGAGTATCTGCCCCCTGGTGGTCAGTGAGTGTCATAGCGATTGGTCAGATGGTCAGACACTTAGCATATTAGCCTTTTAAATATATAGATAGCCAAAATATGGAAGCAACTCAAGTGCCCACAAATAGACAAGTGGATAAAAAAGCAGTGATATATATATATATATATATATATATATATATATATATATATTACCCTAAGTAACAGCTCAACCAGTTGACCGGTTGCTATGACATGCACTGACCATCAGGGGGCAGACACTCAATGCAGGAGCTGCCCCCTGGTGGTCAATGCTCTCCCACAGCAGGAGCGCTGCTCAGCTGACCAATGGACACCAGAAACCAGGCTCATAGCTGGCAAGTGCAGTGGCGGCAGTGCGAGCCTCTCTCACCTCCATGGCGGCGCTACCAAGTGGCAGTGGAGGCAGGCACCGTGGGGCCAGGATGAGTGGGACCAGCGTGGCGCCTGGCCCGGGCTCAGGCTCCTCCCTGGCCGCCTGCCACTTCACGCACTATTACATCCCCTGAGGGGTCCCAGATTGTGAGAGGGCACAGGCCAGGCTGAGGGACCCCACCAGTGTATGAATGCATGCACTCAGCCTCTAATATATATATATATATATATATACTAGAGGCCCAGTGCACAAAAATTTGTGCACTCCGGGGGGGGGGGGGTCCCCCAGCCCGGCCTGTGCCCTCTCGTAGTCTGGGACCCCTCGGGAGATAACGACCTGCTGGCTTAGGCCTGCTCCCGGATGGCAGAGGGCACGCCCAATCCCTAAGTGCAGCCCCTGGTCAGACTCAGAGCAGGGCCGATTGGGGAGTTGGGGCGCTGCCCCATCATGCACAGAGCAGGGAGGATCGGGAGGTTGCGATGCCACCCTCAGTCACGCTCAGGGTAGGGCCGATTGGGGGGTTGGGGCACCGCCCCCTGTCACACTCAAGGCAGGGTCAATGGGGAGGTTGTGGCGTCACCCCCTGTCACGCACAGAGCAGGGCCGATCAGGGGGTTGGGGCGCGGGCCCCTGTCACTCACTGAGCAGGGCCAATCAGGGGGTTGGGGCGCTGCCCCCTGTCACTCACAGAGCAGGGCCGATCAGGGGATTGGGGAGCTCCCACCTGTTACACACAGAGCAGGGCCGATCAGGGGGTTGAGGAGCTCCCCGCTGTCACTCACAGAGTAGGGCTGATAGGGGAGATAGAGCACCGCCCCCTGTCACGCACAGAGCAGGGCCGATCAGGGGGTTAAGGAGCTCCCCCCTGTCACTCACAGAGTAGGGCCGATAGGGGAGTTGGGGCACCGCCCCCTGTCACACAGAGAGCAGGGCGGATCAAGGGGTTGGGACGCTGCACCCTGTCACACACAGAGCAAGGCCCGTGGAGGGGGTTTCGGGTGTCACCCTCTATCACCCACAGAGCAGGGCCAATCAGGGAGTTGGGGCGCCGCCACTGTCACGCTCGGGGCAGGGCCGATGGAGAGGTTATGGCTCTACCCTGTCACACACAGAGCAGGGCCCGTGGGGGGGGGGGGGGGAGTTGTGGCCCTGCACCCTGTCACACACAGAGTTGGTGCACCGCACCCTGTCAAACACAGAGCCGCAGGGCAATCAGGGGGTTGGGGAGCTCCCCCCTATCAGGCACAGAGCAGGGCTGATCAGGGGGTTGGGGCGCCTTCCCCTGTCAGGAACAGAGAAGGGCAGATAGGGAGGTTGTGGCCCTGCCCCCTGTCACACACAGAGCTCCAGGGCGATCAGGAGATTGGGGAGCTCCCCCCTATCAGGCACAGAGCAGGGCTGATCAGGGTGTTGGGGCACCTTCCCCTGTCACACACAGAGCTGCAGGGCGGTCAGGGGGTTTGGGCGCTGCCCCCTGTCATGCTGATCCCAGTGCCGGGAGCCTCGCTGCTCCGCTGATCCCGGTGCCCAGAGGCATATTACCCTTTTACTATATAGAATAGAGGCCTGGTGCATGAGTAGGGGCTGGCTGGTTTGCCCTGAAGGATGTCCTGGATCAGGGTGGGGGTCCCCACTGGGGTGCCTGGCCAGGCTGGCTGAGGGGCTGAGGGCTGTTTTCAGGCTGGCAGGTGACTAAAAGCTCCCTACCGCTCCTTGTTTTCTTTCTTTTTTTTTTTTATTCTGGGCCAGCTTTAGCTCTGAGGCCTCGCTGCTGAAAACATCGATACAATGTTGCGGTCTGGGGCTGACTGACAGCTGGTTTCTGGGGTTTTGTTTAGCTTCTTATTTGCAACATAGTACATAGTTGCTTAGAGTTGCAACTCAGAGGCCGGCAAGTCAAGCGGGGAACGTTGGAGTCTGCAGTCACTGGAGCAAGCAAGCCTCATGTTCGCTTCCAGCTGCCTGGCTGCCGGCCGCCATCTTGGCTGACAGTTAATTTGCATAAGGATATGCTGATTAGCCAATGAGAAGGGTAGCGGTCGTACGCTAATTACCATGTTTCTCTTTTATTAGTGTATATATATATATATATATATATATATATATATATATACATACACACACACACTATATATATATATACTATATATATAGTTATATATATATACTAGAGACCCAGTGCATGAAATTCATGCACTGGGGGCGGGGAGGAGTCCCTCAGCTCAGCCTGTGCCCCCTTGCAGTCCAGGACCACTTGCTCCTTACCATCTGCCTGCTCACTCCTTACCACTCAGCTTGCTGTTCCTTAGCACTGCCACAGAGGTGGGAGAGGCTCTCGCCACCACCAGTGCGCTTGCTAGCTGTGAGCCCAGCTTCTGGCTGAGTGGCGCTCCCCCTGTGGAGTGCACTGACCATGACAGGGCAGCTCCTGCATTGATCGTCTGTCCCCTGATTGTCAGTGCACATCATAGTGACCAGTCATTCTGTTTGTTCCACCGTAACGGTCGCTTAGGCATTTATTATATAGTTGGAACTACCTGACAGTCCATGTGCCCCCCTGAGGGGTCCTGGATTGAAAGAGGGCCCAGGCCAGGCCAAGGGACCCCACCAGTGCATGATAGGGGCCGGGGAAGGATGTGGGAGGTTGGCCAGCTGGGGAGGGACCGTGGGAGGGCTCCAGGGTGTGTCCAGCCTATCTCTCTCAGTCCTAATTGGCCGGACCCCAGCAGCAAGCTAAGCTACCAGTTGGAGCGTCTACCCCCTGGTGGTCAGTGCACGTCACAGTGAGCGGTTGAGCGGCCTTAGCATATCATTAGCATATTACACTTTGATTGGTTGAATGGATGACCGGACAACCTGACACTTAGCATATTAGGCTTTTATTATATAGGATAGTTTATATATATATATAAAACTTGGCCATAAAAAGGAATAAAATGTTACCATTTGAGATAGCATAAATGGACCTAGAGGGTATTATGCTAAGTAAAGTAAGTCAGAAGTCAGTCAGAAAGAAACAAATACCATATGACTTCCACTTATATGTGGAATCAAAAAACAACATAAATAAAACATAAATAGGCTCATAAATGCAGAGAACAGACTGGAGGTTGTCATAGGGAAGAGGTTTGGGGAACTAGGTGAAAAAGATAAAGGGATTAAGAAGTACAAATTGGTAGTTATAAAGCAGTCCTGGGGATGTAAAGTAAAGCATAAAGAATATAGTCAATAATCCAGTGATGGCGAACCTATGACACGCGTGTCAGAGGTGACATGAGAACTCATTTTTTTGGGTTAATTTTTCTTTGTTAAATGGCATTTAAATATATAAAATAAATATCAAAAATATAAATCTTTGTTTTACTATGGTTGCAAATATCAAAAAATTTCTATATGTGACATGGCACCAGAGTTAAGTTAGGGTTTTCAAAATGCTGACACGCCGAGCTCAAAAGGTTCGCCATCACTGCAAAAATCTATATATATAAAAGCCCAGCGACCATTACGGTGGAACAACCAGAACGACCGGGAGGATGGGTGGCTATGACATCCACTGTGGCAGCCAACCAGCCTGATCCTGGTCCCAATTGCCACCCCAACTCCCACCCACCCCCAACCCCATGCCCCCACCAAACCCCACCCCCACCCCCATTCTCCCATCCCCCCACCCCCAACCTCTCTCAGCCCCCACTCCCCCACCCCTCTCACCCCCCCATCCCCAGCCAGCCTGGCCCAATCAGACCCCAACAGGAGGAGGAGCTGAAGCGGGAAGCATAACAGGCAGTAGCTTGGCCAGAGTTGTAGCTGCGGTGGCAGCAGTGGCAGCAGCAGTGGCGTGTACACCACAGCTTCCCAAGCCCTGAGTCTGGAGTGGGGGGAAGGGGGGAGGCAGGGAGCAGCAGGGAGTGCCAGCCGGTCCAGCCACCGCACCTCCATACCCCAGCCACCATCGCTGTGGCTGGGGAACCGCCAGCCATGGCTGTGCCACCCAACCCCCAAGAAGAGCTGCTGCCACTGGCCGGCCCCAGGTCCCAGTGGTTTGGGGACCAGGAGGAAGGGGAGGATGAAGTGGTGACACCAAAAGGGGCGAGGCCAGCGCTGCAGGCAGAGGAGTCTGGCTGGGGACTGGGAGCAGGGGCCGCGGAAGCAGGGCCCTGGGAACTGGGCTTGGACCCCACCTGGCCATTGCCCGTTGTCATGGAAACTGCATCCGCAGGTGAGGTGACCAGGTGGGTGCCACAGCCCCACAAATGGCATCAGGGAGCTGGGTCCCCAGACTGCCCCTCCCCGCAGCGTGCCTCTGCACCTTCCTTGCACTGTCCACCTTGAGCACCAATCTCCCCCCCAGCCCCCACACACACCATGCTTCACCACAGGCAACTATAAATGTTAGTGGATCACTTTAAAACCTGAATTTCATTTTCCCAAACATTTGGAAGAAAACAAAATACTATTAATTCTTTTATTTAATGATCATCATTATTCTGGCTTTTAAAATGGTCCTCAGAGGCAAATACAGCACCTGGTGCTGGGGTGCCTGTGTACAAGTATCTTTCTTCTGCCAAGGGATTGGGGTTGTTAGGGGGTTGTTAAGGGTCTCTTGGTTGGTTGCAATGATTTTGAAGGGTGTGTTTGTGCGCAACATGCACAACAGTGACTGGGACGCTGACAACAAAGGGACAGGCAGGCCTGCTGCCCCTAAACCCGGCTCTGTCTCGGGCAGAAAGGTGACTTTAACCAGCCCTTACCCATTCCCTCCACGAATCGCCACAACCTACTCCCTTGCAGTCCCCCCTCCCTTGCCATCCTCCATTTCTCTCTCTTTCCACACAGGAAACAGAAATCCTAGGGTGTGTATGTCTAATTCAGAAGGGACAGAATTACCAGAGGGATGGGGTTGCCTTTTGTTCCCAGCTGCCAGGATGCAGGGAATATCGACTCTTGCAGGGAGCATTGAAACTTGCAACCCCTTCAAGAGGCTGGCCTGGCTGTGGTGTTACAGGACATGGCTGGTGAGTGGGCAAGGTTCAGCTTACCAGCAGTTTGGACTCTCCAGAGTGCTTGGGTACCCAGAGGGGGCCAGGGGGTCTTAGGCATCCTGGCCCAGGGTTGCAGGAGGTACTTTCAGGGAGTAGCCACCTGCCTGGTAGTGCTGTCTTTCTAGGGACTGAGGAAGAGGGTGCTGCATTGTGTGTTCCAGGAAAGCTTTGTTGTGGTGGAATGGGAGTGTTTAGTTTTGGAAATGTAGCTTTCCAAGGCCTAGGGTAATGAGCACTCCCAGCAGAGGGGAAAGGCAGCAGGACTTGCCCTCCCACTCTTGGCAGCTGATTTAGGGGAACCCCTTTCTTAAGCCACCGCCTCTTACTGGCCATGTGGCATGGTCTTAAGCAGCTTTAACTCTTCTCCAGTATGAGATTTGAGCTGAGAAAAGGAGGCTTGGGGAATGCATTGACTAAAATGGCAACATTCTGAAGGGAAGAGAAAAAGTAACCATCTTATAAGCAAAAACATGAAAGAAAGACTTAAATCTGAAAAACCCATTTGTCTTATGTTAATTATTATATGAGAGGTTGGGGTGGGGTTGGGGGTGAGGGGAGAGGATAAGACTAAGATGGCTGCCTAGCCTGTCTTTCAACTTCTTCATCTAAGTAAAGTGAAAACAAAACTCTTTATCATTGCACATTAAGATAGCAGAAGATAATAGGTAAATAACGGTACCTTTTTTTGTTGGGTTACCATTACCATTCATTGATGAGGGTAGCTCATGGTTTAGAACCTTTAACCACCATCATCAAAGTAAATTATTTCTTTACTAGAGGCCCAGTGCACAAAAATTCATGCACTTGTGGGGAGGGGGGAGTCCCTTAGCCTGGCCTGCACCCTCTCACAGTCTGGGAGCCCTCAGGGGATGTCCTATTGACAGCTTAGGCCAGGGGTGGACAAACTTTTTGACTCGAGGGCCACAATGGGTTCTTAAACTGGACCAGAGGGCTGGAACAAAAGCATGGATGGAGTGTTTGTGTGAACTAATATAAATTCAAAGTAAACATCATTACATAAAAGGGTATGGTCTTTTTTTTTTAGTTTTATTCATTTCAAATGGGCCGGATCCGGCCCGCGGGCCATAGTTTGCCCATGGCTGGCTTAGGCCCACAGTCTGGCCTCCCTCTGTGGGAGGTGACCAGGCAGGCAGATCAGGGGACGGTGCCACCCCCATCACCCTGCTGCTGCTGCTGCCAGCCTCCCTCTGTGGGAGGTGACTGGGCTGATCAGGGGAAGGCACCACCCCCATCACCCCTCCGCCGCCTGCTGGTCGCTGCCGCCTCCCCCCCACCCCCCATCTTTGTCCCCTCCCTCTGCCCGCTGGCATGCATGTTCACTGGCCTGGCACCGCCTGCTCGCTGGTCCCACGCCCCCACCCCCCCCACCCCACCCCCCTGCCGACTGGTTGTTCCACTGTTTGGTCGATTTGCATATTACACTTTTATTGTATAGGATAGACATGGCCTACCTCCCATTAGTGTCACCAGGGTCAAGTGGATTAGGGAAAGGAAGCCAAGTGCCCAGTGTTCAGTAATACTATTCACTAAAATGAGTTGCTATTTATACAAAGTTTACAACTCTGGCTGTCACAAAGCAGGCACTTGCAATTTTTAACATCATCATCATCATTATTATTTTATAAATATTGTACTTTGTTAGCTATTATAGGGGTTTTCTATCCTAGGCAACAAATCCTATCTAATAAAAGAGTAATATGCAAATTAACTGTCACTCCCTCACTCCGTCACAAAGATGGCTGTGACCATGGAGCTGGAGCGAGCAGGAGGCTTGGGTTGCCCTGGCGATGGGGGAAGCCAAGCTTCCCACCTGCCCTGGCCAGCCCTGAGCTCTGCTCAAGGCTACAAAGTTTCAATTACAGAAGATAAATAAATCCCAGATACCTGCTTCTAGCCCACGGGCGTTGCCAGCCTGAAAACAGCCATCAGCCCCTCACCCAGGCTGGCCAGGCACCCCAGTAGGGCCCCTCCCACCCTGAAGGGGCTGTGGGAAGCCTTAAAACGGCCCTCAGCCCCTTACCCAGGCTGGCCACACCCCCATGGGGTGAGGGTCCCCACTGGGGGGCTTGACCAGCCTGAAAACAGCCATCAGCCCCTCACCCAGCTAGCCAGGCACCCCAGCAGGACCCCCACCCTGATCCGGGACACCCTTCAGGGTAAACCAGCCGGCCCCCACCTGTGCACCAGGCCTCTATCCTATATAATAAAAGGGTAATATGAAAATTGACCCTAACAGCAGAACGATTGGGAATCACTGGTCACTATGACACACACTGACCACCAGGGGGCAGACGCCCAATGCAGGAGCTGCCTCCTGGTGGTCAGTGCACTTTCACAGGGGGAGTTCTGCTCAGCCACAAGCCAGGCTAATGGGTCCCAGCACAGCGGTGGTGGTGGGAGTCTCTCCCACCTCCTCAGCAGCGTTAAGGATGTCCAACTGCAGCTTAGGCCTGCTCCCCACTGGCAAGTGGACATCCCCCAAGGGGAGCAGTTAGGGGGTGATCAGGCTGGCAGGCAGAAGCGGTTAGGGGCAATCAGGCAGACAGGCAGGTGAGCGGTTAGGAGTCAGCAGTCCCTGATTGTGAGAGGGATGTCCGACTGCCAGTTTAGGCCTGACCCTTGTGGGATTGGGCCTAAACTAGCAGTTGGACATCCCCCAAGGGATCCCAGATTGGAGCAGGTGCAGGCCTGGCTGAGGGACATCTCCCCCCCCCCCCCCCCCCCCCGCATGAATTTCGTGTACTGGGCCTCTAGTACAAAATAATATTACATGTAAACTGTAATTAAAAAATGAAAAATAACTTACTGCCTAACTTATTTATTAGTTTTGCTTCCCTCGGGTTATTTTCCCATTTAGAAATCTTCTTGGCCTCCTCAGTTTCTGCTGCTATTTCTCTCCTGGTCACTTACACACCCATCCCTCTTTTTCATACCCCCATCACCTGTCACTCACCTTGCTGGTTCCTGCCATCATGGCTTTCTTCACACTACTTTTTTTTCCTGACACCTTTCCTCTGTCTCCCCCAAGACCATGAGCAACTTTCACTTCCTTAAGAAGTGTTAGAAACTAGCTCATGGTGAGAGAGGAACACAGTCCATGGTGAAGAGCAGCTGAGGAAAAAAATGGTCCCAATATAAAAACCCTAATGACAGTTTTTAGTTGCAAAGAACATATCAACTTTAGCTCATTTAAGCTCTAAAGGGATTTGATATAAGGCTATCAAAAAGTTCATGGACACTGTAAACAAAACTAGAAAATAAGGTTTGGCAAATGGACTGTAAGGGAACAGAGGCAAGTACACCACAGGGCCTCTCCCATCACCCCTGCAGCACCACCAGAAGAGACACAGCACCATTTCTGGCTCTGTCAGGACGCCAGTGCCACTGGACTCCTACCAGCATAGATACTTTTTCAGTTCTTTCCCTGTGTTTGACTTGATTCCTCAAAGTTTGAAGCAAGAGTGCCTGATATCCAGGCCTGGGTCCTGTAACTGCATGCATTTTCCAGGAAGTGGGGGAAAGGGAATAGATGGCCCTGAAACATTCTTAGTCAGAAATGAAGCTCTACCTCCCACCCAGCCTCTCAGGATTTGGAGGTTGCCAGTCTAGATAGTGAGAAACAAAATGTTTACTAGAAGTAGTTAGAAAATGAACTAATTCTTTTTTAACTAGATCCAATTTCCCAGCCCAATGTACTGCACATTGAAAACAATCTCAATCAGGATTCTTGGTGTCAGATAAAGGACAGAGATACTAAGAGCTGTCTTGATCAAACAGCCAGTGGCTAGCCCAATGAGCTGCTGTTGGAGAGGTGGTTTAGGAGGGGACTGGACCCTGGAACTAGGTCTTCCCGCTGCAGTGAGACAGGCTCAGGAGGTCACATTACCACCTGGAAAGGTGGAAGAGGAAAGAAAGCAGCTGGCACAGGGCCCCCAGCGTACAACTAGAGAGCACAGGTGGGCCTCCTGCCAGTGGGTTGGCATCAGTCTCAACAGGTGAGAAGAGTAAGATGCCAGAGACTGCTGTGTGCTTACTCAAAATCCAATCTCCCCTCTTCCCTGGTAACAGCACTCTAACCCTATTCAGTTAGGAGTTAGGAGTTGGCAGAGGAGCTATAAATGAAAACCATTGAATGGGATTTCTGGGAGTCCTTCTACAGCTGCTTGTCTTTTCCTTTCTTCTTCTTGGCTAGAATATGGACATAATGGCTAGAGTTCCTGCAGCCATCTGAGAAAGCTGAAGACCTCAGAATCATCCTAAAGCCAAACAGACAGATAGATGGAACTTGAATCCTCCATGACTCGGAAAACACCATAGGAGTCCTGGACTGCTTATCTCCAAGCATTTCTTTATGTGAGTGAACAAACTCTTAATCTTTTAGTGTCATTTATTTAGGTCTGTCTGCCCAACAATCCTCACACACACCATGGACCAGAAGGAGCAGAGGGACAAGTGAAATTGAGAAGCCCAAGCAGAGGAGCATGTGCAACTGTCAGAGGAAGTAAGAAGGTAAGTAAGAAGCTGGTTTTAGCCATCACCCTGAATGCAGCATAGGACTCCCCAGCCAGGCTCCCAGGGAACTGGGTTGCCAATCATGTTGCCCAGATGGAACTTGGTCTAGTTTTGAGAAATACACAACCAGAACTGAGTCTCAAGAACAATAAATGCACAGTTATCAGGACCAGATGTGTCCCAAAGTCAAAACTGCATGGATAGCAAAAGGGAGTTGATGCCAAGTCCTTAAATCCCTCCTGCCTGAGGTCAGGACTGGCCCAGGTTGAGGGCCAGCGTGAAGGCAGATGAGGAGTGGCTTTAGCTGTAGTGAAAGGTTATGAGGGACCGGAGACTGAAGGATAGGCCAAGCCAAAGAGTTGTATTTCTCCCACCCCATCCTCTGGGACAATGAGAAACTAGTTCTGTACAAAGGGGCCAACTCACAATATCTCCTCCCATGAGAAACTCCTTCAACCTCCATTCCCAACTGGACCCTTCCCTCAAAGAGGGTTAGAACAGAGGAGGGATGCAACAAGAAGCTGCCAACTGCTCAGGGATAGAGAGTCAGAGAGAGCGCCCTGGAGGAAAGGAGACTGCTGACTGTTCCTGGCCCTTGCTCTTGGGAGACCCATGGAGGAACCTCCATCTGTGAACCTTGTCTTCCTCTTGTACTTGACTCTCATGAGGACCAGTCCCCCTGAGGGTAGCTGAACATTTTTGCAACATTTATATTAAGATGCTTCAGCTGCACAAAAAGCTATACCTAATTAAAATGACTTAAATGTGAAGGGTATTTATTATTCCACTTAGCAAAAGGCCTAGAGATAGTTTGTTTCCGGTTTAGTAAATTCAGCAGGACGATAAGTCACCAAGGACTTAAATCTTCCATGCTCAGCTCACTGACTCTCCAGTTCAGCCCTTATCCCCACGACCCCAAAAGTGCCACACAGTTTACAGCATCATACCTATAGTATACTGAAGCCTTTCTCAAACTTCCCTTGTGTTTACTTGGCCAGAGTTAGATCATATAACTTGGCTGCCAGAGAGAATGCTGAAATAAATATTCAGCTTTTTTTTTTTTTAAGTCTTTTGTGAGGAGTGGCTTCTGCCAGCAGAGAAGGGGTTGGAAATGGATATTGAAGTACAACCAATGGTATTGCCATTGAGACAGCAGGCACTGCTTTAGATTAAAGGAATAGCTATAATTTGAGGCCCCAGAAACTGTCTAGAGACTTGAATGATGAGAATTTACAAAATGCTTAACAAAGGTGGGACAGAAAGAATCTGTTGTTCCCCTTTTTCCAAACTTGAAGGCATCATCGGTCAAGGTTCACTGCATTACCATGTGGGCATATAGTCCTAGCACAGAGAAGTAACTTTGGGCATTACAAGTCACTCAAAAACTCATCAGTCCTCTCACATCACCCCTCCACAAAATCACTGCAAGCTATGTGCTGCCCTAGAACATTCTGACCATATCACCCCATAAGTTCCTCCTATATATAAATTCTAGAGCATCTCTTAGAGCAACTAAACATGCTCTCATCTGAAATTTGAAGCTTAAATGAAGTAATAAAAATACAGGAAGTGGTTGAAGCTACTGGATTCAGATTTAGGTGTCCCATAAGGTACTTTAGTCCATGTTCTTCTGGATCCCTGGTTGTTCAAATACTTTGGTTGTTTTTTAGATATGAGCCCCTCAATATAATTTCAATAAACTCTTTTTTAGATGAAGATCAGCATAGCTTCTATTGCTTGCAATCAAAGAATTCTGCCACAGATGGAATACCACCTGTTTGCAGGGGAACAGAGGGAAGATATAACTCTCATTTTTTAAAAAAAACATACAAAAACAGATCTATTTCTATCCACTAAAATATTTTTAAATGCCAACTTTTGAATTACTTTCATGTTATTCAGGCCACATTTTAAACACTAAAATAAGCCCATCAGGGTGAAAAATAAATAGCTACTTAAAGTCTTGCACTAATGGACACCCTCAACTCAACCTGGGCCTATAGCCGACTTCTTAGCAAACAGATATGTACCCCATCTTGCAGCCCACTACATTAGTGTGCTAGAAAATTGCCTGGCAAGCAATGTATAAGCCTCCTTCTGTGTCTAAGTAAAGGAGCACATTAATTTTATCAAGGCATTCAGAGCTGGGGTTATTTGCCTGCTTGTCTCACCCCCCTCTAGAGATATAGGGAAACAATGTCTCTCAATTGTGAAAAACAAAATGGAAAGCAATTACTATTAGGAATATTAAACTTTAATCTTAGCTTTCTAAATGACACTAAAGTCCTTTTTCCAAAGAGGTCTTCAATCAGATGCTTGCTCTTTATTACAGAAGAAACCAAGGGTGCCTCTGTTAAGAAGGGATTATGAGATCAGGTCCATAATCGACAGCCAGCCCTATTGAAGTAACAATATTTTATTACCCTGCATCAAACTAATGCACATTATAATGATCTGATCATTAGGATAGTGGTTCATTCAAACTAATAACCCACAAAATATCAGCCTCTAAAACAAAGCTGAGTTTTGTTATAGGCACAGAAAGCACAGTGCAGGGCCATGTCACAGACCTGGGGAGGAAATCTTGCATTTGCAATTAAATATCAATGCCTCATCACCCTGTGAGGGAAATATGGAAATATACTTGTATATTATGACAACCTCATTATGAGAAAGGTCCTGATTGTCACTAGCCACTGTGCTATTCTCCTGACATCTGCATGTGAATTATTGTAGTATAGCCACTCAATCCAATGTTCAATAAAAGAGGGTTTCTTAGCAACCAAAACAATATGATTGTGCAGCCAGAGAAAAAAACATTAGATTAGCAGAAAACTCAGATCCAAGTTCTGAATCAGGTCTTCCCTCCAGATACATGCTCTGCCCTTGACATGCTCTGCCCATGATAGGTTCTCCTCCTGGCCACTGAATGGCCAGCATCACACAGGGGTGGGTGCTAGGAGTAGCACCACCACCAATGCTGGAAGAGAGCCTAAGGCAAGGTGGTGTAGGGAGTCCAGAAGGCATTGCTCCAGAAGGACCTGCAGCACTGTCATTGGCACAGAGCAACCTGAGGGCCCAGACTCCCTGACCCAAGTTCTGGCTTTTTTGTACTTTCTCTGATTCTGGAGCCACCTCCCACTTATGCTTCTAGACACCACTTTAGTGGGTATAACATGGTGTCCTCCGAATTCTGCTCTTTCCACAGCTTGAGTCCCTGCCCTGGGGATCTGGTGTTGAATTTGGGAATGACTCTGTCTGGGAGGAGGGACTTAGACTGGGACACTGCACGAGGACCCGTGGAAGCTCTGGGTGAGCTCTGCATGGAGGGGAAGGCTGCTGAGGAGTCCTTGCTTCCCTCCCTCCACCGCCACTTTTCAAAGTGTGTCCTTGCCCTCTTAGAGCGTGCAATCTAGGGAAAATGGACTACGGCCCAGATGAGGCAGGGACTCGGGATACTGTGGCCAGGGAGGAAAAGTGTCAACATGTTTATTGAAAGGATGAAGAGAACAGGGAGTAGAGTTGGGTTCATAGCAAGCCAAGTTCTGAAGAAGTGGGAACTAAAATGTACAGAGCAAGTGGACAACAAGGCAGCTCCATTCCAAAGTCAGCTTACCATGCTGGGCTCACAAAAATGCTGCGGCCGCTGCTCAGACCATGGGGAAATTGTCAGAGCTTTCCTTTTGGGCAGTGTGGTCTGTTGGCCCAAATGTGTCACATTTTGCTTTAATGGTGGATTTGCTCTTACCTCAGAGTTATTTGTGGCCAAATCTTATGAACATAGTTTGTGAATCAACCACCTAAAGAAAATGGATGAACCTGTCACTGGGGTTGTTTTCAGATCTGTAGATCCCAGATTTGAAAAGACCTCACTGAGGTCTTTTCAAGTGCTAACATTCTGTCACCATGATTTTCACGTGTGCCTTTTCTTCCTCATTGTGTCCAGACATGAAGAAATACAGGAACACTTTCCAGGAGGATGAGACCTCTTAAGAGACAGCTCTTGGAAAACTTGATGAAAAACATACAATTTAGAGATGGCGTCTACTCCCCATGGCAATATAAGCCAATTTTGTCCCTTGGTCTCCCTGCCCCACCCCAGCTCTGTTCTTGACCCTGCATTGCAGGCCGCCCTTCTCTAGTGTCCCTGGCTCTCTTCTGGGCAAGGATGGTGAAGTTACTTTCCCCAGCATTTCCATGTGGGCTTTGAGACCAACATACCAAATTTCAAAGGGATACTGCACCAGGCAAACATCACTTTCAATTTTCTGATTTCCTCTGTTAGCACATTTCCCCTAAGTGTAATCCCTGGAGATCCATGGATACAAAGACAAAAGCACAAATTGAACCAAAATTCCCCAGAAGGAAGCCAGGAAACTGTGGATAGAATACCAAGAAAGTGAGATGGGTTGCTCTGGGCAGTTGTGAAAAGAGAAAATAGAACACTGCTCCTGGGTCAATGCTTGGAAAACTCGTGCCCAGTTAGTTGGCAAATCCGACCACAGCATTTTCTGGACAAACACATCCGGCATTGCTGTGTTTTCTTTTTAATCTTCTTTGGTGTTAGCTGCTCCCTCCTTTAAAGTTGGGGCTAAGAGTGGGGATTAGATATAATAATCTACTTTTTTGGAGGTATATTGTAGAGCATACATTTGTTCTCTCAATCACTACATTTTTAAATCTGGTAGGAAATGACAGGAAGAATTAGGTTAAAAAGGTTTCTGAAGTGAAGGCTGGTCAAAGAGAAACAGCAGGAGTCCTTTATTTGCCTGTCTGCTCTGCGAGACCACTGGAGTGTGATTATACAATTGGATCCAGGACAAAGAAAGGTGGGTGGCTGGCCAGCTTAAAGAGGAAAATGTATGCAAGGCAGGCTTTGGGACTTGTGAGCTATTTTCTGTAATCCTCCACAATGATAGTCGCATACATTTGGGAAGGATTTGAGTCCTGCAAGGTAGATGGAATTGAAACCTCTCCCGAGGAAAAATGATAAAGGGGCAGTGTCTATAGTTCTTCTTTTCTAGGAAGGGCTGTTTAACAAGATTACCAGCCTGGGCTCTACACTGTGACTGCATGGCTGCCAGTGAACTCAGTGAGGCTGTCAGCACTAGCTCTCAAGGCTGCTCTTATTCTGCGGCCACCCAGCTGAACTGAGAGGAAGCCAGGTGGCCTGGTGGCCGGGAAGAGCCTTCAATGACTGACTGCTCCAGTGACTCTGCTCTTGGAATCTTGGGTTCCCTCACGTCAAGTGGCAGACAGAAAATATATGCCCTTTACAAGGATGTAGAACTGTAACTCCCCCACATTGCTGGTAGGATGTAAAATTAGACAGCTGTTAGGGTCACCAAAGGAGGAACGCATGAGGCCAAAAAGGGTGAAGAATTATGAATTTATTAGGTTATCTGGATACCCAGATGGGCTGAGCCCTAAAATGGCACCAGCCTCCAAAGACGGAGAATCAGTTTTTTTTAAAGAACCCTAGGTGGGCTTTTTCTGGGCAGAGGATTCTCTGTGCAGGTCCGGATTCTGGGAAACTCCAGAGGGGAGAGATAATGGTCTTAGCAAGTGGAATGTAGTCTAAGCAAGTGGAATGTCCATTGTGAAATGGACTAAAGGTCAAGGTCAGTTCCCAGGGGAGGGAGTATCGATTCAATTCTTTGATCAGACCTAACAACCGCCATTTCGAAAACAATTTAGCAGTTTCTTAAAAAATTAAACACACACCTACTATAAAATACAGTCACTTCACTTCCAGATTGTTACTCAAGAGAAAAGAAAGCTACTTCCATGCAAAGATTTGTACATGAATGTTCATAGCAGCTTTATTTATAATAGCCCAAACCTGGAAATATCTCAATTGTCCATTAACAACTAAGTAAGCAAGTAATGGAATATTCATGCAATGTAGTAGTAGTCAGCCAAAAAAGAACGAACTATTGATACATACAACATGTAAGAATCACAAAATAATTATACTAAGTGAAAGAAGCCAGACTAGAAAAAGAATCCATACTATATAATTTCATTTATATAAAACTAGAGGCCTGGTGCACGAAATTCGTGCATGGTAGGGGGAGTCCCTTAGCCCAGCCTGCACCCTCTCCTCACAATCCAGGACCGCTGGCTCCTAACCGCTCGCCTGCCTGCCTGATTGCCCCTAACTGCTCCCCTGCTGGCCTGATTGATGCCTAACTGCCCCCCTGCCGGCCTGATGGCCCCCCAACTGCCCTCCCCTGCCACGACCCACTTCCTCCACCGGCACCCACCTCCTCCATGTGAGGCAGCCAAGATGCCAGGACCTGCCTCCTCTGCATTGCATAGAGCCACGGGACCCCCAGACCTCACCACACGGAGCGGCCGCCGGGCCCCGCCTCCACTGTGCATGCAGCCATCTTGTGACAGCCATCTTGTAATGATGTGAGGGTGTGATGCCACCTGGGCTATTATTAGTATAGATTCTAGAAAATGCATACTAATCTATAATGACAGAAAGTATATCATTGCCTCAGGATGGCAAGAACTGTAACAAGAAGAGATTACAAAAGGGTATGAGAAAACTTCTGGGGGTGATGGACATGTCTGTTATAGGCAGTCAAACAGACATGAGCAGAGCAAGAATGATGCACCAGATACAAAAGACCACCAGGTTGGAAAGTCCCACCCAGGTTCCTAGCAACAGACAATCAATTGTAGGGTGAGACCTTGCCCCCATGGTGACTTTCCATGCCTTTCCAAATCAATAATTGACTTGGAGAATATTCTATTTTGTTATGGTGCTGAATGGGGAAAAGTGGGATAAATTATTCCAGTCTGATGCCTTCTTTTCTTTCTAATAAACCCCAGTTTCCCAAATTATAATTAAAAGGGAAATATTAGAGCACAAACAGCATTATAACATTGAATTATGATATTTGGTCGAGTTTCCTCTCTAAATCCATATCAATAAGCAATTTAACAAACAGGAATCTCAATGGGAGTTCAACAGATGAAATTAACACAACACACAGCTCTGGACTAAAATATTTCTTTGCCCATATAATTGCTTGCAGCCACCCTTGTGTAAAAAACCCATCAGATTACAGGATTTGTTGTATGTAAGTTGAAGACTAAATGGTTGGTAACACCTTTCTGCTCTGCAATGCTGGAAATTAGTTTTTTAATAGGAAATTACGTTAGTAATGTTTTAGTCAACAAAAATGTGGGAAAATTCTGCATAAAGATGAAAAAATCAATCATGCAATGAAACTTTTAGAGCTAAGAGTGAACAGTTGGCCCTGGTCAGTGTGCTGCTTAGTGGTTAGTGCTGGCCCAAGCACCAGAAGGTCCAGGTTTGATTCGCAGTCAAGGGCAGGTACCTCAGTTGCAGGTTCCATCCCCGTTACAGGAGGCAACCAATGGATGTGTCTCTCTCACATCAATGTTTCTCTCTCTCTCTCTCTCTCTCTCTCCTCCTACCTTGTCCCCTTCCACTCTCTCTAAAAAAAATCAATGGAAAAAATATCTTTAGGTAAGGATTAACAAAACAAACAAAAAAGTAAACAATTGTTGAAAATTTGTGAATGATTATTCACAAAACAATTTCTCTATACTTCTCCTAGCCAAAGTCCAGGGCAGAAAATATTATTTTTAAATATCTTTAAGACAGAATTCAGCACCATCTGTGTCCTAGATCATGCCATAGTAGTTTCTTCCTCCATAGGGACTTATAGTTTGTGTGCAACCTGGATCCTTAAATCAGCTGCAGAGCAATTATGCATTCTAATAATGCATGGATGTGTCTTAAGAACTTAGCACATGGTCCCTAGAAGGCTGGGTAGGAGTAGGGGTATGGGGTGGAGAGAGTGGCAGGGAGAGGGAGGTGGAATCTGGGTGTCTGGCCTCCTTGTTCCAGCAAATGAACCTGGCTGAATTCTAGGAACCAGAGCCAGGCAGGCTGTACCTGTTGTTCTAGGCCACAAGTAAAGGAAATTTGACACCTGGGTCTCATTCTCAACCCAGGAAAAGTGGCTTGGGAATACAGTCCAGAGCACACAGTCCTGGTGAAGAGGAGAGAACTAGGGCAGAGAGATAACCCATCACAGAGCCCCTCAGTACAATGTTAATGAGGAAGTGGACTAGAAGTTTCATTATTAGAGGCAACATCTAGAAGGATTTCTTGGGCAAATCTAGGTCTTACAGCATGTGAAACTCATACAATTAGGGGAGCTCTCTATGAAAATAATAGACAATTATGAATATCCCACTGGGCAGAAAGTATTAGAAGGAGTGTTGCAAGGGAGGGGCCTTTGAACTTAAGCTTCATGAGCCTGCAAAAGAGGGGGAGCTGTTAACAAGCCTGAGACCCATGGCTGAGGAGAAAAAGACAGCAAGGGACAGGTACTGTGGAGGGAATGGGCAGAGTACTGGTGTCTCCAGCCAGTCCCAGACAAGGAACATAAAACCGGTATAGGTGTCTTATCCAGCCCTCCTATCAAAGCAGAGGATAGGTGTTGTGTGCACTGCCATTGGGCACAGGCTTGTGAAAGCTGTGACACTCCCTCCACAATGGCTGTACAGAGAGATGCATTGAGGCAGCAGGTAGAACTAGGTAGAAGCAAGGTCCTTTGCGAAAGGTTTCTTTGGGCCCTCCTGCTTTAGCAATTGTTCTGACCTGCATCCAAGGCTGAAATGGCTGAAAGGGGAGAGAGGTGCATAGTGGGACAGCCCAGGAGAGGGAATTTTAGCAACCAGAGCCAGTGATTAGACCTTGCGAGCCACTCAACTAGTTTTCAGACTGTCCTGGTTTAGTACCTAATTTTGTCATAGTTCAGAGCACCAACTCTATGGAGCCACACTGCCTACATCTGAATCCTGGCCCTACCATTTTCTAGCTGTGTCCTTGGACAAAATAACAAACCTCTGCGTGCTTGGTTTTCACATCTGTAACATCTACCTCACAGGGTTGTTGTGCATTAATGTACATAAAGCACTTAGAACAATGTAATAGTGAATATTAGCTATTATTATTATCTACACCTTTTAAATGATAATTATACAGACTGATGAATCTTACCATAGTGTACTGTAACATCAACTGACAAAAATTTTTTTTCTGGCAACACCTTTTAAAGTAAGCTTTTTATTGCTATACTAGAGGCCCAGTGCACAAATTTGTGCACTTCAGGGGTGTCCCTCAGTCCAGATTGCAAGAGGGCACAGGCCAGGCCAAGGGACCCCACTAGTGCATGATTGAGGCCAGGGAGGGACATGGGAGGTTGGCCAGCCAGGGAGGAACTGTGGGAGGGCTCCAGGGTGTGTCCAGCCCATCTCATTCGTCCTGATCTGCCAGACCCCAGCAGCAAGCTAACTTACCAGTCAGAGTGTCTGCCCCCTGGTGGTCAGTGCATGTCATAGTGAGTGGTTGAACGGCCTTAGCATATCATTAGCATATTTCGCTTTGATTGGTTGAATAGCCGACCACATGACCATACACTTAGCATATTAGGCTTTTATTATATAGGATAATGTACATGTAGAAAAGTATTTAAATACTAGAGGCCCAGTGCATGAAAATTCATGCACTCGGAGGGGTCCCTCAGCCAGGCCTGCTCCCTCTCACAGTCTGGGAGCCTTTGGGGGATGTCCACCAACCGGCTTAGGCCCACTCCCTGGGGGATCAGGCGTAAGCTGGCAGTCAGACATCCTTCTGGCAGCCCGGGAGCCCTCAGGGAATGTCTGATTTACAGCTTAGGCCCACTCCCCGTGGGACATCCTTAGCGCTGCTGAGGAGGTGGGAGAGGCTCCCGCCACCACGGCTGCACTCACAGACATCAGCCCGGCTTGTGACTGAATGGAGCTTACCCTGTGGGTGCACACTGACCACCAGGGGCAGCTCCTGCGTTCAGTGTCTGTCCCCTGGTGGTCAGCATGCATCATAGCAACCAGTCGTTTCTGGTTATTCCACCTTTAGGGCCAATTTGCATATTACTCTTTTATTATATAGGCTTACTCCATAACAAATTCCTCCTGAACAATATTTATTACCTCCATTCCTGTAGGTTAGGAATCTAAGTAAGACTTAGCTGGGTTCTCTATTTCAGGGTCTCACGAGGCTGCCCTGGTGATGTCAGCAGAAGCTGTGTTAGCAGCTGAGAGCAAACCTGGGGCAGGACCTGCTCCCTCACACACTGCCAGCAGTGTACAGTTCCTCAGATGCTGGACTGAGGAGGCCCTCCATTACTTGCTATGTGGGCCCCTCTATATGGAAGCTTATCATATCAGAGCAAATGTGGAAAGTGAGCCAGAGAGAGAGAGGGCCAGCAAGTGGAAGTCACTATTATAACCTCACTAGAGGCCCAGTGCACAGGATTTCTGCACTGGTGGGGGGTATGGCCTGCAGGGATCGGCCCGCTTTGGCAGTGCCGCTCATCCCGGTCAGCTGAGCAGCTGTGGGCCTGCCCTCTGAGCGGTTGCTCCCTGGTCTGGCATCTTCTGTGGAGCCAGAGCACTTGCCTCTCCAGGGAACCTGGTCAGGGCCGGGTCCAGGGACAATAGCACTGAGAGGCGACGGAGTAGGCCTCAGTCCCGTGGCAATCATGAACCCGCCTCCCAGCCTCCAGCTCTGAGAGCCCAGTGGTACTGCACAGCCTGCAGGCAACCAGAGGAGGTGGCAGGGAGCAAGGAGGAAGAGCCTGGGGCAAGGAAGTGATGATCACAGCCGGGTTCCTGCCTGTCGGCCCAGGGTTCACAGCAGGAGCAGCCACTCATCCTGATCAGGCAAGTGGCACTCCCACTGTGGTAGCGCACTGACCACCAGGGGGCAGCTCCTGCATTGAGCATCTGCCCCCTGGTGGTCAGTGCATGTCATAGTGACTGGTTGACTAGTCGTTCTGGTTGTTCCACCATTTGGTGGCTGGGCTTTTATTATATAGTACTAAAGGCCTGGTGCACAAAATTTGTGCACAGAGGGGCAGTCCCTCAGCCTGGCCTGCACCCTTTTGCAATCCTGGATGCCTTGGGGGATGTCCAACTGCTGGTTTAGGCCCGATCCTGTTCGGGCCTAAATCAGCAGTCAGACATCCCTCTTGCAAACCAGGACCACTGGCTCCTAACCACTTGCCTGCCTGCCTGATTTCTCCTAACTGCTTGCCTGCCTGCCTGATCGCCCCTAACCACCTCTGCCTTGGCTCCCACCACCATGGCTTCATCCGAAAGGATGTCCAAATGACCTTCATCTGGAAGGTCATTTGGCTGTCCGGTCTCATTAGCATATTATGCTTTTATTATTATAGACTAGGGGCCTGGTGCACGAAATTCGTGCACTGGGTGGGGGTGGGGGGGAGTGTCCCTCAGCCCAGCCTGCCCCCTCTCACATACTGGGAGCCCTCAGGCGTTGACCCCCATCACCCTCCAATTGCAGGATCGGCCCCTTGCCCAGGCCTGATGCCTCTGCCAGAGGTGTCAGGCCTGGGCAGGGGACCCTCATTTCCCCCCGATCACTGGTTCTGCCCCCTGCCCAGGCCTGATGCCTCTGGCCCAGGCGTCAGGCCTGGGCAGGGGACCCCCAGACCCCTCCGATTGCTGGCTCCGCCCCTGGCCCAGGCCTGATGCCTCTGGCCCAGGATTCAGGCCTGGGCAGGGGACCCCCCTCTCCCCCCGATCACTGGCTCCGCCCTCGCCCAGGCCTGATGCCTCGGCTAGAGGCGTTGACCCCCATCACCCTCCGATCACCTGATCAGCCCCTTGCCCAGGCCTGATGCCTCCGCCAGAGGTGTCAGGCTTGGACAGGGGACCCCCATCTCCCCCTGATCACTGGCTCTGACCCCCGCCCAGGCCTGATGCCTCTGGCCCAGGAATCATGCCTGGGCAGGGGACCCCCATCTCCCTCTGATCGCTTGCTCCACCCCCCGCCCAAGCCTGACGCCTCTGACCCAGGCTTCAGGCCTGAGCAAGGGGACCCTCATATCCCCCCAATCACCGGCTCCACCCCCCACCCAGGCCTGATGCCTCTGGCCCAGGCATCAGGCCTGGGCAGGGGACCTCCAGCCCCCTCCGATTGCTGGCTCTGCCCCTGCCCAGGCCTGATGTCTCGGCCAGAGGAGTTGACCCTCATCACCCTCCGATCACCGATCACCGGATCGGCCCCTTGCCCAGGCCTGAGGCCTCCAGCAGAGGTGTCAGGCCTGGGCAGGGGACCCCCAGCTCCCACCATTCCCGGCTCTGCCCCTGCTACCCACGATCTCTGGCACCACCCCTGCCAAGACCTAAGGCCTCTGGCCAAGGCGTTAGACCTGGGCAGAGGACCCCCAGCTGCTCACGATTGCTGACTCCGCCCCTGCCCATGCCTAACGCCTCTGGCTGAAGCCTTAGGCCTGGGCAGGGGACCCCCAGCTCCAGGCGGTTGCAGGCTCTGCCCCTGCGCAGGCCTAACGCCTCTGGCCGAGGCATTAGGCCTGGGCAGGGGACCCCCAGCTCCCCGCGATCTCCCGCTCTGCCCCTGCCCAGGCCTAACGTCTTTGGCCAAGGCTTTAGGCCTGGCAAGGGATCCCTAGCTCCCCGGACTGCCGCCTCCATCCCTGCCCAGCTCCCATTGCTGGCTCCACCCCTGCTTCCCACTATCACTGGCCAGGGCGGCAAAGGCACCTGGTTCTCTGATCACAGCTGGTTCTCTGATCACACCTTTGCCCTGCTCCTGGCTCTTAGCTCCCCCCTGGGTTTCTGATCACCGTCAGTGGCAGGGGGGCTTCTTCTGTCCTTTCCCTTTCGCCTCCCAGCATTGTGCCTACATATGCAAATTAGCCGCCATCTTTGTTGGTGGTTAACCGCCATCTTGGCTGGCAGTTATTTTGCATATCGCCCTGATTAGCCAATGGGAAGGGTAGCGGTTCTATGCTAATTACCATGTTTCTCTTTTATTAGATAGGACTAGTAGCCCAGTGCACAAAATTCATGCACATTAAAAGGGAATTAATTGCCCTAACTGGTTTGGCTCAGTGGATAGAGCATCAGCCTGCAGATTCAAGGGTCCCAGGTTTGATTCCGGTCAAGGGCATATACCTTGGTTGTGGGCACATCCCCAGTGGGGAGTGTGCAAGGAGGCAGCTGATTGATGTTTCTCTCTCATCGATGTTTCTAACTCTTTATCCCTCTCCCTTCCTCTCTGTAAAAAAATAAATAAAATATATTTTTTTTAAAAAGGGAATTAATTAGCAGAGATATTTTAATATTGCTATTTGCCCTTTCTCTATAATAGAAGTGTGAGAGGTGAAAGTAAATTAGTAAAATGTATATGAAAATAATATATAAATTTATTAATAAATAAACAGTAACAAAAGGATATAACAACAACAGAGGCATGATATAAAAACAACAAAAACATGATATGAAAACAACAAAAACATATGAAAACAACAAAAACATGATATAAAAATAACAGTGATGCAAACAATGACTGATAAAGTGATTAAACTTATTCTAATATCTCCCTGTACACCACTTTAAGAGTGAAAACACTTTCAGAGTGCTTGACTAATTTCCCTTGTGATGAAGTATTTAATATATTTTATTGGTTTTTTACAGAGAGGAAGGGAGAGAGATAGAGAGTTAGAAACATCGATGAGAGAGAAACATCGATCAGCTGCCTCCTGCACACCCTGTACTGGGGATGTGCCCGCAACCCAGGTACATGCCCTTGACCGGAATCGAACCTGGGACCTTTCAGTCCGCAGTCCGACGCTCTAGCCACTAAGCCAAACCGGTTTTGGCGTGATGAAGTATTTAGAACTTAAACTGTAATGTCACATGCTCTTCAAACTCGAGAGAAAGCAACATATAACTGACCATGTGAGAAAACAGGTTCAGGTAGGAATATGCCTACTCTGTCTAGAGTTTGTCCTTGTGATTGATTAATAGTCATCACAAATGCTGGCATCACGGGAAACCATCATCGAATCAATTGAAATGGGAGGCCAGTGTCAGATGGGGACAAATTAATTCTTGGAATCAGAACAACCTCTCCCTCTGCAGATCCTGTTAATACTTCAGCTTCAATAATGTTAGGTAGTAATCTTTTGATAATAAATCTGGTACCATTACAAAGACCCCATGTACTATTGAGATTTCTCAATAGCATGATGATTGCACCCACTTTCAATTTTAACTTATGACCAGGCATTCCCGAAGGAGTAATACTATTAAGAAATTCAATGGGAAAATTTTCCTTTTCAGCATCATCTGTGGAATCAATGGAATCATCACTCAAATATGTGTGAAAATCTCCATCGAGTATATCCAAATTTTCTTCATTTAATTTTTGAACATGCTCATTTTTTGGACAAAGAATTGCATGTTTAGATATATTTTTAATATTATCTATAGCAGTGGTTCTCAACCTTGGCTGCACATTAGAATCACCTGGGAATCTTTTTAAAATCCTGAGTCCTGAGCCTCATCCTCCAGAAATTGTTTCTTTGTTATGGGGTGGGGCCACAACATTAGTAACAAAGAAACAGAATTAAAACTTTATTGTGGGGAGCCGCTACAGTGTTTTGGACAGGTTCAAGCCTTAGACTGAGGAGAGGGCACAGTCCTCTCATTGCCAAGTGCAAGTCCCAGTGTGGAGGGCAGGGCCCTCCCAGCACAATTACAGCCAACAGCTGTAGTTGTAAGCTTGAACCTATGGTCCGAACACGTGGTCCCACATGCCTGAGTGATGTAGGTGCATGTAATTGAGTAGGATTGAAACCCAGGAGAATGTTGTAAACATCTTGGTCACACCCTTACTTTGCCTCGTAGCATCTGCTATAAAATAAAGGCATGGCTGTGGGCGTGGTCACTGTCTCTCAGAGAAGCAGCATCCCACTGACACCCGGCTTTCATTCTCTTGTCTGTCTTTTCTAAGCCTTTCAGCCGCCCCCACTCAGGTTCACCCCTGGCTGTGCTGGCACGGCACATTTTAGAAAGATATGCCTCCATGCTCCCAGGGCGGGTTCCTGCCTCAAAACCCGCCCTTACAGGAAACAGCTCTGGGAAACAGCTCAGGGGAGGGCGCAGCTGTTGCCAAGACAACCCCTGCAGGACTGACTTCCTTCTGCTTGGTCGCGGTGGTTGTGGTCGTGATGAACACCACCCATGGTTTTTATATAAGTAGATAGTGGAAGAAATATCCTTCACATTTATCCATCAGAAACAGGTCACTAGATGCAATCTGCAGACAAGAGGAGGGGCCCACGTGGGGAGTGAATACTAGGAGGGTCAGGGCAGGCCATTGTAGAAGCAACTAAAACAGGTCTCATTTCTAAGTTGAACACGTCTTCTTAAACTGCTTCTTAGGAGAAGAGAAGAGTGAATCCTGCCACCTGGGGCTGCTCCAGGATAAGCATTCTCTCTCAGTTCGGCCCTCACAGGGCCCAGTGATGGGCAGTGCACAGGCTGGGTTTGGAACCTGTGTGTTGAGCAAGTTGCTTAACCTCTCTTATTGAGCCTTCCTCTGTGTTAGGAAGATAAAGTTCGCTTTGCAGGGACTGCAAAGAATAAATGAGTTGGAAATATAATGCCTTATCAATAACTGACACTTAATCATTTCATTTTCCTTACTCATGTTTGAGGTATTTGTTGTTTCTCTGACAGAAAGCATTGCCATCCTGTCTCTTCCCTAAAGCCATTTTGGGCTTGTAACCCACTTTCTGACCTCCCCCTCATCTTGGAACCCACTCACTTATCTGTTCCACACATCTTGATGTTGGAGTTCAACCAATTTAGCACTTTAATGGGTATGGCCTTTTATTTGGGCTTAATTGTTTCCTAACTCTTTCATGTTGAAAATAACATCTCCTAAACAGTTAGTTGTTTTAAGGTAGAAACTGTGCCTGAGATATTTTCTTTTTTTAAACATCTGGCCTAGTGTTCAGCCTGTAGTACCTGCTCAATACTTACTGAATGAATTTAAACTAGTTCTTATCCCTTAATCAGAATGAAATTGATTCTATCATGTCTTTCTGCACTGCTGTTAGCAGGAAATTACAGGATTGACAAGCTGACTGGTTCCCAAAGAGTCTGGACTTGTTTTCAATTAACCAATGAGTAAAGGACACTTCAGAGAAGCCACCATGAGGAAAGCACCATGGAGATATGAAGAGACACAAAGTACAATTTTCTCCACTAGGCAGCTGACAGACCAATGGTACCAATAAGATGTGAGCACACGAAAACATTTCCAATAATGAAAAACCAAGTAGGAGAGTTCTCGATGGATAGAATATATAATGGAAGAGCTCTGCGTGGAGAGAAGTCACAACATTGGAGTGGCCCAGGAGAGCTCTACAGGAGGGAGATAGAAATTGAGTCAGACTTCAAAGGGTGAATGGGCTTCAGGCTGAGGGTGAGAAGAATGGAGAGAGAAACCTTTCAGCCCAGAGTAATGTTATGGACCCAAGAATCAGACAGGAATGCAGGATATGATTTTCTAGAAGTTTAGAGATGGGACATGACAAAGAAAAGGCTGGAAAGTAGTCTGGGTCATGGAGAGTCTCAAAGCCAAGCAAAGGAAGTTGGACATTTTGCCATAGATCACCAAGACCTGAGAGACTCTTGAGCTGCAGAATGACTTGAGAAGGTTGGCTCTAAGGCAGGTTGGTCTTGCTTCATGAAACAGCCCAAACTGGAAAATCCAGTGCAGACAGCACTGGACAGCCGGGTTCTGACCACCAGGGATTGTTCAGAGTCAGTGTGGCTGTGTTCATCAGTCCTTATGTGTCACCTGCACTGAACA
The DNA here is from genome assembly GCF_028538775.1 of Myotis yumanensis. Lineage (NCBI taxonomy): Eukaryota > Metazoa > Chordata > Mammalia > Chiroptera > Vespertilionidae > Myotis > Myotis yumanensis. Next base: position 108,547,821 of record NW_027223752.1, read on the forward strand.
CTCTTCACACATAGTTTGGCATTGCTTCTACATGCTGTTTTCATGGAGGGGGCCCTTCTTGTTGCAAAAGAAACAAAATAAAAACAAAAGTAAGGAGTCATTTGGGAATTCCTATAACATCTGTGCAAGCTGGTAATGGACCAATTCTCTCATACCTGGATCCATAGCCTCATTGAACTGCAGAATCAGGAAAATTAAAGAATGAATTAATAGGGTTTTTTTAGTGTGTCCCCCCAGACCGTTACCAATTGTTCCCCACAAGTTGGAATTAAATTACTCTAAAACACAACTTCTTTCCAAGAAGCCAGATAATTTTCATAATTTATGAAACTTAAAGAGAATAATATGCTTCAAAAATAAATTATGATTTTGAAGTGACTTAAGAAACTACCATATAAATATGCTGGGAAATTCCCTCAGAAACAACAAAACTAAAAATGAGTAAAGATCCTAACCATGTTCCCCTGGTCCTCAAGGAGCAATGGTGCTAGCAGTCATCCAGAGGCTGGCAAAGTGAGAGGCTCTTCTGGGAGCAAGGGCGGTCTCTGCTCATGGAGAAAGAGTGAAATCCACAATACCGGAAAGATAGTTGGTTATAGCATCCCAGCTGGGTGCAGGAGCTCTGAGTATGTGATGAATTAGAGGCCAAAGCGCTGAACAGTCAATTTACATAAAAGGCTTCTGCTGGAGAAAAGGGAATGAGAAAGCAGGGCCAATGGGTGGAGATGAAGAGCACAGTGACTGTTTAGAATCTAGTTTTTCTGAACATTTCTATCAACTCCCTTTTGAGCTGAATGCTAAAAGAACTTAAGGAGATGCTTTTATAAAGGAATCTGTAAGGAAGAAAAACAACTAACATTTTCAGGGTACTTATTTTGTTCTAAGCATGGAATCAAACAGTTGCTTTATCAATTAATTATCTTAATTCTATGAGATAGATACGATTATGGTCTCCATTTCGCAGATGAGGTTACTGAGGCTTGGAGGAGTTGAAATCCAAGATTACCCAGTGAGGAGGTGGCAAAGCTGGGATTCAAACTAAGGTCAGCTGACTTAAACCCATGCTCCTTGACACCATACTAAATTGTGTCATAAGCAAGGCTGAGAATAATACTACCCAGAACATCGGGCAATGGGAGGGACACAATGAGCTCCAGTGAGGCCCTTAGGGTTCTAGAAAATCAAGGCTTTGGCACAGAAGGTAGCAGTAGCAGAGACGATGGCTCCTTGGCCCATAAAGAGGAGCAAGACAGGCCAGACCAAAGACCAAGAGAAAATTGAGGGTGCCAGAGACATTGGGGATGGAAGTCTTTAACATGTAGATGGAGTGGAAAAAAACTGTGCAGAAAGGGGACAGAGAGAAGAGAAGATGGGCCAGGACAGATCCCAGAGGAACACCAACATTTCTGGATTAACAAAGGGGTCTCAAAATCAAACCCAAGAGGGAGGGGGTCAAGATTTCATCAAACCAATATTATTAAAACATGTTGAATTTCATTAGGGATAATTCCCAAATAAAATCATCTACAAGTATTTGTCTTTTTAAAGTTTTTTCTACTTCAAACTCACATTAACATCTCTTTTACCCCCCCTGTACCCCCCCCTCATTGTTTATAGAAAATTCAAGTAGAATATGATTTCACTCATATGTGAAATCTAATGAACAAAATGAACCAACAAGCAAAATAGAGACAGACTCCAGATAGAGAGCAGGCAAACAGCTGTTGGGGTCAGGATGGAGGGATTGAGCAAAAAAGAAAAGAAAAAACTCAGGGACACAGACAACAGTGTGGTGATGCGGGATTGGGGGAGGTGGAGGAGGGCATGGGGGATAAATGGTGATGGACAGAAACTTGACTTGGGATGGTGGACACATAATAGTGTGTACAGATTATGTGTTGTAGAATTGTGCACCTGAAACCTGAATAATTTTGTTAACCTGTGTCAGCTCAATAAATTCAATAAAAAGGAAGAAAAAAAGGAAAATTAGAAAGAAAATACAGCAAAAAAGTTTAATTCCTTTAAATAAAGTTTCACACAAAACATTCACTCAACAAACATTTATGGGTGCCTACTATGAGAAAAGAAACAAACAGGAAGAGCCAGTTTGATTTCATGGTCAACTATTTTCACAAAGTTAACCTATCAGAAGTGATAGGTGTAGTATCTCTGGGGACAGCAGAGTGTGATCCAAACTTGGAGTACATTTGGAAAGATAAAGCTGAGATCTTTGGTCAAACCAAATTGTAGTGGAGCATAAAGTAACCAAAGAAAGACTTGTTGAGGGTAGAAGTAAAACCAAAGGCAGAAATAAGCCTAAATCAAAATACTGGGATTAAACAAATCCTTGAGGTTAACTGGTTGTGGGAACCACGCCAGAGATGCTGGATAGTCAGGGCCTTGTTCTTAATATGCTGGATGGCCAAGGCCACTCTGAACATGGGAATCTTAATCAGAATGTTCAAGGCTAAGATACCATAAGCAGATGCAAGGCCACAGCAATCTCATGGTATACTGTGCCTTTCTATGACCCAAATGATTAATGCCACTGTTGGCAATTGCCCTCTTTTGTCTAAGGGGTATAATACATTACTGACCAGCCAGTGTACAGCTGCTGCTGTGAGAGGAGTTCAGGATTGCAGGAAAAGCTGGAGAGGGGGAGAGGCCAGATAGGCAAGAGTGGAGAGCTCAGGTGCCACTACTATGTGAGGCAGGGAGTCTAGGGGCAGCCTATGGCTGCTCAGATAATAGCTATCGGTACAAAGACTACCACTGCTTATGGGAAAGATGTATTAGTTTATTAGCCGGTGTGCGACTTCCTATATGGGACTTTGCTGTGAAGACTGTTTTGTCTGATAGCTATCTGGCCACTAGCTTCTACAATAAAGGCTTTCTTATATACACCCACAACTTCTCATGGCTTCTCCATCTACCACCTGGCATCTAAGAAGGTCCAGTCCCTGGCAGAGGGGTTTGGCCCTGACAGTGCAATGGGCAGGATTTGAGAAGGAACCTGCTCTGACAGTTGGAGTAGTCAAGCAGAATTCAGAAGAATATATGGACTCAGAGCAACAGCTCTGGCTGTTCTGACACTGGTGAGGGATTAATATGCATATTAAGCACCAGAATTGTGCCATAGGGCTAGCCTGAGATCAGGGATTCAGGGTGCACTAATGGTATTGAAGTGCTCCAGTTATTTTTTTTTCTTAATCCTCACCTGAGGATATACTCATTGATTTTACAGAGAGAGGAAGGGAGAAGGAGAGAGAGAGAAACATCAATGTGAGAGAGAAACATCAATTGGCTGTCTCCCATACCTGCCCTGACTAGGTATGTTCCTGACCTGGTATCAAACCCACAACCCTTCTGGTTGGTGCATAGGATGACACGCTAACCAACTGAGCCACCCAACCATGGTAAGGACTCCAATTATTTTTTAAACACTTGCTAATAGTCCTGCAGCATGTGGATGAGTCACTTTGTAAGGTGCTGCAATCTCATTTTCAGTTTCACCAAAATGGGACTTAACATGTGTGTTCCTAAAAATCCTAGTATTCATGGGGTGTGTTTTTCCAGCTGATGGTTCAATTTTCAAAGGAAAAACCACAGATCTTAGCAAAGAAAAGTTTATAAAGAAAATGGCCAAGAGAAGATGAATGATAATTAAGTCGGCCTAAAGAAGGAAAAGAAGAACAATAGTGGATCCATTGAAGTTCCACTGTGGTGACAATCACAATGTGCAATCCTTAATGTAAAGATTTCTTTAATGTAGGCTGTTAACCATGCCCACCACTTTAGGCCTTTGTTCTTCTTTGTAAGAAACTTAATCAGAGATGGAGCAGCATTTCCCTCCCTTCAAGGGTGATCAATACTCCCACATTTGCCAAAAGGCCATCAGCCCGAGCCAGCATTGTTGCTAGTCTCTCTAATGCTCAACAAAAGGAAAGTTGGCACTTCTTAGCAGAACATGAATCTTTGATGGTCTCCTAATAGCCAACATTATTAAATAGTAAGCATATTGCTCTAGACTCTTCAGCTTCTTGTCATCTCTAGAACCAAAAGACTGCATAGGTATCAGACCCCCCAGTCCTCCCTTCTCTCTTATCCCCTCAAGGAGGAACTTAAAAATGTGTATCCCAAATCCCAGTATATTACATGAGTTCTCTTTGTCTCTGGCTCACCATCAATTTTAGCTCTAGTGAAAAATAATCATCTTGTAGGCACATTCTGAAAAAGTTGTGATTTGGGCCAAAGAAAGGTGGGAAGAGAGAGCTTGGGGTGGTCTCTGTGTTGCAGAGAACCACTGTCCTCACTGCTGTTTTTCCCCTAGAATCCTATTCTCCATCCTAGAGGTTCCCAGCAGGTAAGTGAGACCTCTTAATTCCGGTATTTGCAAACGCTGAGCTTTTAAACAATTCTCCTGCTAATTAAACTTTAAAAATCTTACCATATGGCCAGTCAGAAAGATAAGGCCAAGAGTTTATCATTGTAAGAAAAATTGTCCTACCTACTCTATCAATTATTAAGAAAAGAGGCAAACAGGATGTAAGACTTTTGTTTCTGAATCAACCTGAGGGTTTTAAAAACTTCTTGGGTTCTTTATGCATCCAGCTTTTTTTGAAAACAAGAAAAAAAAAGAACTCTTTCAAACCTATCACATGCACTCAGTGGCAGGTAGTTTATCTGTTACCTTCTCTAGTTTAAGTCACTGGTAAATACAAACAAACTGCCACTGAGCAAATAGATGATTTGCAGAGCCATCAAAGCAAATTTGGTTAATTTTACTTACCCATAGGACACAGAATGGTTACTAGTAGGAAGAGATTACATTATTCCTAGATAGAAACTAATAGGCAATAACCTGGGGTGGGAAGGAGCACTGAGGAGAGTTATTTCAGGTACAGAGTAAATGAAACTATTACTGTAAATCTATAAGTAAGAAAACTCAAAGTTTTGTCAAAGGTCACTCAGTTGGGGATAGTATTAATACTCATCTTTCTTTGGGGCTTCTTATAACCTACCACAGTATAATAAGACCCTTAAGAAAAGGAACTGATTAAAATATAATACATTTTTACCCTGGCCAGCTTTGCTCAGTGGTTAGAATGTCGGCCTGTGAACTGAAGGATCATGGGTTCAATTACAGGTCAAGGGCATGTACCTCAGTTGTAGGTTCAATCTCAGCCCCAGTTGGGGCACACATGGGAGGCAAGCAATTGATGTATCTCTCTTATATTAATATCTCTCTCTCTCTCTCTCTCTCTCTCTCTCTCTCTTCTCCCTTCTTCCCTGCCTTCTACTCTCTCTAAAATAATCAATGGAAAAAAATAGCTTTGGGTGAGGATTAAAAAAGTAAATAAAATAAAATATGACACATTATTATTCTACATCAACAATATTCCCAACTTTGATTATTACTCCTAATATTAAGTGGCATATTAAAGTGTATCAGAGAAAAGATCCTCACTTGTAAGAATCTTCATGATCTGCATGGTATGATTCATTAAGAAAAAAATTAAGCGAGATCCCAACATGGCGGCCAGCAGAATGGCAATGAGGGAGAGTGTGAGGGAGTAAAGGAGTGAGAGGGGAATGTGTAGACATGTGGGGTGTGTGTGTGTGTGTGTGTGTGTGTGTGTGTGACAGTTAGATCTCGCAGGAGTCTCAGGGACTGGCAGATCCGACTCTCATGGAAGGGGAGCCCCTGCTACTGCCACAGGCACTCCCAGGCCGGCGTGGCTCAGGTACAGAGCCCATGCCATCTTGAAGCGGGGAGAAGTGGAGGCCAGGAGCACAGCCACACCAACACCCAGACTGCCCTCAGACACCACCCCAAACCCATTCAGTGAGCTGCTCACCAGCCATAACTGGTGAGGGACCACCACATCCCCCTGCAATGAGTGGTGCCCTACCTCACTGCTGGCTCCCAGATATCTGCAGTGACCACAGGCCAGAGAGACCTCCCGCATCCTGCCTCCCCACCCAGGCTCCTGGACCCCATGATCCTGGATCCCGTGCTTCAGGACCACTCACTCGAGGATCCAGTGCTTTGAGTTCAAGCCAGAAGGACCCCAAGCCCCTCCCTTCCCAGGCTGCAGGAACGCACCAATAGGTGCAAGCCAGGTAAACCTGGGGCGGTCACCTGCTCAGCCCCCAGGACCAGGCTGATGGGGAAAGCGAGAGGGTCCGAGGGAACCACCCTGTTGCGGACACTGGGGCATACAGTCAATTGCATGCCAGAGGGCTCTGGGACCTCACAGGGAGTTGAAAACCAGAGGAAGTGTGCACATGCCCCTGCCGACCCTGAGCTCCTTCAGCAGATAATTGAAGGAACAGATCCATGGGAGAAAGAAATACAACTCAGCAGAGACAATAAAGGTGTGAAACACAAGGCAGATCAGCCTCTGGGCTAAAGATTCCTGGACCATTGGACTGCTAGGGGTTTCAACTTCTTGGACCTCTAGCAGGTTGCCCAGGGCCAGATACTGACAGTAACTCACATTACATAGAAACAAATACAAAGGGACAGCAAAAATGGGGAGACAAAGTAAAATCCCCAAGGAAAGAAAAGAAGGCATCTTAAGAAAAGGAACTAAATGAAATGGAGACAAGCAATTTGTCACAGAAAGAATTCAGATTAATGGTTATAAGAATGCTTATGTCTGGGTAAGAAATTCACCAACATGTGTAAGAATCAAGAGTAAATGAAGAATGACATAGCTGCAATAAAGAACACAACAGAAGGTTTCAATAGTAGACTAGAAGAAGCTGAGAACCAAATCAGCAAGTTAGAAGACAGGGTAGTAAAAACACCCAATCTGAACAGCAATTAGAAAAAAATTAAAAATCAGGAGGAGAGTTTAAAGGAGTTTTGGGATAATATAAAAAGAAGCAACATCTGCATAATAAGGGTGCCAGAAGGAGTAGAAGTTGAACTATTTGAAGAAATAATGACAGAAAACTTCCCTGACTTGGGAGGCAGTCACACAAGCACAGAGAGTCCTAAACAAGATGAACCCAAAAAGACCCACACCAAGACATATCATAATTACAATGTCAAACATTAATGACAAATACCCTAATCCCAAAACCAGATAAAGATACCACAAAAAAAGAGAACTACAGGCCAATATCCTTGATGAACATAGATGCTAAAATCCTCAACAAAATCCTAGCAAATCAGATTCAGCAATATATTAGAAAGATCATACACCATGACCAAGTGGAATTTATTCTAGGGATGCAAGGACGGTTCAATATCCACAAATGAATAAATGTGATACATCACATAAACAAACTCAGAGACAAAAATCACATAATCATATCAATTGATGCAGAAAAAGCATTTGACAAAATCCAATACCCTTTCTTGATAAAAACACTCAGCAAAGTGGGAATAGAGGGATCATACCTCAACATAATAAAAGCCCTATATGACAAACCTACAGCCAAGATCATACTCAATGGGCAAAAACTAAATCCATTTCCCCTAAGAACAGGAACAAGACAAAGATGCCCACTTTCACCACTCATGTTCAACATAGTACTAGAAGTACTAGCCATAGCAATCAGACAAGAAGAAAAAATAAAAGGCATCCAAATTGGAAAAGAAGAAGTAAAACTGTCCTTATTTGCAGACGATATGATATTATACATAGAAAACCCCAAAGACTCCATAAAAAAACTATTAGATTTAAAAAAAATGAATTTGGCAATGTAGCAGGATACAAAATTAACACCCAGAAATCTATGGCCTTTTTATACACCAATAATGAACTCACAGAAAGAGAAATGAAAAAAAACAATCCCATTTACCATTGCACGAAAAAAATTAAGATACCTAGAAATAAACTTAACCAAGGACATAAAAGACCTGTACTCAAAAAATTACAGGACATTGAAAAAAGAGATAGAGGAAGACATAAACAAATGGAAGAACATACCATGTTCATGGATTGGTAGAATCAACATTATTAAAATGTCCATACTACCTAAAGCAATCTATAAATTCAATGCAATACCTATTAAAATACCAACGGCATATTTCAAAGATCTAGAACAAACTCTCCAAAAATTCATCTGGAATAAAAAAAGACCCCGAATAGCCATAGCTATCATGAGAAAGAAGAACAAAGTTGGAGGGATCACAATACCAGACATCAAACTATATTACCAAGCCACGGTTCTCAAAACTGCCTGATACTGGCACAAGAACACACACAACAATGAGGTACCACCTCACACCAGTCAGTATGGCTATCATCAACAAATCAACAAATGACAAGTGCTGGTGAGGATGTGAAGAAAAGGGAGGCCTAGTACACTGCTGGTGAGAATGCAGACTGGTGCAACCACTGTGGAAAACAGTATGGAGTTTTCTCAAAAAAATTAAAAATGGAACTCCCATTTGACCCAGTAATCCCACTTTTAGGACTATATCCCAAAAAAACAGAAACACCAATCAGAAAGGACATATGCACCCCTATGTTCATAACAGTACAATTTCCAATAGCTAAGATTTGAAAACAGCCTACATTCCCATCAACAGATGAGTGGATTAAAAAACCATGGTACATCTACACAATGGAATATTACACTGCTGTAAAAAAAGGAAAAGAAAGAAAGAACTCATTTGCAACAGCATGGATGGACCTGGAGGTATTATGCTAAGTGAAATAAGCCAGTCAGAGGAGGATAAGTATCACATGATCTCACTCATTTGTGGAATATAATGAATGTAAATTGATGAACAAAAATAGATCCAGAGACATAGAAGTATCAAACAGACCCTCAAACCTCAGAGGGAAGGCAGGGGAGGGCTGGTGGTGTGGGCTGGGGGGGATAAGAGATCAACCAAAGAACTTGCACACATATAAGCATAATCAATGGACACAGACAATGGTTTGGGGGGAGGTGGGGGAAGGCCAGGGCAGGGGGCGGGGGTTGGGGGTAGGCTGGGAGAGGACAACGGGGGGCGGGGGGAGAGGGGACATATGTAATACTTTCAAAAATAAATAATTTAATTTTTAAAAAAGAAAAGAAAAACATGAAGCCCAGCCAGCATGGCTCAGTGGTTGAGTGACAACCTATGAACCAGGAGATTGTGGTTCAGTTCCCAGTCTGGGCACATGCCCGTGTTTTAGCCTCCATCCCTGGTGGGGGGTATGCAGGAGACAGCCAACCAATGATTCTCCCTCTCCCTTCCTCTCTGAAATCAATAAATATATATATTTTTTAAAGAAAAAAATTAAGCTTCTATACACAGTACATTTAAAGTTTATTTATTGGACTGTTGAGGTATTGCTATACTATAAAATTTATAATGAATATTTTTTAAAAGTCTTAAGTCACACATGATAACATAGTATCCTATCCCTGTGTCCTGTAGGCAGTCCCAACTATGTTCTAAGATGTGTGGACCTAACCAGGCATGAGGGCTTGGTTAAGTCCACACAGTCTATTGGGTGATAGACAAAATGCCCATGGTCCAGGCAATCATCCTGAATGGAGAGTTAACCTAAGACCTGGGTACTATAAAGGGGAGCCTCTAGGATCCTCTACAGAGTGAGTGTAGTTGACTGAGAGTCCTGACTGCTGCATTCTGAAGTTCATCCCTGTCTTTGTATCAAGGCAGTATTTTCCGTGATCTTCTCTCAGGCAGCAGATACTAGGGCAGACTTGTTCCCGGGCTCTTCTGAGGGGTGACTTTGACTCAAAGCCTCCCTATGGGCCTTATCAAGCTTTTTTAGATTCATTTTAGTCTGTGGCTTTTCTTCCTTTCCTCTCTCTGCATAGCAAATAGAATTGCATGATCAGAAGTCTCTTCTAGATTCCTCTGACTCCATCCCTGTTATACCTCACCAGCTCTCCCCAATTAATCTAGCATACATCCAATCTCATCTTGGTGTGTGCTTCTCAGAGACCTAGACTAATGCACATATTATTCCACTGAGAAAAGATGAAAAGATCATGTCCACATATCCAAGACAAAGTGCACAAAGGCTTTGTCACCACCACCAAATAGCTTCAGCAGGTAATTCCTTAAATCTCGAGATAAACCAAGTTGTCTTCCAAGAACTGCAGAATTTCTTAGGGTTTGTGCACTTCCTGATACTGTATGGCCTCCCAACTTTTAGCTACTCTTCCTATCCATTCCATCTGCATATGTGGTATAGTTAATTTTTCTGAAATGCTGCTCTTATCCTATCTCTCCCTTGTTTGATCCTCGAGAGCAGTGGTTCTCAACCTTCCTAATGCCGCGACCCTTTAATACAGTTCCTCATGTTGTGGTAACCCCCAATTTCATTGTTACAAATTGAACATAATTAAAGCATAGTGATTAATCACAAAAACAATATGTAATTATATATGTGTTTTCCGATGGTCTTAGTTGACCCCTGTGAAAGGGTCGTTCGATCCCCAAAGGGTCGCGACCCACATGTTGAGAACCTCTGCTTTAAGCCCTTCCATAATCTTAGTTTCTACATGGCTCACCAACCTGCTTTCTAGTCTTTGCACAAATGAGGTATCAATGAGGCACCCCCAGGACTAGCCTATTCAATACTGCAACCAGCCCCTGGCCTTCACTTATACTCCTGCTCATTCTTACTTTGCTTGCTTCTTCCCAGCAAAGCATCACTTTTAACATACCACCAGCATAACATTTACTAATTGAGCTGGTTGCTTATTGTCTGTCTCCCTACACTCCCCTAACACATACTCAAATGTAAGCTTGGTGAGGGCAGGGATTTTTATCTGATTTGCTCACTAGTATATCCCAAGAACCCCAAACAATGCCCGATCCAGTCAATGAACAGGTGGTGAATGAATGAATGAATAAATGAATGTTCAGGTGCCTGACCCCTGGGATGGTGATTGCTAAAGGCTGGGGTAGCTGTGGCAATTTTTTAAAATAAGACAACAGTGAAGCTTGCTGCATTGATGGACTCTTCCTTTCACAAATGATTTCTTTGTAGCATGTGATGCTGTTTGATAGCATTTTACCCACAGTGGAACTTCTTTAAAATTGGACTCATTCCTTTCAAACCCTGCCACTGCTTTATTTTTACAACTTGGATAATTGTTTGGCACACAGGGCCTCAGGGATGGGCAAACTTTTTGACTCAAAGGCCACAATGGGTTCTTAAACTGGACCGAAGGGCCGGAACAAAAGCATGGATGGAGTGTTTGTGTGAACTAATATAAATTCAAAGTAAACATCATTACATAAAAGGGTACAGTCTTTTTTTTTTTTTAGTTTTATTCATTTCAAACAGGCCAGATCCGGCCCGCGGGCCGTAGTTTGCCCACGGCTGGTAGCCTTTGGCCTGTCTTGGCTTTCAACACACCTTCTCCACTAAGCTTGATCATTTCTAGCTTTTGATTTAAGGGAAGGTGTGAGACTCTTCCTTTCACTTGAACAGATAGATGCCAATGTGGGATTCTTAATGAGTCTAATTTCAATATTGTTTTATCTCAGGGAATAGGGAGACCCAAGAAGAGGGAGATAGATGGGAATGGTCAGTTGGTGGAGCAGTCAGAGCACATACAACATTTATCTAATAAGTCTGTTATCTTATGTGGGAGTGGTTCATGGCACCCTAGACCAATTACAGTAGTAATGTCAAAGATCAGTGATCACAGGTCACATAACAAATATAATAATAATGAAAAGTGTGAAATATTGTGAGAATTGCCACAGTGTGACATAGAGACATGAAGAGAGCAAATGCTGTTGGAAAGATGGTGCCAATAGACTTGCTCCACACAGGCTTGTCACAGATCTTCAATCTATAAAAAACACAATATCTGCAAAGTACAATAAATTGTATTCATATATTTATTTAATTAATGTTTGCTTCTGCCTTTGTACTATAATTTTTGTGTGAATGTCAAGGTCTCTAGTTCACCATTGAATGAGCAGTGACAGCACATTGTCTGGTCTATATTAGCCCCTGAATGAATGAATGAGCATATGCATATGTCTATCATCAAGACACAGACACACATGGCATGAAGTGGGTTTGGGATATTTGGCTGCTATGATGAAGGAAGTCATAGTAGCCTGTCCCTAGGCAAAGAGTCCCATTGTGCTCCTTGCAAGACTACCTCTCAGCATCTGGGAAGTAGGCAATGGTTAGAACTGAATTTCTACCTCCCCTTAGAGACCACAGAACTTTATTGTGCTCTGCATCCCTTTTTACTTCAGATCTCAAAAGAAGCCCAAGACTACGAGGTCACCCTCGTTTTGTGGCCTGGCATCCCTAAAGGGTTTTCCCTATTTCCCACTCATTTCTTACTCAAAATGCACCCACACGCTTCTCAGGGATGGCTACTTTTCACTCACACAGCACATATTTCAGTTTTAGAAATGGGGTAGGTGTCTCTCTTACTTCTCTTGACATCATTCCTCTCTTTTCCCTAACTCCCTCACTTTTTTGAACCTGTTAATTAGCTACAATCTGTATTATTTCACTTTTTGTTGTAATCTTCTGAAGATTATCATTTTGTGAAGATCTTAATACTTGAATAACTGTTTTAAAACCATGTTGTTGTTGATTTCAATACCCACAAACAAGATCCTCCTAACATACGGGTCTCTCTGTTCCTTAACCACTTACCTCCATTGATCTTGTCTTGCCTCATGTCAAGTCAACCACCTTCTCAACATGGTCACACCTATCAATATCCCCCCATAATGTCTATTTAGAGAACTACTCAGTGACCATTCTATCCCCCAACTCCAACTATTCTTTAACTCCAAATCATTGACCAACATTGTTTTGTGTCCTTACCTGACTCTTGTCCTCATTTTTTTCCTTATCCAGCTGTGATCATTATGATAATAAACTTTTTTGTTCCTCATTTCCCCAGCCACATTCACCTGACAGAACACTAAGCCTGTCCTCCTTACTATTTGAATAGACCCAGCACACTGCTGCCTCAGGCATCTGCACCTGCCAATCCTTCATCAGTTTTGCTCTTCCTTCAAATAACCACAGGGCACCACCACCACCCCCTTCAGATCTCTGCCCAACTTGATCGCTGTCCACTCTGCTTGAAACAGCAGTCCCCTCAGACCTTTTCATTTTATATCCCCTAAACCTACCATGTTTTCTTCATGCCAAGTCTCACCCTCTTACTGTTATATAGCGACTCCCCATTAGAATAAGACTTATTCACTAGAGTATTCCCAGTATCTAGTACAACACCTGTCATAAAGTGGGAGCTATGAATGAATGAATGATTGAGTGAATGAATATGAGATCCTTATTTTTCCTAAACTGACTCCGAGTGCATTTCAGGTCAAACAAAGTGGCATCTTCTTTAAAAATCAATATTAGCCTCTCCATGGCCTTACAATTACCTTGAACAAATCATACAAACAGGATAGCCATGATTTTCAATTAATCCAGAGGGAAACCTAAGAGGACTGAAGCTAAGCAGCAGAAAAATACCAGCATAGTATATGCAGTAACCAATCAGAGATTAGAAGTCCCTGATGAGCCATCCCTAATGAGCGGGAGAACATTTCCTGGCTTACAGGAAGGAGAGCTGGAGCCAAGGGAAGTGTCTCATTCAGCTGGATTTGTTACTGGAAACTCGTTTCCTTAGGCCAGCCAGTTCTTGCAGACACTGAGTCTGTGACTGTCTATATCTCTTCTCTGGGGGCATGAGATCAGAGGAGAGGGGCCTAGAGCATCAGCTCCTGGCTCCTGACTCACAACTCCGCAGTCCACTTAAAGAAGGAGGGAGGAAATGCACCCATGCCCACAGAGGATAGACACAGCCCTGTGTCAGCCCCCTGAGCTGCCCAAACTCTGCTTGCAGCTCTAAAACACAAACCACGCCCAGGAACTGCCAGTGTTTCTCTCTGAGATACTGTAACTGTGTTTGATTAGGATCTTGAGTGAAATAAACCACTTGTTTCACTGGAAATGTTTTAAAGCTAAAAGTTTCCTTCCACATATAATTCATATTCTGCCTCTTTGAATTTTATTTATCCAACTCTGCAAATGGATCATTTCCTCTTGGCTAGTACTATGTCATCTCCTGACAAAAAATAAAATACAAAGAAAAATAATAGGTAAAGAAAAAAATCCTCACAAAAAATGATTTACAATTTGTTTCCCCAAAGTGAAAAGCTTAAGAATTTTTTTAATGCATGTCCAGCTTGAAACCTGCTGCAAATGTCTTACAACATTTTGTAACATGGTTTTCCATCTGTGCTAAATACAGTTTATGATTTAATGTAAATTTTATTGTTTCACAATCTACCTGCAGTCTTTTCTATTTTGTATTAGCATTTGGTGTCTCTTTTGCATCTGCTTTAGAAATTGACCTACTAGGACTGGTTTTCTTCTTGCTGTGGCCACTCTGCATCCATTGCATCCTACTTTCCTCACGTTACAGATCCTACTCAATTTATATAGTTGTTAATATATAAATGGCTTTAATATAATATGACTCTTTTCTCAACATGAAAGCCTGGCTTAGAAATGAACGCCTTCTTGTCTAAAAGGTTTAAATGATGAAACAAAGGATCTAAAACATGGAACAGTGGTTACCAACAAGGGACCCACTGGGTCTGCAAATCCACATGGAAGCCTGGCATTGTCAGTTTCAATAGGCATTTTAAATTTACAACACACTGAGCCTAAAGTGTAAATAAACCATTACATTTTATATCATATAACACACATGACATATATATAATATACACAAGTGTAATTTTCTAGTGTATATAAATAGTACTGTGGTTAATATAATAAAATTTATTTTCAAGGCCTTGCAAATTTCATAACTCTTTATTCATTATATTGCATTTATTTTCCCAATCAATATATTACCATCAAATAAGAAATTTAAAATTGTTATAAATGAAAAACTTTTCTTTTGATAAAACCTTTAAACCACAAGGGTGGACTGCACTCAGGACAATAGGTGTGTGTTCTGATTGAGCTGCTCATCAGTCGGCAAGTCACAAATTCTTGCAGTCTCAGTTTCCTTGTGTGTGAAACTGGGTTACCATGGGGAGAGGTTTAAGATAGCAGAGGAGTATGTGGATCTTTCTGGAACTTCCTCCCAGAACCAAACAATGAATTAAAACTAAATTGGGGAATATTCACCCTAAATTACCAGCTGCAGAGGAAACTTTTAAACAAAGAAGGGCAGAAACCACTGGTAGAAGGGTGGGGGTCTCAAGAGGGGCTGGTCCAGCTCCCAGAAACAGCAGGTCAAGGGTGAGGATGGGTCCCCCTGAAAGAGAGAGGCCTGGACCCCAGAAGAGGCACCCTGGCCCAGATAACCAAAGCCGGGAAAAACCACCCACACAGTAACTAGCCATAGGGCTTCTATCTGCCAAAGAGAGTCTGAGCCTCCTGTAGACAAAGCCATTTCTTATAAAGTGCTGGTGCACAGGATTTTTGTTCCTGACCGCTCACGTGAGGTTTCCACAGAGAGATGGTGGTCAGACTGGAGTCACCTGAGGTAAGACTGGGGTAGAAGGAGTAGGGGAAAATTGCAGGAGGGGCAGCTGCCAAGATACATGTGCCCCTCTCCCCCCATGATATCACAGTAGCCATTTTTCCTGAGAGCCTCAAACCCCATTCAATAACAGAAGCCTGGAGAAAGGCAATACTCCACCCTCACCCCTATGGAATACATTGGACCCACCCTAAGAAATTTCGAATGCCATACCCTCTAAAATCCAGCATGCCCCACCCTGCATCTCAACCCCTGCTGAGAAGACAGCTGTCTCAGGGAGCTTCAGTGACTGGCTTTGGGACAGGCCATTCCCCCCACATTCTGGGGAACCAGGCTGGCACTTCCCTCTCATGGGAGAACTGATAGAAACTCCTTGCTTCCAGCAAGCCATACTGGCCTGCCTAAGAGGGACTCCACCCTGCCAAGGTCAAGGAAATATTCCAGGACAGACTCAGATGAGTGGTTCTGGGATGGGGACCACACCTACCATCTTCTCTGAAGTCTGAACAGGGTCCCATGCTACTAAAAAGCCAGCCTAGGGTCTTAGCAGCACCACTCTGTAGGCAGCCAAGCCCAGTCGAAGCAGCCAGAAGCTGTGGATCTCTTGAACCTTCAAACAGTGTGCTGAGATATAAACATGGACAGCTTTTGACATTAACTAGCACCAAAGTACCTCCTTAGCAGGTGCAAAATCGGCATACAAAACAGCCTCAGACAACATAACAGCAGGATCCAAAGGGAAATCCTAGCAGGCACTAAAATCTGCCAAGATGAACTTCACTTGGTCTTTTGTTGTTGTTTTGGTTTGGTTTTCCATTATTTTCTTTTTTAACTGCTTTGTTATTATTATTTATTATTTTTTTTCTCTTGTGTTTTTTTTTTCATATCCCTTATTTGCCTCTTTCCTTTTTTTTACTCTACTTGTTTTTCTTTTCTTTTGATTTATCTTTCTCTCTTCTTTTTACCTTTTCTAATTTTTTCTCTTTCTTCTTTTTTTAAAAAACATTTTCCTTTTCCTATTCTTTATTCTTACTTTTTCTCTCCCTTCTTTCCGTTCATAATCCTTTTTTCCCCTTTTCTCTTCAAGTATTATTTTCATTTTTATTTCATTTTATTTTTCCTTTATTAATCTTGTTTTCTTTTTCTTAACTCTCCTTTCTTTTGTGGTTGTTTTTTGCTATTTCTGTTAGGTTATTTTGTATGTTTTTTATTTGTTTCTTGTTTTGCTTTATTTTGTCCTGTCAGCACATGTACAGCAGCTCGCACGATGTGGTTGGGGCCTGAGTTTCACAGTCAGCCAACCTGAGAGGAGACCCCATGCACCAATGGGACCAAAAACATCAACATCCAATTATAACAGGAGAGCCCAAATAACCCAGAAAAGGGATACTCCTAGAGCATACAGCTCAGGAATTTAAGGAGACTCAGATCTGGGTTCCAAGGACATTTACTACAAAAGGCCACACCATGAAGGCTGGGAGTCATAGCAATTATATCTAATACATAGAAACAAATACAGAGTCAACTAAAATGGGAGGACAAACAAACAACCTCCAAATGAAAGAAAAGAAGGAATCTCCAGAAAAAGACCTAAATGAGATAGAGGTAAGCAATGCATTAACATAGAGTTCAGAGTGATGGTTATAAGGATGCTCAAGATACTTACTGAGGGATACATGAAACAATGAGAACTACAAAAAAAAAATAATGGAAACTACATCAGCATTAAAAAAATGACATAGAAACAAAGAATAAGAACCAGTCAGAAATGAAGAATACTATATCTGTTATCAATAATACACTGGAAGGAATTATAAACAGGCTGGATAAAGCAGAGGATTAAATCAGCAATTTGGAAGACAAGGTAAAAACAACAACAACACAACACTCAATCAGTGCAGCAAAAGAAAAATCGCTTTAAAAGCATGAGGAGAGTTTAAGGGAACTTTGAGACAACATGAAACAGAACAACAACTGTATCATAGGGGTAGCAGGGGGAAAAGAAAGTGAGCAAAGGATAAAGAACCTGTTTGAAGAAATAATGACAGAAAATTTCCCTAATCTGGTGATGGAAAAAATCACACATGCTCAGGAAGCACACAGTCCCAATAAAGATGAACACAAAGAGATCCACACCAAGACACATCATAATTAAAATGGCAAATGTTAAAGCCAAGAAGAGAATCTTAAGGCAGCAAGAGAGAGTCAGTTACTAAAAGGGAGCTCTTATAAGGTTATCAGCTGATTTTTTAAAAGAAACACTACATGCCAGAAATGAATGGAATGAAGTATTCCAAGTAAGAAAAGAAAGGATCTGAAAGCAAGACTACTCTATTCATCAAGGCTATCATTCAAAATTTAAGCTGAAATAAAGAGCTTCTTAGACTAAATAAGTTTATAGGTGTTTATTACCACCAAACCAGCATTGTAAGAAATGCCAAAGGGACTGCTTTAAGAAGAAAAAGAAGAAAGAGAGAGAGAGAGAGAGAGAGAGAGAGAGGAATATAGGAGCACAGAATAAAAAGGGCAATAAGTGAGTATGTATCAATAATAACCTTAAATGTAAATGGATTAAATGATCCAATCAAAAGACGTAGGATAGCTGAATGGATAAGAAAACATGACCCAAATATATGCTGTCTACAAGAGACCTACCTTAGAATAAAAAACTTGCAGAGGATGAAAGTGAAGGGATGGGAAAAAAATTGCCATGGAAGTGGAAAGCAAAAAAGCAGTGAGAGCAATACTTATATATGACAAAAGAGACTTCAAAACAAAGGCCATAAATGAGACAAATATGTTCACTACATAATGCTAAAGGGATCCATCCAACAACAGGCTATAACCCTGGTAAACATATATAGATCCAATATAGGAGCACCTAAATATATTTTTAAAAAATACTTCTGGAGGAGTTTAAAGGAGAGATCAATAGCAATACAATCATAGTAGGGGACTTTAGCACCCCACTGACTTCACTGGATAGATCTTCTAGACAACAAATCAGCAAGGAAACAGCAACCTTAAATAACACAGTAGATCAAATGTATTTAATTAATAATTAAGGAACATTTAATCCCAAATCTTCAGAATATACATTATTTTCAAGTTCACTTGTAACATTCTCAAAGATCACACATTAGAACACAAAATAAGTATTGACAAGTTCAAGAAGATTGAAATTATATCAAGCATCTTCTAGGATCACAATGGCATGAAATTAGAAATCAACTACAATAAAAATACTCAAAAACATTTAAACACATGAGGCTAAAAGCATGTTATTAAACAATGAATGGGTTACCAATGAGATCAAGGAAGAAATCAAAAAAACTTCCTGGAAACAAATGAAAATGAATACACAACAACCTAAAATCTTTGGGACACAGCAAATGCAGTCCTGAAAGGGAAGTTCATAGCACTATAGGCCTACCTCAAGAAATGAGAAAAATTTCTAATAAACTATCTAACCCTACAACTAAAAGAATTAGAAAGAGAACAACAAGAAAAGCCCAGAGTAAGTAGGAGGAAATAATAAAGATCAGAGCATAAATAAATGACACAGAGACTATAAAAACAATATAAAAGATCAATTAAACCAAGAGCTGCTTCTTTGAAAAGATAAACAAGATTGATGAAACATTAGCCAGACTTATCAACAAACAATGAAAGAGGACCCAAATAATTAAAATCAGAATGAAAAAAAGTGAATTAACAACAGACACTATAGAAATACAAATGATTATAAAAAATATACTACGAACATCTATAAGCCAACAAGCTGGACAACTGGGTGAATTGGACAAATTCCTGGAAACATACAATCTTCTACTACTGAATCAGGAAGAATTAGAAAACCTGAATAGTCTGAAAGCAACTAATGAAATTGAAGCAATAATAATAAAATTTAAAAACTCCCAGCAAACAAAAGTGCTGGACCAGATGGATTCATGGGAGAATTTTACCAAATATTCAAAGAAGAACTGACACCTATCCTCCTCAAACTATTCCAAAAAAAAATTCAAGAAGAGCAAAAACTTCCCAGCTCTTTTTACAAGTCCAGTAATATCCTAATTCCAAAACCAGATAAAGGCACTACAAAGAAAGAAAATTATGGCCAATATCCTTGATGAACATAGATGCTAAAATCCTCAACAAGTCCTGGCCAGTTTGGCTCAGTGGATGGAGCGTCAGCCTGCGGACTGAGGGGTACCGGGTTCGATTCTGATCAGGGGCATGTGCCTTGGTTGAGGGCACATCCCCGGTAGGGGGTGTGCAGGAGGCAGCTGATCGATGTTTCTCTCTCATCGATGTTTATCCCTCTCCCTTCCTCTCTGTGAAAAGTCAATGGAAATATGTTTTTTAAAAAAACCTCAACAAAATATTTCCTCAAGAAAATTGGATCCAGCAATACATGAAAAAGATTATACACCATGACCAAGTGGGATTTATTCCAGGGATGCAAGCTGGTACAATATTTACAAATCAATAAATGTGATACATCATATAAACAAAATGAAAGATAAAAATCACAATATCATATCAATAGACCCAGTGATCCCACTTCTAGGAATATATCCCAAGAAACTAGAAACACCAATCAGCAAGGATATATGCACCCTTATGTTCATAGCAGCATAATTTACAATAGCTAAGATTTGGAAACAGCCTAAGTGTCCATCAGCAGTGAGTGGATTAGAAAACTGTGGTACATCTACATAATGGAATACTACACTGCTGTAAAAAGGAAGGAACTCCTACCATTTGCAACAGCATGGATGGAACTGGAGAGCGTTATGCTAAGGGAAATAAGTCAGTCACAGAACAATAAATATCACATGATCTCACTCATTTGTGGAATATAATGAACAACATAAACTGATGAACAAAAACAGATCCAGAGGCAGAGAAGCATCGATCAGATGCCCAAACCTCAGTGGGAAGGTAGAGGAGGGTGGGAGTAAGGGGGAGAGGTCAACCAAAGGACTTGTATGCATGCATATAAACATAACCAACAGACACAGACACCAGGGGGGTGAGAGCATGAGTGGAAGGGTGTGTGGAGGGGAGCGCAATGGGGTATAAGGACACATATGTAATACCTTAATCAATAAAGAAAAAAAGAGATAGAGGAAGATATGAATAAGTGGGAGAATATATTGTGTTCAAGGATTGGAAGAATTAGCATCATTAAAATACCCATACTACCCAAAGCAATATATAGACTCAATGCAAACTCTATTAAAATACCAATGGCATATTTCACAGATTTAGAAAAAATATTCCAAAATTTATATGGAAACAAAAAAGACCCCAAATAGCCCCAGCAATCTTTAGAAATAAGAACAAAGCTGGAGGGATCATAATACCAGATATCAAGTTATACTACAAAAGCACTGCAATCAAAACAATCTGGTACTGGCACAAGTACAAGCATATAGATCAATGTAACAGAACAGATAACCCAGAAATTGACCCAAACCATTCTGCTCAATTAATATTCAATAAAGGAGGCAAGAGCATACAATGTAGTCCAGTCTCTTCAATAAATAGTGTTGGGAAAATTTGACAGATAGATGCAAAAAAAAAAAAAAAAAAGGAAATAAGACCACCAACTTACACCATACACTAGAATAAGCTCAAAATGAATAAAAACCTTACAGGTAAGTTGTGAAACCATAAAAATCATAGACAAAAACATAGGCAGCAAAATCTCAGACATCTCACATTACAGAATTTTCACAGATACATCTCCTAGAGCAAGAGAAACAACAGAAAAAATAAACAAGTAGTACTACATCAAATTAAAAAGCTTCTGCACAGCAAATGGAACCAGCATCAAAATGAAAAGGGAGCCCACTGTATGGCAGAACATATTTGCCAAAGATACATCTGATAAGGGGTTAATTTCCAAAATATATAAAGTACACATACAACTCAACAAAAGGAAGACAAACAATTCAATTAAAAAATGGGCAGAGAGACCTTAATAGACACTTCTCCAAAGAGGACATACAAATGTCCAAAAGACATGTAAAAATGCTCAACATCACTAATCACAGAGAGATACAAATTAAAACTAAAATGAGGTATTATCATGTCACATATGCCAGAATTGCTACCATGAATAAATCATCAAACAAGTGCTGGCAAGGATGTGGAGAAAAGGGAACCATAGTAGACTTGGTAGAAATGCAGACTGGTGCAGCCACTGTGGTAAATAGTAAGGAGTTTTCTTAAAAAATTAAAAACAGAAAATGCTGTTTGATCCCATAATCCCTCTTATAGGAATATATTCTAGGAATCCTGAAACACCAGTCAGAAAAATATATGCATCCCCATGTTCATAGCAGAGTTATTTAGAATAGCTAAAATCTAGAAACAGTCCAAGTGCCCATCCGTAGATGAGTGGATAAAAAAAACTGAGTGGAATGCTTTGTGGCGGTAACAACAACAACAAAACAGGATGTCTTACCCTTTGTGTTTTTATTCTTTTTTATTTTTTTTTTATTTTTTAATTTTTCGCTAAAAGTATTACAAAGGGTATTACATAAGTGTCCTTCCCTCCCCCTCCCCGCCCTTGACAAACCCCTGCCCTCCCCTACCCCCCAGTGTCTTATGTCCATTAGTTATGCTTATAAGGATGCATACAAGTCCTTCGGTTGATCTCTTACTCCCCTCCCTCCTGTCCCCCAACCCTCCCTGGCCTTACCACTGCAGTTTGACAATCAGTTTGAGGCAGCTCTGCCTCTGTATCTATTATTTTTCAAAAGTTTGTAATGGTCTTTATTATCCATGAATGGGTGAGATCATGTGGTTTTTTTCCTTCATTGACTGGCTTGTTTCACTTAGCATAATGCTCTCCAGTTCCATCCATGCTGTTGCAAATGGTAAGAGTTCCTTCTTTTTTACAGCAGCATAATATTCCATCGTGTAGATGTACCACAGTTTTCTAATCCATTCATCTACTGATGGGCACTTAGGCTGTTTCCAGATCTTAGCTATGGTGAATTGTGCTGCTATGAACATAGGGGTGCATATATCCTTTCTGATTGGTGTTTCTGGTTTCTTGGGATATATTCCTAGAAGTGGGATCACAGGGTCAAATGGGAGTTCCATTTTGAGTTTTTTGAGGAAACTCCATACTGTCTTCCATAGTGGCTGCACCAGTCTGCATTCCCACCAGCAGTGCAGGAGGGTTCCCTTATCTCCACATCCTCTCCAGCACTTGTCGTTTGTTGATTTGTTGATGATGGCCATTCTGACAGGTGTGAGATGGTACCTCATTGTTGTTTTGATTTGCATCTCTCGGATGATTAGTGACTTTGAGCATGTTTTCATATGTCTCTTGGCTTTCTGAATGTCCTCTTTTGAAAGGTGTCTATTTAGATCCTTTGCCCATTTTTTGATTGGATTGTTTATCTTCTTTTTGTTAAGTTGTATGAGTTCCCTGTAAATTTTGGAGATTAAGCCCTTATCAGATATGACGTTGGCAAATATGTTTTCCCATGCAGTGGGTTTTCTTGTTGTTTTGTTGATGGTTTCTTTTGCTGTGCAGAAGCTTTTTATTTTGATGAAGTCCCATTTGTTCATTTTCTCTTTAGTTTCAACTGCCCTAGGAGCTATATCAGTGAAGAAATTGCTTTGGCATATGTCTGAGATTTTGTTGCCTTTGTATTCTTCTAGAATTTTTATGGTTTCCTGTCGTACATTTAAGTCCTTTATCCATTTTGAGTTTATTCTTGTGTATGGTGTAAGTTGGTGGTCTAGTTTCATTTTCTTGCATATATCTGTCCAATTTTCCCAACACCATTTATTGAAGAGACTATCTTGGCTCCATTGTATGTTCATGCCTCCTTTGTCAAAAATTAATTGAGCATATTGGTTCGGGCTAATTTCTGGACTCTCTATTCTATTCCACTGATCTATATGTCTGTTCTTGTGCCAATACCAGGCAGTTTTGAGAACAGTGGCTTTGTAATACAGCTTGATATCTGGCACTGAGATCCCACCTACTTTGTTTTTTCTCAGGATCGCTGCAGCTATTTGGGGTCTTTTTTTATTCCAGATGAATTTTTGGAGAGTTCGTTCTAGATCTTTGAAGAAGGCCATTGGTATTTTAATGGGAAGTGCGTTGAATTTATAGATTGCTTTGGGTAGTATGGACATTTTAATGATGTTGATTCTACCAATCCAAGAACATGGTATGTTCTTCCATCTCTTTATGTCTTCCTCTATCTCTTTTTTCAATGTCCTGTAGTTTTCTGAGTAGAGGTCTTTTACCTCCTTAGTTAAGTTTATTCCTAGGTAGCTTAATTTTTTTGGTGCGATGGTAAATGGGATGGTTTTTTTAGTCTCTCTTTCTGTAAGTTCACTATTGGTGTATAGAAATGCCATAGATTTCCTGGCATTAATTTTGTATCCTGCTACATTGCCAAATTCATGTATTAAGCCTAGTAGTTTTTTGATGGAGTCTCTAGGGTTTTGTATGTATAATATCATGTCATCTGCAAATAAGGACAGTTTTACTTCCTCTTTTCCAATTTAGATGCTTTTATTTCTTCTTCTTGTCTAATTGCAATGGCTAATACTTCCAATACTATGTTTAACAGGAGTGGTGACAGTGGGCATCTCTGTCTTGTTCCTGTTCTTAGGGGAAATGGTGTTAGTTTTTGTCCATTGAGTATGATGTTGGCTGTGGGCCTGTCATATATGGCTTTTATTATGTTGAGGTATGATCCTTCTATTCCCACTTTGCTGAGAGTTTTTATCAAAAATGGGTGTTGGATTTTGTCGAATGCTTTTTCTGCATCAATTGATATGACCATGTGGTTTTTTTCTTTCAATTTGTTTATGTGATGTATTACGTTTATTGATTTACGGATGTTGTACCATCCTTGCATCCCTGGGATAAATCCTACTTGGCCATGGTGTATGATCCTTCTGATGTACTGCTGGATCCGATTTGCTAAGATTTTGTTGAGGATTTTGGCATCTATGTTCATGAGGGATATTGGCCTGTAATTCTCTTTCACCGTGTTGTCTTTACCTGGTTTTGGTATTAGGGTGATGCTAGCTTCATAGAATGTGTTTGGAAGTGTTCCATCCTCTTGAACTTTTTGTAGTAATTTGAGGAGGATAGGTTTTAGTTCTTCCTTGAAAGTTTGGTAAAACTCCCCTGAGAAGCCGTCTGGTCCTGGGCTTTTGTTTGCTGGAAGCTTTTTGATAACTGCTTCAATTTCTTCCATAGTTATTGGCCTATTGAGATTTTTAGATTCTTCCTGATTGAGTTTTGGAATGTTGTATTTTTCTAGGAATTTGTCCATTTCCTCCAGGTTGTCTAGTTTGTTGGAGTAGAGTTGTCCATAGTATTGTTTAACAATCATTTGTATTTCTGTGGGGTCTGTTGTTATTTCGCCTCTATCATTTCTGATTTGGTTTATTTGGGACCTCTCTCTTTGCTTCTTGGTGAGCCTGTCTAGGGGTTTGTCAATCTTGTTTATCCTTTCAAAGAACCAGCTCTTGGTTTCATTCATTTTCTGTATTGTTTTTTTGGTCTCTATTTCATTGATTTCTGCTCTAATCTTTATTATCTCCTTCCTTCTGCTCACTCTGGGGTTTTCTTGTTGCTCTCTTTCTAATTCTTTGAGTTGTAGAGCTGGATGATTAACTACCATTTTTTCTTGTTTTTTGAGATAGGCCTGTAGAGCTATAAACTTCCCTCTCAGGACTGCTTTCATTGTGTCTCATAGGTTTTGGATTGTTGTGTTTTCATTGTCATTAGTTTCCAGGATGTTTTTAATTTCTTCTTTGATGTCATTGGTAACCCAATCAATATTTAATAACATGCTATTCAGCTTCCAGGTGTTTGAGTATTTTGGGTTGTTTTTATTGTAGTTTATTTCTAACATTATGCCATCGTGGTCTGAGAAGATGCTTTTTATGATTTCAATCTTCTTGAATTTGTGGAGACTTTGCTTGTGACCCAATATGTGGTCTATTTTTGAATATGTCCCATGAGTACCTGAGAGGAATGTATATTCCATGGCTTTGGGGTGAAGTGTTCTGAAGATGTCAATTAAGTCCATCTGATCTAGTGAGTCATTTAGGATTGCTGTTTCTTTGCTGAGTTTTTGTCTAGCGGATTTATCCAGTGATGTCAGTGGTGTATTAAAGTCCCCTACTATGATTGTATTGTTGTCGATCTCTCCCCTGATATCTTCCAGGAGTTTTCTTATGTATGTGGGTGCTCCTGCATTGGGTGCATATATGTTTATCAGGGTTATATCCTCTTGTTGTATTGATCCCTTTAGTATTATGAAGTGGCCTTCCTTATCTCTTGTTATGGCCTTCACTTTGACGTCTATTTTGTCGGATATAAGTATTGCTACCCCAGCTTTTTTTTCATTTCCATTTGCCTGAAAGATATTTTTCCATCCCTTCACTTTCAGTCTGTGTGAGTCCCTTCTAATGAGGTGGGTCTCTTGTAGACAGCAGATGTACGGGTCATGTTTTTTTATCCATTCAGCTACTCGATGTCTTTTGATTGGACCATTTAGTCCATTTACATTTAAAGTTATTATTGAAAGGTACTTGTTTGTAGCCATTTCTATTTTTTTGTGGCTGCTTTCTTTCTGGGCTTTTTATTTCTTCTTTTTACACCAGTCCCTTTAGCATTTCTTGCATTGCTGGCTTGGTGGTGATGAACTCCCTTAGCCTTTTTTTGTCTGTGAAGCTTCTTATTTCCCCTTCAATTTTGAATGATAGCCTTGCTGGATAGAGTATTCTTGGATTCAGTCCCTTGCTTTGCATCACTTTGTAAATTTCCGTCCATTCTTTTCTGGCCTGATGTGTTTCTGTTGAGAAATCGTTTGATAATCTGATGGGCGATCCTTTGTAGGTAACTCTCTGTTTCTCTCTTGCAGCCTTTAAGATTCTCTCTTTGCCTTGTACATTTGCCATCGTTATTATGACGTGTCTTGGTGTTGGTCTTTTGGGGTTCATCTTGCCTGGGACTCTCTGTACTTGTGTAACTTTTTTCTTCCCCATATCTGGGAAGTTTTCTGTCATTATTTCTTCAAATAGATTTTCTAATCCTTGCTGCTCTTCTTGTCCTTCTTGCAGCCCTATTATGCGTATGTTACTTCGTTTCATGTTGTCCCGAAGCTCCCTTAGGCTCTCCTCCTGTTTTTTAATTTTTTTCTCCAGTTGCTGTTCAGATTGAGCTTGTTTCTCTGCCTTATCTTCTAACTCACTAATTCGGTCTTCTGCTTCTTCTAGTCTGCTGTTGAAACTTTCCATGGTGTTTTTGATTGTAGCTATATCACTTTTCATTTCTTCCTGATTCTTGCATAGGTTGTTGATTTTCTCATCCATCCGGTGAATGAATTGTACAACCATTATTCTGAATTCTTTTTCTGTCATGTTGCATGCTTCAACTTCATTAATTTCCTTTCTTGGTGATTCCTCATTGTCTTTCCTCTGGGTGTTGTGTCGTCTCTTCATTCTGATTATCTCCTGATGGTTCAAAGGTCGAGTTGCGTGGGCCTGGGCCGTGTGCAGTGGGAGGCTCCCACCACCCTACTGTCACTGAAGAGCTCTGACACTAAGATGTGTGGTTGTTGTTGGTTGGTGGGAACCAGGCTCGCTCTGTGTCAGTGTTGCCAACACTCAATGTGGCCTCGCACGTGCCCTTAGAATTAGGGACCTTGCCTGCACTGTGCTGAAATAGAGGCCCCCCTGGAGCGTGTTGAAAACCAGAGCAGAGCCCTCTAGCTTGCGCCAGGAGTCAGAGTTCCCCAAGAGTCCAGTATCAGAGTCTCTGTTGCTTCACGCGACCTCACCTTGAGAATCAGGGTCCCTGTGTGCCCTTGCACCAGGAATTGGATTCACTGACTCTTAGTATGAATGCACAGGAAATCAGGATCTCAGGCGCAGGTGATAAGAAACACAGTCAAGTCACTGGTGCTTGGTGCTGCCTCCTGCCCTGAGAAACAGGGTCCCTGGGCCTGTGCTAGGCGGACAAACTCCCGTTCGCACGATTGCTCCCAGCCCAGGGCTCCAAAGCCAGCAGTGCGCGCAGGATCAGTTCCTGGTGGTGTGTGCCCTTATGCTCCCAGCCCAGGGCTCCAAAGCCAGCAGTGCGCGCAGGATTAGTTCCTGGTGCTGTGCGCGCTTTTGCTCCCAGCCCAGGGCTCCGAAGCCCGCAGTGCGAGTAGGATCAGTTTCAAGGTGCTCGCGCACTTCCAGGCCAAAGTTCCTGCAGCGCTGAGGCCCCGGCAAGGGGTAGGTCTATCAGTTAGTTACTCTGGCGCTGCCCGCGAGCCTGGGGGAAGAGGGGACGGGCTCTGGTACTCACGGATCTGCCGCAGGGATTTCAGAACTTTTGCTGTCCGAAGGTCTGTAGCTGTGGTTGCAGGTCTCTGTCCCCAGTGGCTGCAGGGTCCTGGTATGCGTCTGAGATCAGACTGGGTGGTGCTGAGGCCAGGATCCTAGTCTCAAGCAGCTCTGTTTCCCAAGATGGCGTGGTCGCTGTGCCTTTGCTGGCCGCCCAGGAGTGTCTGCGCCAGGAGCGGGACTCCGCCGCCTAGGACTGCTGGGTTTAGCAGCCCCTTAGAAGACCTGCAGAGTCTAACTGTCCCTAGCTCATACACACTCACCACACACGTCCACACATGCCTCTATCACTTCCTTGCACTCTCACACTCTCTCCCTCCCTACCTTCCTGCTGGTCGCCATTTTAAAGCCTCTGTCTTACCCTTTGTGACAGCATGAATGGACCTGGAGATTATTATGCTAAGCAAAATAAGCCAATCAGAGAAACACAAATTATCACATGATCTAACTTATATGTGGAATCTATTGAATAAAATAAACTGATGAACAAAACAGGTCCAGAGGCATTGAAACATGGAACAGACTGTCTGATTTCAGAGGAAAAGTGGTAGGGGGAGGAGTGATGGGTGGGAAGAGATTAACCAAAGAATTTATATGCATATATGCATAACCCATGGACACAGACAATAGTGTGGGGAAAGCCTAGGGTGGGACAGGGGCTGGTCGAAGGGGAGCAAAGTGGGGAAAGTGGGTGACATCTGTAATACTGTCAACAATAAAAATAAATTTTGAAGAATTGAACTATCGCTTCTCTATCCAGCTTCAAAGGGTTTATTGGTTTAAAAACAAGAAAGAGGGTGTTGTACAAATTGTAAAGTGCTCCATGAATAAAGCAGCCAGGGGCAGCTGTCCACTCTTATTGCAGATTTTGTGAAAATGCTTTGGGTTCTTGCACCAGAGAGGAGATCTGTGGGCTCAGATGGGAGGCAAGCCAAGCAGATAAAGTTAGAAAAGTTTGGAAATTGAGTAGCAGGTCAAGGCATGTGCAGAGCAAATTCCCTTTGAGGTTTCACAAGACAAGTTCAAAGGTTTGCAGTATTCCAAAATACCCCACATTCATTGGCTAATCCTAATCTGACCCATCTCTGGGTTGTCGAGCTGATGTTTTCACCCATTTCATCTCAACATAAACAATTGTGATAAGTATGTTGCCACTGACAACTAGAGCTGAATAAAAGCAAGTCCAATATGAACTGAACCCCGAAACCAGATCATTAGCCAAGGTTATGACTGGTTTAGAAATTTGTGATGTTCTCTTGCCTATCACTTGCCAGCAATACGTGGCACTCTTCGCCCCCTTGTAGCTTGCAGTAGGCTGGGCCCGGAGCCATGTGAGACTGCTTTTAATGGAAAAATCTTCAGAGTTCTACTTAAAATATTTGCATCATAAAACCCCTTGTGGAAGCCAAACTTCAATTTCAGGAGGAGCCTCACAGCAAGCAGCAAAGTTACCTCAGAGATGGAGGCTCCTGCCCCCCGCACCCCCTCCAGCAGTTGATCCTCTTGGGCTGGTTACACAAAGGAGACAGCCCCAGTGCCTTGGGACAAAGTCCAAATGACTTTTATAAGCCAACAACAGTGTGAGGTGACAGCAATTAGTTGAGCAATTCAGAAAAGCGTGTTTTCACACATTTAATTGATCCTGTGAGCAAGTAAGTGCTAAGGAGGAATGATGAGTAATTGTTCAACCTCATGGAAAAAGGACTTTGTCTTCTTTCTCGCACTTTTCTCCTGTGTCCAGACTAACATGCATATAACTTGCTTTAAAAAATTAAAAATGAAGAAAAATGGATCCTTTAAATCTAAACTCAGAAAGAAAAAAAAATTGTGAGAAAAGGTAATTATCTTCCTTAGCAAAGGATGATTGATCAGTAGAACCAAATGGAATCCTTTAAAAATGAAATTTTCTATTACAGGGTTTAACTTGAAGGAACTAGATCTATGGATAAAGGACACCCATAGGTTTTTACTTCATTGAATGGTATATGAAAGCCGAGAGAAAGGGAAGAGCAGGGAGATGAGTGCAGGCTCAGAAGGTGATGAGTTTTGGAGGGAAGAACACATCTGACAGGAAACAAGTTCCTTCTTTGCGGAGTGCAATGATAACCTTTCCCTTTCGCCATGAGATCGAAACTAAAATTATCAGTTTCTTGTTAAAAAAAAAAAAGGAAAGAAAATATTATGCTCAGAATTACACCCTCCTCCACACACTAAAAAAAAAAAGTCATTTAATTCAGTGAGCTTTGTGATCTAATCATTACTCAGAGCTGAAGGTGGTTTTCCATTAAAGCACTGCATCACTCTCACTTTCTGACCTGTGAAGGCTCTTATTAGCTGCCTTATTATGATGATATCCTGTCTCTGAAATAAAAAATAAAATTTTCTCCTTACCTGACATGTCACCATTAGAGTAATCTTTGTTGAGGTGGTGGGGGAAGGCTGTTAAATAGACATTTAAATTTATGGCGCACTCTGCCATGCAGCAGGACATCAGTGATGGAGTGGACCTAGAGTACACTAGTGCACACTCTCCATGACTAGCAGAGCTAGAAACAAAGGACTACCTGCTTCGTCTAAGTTGGTTCTAACTTGGGGCAAATCCTGGGTTTTAAGGACTCAGAGGAAATGAGGAACACATTAAACCAGACAAATACAGACATATAATTATAGAAATACTAGAGGCCCAATGCACGAAATTTATGCAAGAGTAGGCCTTCCTTCCCCCGGCTGCCAGCACCGGCTTCCCTCTGGCACCTACGACCCAGGCTTCCCTCGCAGCCCCGGCTTCATCTGGAAGGTCATCTGGAAGGATGTCCGGAAGGATGCACAGTCTAATTAACATATTATACTTTTATTATTATGGACTAAAGGCCCAATGCACAAAATTCATGCAAGAGCAGGCCTTCCTTCCCCTGGCTGCCAGCACCAGCTTCCCTTTGGCACCTGGGACCCAGGCTTCCCTCCGGCCCCAGCTTGTCAAGAGGACATCTGGTCTAATTAGCATATTACCCTTTTATTATTATAGATGATACATATGTTTGTTATATGTCTATACAAACATGTACTCTCTAATAAAAGCGATTGAAGGAAAGGGAGCAATCCCCAAGATGACCAGGATATCTAGCTAAGTCTCGAGCAATGACATGGACAGAGGAGCCTCAGCAATCTCTGGTCTTACATGGCGACAGTCACTAAGCACACTGCTGACAAAGTGATCAGCTCCATTTGCCTATTTTCTGCCCCCTTTCATACAGGGTTTCCAGAGAAACAAATTTCTTCTTCCTGTTCATGAACAGCCATGCCATTGTGGGTGCTTTGACCTCTGAGCAGCCTGTGTTCTAACCAACCACAGGGAGAGGGTGTGGGTGGTGGTGCTTAAATTACATATAACATAGATACATTATATAATATTATTTCTATAATTTATATATACATCTTTTAAAGACTACATAGTCTTAATGGACTAAAGTGGTGATAATGTAATACTGAGACCATCTTTTCTGAGGGACAGTTGAGTGACTCCTCGTCCATCCTCATCCAAGTGTGGCTGCCTGCCCATTTCATGACTTGGGGCGTCCCCTGCGGGTATGGGCAGAGCACAGTGCATGTGCAGACCATCCCAGCCTGGCCTTCCATAGCCACACTCTCCCCATGATTCGTGCAAGGCCTGGTGAAGTGTTCTGGAGCCACAGGTCATCAGTTCATTTGGATAAGACCGCCTCGTGGAGTATAGTCTCATTTCTGTGATGACCCATAACAATGCTTACTTCTCAGTATGGCTCACATTGCCAGTTTTAATCTACAAATTCCTTAGTGATTTTGGTCCCCACAATGTTCAATATTACCTCTCCTGCTTTATTTCTCACTGCCAGTTGAGATAAAGAACCTGTCAGTTTGGGCATTTGCAATGGATGGGCTTCCTGGTCAGTAAGAAAATTAACAAATCTGTCCATCTTGCTTTTCTACTTTCCATGCCTTGCATGCATATAGGAATCAAAGACATGGTATTACTTGGCTTGCTATACATCTCTTATTAGAATCCTGAGGTGATAGAATTTGGATCTGGTGACACAATGAGGGCTGCTGTGACAACCAACTAACTGTTGCCAGGCACTCCACAAGAAGGCATTTTTGACAGGATTTAGCAAAACTTGCTCTTTGGGTAGATACCACATCTACATTTCTACGTAAGACATACCTAGGATCTACTGCCCTTCATATCATCAAAGCACCATACAAATGTTGACAAGTGTCCATCTGAAAGATTTAGCAAAACCTTATTTCATAATTTGGGAAATATAAAACAGGTTAATATTGGAAGTGAACTAGAATTTGGACATTTCTCTGGGCTCACTGTATACAAGGCTAGAACTTAATCAAAACATTTGGTTTGCTGAAATGATGCAAAGCAAGCAAAGGGCAATAATAGAAATATTTATGTAGTTTTCTGTCTTATTTTTTAAAATTTAGTTCTAATGTATTGGTTCTTTCAATTCAGAATTCCCCAGGCTTCTTTTGGCAGCCTGGGTCTTCCATGGGATTCATTAAGAAAGTTCCCCCAATAATGCCAAGGTTGTGGGTTCAATCCCCAGACAGAGCACATACAAGAATTAACTAAGGAATGCGTGAATAAGTAGAACAACAGATTGATATGTCTGTCTGTCTCTCTCTCCATCCTCTCCCTCTCTAAAAATCAATTTTAAAAATGTTTTAAAAGAAGGTCCCTTTTTCCTGTGCCCTCTCTCCTCAGGTGTTCAAATAAGCAATCAATCACTCATTTCTGTGTTTGCACAGACAAATATGAGGAAATTTCCAACTTTCACTAAATATGAAAAAAACCCCACGTCTGCTAATATACAGGGTGCCCCCCCAAATGTATACACACTTTAATAGCTGATATCTCAATTTTGAAAATGAAAAAAATTTAATAAACACTGCCTGTATAATTATTCAAAGTGTGTGTATACATTTTTTTGGAACACCCTATATATTAAAAAATAACTCTAGCTAGGAGAGTTTCCACAAGAATACTACAGACACCACAAACAACAGGAAGAAATATGCCTTTTATTTAAAGTTTCATATGTACAGAGAAAGTTCTTTCTCAAGCTCAGGGTATGCTGTGAGAAAGAGCCCTGTCATTCAAGGTCACTGCGTTTACATTGGTAACAACACTGAAATGTCACTGCACATTATGAACAAATAGAACATTACACAGAAATGCAAAAGAGACATAGGTACATGTATGGACACTTCACACATTTTCTAAAAACAAGTAGACACAAAATACAATGTGCCAGTAAAAAAAAATAGGCATATCAGTACATGTCTTTTTTTTTCCTTTTTTGTTAATACATGGATGTGGAGCTTTCATCTCAAGTGTTTTCACATCGGGATTCGCAGGCACTTTAGCAACTCAGCCATGGTTTATAATACATGATGTTGAGACCAAAAGATGAAAACATGAGAGCAGATGAGGTCCAGTGACCCACATGTATGTGAAAATATTGGCATGAGAAGCACTTTTGTCACCACTGCTTGCAGACACCAGAATGTTCTCCTTGTGAAGTGTGATGGGTTTTCCCTTATTTGTCTTTTCTGTTTCATAGCAGCATTATTTAGTAACACGGATGGCATCACCAGGCAGACATATAGCATGTGGATGCACTAGACACATGTCAATTCCTATCGACTTGGGAACGGTAGAAAGCAGATGAGTTTTTAGAATCTCCAAATGAATGACCTATCTTTGTCCCACTCTATGCCCTTCCTGCCAACCTGTCAATCAAAAACTAATTAAAATAATTACTTGGATGTAATGGACCAGAAGCTCATCCTGGGAGAACTGTTTCCTTAGCTACCACTTCCCACATCATGATATACACAGGACGATGGGCAGCCCAGTCCTTCCCCGCCAGGGGTCCCTCCCCTCTCTCGCCTTCCCTACACAGTGTGGTGACTCGACACATGTATTAGGAATATGACCAAACAAGAGCATTTATAATCTCAGAATAGATGATCACTTTATTGGTAATGTTTAGGTATAAGGCAGTTACAAAAGAAGCCCCATGAAAACCCGACAGTGATGGAATATGGCTTAACTTCTTTATAACATGAAGGAACTTTGCTGTTATGAGGAACAGAGAATGAAAAGGAAAAACCATACCAATTATAAATGACTGTGCTATGAGGTACTGTAAAGCCCCAATTTCTGGAGTATGTCACTCACTTTCATCCACCAGAAACTGAGAGGTGCCTCACATCGCAGAAAACTTAAAGGGAATAAAGAGAAATCAACATTACCTCAGCTTCAAGGTAATTTGTCACCACTAGTTGTATGGGGCTGTGACACAAAGCCATGAACATCTCTTGAGTCAGGCCAAGAATTCCTGGTCCTCCTGAGAGATGCTGTGACAAATGCTTCGAGCAGATGATTGTCAGAGAGTGGGAAATCCTTCCATGAAATACACTTGAGACATACTGGCAAAGACATTAAGGCCTTCCATTTCTTTGCCCATACTGCTTAAAGGCACTGATACCAACAACAGAAATATTCCATAGTACCATGGAGGTTTTTAAAAAAACTCCCCAAATACAAGTCTCCATAAGAAAATGTCCTTTATTGCATGAATGAAGCATCCGCTCTTCTGCTCAGGAATAGAAGGGTCTCCCTTTTTCAGGAGTCTGGAGTCTGCTCAGCCTAGCGACCTGAGAAGGGGATGGGGGCACATCCTGCCGGAAGGGCCCCTTAGGGGGAGTGTAACTGGGGTCCTGGACTTTCTTATACGAGTCATAGCTGTTGAGCCCCTCGGGAGCAGGCTGCTTCTTCATCTGCTGCTCTTTTCGTCTCTGTTCCTGGCGAAGGAGCTCCTGGGTCTCCAGCATCACCCTGGCATTAAAGCCGTGCCCGCCCAGGTAGCCGTTTCTGGAGCCTTGGTAGCTGGAGTACCTGAGGCTCTCCTTGGCACTCTGGAAGCCTTCCCCAGGCGAGTAGTTCTGCTCCCAGGAATCCTGGGAGACAGAGCTGGCATTTTTCCTGCTTTGCCTAGAAAGCAAAGCCAAAGGTCAGTGTGAGATTGGGAGAAGGGGAGAGCAAAAAAGAGGAAGGAAGGGGTAAGAGGGTATATGCATTTCAATATTTCAACAAATAGTATTGTGCTCCAGGCACTGTGATGGGGGCTGGAGGAAGAAAATGTGACTGTCAGCAAGCTCAAATCTCAGACAAGTGAACAAACAAGGGCTAAACAGGAGAGAGAACTAACTGACAGCTATTCAGAAACAGGGTCTGCCTTCTGTGTCTGGGGAGGTACTGTCTATTCTACTTAGGGAACATATATCTCCTGCAATTCAGACACATTGGCAAAATGCTTTAGAGGAGGATTAGAGATTTGGCAGCATCTACTCTAGCAATAATTGCTTGCTTCAGAACATTACAATTCGATTCTAAACAAGCAAAACAAATATTTTACACAGCTGCCACTATGGTGCCAGAGATGCTAGCTAATAGGAAGTACATGTAATGGATTACAATGTGAGTTCGGCTATGAAAGATTTAAGTCTCAACTCCTTTATGATTAAAAATGCAACAGGCAGTCCCTTACAGCCCTGGCTTTTGAGTTGTATATGTCAGCAATGGACACTCCTCAGAACACATGCTCATCAAGACTGTAGACCTGGAAGTCTGCAGAGTAAGCACTGCTGTTCCGTGCACTGTGCCCTCACCAAAGGCCAGGACAGCTTACTAAACTCATGTTTGTTCACCACAGGTCAGGGGAATAAATCAGTCATACAGAAATTTCAAATTATCATCATTTGTGCAATAAAGTTACACAGCATTTTCAGGAAACATTACTGTTTTGAAATATCTTTAATTTATTATCTAGTCTCTAGATGCTTTTATGAATTTACAATAAGATTGGATATGATAAAGTAAAACAATTTTTTGTTAGAAAGGAAGACAAGCCCTAATATTTAGCCTTGAAAATGGGAGACAGGGAGAGAGAATCCAGTAATAAAAAAAAATCTATTGCTCCATGTATCAATAAGAAAACCATTTGGTGACAGTATATATTACTCAGCCTTTTGCATCAACACACACATGATGGAATGTTCAAAAGGGCCCTGCAGAGGAAAAACAGGGCCTATGCAGTCACTGGGTCTCCCACAGGGATGAAGCAATTTGCATTTTTGAACATTCAAAAGTGCCATTATTAGGGCTTTGGATCAAATCTGCCTATTTTTCCTATGACCTAAAATGTAGTCAGGGATATTTTCAATAAGGAAATGAACTAATGATCAGCATCATCTCTGGATATGACTATGATTAATTGAGCAGTCTACAGTATATCTATCTGGTTCTCTTCTAACCAGTTAACTGCCACGCATCCAAAACAAAAACCATCCCCACATGCCATGATATTTTGAATTTAATTTAAAAAATTAATTTGCAATGAATATTATAAAAATAAATATATTATATTACTCACAATTCGGGTGTTCTTGAATATTTTTAGTTGAAAATCCTCACAAAAAATGATTTTAAAGCATCTATAGACACTATGGCGTACAAAGGGTTAATGGGAATCAGACCATTTGTACAATCAGCCCAAGCAAGAATCCTTCCATTTGGTGGAATAGTTTATTTGCCTAAAGCACTGATTATCTTCACTTAAAAAGTCATACATTAATCTGCCCAGAGACAGGAATGTTGGAAAGTGCCCACATGAAACCAGGGATTTGACCATTAATCATGAAACTTTAATTAAATCAACAAATTTGTTACTGAGGTTACAGTAACAAAAGTGGGACTCCTTCATAAGTTGGTTATCAATCTAAAGATAATCAGAAATAGGCTGCAGACATTTCACCTCTTTCTCATCCTTGACCTACTGAGACCCATGAACCCTCGTCATCCTGCACTCCCAACTCTGGAAAGCCTGAAGATGTGCTCTGTGGAGGTCATGTACCATAAGCTGAATTTTTAATCAATCCAAGAACACACTAAGAACTCACTAAAGGTTTGTTAGGAATGGAAACTCTGATGATGTGGAAGAATTTCTTTAAAATTTTCTTCAAATTAATCATATATAGAGAGGGAAACAGACCTTCCTGAGGTTTAAAGTAAGGTACGTGGGGAAAGTACATACATGTAGATACATACACATGTATACACACACACAGACATACACACACGCTTCCTTGGTAAGAAAGCTAGTGGTACCCACAACTCTTAATTAAGACACAGGAAATGAGCAGGTCACAGAGAAACATAAGAGTGCAGCAGACAATAAGAGTTTCCAACACTAGGAAACACATCACCTGCGTACTAGGCACAATGGGAGAGTGGCTTTGGATCAGATACACATAGATTCACATCTGGAATCTGCCATTTGCCAGTTGGGGGATGCTGGGAGGGTTATGCTCTCTGGGCCCAACTTGCCTCATCTGTGAAATAGGTATAATAGCTAACCTCATAGGGTTATGAGGCAGAAATGAACAAAATAACACATGCAAAATGTTTAGAAAGGTATGGCACAGAGTAAATGGCTGACTAATGGGGGTTGGAGGAGTAGTTTGAAGGCAACGTCACTTTGCCTTCAAAGAATAGGCTCTGGGTTTTGAGAAGCATCTTTCTGACCAAAGAAGAAAAATGAAGAAAAATATTAGCTTTCTTTTCTTTTGTCAGAGAAATTGGGTAGAAACAAAGAGGAGAGAAAGGCACTAGAGAACATCTGAAGAACACTCACTAAGTGAGGGTAAGTCCACCCAATTCCACAGAGATGAGAAGGAAGCTTTCCAATGTCCCATGATTGCCCAAAGGCCACAATAACAACAGCAGCAAGAAAACATCAATGTCCATCAATGTGAATTTCTTTATAACCAACATGCAGGCTTGTTTGGTCTTGGAATGAGCCCACTAGAGATTTCTGAACCCACTGAAAGCACACACCCTGCTTTGTCTATGATTACAATTATTACCAAAGTGGCCTGAAGGCCATCATCATGCAGAGGACTCACACCTTGCGGAAAGCCAGTTAGCCACCGAGATGAGGAGGATGCAGAAGGATGATGAAAGATATAAAGACCAAGGCTAACAAGTTGACAAGCAGCTCAGAGACATAATAAATGGGCCTAGTAGGGAAGACTACATCAGGGTGTGAAGACATAGTGGAGAAGTGAGACATACAAAGCAGAGAAGTGAGACACCAACAGATGTGAAACCAAGGGAGAGGGAAAAATGAAGAAGAAATGGGGAGACAGCAGGAAAATTTTTTAAAAAACTGCCAAAACCGGTTTGGCTCAGTGGATAGAGCGTCGGCCTGCGGACTCAAGGGTCCTGGGTTCGATTCCGGTCAAGGGCATGAACTTGGGTTGCGGGCACATCCTCAGTGGGAGCTGTGCAGGAGGCAGCTGATCGATGTTTCTCTCTCATCGATGTTTCTAACTCTCTATTTCTCTCCCTTCCTCTCTGTAAAAAATCAATAAAAAAATATTTTTAAAAAATTAATAAAGGATCTTAAGTTTTTCTATTGGTGACTCTGAACATTCTTCACCGTTTGAGCGTTGCCTTTTGGAAACTAAATGAAGGAACTAATTTAGGACTAAAAATATAGATTTAAAAAAAAGAAAGTAAAAATGAAAACTGATTTAAGAATTTAAAAAATAAAAAAGAAGTCTTAGTCTGATTGAGAATTGAGTGTGGGGCCACTCAGGTCCCTTTTCCTTCAGAACCAGTGTTACTACCTGGCCAATGTTTCCTACTGACATTTCAAAATGAAACTTGAATTCTGCCGTTTGGCTTCCTTAATTACAGTTAGAATTTCAAACTACTCTGGCTCACATATATCCCTCTAATTCAAACCACCTTATCTACTGTGACTGAGACAAAGTCTTGACCATTTGCTTTACTTTATATTCCACTTTGCAGCTGAACTATTTTTGTTTGTGTGTGAAATCTTTTTGGGATCAAATGCCATACCAACTTGTTTAGATAAAACCCTGCTAATTGTCAACATCCGAAAAGCAGAGGTCAGTGTCTCTGAAGAATATCACATGTCAGAGACGTGGACTGGACTCAAGCTCATACAAGCTGCTGCAGTCCTCCTCTGACCTCCTGTTTGGGTTCTTTACCGAGTTCAGGTTTCTGCACACAGCTGCTGTGGAGTGCAGCCGCTCTGCCAGCAAGACAATGGGGCACAAGGCTCTGCATTCCTAATCCTCCTCACATGTGTGAAGATTCACACTGAGAATGATTCTCTAAAAGAAGAGCACATGACCACCCCAGTTGCCTAAATGTACACAACTCTTTCATTTTGGGTTTTCTATTTTTTTCTATCTGCGCAGAGTAAAATGGCTAATAATCAGGGAGTCACAATACCCAGGTGGAAAGTTTTAGTTATTTAGGGAAACACTAAACGACACCAGTAGTACCAATAGAAGCAATCATCTTCTACATGGAAATACAGATACTTCTACCAGCTGCTTCAGGAGGAGAGGGAGAGAGAGAGAAAGGAGGCAGAGTGATGTGGTGGAAAAGGACAGGTAGCAAGTGAAGAAGGGGAGAGACACGCCAGGACAAAAAGATATGTTTGGAATACTGAGCTCCTATGGAATGTGACCAGGAGAAATTCCATGGAAGCATTGATCTGTGTCCTCTTTCTGGGGAACAGGGCCCTAGTCTCTCTTCTGCCAGGCCATCCACCCCTCTAGGCCCTCTGGCCACCATCTCTCTCACATCCCTTCCTTAGTTCTGTACATGTCAACTCACTCCTCTTCTTTATACACTATATGATAGTTCTCTTTCACTTCTTATAAATACCCTCAAACACGAGTAAAATACAGAAAGCCAAACTATTTATAAACAGATTAAGAACCCGGTCCCTGCACAGACAATATATGCCTAAAGCACGTTGTAGCCACACACACACAGGTCTTGATGTGCTACGGGCCACCTACGTGGCTGTGGCAGCAGGACCATACCCGGTGTGTCAATTCATCTACTTTATCATGCTCATCTTTCTGACGACTGCAAGCCAACCGGCTAGGAGAAGGCACGCACATGGAAGAACCTTTATGTATAATCCACGAGGCGTCCAGCAGCTGATGCACTGGGCTGAGTCATACAGGGGCCTCCTTCCAAATGCTAAGGGCATAGAGCACAGAGGGGGACTTTACACCTACATCTGTCAATATTCCAAACTTGGGAACAAAAGTTTTGGTGGCAATGATATATGGAAATTAATGATTATAAAGGGCATAGGCAGGTTTGCGTTTGAATTCCGTGCTAGCTGTGTGGTCTTAGGGAAAGCTGCTTAATCTTTCAGAGCTGTTTCCTTGTAAGACAATATGATCTCCAGGTCTTGTCCAGACCTAAACTTCAATGACACTTACTTAGAATGGGCTAAATAACTGTTAGTTATCCTCCTATTTAAAAGAGAAGATAATTCTGTATAAAAGAAAAAACATAATTTATTACTCAAAGGAAATATAATTTTATGA
The DNA here is from genome assembly GCF_028538775.1 of Myotis yumanensis. Taxonomy (NCBI): domain Eukaryota; kingdom Metazoa; phylum Chordata; class Mammalia; order Chiroptera; family Vespertilionidae; genus Myotis; species Myotis yumanensis. Next base: position 108,588,201 of record NW_027223752.1, read on the forward strand.
ACTGAAAAAAAGAACTGAATGAACAAGTTACTATAGTAATGGCACTCACCCCAGTACAGATTCTCATTCACAACCACATTCCCATGGTGACATGGGTCAATGTAGTCAAATACCTCACAGTTAATATAGTGATTATTTAACATTTAAAGGGACTCATCTTTATTAGAAATTGAATCAAGATCACTTTTATATTGGTCAGTTAAGTTTACACAGATAAGCATTTGTTCCCTTCCCTCTCCCCAAATAAAAGTTGTTCTGCTCAAATTCGAAACAGTTGATAAAAACAAGGTAAGTGGATTTTTTTTGTACCCAAAATGTTTTTGTTACCTGGTTTGAAGTAGAAAAACAAACGCCTATAAGATTGTGATTACTAGGAGTGACTTATTTTGGGAAGTTTGGAAAGCTGAATATTTTAAAATATTTTTATTCTTTACTATGTATACATGAAATACTCAGATGGAAAAATGGTTGTTGTTCCATGTGTGAGGGCTCAGTCACCTGAGCACTTTCTAGGCCTGACAGAGCCCCCAGAGCAGAGGTACCTCCATGTGGCTGTCAGATAATGAGGTGGGCACACTGGGATCCTCTGAGGATCAACACAAGCAAACACAAAGCTGGCAGTAGAGCAATAGGGGGAGATTAGGGCCCATCTAAGTATAGAACATGAAGCATTCACTCCACCCATCTACAGAGCTCTAGATATCCGAAGTAGCAGTTATTCTAGTTACCCTAGGAACTAAGCAAAATTAGAGTTATCTTTCCATTTTTCAGAGGAGGAAACTTTCTCCCCATGGTCACATGGGAGAGCAGAACCAATGCTATAACCCAGGTCCAGTCCCTAAGTACTCATCTGTCAATGCACTGCCTTTGCATTATTCAGTATTTAAGTGATAATGTTGGCATGTCCTGAAACAGCTTTCTTTCTAGTTTTCTTGCCACATAGTAAGATGGCCTTGAAGCCAGACAACAACCCCTACCATCCACTTGCGGTTCCTCTCTGACCACCGTGGGTAAGGTGGAGAAGCCAGGGCAATTTCGGAAGGACAGAGTATAAGTGAGTACTGTACCTAGGCAGAGAGCTGTACTGGCGCTGGGCCTGCTGGAAGCTCTCACGCTCCTCTTGCCGCTGGCGCTGCATCTGCACCTCCACGGACACCGAGTGCCTGCCACTCTGCGCCGGAGGTCGGGAGCTGGGCTGCAGGAGGAAAATGCAAAATAATTCACAAGAAGGGAATCACATCATTTCTTATAGACTGACTTAGAAACATTTGGAATATTCTGTGAAATTAAAATAAAACCAACTGCAATTTTCTCAAGTATGATAAAAGAGACATTTATCTAATTGCTCTGATGAGCCCCAAATATTGAATCATCTTAAATTTTAATTATGGCTTTAGAATGGTTAGAAATTGAGAGGTCAACCTTTCTAAGTCTTCCTAATGAGGCTTGACAAATTCAATGCCAAGTAAATAAATATAATTGAAGGTTAGCTATGCTGGCAAATGTTTTCAATGGTTATGTATTTTAGTTTAACAGTAGGACGCAATATAAGCTGATCCCCCTTTTCCTAAAGAATGACAGTTAAGCCCTGGCTGGTGTTCCTCGGTGGTTAGAGTGTCGGCCCAGCGGACTAAAGGGTTGTAGGTTCGATTCTGGTCAAGGGCACATACTTGGGTTGCAGGCTTGATCCACAGCCCCCAGTTGGGGCACATAAGGGAGGCAACCAATTGATATTTCTCTCTCTGTGTGTCTCTCTGCCTCCCTTCCACTCTCTCTAAAAAAAAAAAAAAAAAAAAAAAAAAAAAAAATCAATGGAAAAAATATCCTTGGGTGAGGATTAAAAAAAGAGAGAGAGAGTTAAATTTGAACCAAGTTTAGGTGTAACTACCTATTGTTAATCACATACAGGTGTCCTCTAGTCCAGGGATGGTAGCCAAATGGGGAATAAAAATGCTTATCAAATTAAATAACCTGAAAGCTAATAGCTACTTGAATTGGTTATAAGACAAGACATTTTGCCTTAGTGATTAGGAAATGGCATTTTTACCTAGGTTAATTGTATCCTATAGAGCAGTGGTTCTCAACCTTCCTAATGCTGCGACCCTTTAATACAGTTCCTCATGTTGTGGTGACCCCCAACCATAAAATTATTTTCGTTGCTACTTCATAACTGTAATTTTGCTACTGTTATGAATCATAATGTAAATATCTGATATGCAGGATGTATTTTCATTGTTACAAATTGAACATAATTAAAGCATAGTGATTAATCACAAAAATAATATGTAATTATATATGTGTTTTCCGATGGTCTTAGGCGACCCCTGTGAAAGGGTCGTTCGACCCCCAAAGGGGTCGCGACCCACAGGTTGAGAACCGCTGCTATAGAGAAATGTTCAATTCTGCTGGCTAAATACTTTGGTCAGCAGTCATCTGCTGATTGTGCCTCTCGCTCAAATCAGATACTGGATGTATATACTGTGTTGCATAGATCTAGTCCTGTGGATGCTCTGGCTTCTCACTGGTAGGTCTTAGCTTACCTTCTAGATTTGGCTTTTTGAAATAAAAAATAGACAACAATGCCTCTAATGCTACAAATACCCCACTATGGTTTATCATCACATCAGTGGCTCACACTCTTAAATAATCCTTTTGGTGCATGCTAACCTCTGTTCCCCTTGGTGTCATGCAACAGGCATATTCTGAGTGAAGAATGTCTGTTAAAAACATATTATCGATTTTCTTTTAGGGTTGAAAGCCAATGGCAGACTTTGACTTCATAATAATTTTCTAAAATAATAGAGTTATAGCATTCATTTGGAGACCTGTAAGAAAACATGTGGGGCTGTAACTTACACAATGTCTCTTGTAGTTGGCTTTTGTGTGAACAGAAAGCAAGCATCATCTATTGTTCACTCTCTGCCTCGCCAGCATTATCTTATTTATTGGTAAGCAACAATATGGCAATATACAGGACAAAATTTTCAAAGCATATTGGCACAGCCACTGAACATATTAAAAATATCCTGATACCAAAAAATGTGTGAAGATTACCCCAATTTCAACTAGTGGGTATTTACAGCCATACTCATAGGAACAAATGTGTGTCCACAGACCCTCTCCACAACATGGGAGTCAACACATCAATGGTGCCTTTAGCAAGGAAAACACTTCACTGAGTGAGTTCTGCTTATGCAAACAAAGCATCAACCAAATGTTCATCAACTGCATTAAAGAAGACAAACATTTTCTTCCATTGCACTTGAAGAGGCTGGCAAATAGAAAATCGAGCTGTTCTAGTGTTCACAGGGAATCCTGAGAGAAGCCACTGGACAGAGGGAAAGCAAAGCAAGAAAATACTACACAATATGCCTTCAAAAACAACCATATTTCCCTTTTCTTTTCACTCAGAATAAGTCATATACACATGTCAAGAAGCCTTGAGAGAGTTGGCATTCTGCAGCAAGATTTAGTAACCAGTTTCATAAGCTCATGCTGTTTGTAACACACGGCTGTGGAGATGTGAAAAGAAAATGCAAGGTCTTGTAGAAATATCAGGTGTATTTTTTTTTTAATCCTCACCTGAGGATATTTTTTCCCATTAATTTCCAGTGAGAGTGGATGGGAGGGAAGGGGAGAGGGAGAGAGAGAGCGCGAGAGAGAGAGAGAGAGAGAGAAATATTAAAGTGAGAGACATATGGATTGGTTACCTCCTGTATGCCCCCCAACAGGGGCTTGGGATCAAACCTGAAACCAAGGTACATAACCTTGACCAGGAATTGAACCTACTACCCTTTAGTCTGTGGGCCAAAGCTCCAGGGCATCAGGTGTACTTTTAAGATGTTGCTACCAGAAGCCTGAAAATTTTATTCTGATAGAGGAAAGAAAAAAAAGTTGAAGGGCTTTTGTTTCCTCAAATGTGTGTTTTCTGATACCATTCATCTCAAACATTATGAGCAGCAAGCATCTAGTTGGATCTTGATGAACTTCAAACTGAAATTATTATGAGATGGGATCTGAAAACTTAAAAAAAATGAGTGAATGAGTTTGGTATCAGTATATTGCCATATTTCATACTATTGTGCTCACTATGATGAAATATGAATCTCAGGCTTACCATAATGATTTACTCTATTTCTCTTTTCAAAGTATACAAAAGGGTAGGTTATTAAAAAGAATCACCCATATCTTTAAGATGAAATTTTATTGGGCCAGAGATTTCAAGGAAGATTGTATACATGACCAGCTTAAAGCAACAACTTACTAAGTCCATCTGGAAAGTTTTATACTTGGCCTGAATAAAAAATAACCTCATTCATTATTGCAATGAAGATCTCATAAAAATGTAAATTGTGGGAATAGAAGTACAATCTACAATCCTGATTTTTCAATACTGTAGTTTTCCATGTGTATGGCAGAAACAGAATAATGTATCGAGAGTCCCAAATTACAAAAACATAGACAAACATGAAGGATATTTTGTAACCCTAGAGAGAAGTGTCTGTGTTCAAAGAAAACAGCATTAACAGCTTTAACAAAAAAGTGACATCTATATAGGGAAACATGCATGTAAAGCATACTTGGAAAAACTCTGGAGATTCATCAGATAACAAGGCAATAATTCTATTTCAAGAGAGCAAATTACAAATAACCCTGGTCTTCTTGCTGATGATATTGATGACAAGGTTTGCCAAGACAATATGATAGAGGTTGCAAGATGATATAATCCATGATTATCTATTACATAGTGTGCTGGAGGAGCATTATATGTGAATCTCTCCATTGCTGCTGTTTGAACCCCAGTGAAACTATGCACATTTTTTTATAAGTTAGCTCCAAACTATTAGTCTTTATCATGATTATTAAAGAGGTGCTATTTATACTACATAAAAATTATATAAAGCTTGAGAAAGCTACATAATTTTGGTGTCACTTACTAGTGTAAAACAAAAAATATCTTCCATATAGTGTTTCACTAAATTAAGTCATTAACAAAGTATTCCTCTCATTTAAATAAAATCCCATTTTTCAAAATAAAAATAAACAATACAAAAAATTAAAATACAAAATCAAAACTGCTAATTCTTAGCACAAACTTACAATATAAAATTGATTCTTTTATGACCTGGGCAAGATGGCTATGGATTAAATGTCAGAGCTACACTGACATTTTCCCAGGACCAAACTGGAATTACAATGAAAACATAGAAAAATTATCCTGAATACTTAACTGGAGACTAGCTGGACAGAACCCTTATTACCAAGAACATTGTGTGTAAACAGCAAAGAGACTGGTAGAAAGTGCAGATGTGCGAGGGCTGATCAGGCTCCCACAGGCAACACCTGAATTTCCGGAGGGATATCACAGCTGTAGGAGGTTCTTCCTGAGAAGTCTAGGTTCTAAATGCCAAGCTGGGCTTTCCAGCTCAGAGCACCAGCACTGAGAAAGGTGACCATGTAACATCTGACTGTGAAAAGTAGCAGGGTTGCTTTCTACCAGGGAGAGACAGCTGGAAATGTAGGCACCCTCTTAAAGGGGCAACATACAAAATTTCATGAGCTGTCACTCAACTTGGGCTCTGGCAGAGGAAGGGAAGAGTGGAGTAGAGCTGTGTGAGGAGAATACAGGGTGAGTGGCGCTGGGGATAGAGCTTGGAGGACAGTCACCTACATTCCTGTGCTGAGTCATTCCCCCATGCTGCAGAGGACGTCATTCTCAGGCACCCCTTTACTATCCAGGCAGCTTGTGTGTGTGTGGGTGGGGGGGAGGGGGGGGGGGCGCGCAACTGCCCTACCCATTGGAAAATGTCTTGCCTCACCATGTGAAGTTTTGGTTCCACCGTGGTCTATAACTTGAAGCTCATTAAATGACTAAGAATAACAATTGCTCTACAGGCAGAGGAGGAATCTCTGGGTGTTTTGAGTCTTTGCCTGATCTGCTTCTGGACCCAGGGCTAGGATAAGCAGATCATAGTGTACTTCTTGGTCCTTTCCAAATGCAGCCAGCCCCAGCATAAAGAGCCACAAGCTGTAATCCCAAACAGGGTACTCAGGGCCAGTCACAACCAGTGTCTGACATTGTCCTGCACTAGAGACCCTCCTAAAAGACCAGGAGTCAAAGCAGATCTACCCAAACAGTTGGCCAAAATAGGGAGACAAAGAAACAAGCCCCAAATGAAAGAACAAGAGAATTCTCCAGAAGAAGAGCTAAATGAAATGGAGATAATCAATTTATCAGATATACATTTCAGAGTAATGATTATAAAGATGCTTAACAGCATGAGAAACGATATACAAACTATTAAAAATACCCAGTTGGAAATGAAGGATGACACAGCAGAAGTAAAGAATACACACTGGAAAAAATAAACAGCAAATTAGAGTAAGCTGAGAATCAGATCAGTGAATTAGAAGACAGGGTAGAAAAAAAAATCATTCAGAGAACCAAAAAGAAAAAAAAAAACACAATTTAAAAATAGGAGCACAGGAGGAGATTAAAAATGGTGGCAGAGTAGGAGGATGCTGCATGGTCATGCTCCCAGGAACAAGATGGAATTACAACTGAAATACGAGAAAGCTTCCTGAATAATCAATGGAAAACTCACAGGAGAGAACCCTGATACCCAAGGACCGAAGGTGGAGCCGGCATAGAAACTGGTAGGAGGGGCAGAGACTTGACCCACAGAGGGGAACTGAAGTCCCAGAGAGATATCTTCAGCCGGTGGTGGAGGGGGGTGAGGTGCCACTGAGAATTCTGGGATCTAACCCCAGAGCTGGGCTCCCCAGCAGAGAGCAAAAAACTGAGGAAGGTATCCACATAACATCAAGCTGTGAAAAGCAGTGGGGTGCTGTCTGCCAGGGAATGGCAGCTGAAAGTTCAGGCACCCTCTTAAAGGACCAAGGCACAAACATTCCCTGTGGAGCCACCCACCTTGTGCTCTGGCAGAGGGAGGGTGAAGTGGACTGGAGCTGTGAGAGCAGAAGCCAGCACTGGGGACTCAGGGGACAGAGCTCAGAAGGCAGACACCCCAAGTCTCCACGGCTCAGTCATTCCCTCACACAGCCACATAGACATCTGCCTTGCCTGGGGGTAAGACAGTTGACACACCCTATTGGAAAACACCTTGCCCTGAGGCCACTTAAAAAATTAAAAGTAACAATTCGAAGGAGTAGCAGCTGCTTGTGTAGCCTGCCCCCATCCAAGGAACAGCAGCCTCCTGATCACCACACTCTCTGTCTGAGGAACAGCCGCTGTGTGTGAAGCCTCCCCCCACCAGCCAGAGGAGCCACCAACACTGTGAACAGCACCCACCAGAGAAGCTGCTACCAACTGAGGAGCAGCTGCTACCACAACCGCCCGAGGAGCAACCGCAAACCAAGGAGCCACTGCCACCCAAGGAGCAGCCACTGAACGACTCAACATCTAGATATGGTGGTAGGATCAAACATGGGTAGACAAAGAAACCCCCAAAGGAAAGAAAAGGAGGACTCACCAGAAAAGCAGCTAAGTGATACAGAGGCATGCAACATGACAGAAAAAGAAATCAGCTTAAGGGTCCTAGAGTGCATAAACTGGAGGGAGGAAAAAATCAACAACTTATGCAAGAAGAAACAGATGAAAAAAATCAATAAATTATATAAGAACCAAGAAGAAATGAAGAGTGACATAGTTGCAATAAAAAACACCATTGAAAGTTTCAACAGTAGACTAGGAAAAGCAGAGGAACGAATTAGCAAATTAGAAGACGGAAACAAAACACACCCAAACTGAACAGCAATTGGAGAAAAAAATTAAAAGACAGGAGGAGAGCCTAAGGGAGCTATGGGACAACATGAAACGAAACAACATACGAATAATAGGGGTGCCAGAACAACAGGAAGAGGAACAAGGGTTAGAAAACCTATTTGAAGAAATAATATCAGAAAACTTCCCAGAGGTGGGGAAGAAAAAAAATCACACAAGCACAGAGAGTCCCAAACAAGGTGAACCTGAAAAGACCCACACAAGGACACATCATAATTACCATGGCAAATGTTCAGGACAATGAGAGAATATTAAAGGCTGCAAGAGAGAGACAGAAAGTTACATTCAAGAGCTCTCCCATTAGATTATCAAATGATTTTTCAACAGAAACACATCAGGCCAGAAAATAATGGACAGAAATTTACAAAGTGATGCAAAGCAAAGGACTGAATCCAAGAATACCCTATCCAGCAAGGCTATCATTCAAAATTGAAGGGGAAATAAGAAGCTTCACAGACAAAAAAAGGCTAAGGGAGTTTATCACCACCAAGCCAGCAATGCAAGAAATGCTAAAGGGACTGGTGTAAAAAGAAGAAATAAAAAGCTCAGAAAGAAAACAGCCACACAAAAAAAGAAATGGCTACAAACAAGTACCTTTCAATAATAACTTTAAATGTAAATGGACTAAATGCTCCAACCAAAAGACATCGAGTGGCTGAATGGATAAAAAAACATGACCCATACATTTGCTGTCTACAAGAGACCCACCTAAGAAGAAGGGACTCACACAGACTGAAAGTGAAGGGATGGAAAAATATCTTTCAGGCAAATGGAAATGAAAAAAAAAGCCGGGGTAGCAATACATATATCCGACAAAATAGACGTCAAAGTGAAGGCCATAACAAGAGATAAGGAAGGCCACTTCATAATACTAAAGGGATCAATACAACAAGAAGATATAACCCTAATAAACATATATGCACCCAATGCAGGAGCACCCAAATACATAATAAAAAAACTCCTGGAAGAAATCAAAGGAGAGATCGATCACAATACAATCATAGTAGGGGACTTTAATACACCACTGACATCACTGGATAAGTCCTCTAGACAAACAATCAGCAAAGAAACAGCAATCCTAAATGACTCACTAGATCAGATGGACTTAATTGACATCTTCAGAACACTTCACCCCCAAAGCCACGGAATATACATTCTTCTCAAGGGCTCATGGGACACATTCAAAAATAGACCACATATTGGGTCACAAGCAAAGTCTCCACAAATTCAAGAAGATTGAAATCATACCAAGCATCTTCTCAGACCACAATGGCATAATACTAGAAATAAACTACAATAAAAACAACCCAAAATACTCAAACACTTGGAAGCTGAATAACATGTTATTAAATATTGATTGGGTTACCAATGAGATCAAAGAAGAAATTAAAAACATCCTGGAAGCTAATGACAATGAAAACACAACAATCCAAAACCTATGGGACACAATGAAAGCAATCCTGAGAGGGAAGTTTTTGGCTCTACAGGCCTATCTCAAAAAACAAGAAAAAATGTTAGTAAATCATCTAACTCTACAACTCAAAGAATTAGAAAGAGAGCAACAAGAAAACCCCAGAGTGAGCAGAAGGAAGGAGATAATAAAGATTAGAGCAGAAATAAATGACATAGAGAACAAAAAAAACAATACAGAAAATGAATGAAACCAAGAGCTGGTTCTTTGAAAGGATAAACAAGATTGACAAACCCCTAGACAGGCTCACCAAGAAGCAAAGAGAGAGGTCCCAAATAAACCAAATCAGAAATGATAGAGGCGAAATAACAACAGACCCCACAGAAATACAAATGATTGTTAAACAATACTATGGACAACTCTACTCCAACAAACTAGACAACCTGGAGGGAATGGACAAATTCCTAGAAAAATACAACATTCCAAAACTCAATCAGGAAGAATCTAAAAATCTCAACAGGCCAATAACTATGGAAGAAATTGAAGCAGTCATCAAAATGCTTCCAGCAAACAAAAGCCCAGGACCAGACGGCTTCTCAGGGGAGTTTTACCAAACATTCAAGGAAGAACTAAAACCTATCCTCCTCAGATTACTACAAAAAATCCAAGAGGAAGGAACACTTCAAAGCTCATTCTATGAAGCCAGCATCACCCTAATACCAAAACCAGGTAAAGACAACACAATGAAAGAGAATTACAGGCCAATATCCCTCATGAACATAGATGCCAAAATCCTCAACAAAATCTTAGCAAATCTGATCCAGCAGTACATCAAAAAGATCATACACCATCACCAAGTAGGATTTATCCCAGGGATGCAAGGATGGTACGATATCCGAAAATCAATAAACGTGATACATCACATAAACAAATTGAAAGAAAAAACCACATAGTCATATCAATTGATGCAGAAAAAGCATTTGACAAAATCCAACACCCATTTTTGATAAAAACTCTCAGCAAGGTGGGAATAGAAGGATCATACCTCAACATAATAAAAGCCATATATGACAAACCCACAGCCAACATCATACTCAATGGACAAAAACTAACACCATTTCCCCTAAGAACAGGAACAAGACAGAGATGCCCACTGTCACCACTCCTGTTCAACATAGTATTGGAAGTATTAGCCATTGCAATTAGACAAGAAGAAGAAATAAAAGCATCAAAATTGGAAAAGAGGAAGTAAAACTGTCCTTATTTGCAGATGACATGATATTATACACAAAAAACCCTAAAGACTCCATCAAAAAACTACTAGACTTAATAAATGAATTCGGCAATGTAGCAGGATACAAAATTAATGCCAGGAAATCTATGGCATTTCTATACACCAATAGTGAACTTACAGAAAGAGAGACTAAAAAAACCATCCCATTTACCATCGCACCAAAAAAATTAAGCTACCTAGGAATAAACTTAACTAAGGAGGTAAAAGACCTCTACTCAGAAAACTACAGGACATTGAAAAAAGAGATAGAGGAAGACATAAAGAGATGGAAGAACATACCATGTTCTTGGATTGGTAGAATCAACATCATTAAAATGTCCATACTACCCAAAGCAATCTATAAATTCAACGCACTTCCCATTAAAATACCAACGGCATATTTCACAGGCCTGGAACAAACTCTCCAAAAATTCATCTGGAATAAAAAAACACCCCGAATAGCTGCAGCGATCTTGAGAATGAACAAAGTAGGTAGGATCTCAATACCAGATATCAAGCTGTATTACAAAGCCACTGTTCTCAAAACTGCCTGGTATTGGCACAAGAACAGACATATAGATCAATGGAATAGAATAGAGAGCCCAGAAATCGGCCCGAACCAATATGCTCAATTAATATTTGACAAAGGAGGCAAGAACATACAATGGAGTCAAGATAGTCTCTTCAATAAATCATGTTGGGAAAATTGGACAGATACATGCAAGAAAATGAAACTAGACCACCAACTTACACCATACACAAAAATAAACTCAAAATGGATAAAGGACTTAAATGTACAACGAGAAACCATAAAAATTCTAGAAGAATCCAAAGGCAACAAAATCTCAGACATATGCTGAAGCAATTTCTTCACTGATACAGCTCCTCGGGCACTTGCAACTGAAGGGAAAATGAACAAATGGGACTACATCAAAATAAAAAGCTTCTGCACAGCAAAAGAAACCATCAACAAAACAACAAGAAAGCCCACTGCGTGGGAAAACATATTTGCCAATGTCATATCTGATAAGGGCCTAATCTCCAAAATTTATAGGGAACTCATGCAACTTAACAAAATGAAGTTTCCAATCAAAAAATGGGCAAAGGACCTAAATAGACACCTTTCAAAAGAGGACATTCAGAAAGCCAAGAGACATATGAAAACATGCTCAAAGTCACTAATCCTCGGAGAGATGCAAATCAAAACAACAATGAGGTACCATCTCACACCTGTCAGACTGGCTATCATCGACAAATCAACAAACGACAAGTGCTGGAGAGGATGTGGAGAAAAAGGAACACTCGTGCACTGCTGGTGGAATGCAGACTGGTGCAGCCACTATGGAAGACAGTACGGAGCTTCCTCAAAAAACTCAAAATGGAACTCCCATTTGACCCTGTGATCCCACTTCTAGGAATATATCCCAAGAAACCAGAAACACCAATCAGAAAGGATATATGCACCAATATGTTCATAGCAGCACAATTCACCATAGCTAAGATCTGGAAACAGCCTAAGTGCCCATCAGTAGATGAATGGATTAGAAAACTGTGGTACATCTACACAATGGAATACTATGCTGCTGTAAAAAAGAAGGAACTCCTACCATTTGCAACGGCATGGATAGAACTGGAGAGCATTATGCTAAGTGAAATAAGCCAGTCAGTGAAGGAAAAACACCACATGATCTCACTCACTCATGGATAATAAAGACCATTATAAACTTATGAACAAAAATAGATACAGAGGCAGAGCTGCCTCAAACAGACTGTCAAACTACAGCGGGAAAGCCGGGGAGGGTTGAGGGGCGGGAGGGGGTGGTGGTAAGAGATCAACCGAAGGACTTATATGCATGCATATAAGCATAACCAATGGACATAAGACACTGGGGGGTAGGGGAAGCCAGGGATTGTTAAGGGCGGGAAAAAAAGGAGACATATGTAATACTCTTTGTAATACTTTGTTCTTTCTCAAGATCGCTGCAGCTATTCAGGGTGTTTTTTTATTCCAGATGAATTTTTGGAGAGTTCGTTCCAGGCCTGTGAAATATGCCGTTGGTATTTTAATGGGAAGTGCGTTGAATTTATAGATTGCTTTGGGTAGTATGGACATTTTAATGATGTTGATTCTACCAATCCAAGAACATGGTATGTTCTTCCATCTCTTTATGTCTTCCTCTATCTCCACTTTCAATTTTAATTTATGACACGGCATTCCCGAAGGAGTAATACTATTAAGAAATTCAATGGGAAAATTTTCCTCTTCAACATCATCTGTTGAATCAATGGAATCATCACTCAAATATGTGTGAAAATCTCCATCAAGTATATCCAAAATTTCTTCATTTAATTTTTGAATGTGCTCATTTTTTGGACAAAGTATTGCATGTTTAGATATATTTTTAATATTATCTGTAAAATAGTATTTCCAAAGGTAGCTTCAATAATAGATCCATTACAAATCATTTCATAGGGGATTTCAATAATATCCATTCCTAAATGAAAACTGCTATCAAGTTTGCCATCTCCAAGTTTTACTAACCATTCACTATAAGCAGAATCCCCCGATCTCATATTTGTTTTAAGAGACAACTTTCTGAAACATCCCCAAACACTACAGTACTTTAAAATAATTTGTACTATGGCATAGCATGCAGTACAATACTGACACATTGTCAAAAATCCCCTCTGAGATGGAGAACTTTCCCACCAAATACAACATTCAAATTCATAATTTCTCTTAGTAATCTGTCTATGGCGTTGATAGCATGACTGGATGCCATGGTGCATTCATCAATAATGAGAAGTTGGGCCTTTTTAATGGTTTTAGCAACTTCACTTTTTATATCAAACCTAGAAATTGAAGTTTCATTTAATGGAATTAGTAATTTATATTGGGAATGAAAGGTGCTTCCACCGAGAAGTAAATTTACAGCAATTCCTGTAGGTGCTGTGGGTAAAACAGAACTGCCACGACCTCTAAAATAATGTATTAAAACTTTATAAAGATATTTTTTTCCACTACCACCTGGACCATCCAAGAAAAAGCATTTGGGGAGTACAGTTTGATCTTCGATGGCTGAAGTTATAGTCTGAAAGGCAGCTTCACCTCAGTGCTAGACAGGCCTGGGAGTGCCTCCGTTGGGGGCAGAAGTCCCCGCGGCCCCCCCCCCCCCCCCCCAGCTCCTGTGCATGCACAAGCCATTGACTTGGCGTGACTCGGACACTGTATTGCCTGCTTCACCTCAGCGCTGGTGCGGATACAAGCAGGCAGGGTTACGTCCCAGGTCAGGGATGCAGGCAGGCAGGTTCACCTCAGCGCTGGGCAAGACATTAGCACTGGGCAGGCCTGGGAATGCCGCCACTGGGGGCGGAAGTCCCCGCCCCCACCCCCCAGCTCCTGTGCATGCGCAACACGTTGATCGTTGTGACTCAGACACCATCACGGACAAATTAGCATATTCCCTCTTTATTATATGGGATAGCTAAATTCTGGAAACAGCCCACGTGGCCATCAGTTGATGAATAAATTTAAAAAGCAATAATACGTTTACACAATGGAATACTGTGCAGCTGCAAAAAGGAAGGATCTCTTATCCTTTGAGACAGCATGGAGGGACCTGGAGGGTATTATGCTAAGCGAAATAAGCTAGTCACTGAAAGACAAGTATCACATGATCTCACTCATATGTGGAATCCAATGAACAAATTAAACTGATGAACAAAATAGATTCAGAGACCTGTGAACATTGAACAGACTGACAAATCTCAGAGGGAAGTGGATGGGGGACAGGAAGAGATTAAACAAAGAACTTACATATATGCATGTATGAATAGTCTATGGACAGACATTAGTGTGGGTAAGTTCTGAGGAGGGATGGAAGTGGGGTGGAGGAGGTCAATGTATTGAAAAGAGGGAACAACTATAATACTTTCAACAATAAAGATAAATTTTTTAAAACCTGCTTACAGTTGATAGATTAAAGAAAGAACAAAAATAAATACAGTACAAAGTTTCAGTACTAATGAGAACTAGGTAATATAAGATTTTTAAAGGTTAATATAAAAGTACACATGTCCCTTATGAAATAAAATCCATTACTGTTTTATTAATATTTAGATAAAATATTCAATAATTTTAAAATACTCTGAATAACAAAAGATGTTCAAGTTTCCACATATGTGCAACAGCATGTATAGAAAAAAAAATAGAATACACAGAGTGTGTGTGCTTTGCATCAATACCTATTGTGAAGGTGATGATGAGAATGATGAGACTGGCAATAGCAGAAAGAATATTGATATCCCCTTGAGATCTATAATCTTTATTTTAGCAATTCAAATGTGCTTTAACCCTAATATTCTGGTATAATAACGGTAATTTAGAGAGGGTAAAAATAATTTTATGCCACTGAATCATATAAAGAGTATAAATAGTTTACTCTGTTTAAAAGTGGCCATTGCTATTATAGGTCATTATTTCCTATAGTAGACTTTTTTTATCATTTTAGTCGAACATTAACTTTTGTCTATCAATCTTGTCTTCCCAGCCCACATCTACTCCATTATCCACTATATTTAGACAACTATTGATTGAACTCTTATAGGTTCTGAATGTTGAAAAGCTTAATTGCTACTAATAATGTAATGGTTGAGAAATCTGCAGAGCATGCCAATTTCCCTCATAACGTTTTTATAAACACATGTTTTGGTTTTAATATAGTACTACTGTCTTCATCTCATCTTTCCCAACCAGTGTTTGGATCTATTTTCTCCCATCTTAAGTAGCAGCTGCATGGAAAACAAAGGGGTGGCTCTACACATACAAATATACCCACTCTGGTGCAGCAGGCTCACAGACTAAGGCAGCCTCTGAAGGCTCTGCCACTGTCATGGCCCACGGGTCTTAGAGGCTTTGCCCAGCTGGATGGGGTCAGGGCTACAAGAATAGAGGACAGCTTTGCAGCAGCACAGAAATTTGTGCCATGACTAAAGGGCACCCCTTTGCTGCAAGAATGGCTTTCTCCAGGTCAATTTCCAAGGGAGGTGACTTGCACCCAAACTGAACTGGAGCAATACTACTGCAAAGCTGTCAACCAAGAAGGCATTTTTTTGAGTTAAAGTATGGATACTCACTGTAAGGAAATGAGAGCATATACATTTGAAGTCTTAAAAAAAGATGGAAAAAAAAAGGAAACCATATTTTTTCAAATTCCCCAGGTGTAGGGAAGGCAATCTAGGAGTGCTGAGTGGCTGTTGGCTGTGTACTGTAGATTGGCTCTCTAATTTCAGCAGGCAAAACTCTACAATGGTAAGAGAAGCAATTAAAAGTCCAAGAAGATTTTAAAAAATGTATTTAAAGACAGACAGCTAGGAAGAAAGCTTGGGGAGAAGAGGATATTCACATCGCATTGGATCAATTTTCTATCTGAAGGACTAAACTACTCTCAGTCATTACCAACCTGGGATGGGAAAGATTTAGCAACATAGCTATTAAAGGCTCCATTATCCCATCTATCAGTCCTCTCAGCCAGCAAGTCTCCTTGTGGGCAGTACTCAAGTGTCTGCAAAGTTTGAACAGCATACTATACTTATGTCTGCAGCCTGCAATTTAATTCTTTTAAAAGCAACACTAAGTCCTGTCCCTATCTGAGCTCTGTGATAATAACCCTAACCTCGGCCACTGTTCCATTAACTTAGGGAAGATTTAAAGCAACTTGCTGCTTTACTTATGTTGCACCTGGCACTACATGGGGAAGAAGTTGCTTTTTCTGATCCTTCTCTTACTCAACTTGGGAGAGAATTCAGTTCAATTATGGAGCTAAGGAAATTTTCTGGGCCTCTGCTCCTCTAAAGACCTTTTGTGCCACAAATCAGCTCCCTCAGGCCCAAACATTATTTTGAACAAAAGCCCAGAAACAGGTGCATTCCATAGAGTTTAGAGAGGACATTTTGAAAATGGTTGAATTGAAAAAGGCTCCTCGGATGAATTTTCCGCATATCTCTCTCTGTATATAAAGTAATCGGCTTGGATATTCTTCTATGTGACACATCTGGTTGCACTTTGTGTGGGGGCATTTCTAACAAGCATGGCAATTTCAACTAATATGGTTTAAGCTGTACACAGTGTGAAGAAGAGCTTGTGGTTCCTTAAAACTAAAATGATTCTCAACCTTTCCAAACATAGTGACCTGTCAAGGTCAAAACACATACGGGAAAAGAAAAAAGATTCAAAATACTCAAAGCTCAGTTTGTAAAACACATAATAAATACCATATACTAAGCTACATGTAGAATAAGCAAGCAGCTCTTATTAGGGTAACAATGAGAATTGGTATGAAAACTAATACATTAAGTAGAATTATAGTCACTTGAAGCTCATTTATATGACAAGTAAAATGGAGAGTATACTGCAAAATCCCAATTGTTTGAAAACAAAATAAATAAATAAAAAGAAAAGGTTAACTTCTGACCCCACAATTTAGGAAATTATTCCATTCCTAAAGTAATCAGTCTGTCATCCAAATAATTCCCTTCTCATTAATTACAGGAAGTGATAACTACAAGCCAAATTGTCTGTCTAAAGTTGCTATGGCATTTTGCTATACAATAATTTGGCTCATGACTTTCAGTAGTTGCATTTCTAAATCCACAAGATTTTGTCAAACATTTTTCTTAATATGATTGTTCATATTAAGTAGATAATATAGAAACATACTCACAGTCCCCATTCAAACAAATAAAAAAACCAAAATGAATATCAAATCTTTTCCACATCTCCCAGTGAAAAACATCTAGAGCTAAGAGAAGGAAATGTTCCTTTAGCCTAAAATAAACTTGGAGGTGAAGCATGTGGATACAATGTCACCAACCAGAAATAAATCCAATTAATCTTGGTTACCAAAGAGACCTTTCTCTATTTCTCAAAGTTATCCATTTAAAATGTATTCTAACAGCCCAAGTGCCCATCAGCAGATGAGTGGATAGAAAAACTGTGGTACATCTACACAATGGAATACTATGCTGCGGTAAAAAAAAAAAAAAGGAACTCTTGCCTTTTGCAACAGCATGGATGGAAGTGGAGAGCATTATGCTAAGTGAAATAAGCCAGTCAGAGAAAGATAAATACCACATGATCTCACTCATTTGTGGATTATAGAGAACAACATAGACTGATGAAAAGGGACAGATCCAAAGACTGAGAAACAGCGATCAGGCTATCAATCCCCATTAGGAAAGTAGGGGAGGGCGGGGGTAAGGGGAAGAGATCAACCGAAGGACCTGTATACATGTATATAAGCCAAACCAATGGACATGGACAACAGGGGGATGGGAGCACGAGTGTGCGGGGCGGGGTGGGGCGGGGAGGTTGGGGGTTAATGGGGGGATGAGGACACATTTGTAATACCTTAACTAATAAAAAAAAGATAGAAAAAATATGTAAAATTTTCAAGAAACATTCAAAAAAATATATCATTAATAGTAATCTTGTTGTAGAGAACAATTTGAGATTTTCTTAGATATTAGATCAGCTGGACTTTTCCCATAACATCCCAAAATTGGGTTAGGGTTGATTTCAGGAGTTTTTACTAGTGGATGCTGACCTCATATTGCCAATTGCCTGTTCTAAGGCCCCATCTTCCTCACCTGAATTACACCAAAGTCCTTCACACTAGTAATGGTCTTCCCATTATTTGGTCTTCTCCTTGCATTCACAAAATTCATCTTCCACCAACTCCAATTTGATCACTAAATCCCATGATAAAAAAAAAAAACCTTGATAGCTTTCTGGCCTTGTGTAAGAGCATATTGAAGGTGTTGGGTTTTAGGACAAAAGAGAGATGATATAAACTCTACAGTAGTGCTTCTCAGTTAAACATGTTTCAGAAGGACTTGGAGAGCTTGTTAAAATACAGATTCACGGGCCGCACCTATAGAGGTTCAGATCTAGTAGATCTGAGGCAGAATAAGAAGGTACATTTCTAACAAGCTCCCAGCATCAGGGAAGGTGCTGGTCTGTGGACCACACTTGGAGAAGCTCTACTTCCATCTTCTTTACTTTACACGCTCAGCTTCCTCTTAAGTTTTCATTCAAACAAAGGGTTTATTTAATAACAGACACCCAGTCACCTACTCTAATGCTCTGTCTGGGGTCTACAAATAAGAAAACTGACACCTGGAGAACCAGGTCACCTGGTTAGTGGAAGACTGTTCTGTCCATTCTTCTTCAAACCTTCAATCTCACATTAAAGGCTCCCACTATATTTCTACTTTTCTCTCTTCTTCTCTATATCACCAATCTCTCAGTTCTGTGTTAGCTGGGTCATTTATCCTTCCCCAAACAAAACAGAATCATTTTCTTTTTTACTTCAAGTCTTTCCTACCACCATTCTTTTTGCCCTACCCCCCTTCTCAAAAATATCTACTGTAATGATATTCCCAACACTTCGAATTGAACTCATTAACTTTTTTGACCCTAATATCTACTCTACTTCAGGAACTCACATGCATGGATGGCACATCTTGGACCTCAACATCAACCAGAATTGGGCCACCTCCAAGATTCTGGACTCCCAATAACGGATTATCTTGACAATAGCCTCCTAGGTTTTATGACTCCTTGCCTGCTGTCCATTCTTGCTTCCTCCTAGGCAACCAAGGTAATCCTTCCTTGAGCTATACTTACCACCCTACCCAGACTGGATGACGCTTCACCTGCATCCTCACCAGGGTTCTAGAGTGCCTGCCTCGACTTTCTGCCAAGTCTGTCTTGCCAATCTCCTTCACAGAATTAATCTAAAAAATTGTTTTTTTCTATTCCTAGTCCTCTAAGCATTGTTGGTTATGGTCACATTACTATGTTGATGGAACCTTACTAATACCCTCAGCTAGATTTTCTTGCCTCAAGCAGACAATTTCTTCACCCCCAATTGACTCTTCCTCAAGCTTCCAAAGATATTCCTCAACATTTCCATAATCTTGAACCCCCAAGTCTGCTCCAATACCTCCCATTCCCATTGTCGCTAAAGCAAAACACAAGATGGAAGCCCAAGTCTGGGGCAAGACTGAAGAGGGTTTATTAGCATGCCACACTGTGTCTTGTGGGCACTGAGAGGCCATTCAAAGTTTTACTTTAGAAAGATCACTCTGGTGGAGGATGAATTAGAACAGGGTAGAAGCAGATAAATGAGGGATTCAGCAAATACACAAAGAGGCCATGGAAGAATAAAGAAATAAGAATGACTAAACACAGTACTTTCATATAGTAAGTACACTACAGGCATGCATTGAGCTAATTTATTCTGTCTCTGATTCTGAGGAAAATATATATAGAAAAACATTTACTGAACTTAAAAAATGTATAATTGAGACCAAGAATAGTTTTGCTATGCCTTGTCATAAGGCAAATGAAAGCTATTGTGCAATGGACAGATGGTGCAATGAGATGTAAAATGAAATTAGCAATGATGAAACCCACATGGAAATGAGGGGAAGGTCGCTATGTTAAAAGTCAAAGGAATTTGGCTCCATCTTGTCTCGCTTCATAAAAGACTGAGGTCATAGTTTAGTGGCTTTTATTACAGAAAGTTGCAAGACTATCCATTGTGCCAAAGAACCAAATACTCACCCAGGGTTGTTCAAAGCTATAAGTGCGTCGCCGATCTTCTACATCTTCATCCTGCTTTGCTTGCTGGAACTCCTGTCGTAGACGCTGTATCCGATCATGGTTGCTAGTAGTTGACCTGTTGCTAAAAGAGAGAACGGGCAACAATGAAAACCCTTCACAAATACAATCTGTGCCTTGCAGTTACTAGGAAAAAAGGGCATCTTGCTGACAGATGACACTATTTAAGAGGAAGTGAATTTTAAAAACAGTATCTGGGCATTTGAAATATGTTTTCATTTTGATTAAGACTTATTGAAGTTATTTCAGACAAATATTCAAGAGGGAGAATAGTATTTTTAGACATTCCTTTTTCACAGGAATGTAAAACCTCATTTCCTTTCTGTAATCTGGCAAGGTGTCCACAGAAAAACTTTTTGGAGAAAATATTGCTTTAAAAGTCAGAAATATCAGGGTCCAGTCCTAGCCCCTCCATCTTCTTAGACTAAGGCACTTAATGCCTCTAAGTTTCAGTTTCTTTAAATATATGAAGTGAACATAATAATCATTTTTTGCTCTAAATATCATGCTGTTAACAATCAAGTGAGATAATACCATACAATACAGTCTTACAGTATTATTTCATAATGCCATTATATAAAGTTCCTACTTATGCGGTTTCAGAGGTCTATGCACAAAATGCAACTCTCAGAGCATAAATGAAAAGCATTTTTAAAAATAACTTCAGGTGCTAGCTTGATGTAATCAGTTAGTTCATAATGATGTTGCCTTCTTTTTTATAGCAATGAATTTGACTTTATTCTCACAAATGCTTATAACATAGGCTCAGAAGGCAGTATTACACCCCTACACATACACACATACCAATGTAGAAACTGTCATTCAAAGAAGACAAGTGACTTTTTAGAAGGCTCCCAGCTGCCCAGTATTGAAAGTAAGACAAGAATCCAGATTTTTCTGGATTCTAGAGTCCAGTCCCCATCCCACTATACTACATGTCACTTAGAAAAACACATTGTATTCCAAAACCCCTCCTTTACAAAGTCATACAAATTTTAAAAACAGTATTTTGAAAGAGTAATAGAGATGACCAAAAGTAAATCAATCTTACACCTCCTGCCACTTTTGGTTTATTCCATTCCCTGAGCACTATGTTGCCTCCTACCAGAAAAGCTATTCAAGCACACTGGGAATATACTGTCTCCCCAACAAGACTTCAGACCTGTTAAGGATAAGGACCAAGTCTTATATTTATCACATTTACCCTTCAAACTGCTAGCAGAATGGTAAGCGGTAAGTTATTAGGAAGATGAAGTCTCTTTAATGAAAACAGGTTGCCCTGGATATTCAGTGTGTTACTGAGTTCCTTTGGCTGCACACACTCCTGAGTGATGAAATTTATGAGGTAGCTTGGAAAAATAAAAGTCTGTTATGGTAGAGTACATACAATTCTCAAACCAACATGTCTTTGTATAATTCCACATATTTTGAAGAACTGCAAAGGCTTAAAAATCTGAAATTGAAAATGTTCATGTATAGGACCAAAGTATTAACATCTCCCATGAATACAAGATAGTGTATCACCATTTAATCTACTGGGTTGATCCCTATCACCTTTATGTTTTCATCAATTTCATTAGAGCTTCTGGAATATCTTGCTAATATATTCAATTTGGTTATTTTCCCAGTCAATAAAAGGTTGTTTTTCTTCTGACAAACCTTTTGAATTGATTAGCCTGAGAGCATTAAAGGTGAGTAGGTCTGTAAAATGTGCTACTTGACAACATGAGGCTTCAGCCCATATTTATGTACAGCTTTAAAACTTGACCTCCACACTCTTGAGCCAGGCAGATTACTTTTCCTATTGGCTTTCAGAACATTTGTCTGAACAGATAAATTCTCAGTACTGTCTTCCCAATGTGATGCCCAGTTTCTCTCTGTGAAACTGTGATGGTGTAGGCATGAGAATCATTACACTCACAGACAAAGAGATAGAAAAGTGAACATTCATTAATCTCATTGCCATCTTTCCAGCTGTACCTTTTTGTGTTCTGGGCATACTTCACAGCTTTCATAGGATAATTGTAGGAGGCTTGACTGACAAATATAACTAGAAATATTTCTCTATTATTTTCATGTAGCACAGATAGCTTTAATCCAATAATTATTAGGTTTATGAAGTCCACGCCATTGATGAAAATTGACTTCTAACTATTTGCAAATAATTGAAAGTGTATCTCCCAACAGGAATTGACCCAGTATTCTTCATTTGAAATTCTGGCAACTTCAGTGTTTTTCATAGTATTAGATGAGTTCTGGAAGTCACTTCACCCTTATTTCCGAATCTGAGCAGCTGGTGAGACCATTGTTGCACATTCTTTTCCTTTTCTCCTATGCCCTAGAGAATGCCAACCAACTTGCCTAACACTAGGAAAGCCCCTCTAAGGGTTGAAATTAGAAAGCAGGCTGCAATGGTTTTCATGATTGATGAGGACTTCCAAAGACTGGAAGCCCATTCAGCATCCTTGGGGAATAACATTGGCATCTGAAGGTAAAATCCTGGCTTCAAGTGATGAAACCATTGCAGCTGCTCAGTTCTGTTTCTCAGCCTCATCTATAATGATTCAATAATTCATACTTAGACTTCTAATGTTCTTGGTTAGCTCTTCTGCCAAGAAAGCCAAAGGAAATTTTAAATTTTCATTAACACTGATGGCTACCCAATCCAAACTTATATTTGGGTTCATTGACAACTTAAAGTTGCTCATTATATTTTTGAGAAGAGTAGAATAAATATACCACTTGAGTCAATCTGATGGGCGAGTGAGACAATAAAACTCAATGAGGAGTCAATACATCATCTATATATATAAAAGCCTAATATGCAAATTGTCCACTCGGGAGTTCGACTGGGAGACGAGAGTTTGATCGCGCTGACCACGAGGGGGCAGCACGGAATGAAGGAAGGCCCCAGCTGGCAGCTGGCAGCAGGGGAAGGGAGGCCCCGGCCGGCAGCCGGAAGGCCTCAATTGGCCCTGATCCCAGGCTGGGCCTAGAGACCTACCTGTGTACGAATTTCATGCACCAGGCCTCTAGTAATTTAATAATAGTTAACAGAAAGGAGGGGTGAGGACAGTAAGACAGTAGAGTCCAATACTAACAGCTTCCACTTATAATTGGTACTTATAACCCAACTAAAACTTAATTTTACACACACACACACACACATACATACATGTCCCAAAAATGCATACATACTTTAACACGTGATAGCTCAATTTTGAAAATAAAATGTCTTTTAATTAACACTGCTTTTATAATTATTCAAAATGTGTGTATTTTTTGGGACACCCTATATGTTAGCTAAATAAAGAGGGTTAGTTTTGGTTCAGAACAGTCTGAGTTAAGAAAGGATACACTGGATCACACACTCTGGAGATTCCTAACCTGGCATGCATGTCAACACCCTGAAATATATGGAATTCTAAGTTTTCCCATCTATAATTATCATAGGATGTGTCCTCTCCAGTCAGAGGCAGACCACACAGTGTACTAGGCTTTAGAACCTTCAGATTTGCCTACTGCAATGTGCTTCACAAAAGGGGCTGAACGTACCAATTCCTGCTAACTGCAGCCATGGTACCTGTCCTGTATCTGTGCTCCACAGATGGCAATCCAACCGTCTCCTTAGGAAGAGTGAATGGGAAAAATTTTATGGCAGTGGTCCTCACATACGCACATTACATGAGAGCCGTCCCGAGTGCTTGTTAAAAAATGCTGACTGACTGAGATTGCCCTGGATATTTTCTGACTCAGTAAGTCCTGTGCAGGGCCCAGGAATCTGCTTATGTTCAAAAGCACTGCAGGTGCTATGCGGTGAATACTTTGAAAACAATGCCCACAGTCTTCATAGTCGGGACAAATTCCAATGCTTGCGGGTCATTAACTAAAGAGTGAAGGAGACCCCACTGGAAGCACCAACGTGTATTCTGTGACAAATTTGAGTAATACGCTTGGTCTAGAGGGGAGGCTCTTACTTGGTTCTAGTAAGTTGCTGCCCTGAAGGGATATAGGTCTGGTGATGGCTCCTAATTTTTTTTAAAAAGTCAGAACTACAATTTTCGCCCCAAATTTTAAATGTTGGCTTTTTTTAAGATCCTAGATAAGCCCCCTCCCCAAAAATGTCTGTTGTGTACTATCTTGCAACTTCTGCTTTATATTCTGCAGCTGCTGCTGACTTTATAGTTGCTTTTCTAGGCTATTTACTTTTACCGCATCAAGACAAGGCCAGTGGTCCCCTAGTCACAGTCCCAAAACACAAATGTTAAAACAATGGGCATTGTGCGTATAGTCTTGTCTTGTTTTCCTTTTTTTTTTTTTTTTATTCTGGGCCAGCTTTAGCTCTGAGGCCTCGCTGCTGAAAACATCGATACAATGTTGCTAAAGCTGGTTTCTGGGGTTTTGTTTATCTTCTTATTTGCAACATAGTACACAGTTGCTTAGAGTTATAGCTCAGAGGCCGGCAAGTGAGGCAGGGAACGTTGGAGTCTGCAGTCACTGCAGCAAGCAAGCCTCATGTTCGCTTCCAGCTGCCTGGCTGCCGGCCAACATCTTGGCTGACAGTTAATTTGCATATACTCACTGATTAGCCAATGAAAAGGGTAGCGGTCGTACGCTAATTACCATGTTTCTCATTTATTAGTGTAGATCATAAGAGAAGAGAAATTACCAAAGAAAAGGGTAAGGTAAATCTGTTCATATCTTTCTGTAATAACCTCTCCTTTTCTTTCCATTTTTACAATTCTACTAGTAAATCTAAGAAATCAAATTCCACTTCCTTAAAGCCTTTCCTAAGGCTTCCTTCCTGTTCTTTTCAATTCGTCAATAATACTAGTAAGTGTCCTCTGACCCAAATACTGTTTAACAGTTTTATAGAACTTACATGTATGTTTCTCTTTCTTAAATTTTTATACCTTTATCACAACAACTTAACATGTATATATTTTGTATGTTGCATCCCTGTGGCAGGGAAAATTGTTCAGCAAATATTTGTGATGGACAGACTTTAAGGTGGGTGCATGATTCCCACCTCTTGCTATTCACACCTTTGTGCAAAGCCTCACCCTTGAGTGTGGGCAGCCTGTGACTTGCTTCTATGCAGTGAAATGCAACAAAGGTCAAGGAATATATATGATCACATTGCTGTGCTTATATAAGAACAGTGTCCATCTTAATAGTCCATCTCTGTCTTTTCTGGCCTTGAAGATTAAAGCTGCCATGGATCTCACAGCTGCATGAAACAGAATGCTGCCAACAACTTCAGGAGAAGGAACAACGCTGCCTCCTGGGGCCTCCAGGTGAGAACCCAGCCTGGCTGACACCCTGAATGCACTGGATGAGACCTTGAGCAGAGGATTCAGCTAAGCTGTTGCTAGACTCCAGAACCACAGACACAGATATAATTAATGAGTGTTTTAAGCTGCTAAGAATCTGTTAGTTTGTTATGCAGCAATAGAAAACTGTACCCATTAACAGACAACAGGGGGGTGCGGGCATGAGTGGGGGGGATAGGGGGTAACGTGGGGATAAGGACACATATGTAATAACTTAATCAATAAATAAATTAAATTAAATTAAATTAAAAAATTGACAAAAGCCCTACCTGCATGCCAACCTGCAGCTTTATTCGCAATTGCTAAAACTTAGAAGCAACCAAGATGTCCTTAAAAGGCTGTCTTCCCAATTGGCAGTACAATTTTGCCAAGATCTGAGCAGAAATTTCATCAAAGAAGACATATAGATGACAAATAAGTATGAAAAAATGTTTAACACTATTTGTCATTATGGAATTACAAAATAAAACAAAAATGAGATGCTACTACATACCTATTCGAATGGCTAAAATATGGACTTAATAAGAACATGTCATCATCGGTTCACTAACTGTAACAAAGATGCCCTACTAATGTAAGATGTTAACAGGGGAAGCCGGGTATAGGGCATTTGAGAACTCTGTTTTATCTTCACTGATTTTCTGTAAATCTAAAAGTGCTCTAAAACATAAAGTTTATCATAACAAAAAGTAAATAAATCATGCCTGGCACGTGGTCATGTTATATAATTTAAAAAAAAGAAAGAAAAAGAAAACTGTACCCACTGATGCCAATGTCAGCAATGTGACTTGACTTGGCTAATAGGATGTGACACAAATAGGGGTTTAAAATGCAATGGCAAGGTGAGTCTGCTCTCTTGTGTTTCATTACAACAAACGATAACAAACTCCCTACACCTTCCTCCCTTGAATACACACACGTACATCCCCACTACACTACATTACACTACTACCACCACATCGCTTTAAAAAATGTTAGGGGGTTATACATATTACATGAAAGAAAGTAGTCTAGAAGCACACAGACCTATGCCCTACCCACAGTTGCAACCAAATATTACCTGTTGCAAAAGCATGTTGGCGAGAACGGAATAAGTGAGAGGAACCATATTTGAAGAATAAATTTTACCACTGTCATTTATATAGTTAGTTATGCCAAAGTTCTGGTCTCAGAGAAAAACTGCACAAAGTAAATACAGGGTGGGGCAAAAGTAGGTTTACAGTTTGCATAGAAAATAATACAATGATTAATAAATAATAGTACAAGAATAAATTGTATTTCATGTAGGGGTGACTCCTTTTGTCAACCTCCCAATCACTTCACTCAAAACACACCACTCTGGTTCTGTGATCTCTGAAAATTAGCCTTCATGAGACCAAAGCAGAAATGTGGATGTTTTCCCAGAGTGTGGTGAAACTAGACCTGCCAACCAGGTCATTAGGTAAAACTGAACTCAAGGGCTCACTCCTGACAGAGACTGGTGACCTGCTAGAATCTCAAAGGAGATATATTCCTGGTTAAAACTGTCTATTAATGGTAGACGCCAACTTAGTGCCAACAGGAATTCCCCATTTGGGGTGCAGTGAAGAAGGAACTTTATTCAACCCAAACAACCTTCTTGGGTTGACAGCTCTGCTCTGCCTTGCACTGCACTGTGCTGTTCTGTGCTGCTCTGTTCTGGCCTGCACTGCCCTGCTACAGTGAGGCGGTCTTTGGTGTTTCAGCTCACCCAGGGAAACACAGTCTTAAGTTTTCAGTGGAAAAGGAAAATACGCTCTCAGAGCCAGAGGGGAGCTGGCTTATACAGACAGAAGTCCCCACTTCTGTGTCCCTGACTGGTCTGTCTTCATGCAACTGAGGACTCTAAATCCTGGCAGTCTGAGTGGTCCAAAAGGCACTATCCTGATTGATCAGTGATAATGTTGATGGAGATATAGCTGCACAGCTCTGATTGGATGGAGAAAGCCTCAGTCCTATTGGTTGAAATACAATTCCAGAACCTCCTTTATATCAGCTAGCTGAGCTGGCAGAAACACAGTGCAGTCAGGCAGTTCAGTGCAGGCTTCTCCCTGAAGAGCAGTTTGCATGAAAGGTCCTTATGCAGAAATGGCTGCTGGGCTCTGTTTTTTAAAATTTGAGCCCAGTTAACCATCCGAAGCCCTGCTCTCTCAGAGTCTACAAAACTTAGTTTGGTTTTAAAACTGATTTTACTTATTTTGCCAAGGGTCCAGGCATTAACAGATGTCCTCCAAACCCCCAATTTACAAAAAATTGGTACACAGTAAAGATTTGGGGTAACCATATCAGCTCATATCTTTAGCCTTTTCATTTTTGAGATATAATTCTCAGCCCAAGTAATTTATTTTTGGACCTAGGTACAAAATTCTATTCCAAATGCTAGTGAATTTCACACCTGCAATTGGCATCCAATTACTGGGGATACAAAAGGGCATTATTCTTTTCCCAATTAAAAAATATAAAAATAAATTTCCGAATTATATCGTGAGATCTTGGAAACAATGAATCTCCACACTTGATGCTTTTTCCTAGTGTATTTCTCTTACTCACTCAGGTATTCCCACACAGCCCGGAGGGACAATGCTAGAATTCTGCTAACTGCCAACTTCTCTGCTTAAGGAGCTCTTTCTCCTCCGCTTGCCAGAGAATCACAGTCCTAGGGTCACACAGGCTCTGGGATTCCCAATCAAGACTTCTGAACATCAGTACAGTCTATCCCAGCACTCTCAGAAAAGAGAAGGCAGTATATTAAAGCTCCAAGGACTCCATTTACGCTCAAGGATTGTGACTTCTCCAAGCCTTGATGATGCATTTAGGTAATGATGCAAACCTTCACAGGAGGTTCCCATGGTTTTTTAGTCACTTATTTGAAGTAAAGGTATCTCTTTATTGACTTCCTTGGTAATTACACAAATGAAAGACTAAAGATTCAGCACATTATATAAACATTCCACCCTAAGATTACTATTCTTTTTTGAAAGATTTTCATTGAAAAAAAATTAGAGTACCTTTCCCTTCCTTGTCCAATTACTAATTCTTCTTGCATCCTAAGAAAGAGAAAACACTCAGTCCCTTTATTTAGACCAATGACAAATCTAAAATTCAGCTAATTCATAGATATCACTTAAAACAGACACCAGGCCTGGATTAGGCAAAAAGTGACACCAGGAAAACATGTAGGACAGGCCTGTCACATAGCTTTAGAAACAGGCAGCCAGCAACGACCAAAAGTGTCTCAGATCATTAAGCAACGTTTCACTGTGATGTCATGCACGGATGTGCAGAGTTGTAATCCTTTCAAAACAGACAGATTGTCAGCATGATAAAGTGGATACAAACAAGTTCTTGAACAGGGATGACTAAAGCATTGGGGGCAGAATGTCACTGAACTAAAACGGGATTCCAGCACAACCCCCAGGAACTGACACCATTCAGAAACTATAGGTAAACAACGCGCTCCTCACTGAGATGCCCTCCTGTACTGATTAGCAGTTCCATAAAGTATTCCTGATCCTGTAATCACCAAAGAGTTAAAATCCACAGATGTCAGAACTGAGTTTGTAATTGCTATAAATTAGTGAGCGAACACAGGTTTCTCATTTAAAGACATTATAACTGTACGGTAAAATGGAGTACTTGCAACATGTTTTTGTTCCTGGCACTCAAATCAGTAGCATTTTTTGTAAAATCCTGGGTGTGTGACAGGTTCCTCTCTCTGAGCATGTGCTTATTCTTGGGGAGAAAAACCGCTAAATGGTAACGAATTTGTCGCCTAAATTGTTTTAGTGAGCTACATTGTGCCTTCATCTTTGCTTACTTAAAACAGAGTGAAGTGGTGTCACCCTCCCTGAGAAAGCTTTTGCTTCTCTTGGAAGAACCTGGAGTACTTCCCCCGAGAGTGCATGGGTTTGCCTCTTGTCACCTATTCAGGCAAGGAAGCATAAATTGCTAAATTAAAACAGAAAGAAGGAACAGACTCAAATGCTGTGAAAAAGCAAACTGAACTTTCAGATTAGTTAAGCATTAGAGTAACCTGGCTTAGACTGGGGCTTTCTACTATGGATGGCTCAAACTAGAAGATTTATGAGCAATACGGGGAAGGAGTGGGAAGGTTAAACCAAGAAATGTATCAATTACCAAAGTACAAATAAAAATAGCTCCCCTGCACAAGCTTCATTAAGTTTTATCAGCAAGTTTCTTGGGGTTTTACACTCAAACCACAGGTCATAAATTCACAGTAAATCCCCCATATGTTCACAAAACACCTGAATTCAATTTCTCTTCTGCTTGTGAAGTAGGAATGTGATGCTCAAATTAATTATGCATGCAAAGTTAGTTTCTAACTAGGGCAGCTTTTTTCATCAATCTTAGCATTTTTATATTGGTATAGAGGTATAAATTCTCTTTCAAGTTTGAACAGTGAAAAACAAAAGTTAGTAAAAACCTTGTTACAATGTTTGC
This sequence comes from Myotis yumanensis, assembly GCF_028538775.1. Taxonomy (NCBI): domain Eukaryota; kingdom Metazoa; phylum Chordata; class Mammalia; order Chiroptera; family Vespertilionidae; genus Myotis; species Myotis yumanensis. The sequence goes on from NW_027223752.1 coordinate 108,618,186, forward strand.
ATTTTTCTATAGACATGTTTGAACTACAACAAATGGTATTCATATTTACTTAAAAGTTTTTAGACAAATATTTCTTTGGATATGTACAAACTACCTTGAATTATAGACAAAGTCTAAACTGAAGCTAAATGCTATATTTATGTGTTTGTATACATGTGAAATTAGCTACTTAGGAAATATCATGCCATTGTCAGTTTATTTTCACAGTTTTACTCATCATTATACTAGGAAAAGAATGATGAGAAACACAAATCTCAAAGGCACTCACGTTCCTCAGCTGATACAATTCATTTTCAGATTCTGACACCCAAGATTTGTTGTCCATTTCACACCAATTTCAGTGTAATAAATCATCACAAATTAAAAACATGCAGCTATGTTCTGGGTTAAAAAGATAGTCTCCACACAGTTAATACTGCATTGCTTCTGATGTGATGAGTAACGGGGATGGTCGCCTGTCTCCTTCGGGAAGACTCGGGACTCGATCTCACCTAGTCCCTCCGAGGTCATTCAGTAACAGGGCCATCATTTTATCAGCAGGAAAATCTCAGGAATGCAACCCTTACCCATATTTTAATAATATCATCATTCTTCCTTACTAGCCTGTCATTGGTCTCAGGCAGGAGTGAGACAAATTTAGCTTTACTTTTTTGAGGGGAATTACTTCAGCTACAAAGAACATGTATATGTGCACAGACATACATACTTCCAAGAAGGAACAACAAACACACTCAAAAAATACATTCTATTATGAGCCTGTGGTGGCTTTTCCTGACTACAAAATCTCACAGAAATAGTCCAAGTCAGTTTCTAACCAAAAAGATTATAAATCTATTGCAGTCACACCTCCAATGAGGCATGGGCTTAAGATGGCACAAAAGTAATATTACTTAGCAAGCTTTAAAAAACTATCATTACAAAACTAATTATCAAAGTTGTTTCAGAAACTGTATCCTAATAAAAAATTTTAAACAAATGATTTTTGAATATTGTGAGAGTGAATGTTAGAGCTCAAAACCCAAGATATGGGAAAATCCACATTGAACTTCTGCAGGCCCCTGAAAGAGGACAGGTACAGAAGCAGAGTTTTCTGTGCCTCTGTCTTCCCAAATTGCTAGCTGGCTACACTGTGTAGCTTTATATGAATAAACGATGGGAGAGAAAATGTTTTCCAGGTATCCCAATGAATTTAAGGGCATTCTTTTTTAAAATTTATTTTTATTGATATTTAGAGAGAGAAGAAAGAAGAGAGGGGGAGAGAGAGAGAGAGAGAGAGAGAGAGAGAGAGAGAGAGAACATCGATGTGAGAGCATAACATTTGATCAGCTGCCTGCTGCATGCCCCCCACCGGGGATTGAGTCTGCAACCTGGAATTGAACTAGCAAACCTTTGGTGCACAGGCTGACACCCAACCAACTGAGCCACACTGGCCAGGGCTAAATTCTTGAAAACTAAATGTTACTGCCTATAAGAAACTGCATCTGTCATCTTTTTTAACAATGCGAGAAGCAGTTATAATTTGGGGTTAATGCTTACAGTGTGTGATTTTCATGAACTGTTTAATAAATGGCAAGGATATATAAGATATTCTAATAGGTTAGAGCTGAAGAAAGTTTATGCATTTTACTATTTCTTCAATAATACCACTGGGAATATAAAGGTTAGCCAGTTGTGACTCACAGTTAAAGTCTGTGCTTCAAACAAAAATATACATTTGGGTGTCTGAATAAAGAGGAAAAGGAATTTAATATTACAGGTGAAAATCTTGAAAAACTAAAAGAAGAGCAAAAATCAGGAATACATTATAAAAATTTGAAATAAAAAAGCAATGAAAATTAAATTACAAAACCTGATAGATTTTAATGACAAAATGAAAATGATTACCATGTTCTTGTTAATATTAGAGAGGTTATTTTTGGGGGGGGGGGGGTTAATTTATTTATTGTCTAAAGTTTTACATATGTCTCCTTTTTCCCCCCCAATTGAATATTAGAGAGGTTTTATCATGCAAACATAGAAATATAGAACCATTATTTTAATTCTTTAATCATGAACCAATTATGGAATTCAAGGCTAACATTTTCATTGTTTTTGCAATCTCTGTCTTTAATGATAGCGTAATTGTCAAAAAACAACAACAAAACTACACAAAATTAAGCTTTTTAAAAAGATAAAAATTCCGGTATAATGCAGTGCTTAATGCTCATGTCATAATTCTAAATCATGGCTAAATTCTATATGGCTTTCCTGAAATGACTTAAAATGGAAAATAATGTACATTTTATGAGTGGCTAACTCTGAAATGTTTTTGAGAACTAGAATAAAAGTAGAAACATACATTGATTAGTTTTTTGTTTTGTTTTTTTTAAACCAGAACACTGGATGTGTGAACCCTGAGAAAGGAAATACCTAATAAGAAAGGCTCTCAGTGGCCAACTGGATTCAAACTTAAAAACATACAAAAATACCTCAGAGCCCAGCAGCCATTTCTACACAGAGGCCTGTCATGCAAACTGCACTTCAGGGAAAAGCCTGCACTGAACTGCCTGTCTGCACTGTTTCTGCCATCTGAGCCAGCCCTTGGAAAGGAGTTCCCTTTGAAAGGAGTTCCTGGAATTGTCTTTCAACCAATAGGACTGTGACTTTCCCCATCTAATCTTAGCTGTGAGCTATATTAACATCAGCATTTTCACTGACCAATCAGAACAGCTCCATTCTACCAATCAGGACAATGCTCTTTGGACCAATCAAACTGTTAGGATTTGGAGTCCTCATTTGGACAGACTAACCAGGGATTCAGGGGTGGGGACTTCTATCTACATAAGTCAGTTCCCCTCTGGCTTCAAAAGTGCACTTTTCCTTTCCACTCAAGACTGAAGACTGCTTTTCACCAGCTGGAGCTGAAACAACAAAGATAATCTTGTCAGAGGAGAGCAGCACAGGAGCAGAGCTCAGCAGACCAGAGCAGGTGAAGCAGACCGGAGCAGAGCTGTCTAGCGGGAGAGAGCCCCAGGCCACCTGGTCCTGGGAGGCACAGCCATGCTGCACTGTTTTATAATTGAGCGGAAACACTATTGAGCTGTTACACAGTTGTGCTGTTTTCACAGCCATGCTGTATCACAATTGAGCAGTTTGCACTGAATAAAGTTTCCTTCTTCGCCACAACCCAATTTGGGGATTCCTGTTGACATTGAAATGATGTCAACGACCACTGGTTGACAAATGTGCCCAAATGAAAAACTGGTATGTGTTACTGATTTTTAAACCCTTTTTAGATCATTGAAATATTTTTCTTGACAAATAATTTTTAACCTCCATTTATGCTCCTAACTAAATTCATAATTAGTAGTTAATAATTTTAATTAATAATTTTCTAGGCTTTTCTTCTATTCACAATTTGGCCATGTCCCGATGTACTAATAATCTACCTGGAATGAGGAAATAAAAGAGTTAGAAATGCCTATCAATTTAATTTCTCATTTCATGTTTAGCTGAATTATAATGAGAAAACACAAAAAGTGTGACATATTGGTTTGGAATTATTGATGGATTTGAAAGTGGCTTGCATCATTCTTTTGTAAATTCCATGTTTTCAAAGTAATACCTATTATGTGCAGTTTATATTTTAAAATGCTAACTAAAAGGTTTAAAATAAAAGAATCTCCTGCTTCATCAGGCATTGTCCCAAAAGACCTTTTGCTTTCTCACTGATTTATTTTTACAAACTCCCAACAGCAGTACTTTTGTATGCAACTACCTTTTTCTTCTAAAAGTGTAATTAATTTTCAAATACATTGGTTAGCTGTGGGTTTGCTTGTAGTTAATCGAGATTTTACTGTATCAGAGTGCTTAAACATGACTTTAAAATTAAACTATAGTTAAATAAAATGAGAAAAAAAACTCTTTACTTATTTTGTGAGCATGATATTCATAATAGAAGAGATTTTTTCCCTCTGGTTTGACATTTTTCTCTTTCAATTTCAAAGATTTTCAAACTTCTAAACAAAAAAATCAACAATATTGAATTCCAGACACAAATTGTTTAAAACTAAAATTTTGATGAAAAACTTTTGACCTTTATAAGTTGATTGATATGGTAAAATTTTCAAATCTCTATGTCTAAAATGTTCAAAGACTTTAATTTGACACTTTACTAACTTAACTTTCTTTTGGGGGAAAAAAGTCATTTAACGTGTTTAGGTTTTAATGAAGATTAGTTTTGCTATAAGAAACACAGGATTCTTGATCTTTCCATTAACAAAGAAGAGCTGGAAAACAGGAAGAGTGGCAGTCAGCCAAGGTGCTACTGAACCAAGAGAAGAAGCAAAGGTCACAGGAATTCAGGTGCACATTTCAAAACCGGCCTTGGTGTCTGAAGCTCACCAAGGCAGGATCTGTGCCAGCTTATACCTGACCACAAAGGAGAAAGAAATGGAGCAAAGCATCTGTTAAAACTCAGAGTGATCCTTTCCAAGCAGACTGTAACACTGCTTTTCTTGTACTTTTATGTTCAACCAATGTCCAAATAGTAGTGTACAAGGAAGCTAAGCCAAGATCCATCCCTTTATTCTATTGATGAGGCAACTGAGATCTAGAGAGAGAAAATAACATGCCAAGGTCAACAAAGTAGGAGATGGCAGGCTTAGGGCAATGCAAGTATGTGGGTTCTTAGCTCAGGGCTACTCCAGGGGGGCACATGTGTGAACACTCTGTTGTGGGCTACATCTTCCTGATGCATAGACATTGGAGGGAAAGATTTCTCATCTGTGACATACTTGAATTAGGATATATCAAGAGTGTACACGCCTTCTATCTATCTGTCTGTCTCTCTCAGAATACACTTTTAGTTAAAAATATAAATTTAAAGTAAACATGATACTCTTTCTTATTTATTCCACATGAGATCAGCAATTGAAGTCTTTGAGGTACATCATTCCTAAAAGAGTATCATATTTGAGGTATAATAAAAGCAAAAATAAGAAAACCAGCCTTTGGCCATTTTAATTCATATCCTCCAAAAGTCAGTCAAATTTATATAATTCCTTTGCCCAAGCTGTATCTTTTATTAGCAATCAGTTTCATTCAAAGACTTATAGGAAAGGAGAATTAAATATTAAGGTCCAGAGAATTTTAAGTACCTATTCCATTATCTTAAATATAACTCCAGACAAACCACCAAAGCAAACCTTTTTCTCCCCCTTACCCTTCAACATAAATAAAACTTTTAGTATTTTCCCTTATGGTGTAATTCATACCAAATGATGACAGTATTTACAGTGTCTGCTTTGAAAGGGCATAGTTTCTATTCCTACTTCAATTAAAGCCGCTGAGCAACTATGTTTTCCAGAAACAATTAGCAGAGGAAAACACCATTCCCTTGCTCTAGCCCTTTTAGAGTAGGGTAGTAAGTACCCTTTCTTACCACTAGTGGCATTGAAGTAATTATTTAATGTTAAAGTTCACTTCCTCTGGTGTAAATTTTGAGTTTAGTTGACAGTAAAAAGAAACATCAATTTATTAGAAGATAAAACTTGTTCTCCAGTAATGGAGCAGCTATTACATAAATTTATTGCAGTTTAATGTTCTCACATATAAAGCAATTGGAATTTTCTGACAAACATGCTTGCCACTGAAATGACAGTGTGTATCTTGTGGGATGTTCTGTTGATGGGAGACTATAATGGGAGGCTTCAATGAAAAATTATCTATGGGAACATAATAATTTGTGTTGGGCAAATACAAGTGAAACTTTCTCCTCGGTGAGTTTGAAAGAAAAGAAATGCTGTAAACTCTATAGCCACGTGAACCCCCTTAGTACCCACAGGGTGGCCTTCCTGGCAATGGACTCAATGAGCGATGCCTGGATTCTGAGCAAGGAATGATGTAGACAATCCCAGACAGGCATCACTTGATTCTCCTCATCAATAAGGAACAATAGTAGACAAATGAGCAGGTACAATTATTTTCAAAGGCTGAATGCCCGGGCCACACTTGCCTTGTGGAAACTAAAGCACATTTACTCAAGAGATTGTTTCTTCCCAGACAGTGCCCCCATCTTCCATATCTCCTCTCATTCCTAATGAGAGAGATAGAGTGGCCAAGGCGGCAGGAGATGGTAGCTTATTTCTTTGTATCCCTTCTCCCCCTCCACCCCCCACCCGTCCCACAACACACATAGCACCATGCCTGCTATTGAAGTAGCTTCCATCAGGGTTGGTACTCATTACTTGTGCTTGAAAATGTTTTTCTCCAATTCATATGGGAAGATTAGTTGAGACTTAAAACTGGTATAAAATATGTCTTTAATTCGTAATATGTAGCCACAACTGCCATCATTATTTATTAAGCACCTATTAAGTGACAGGTACTACCACTTAAATTGTTCAGAATACAAAGATGTGATAAGTGGTTCCTATACTCAACAGTCAGGTAACATAAAAATAGATAAGATCTCAAGTGATACAGGTAAAGCATACTTTTTTTGTGAAAATAAGAGGAGGGGGTGATCAATTCTTAAGGTGGGCTTGGAGTGAGGAATAGGTATCAGCCAGGCTGAGATATGGGACCACATGCATGTGGGGCAGGTTTAAGAAGCAGTCCGTGGTTCTGGGTCCCTGTGTGGATGCTGATTATTCCTAAAAAGGGGCTGCTGAGACCTCCAATCAAACACGACAGATTGACCAATTAAAAAATGAGCAAAAGACTTGAATAGACACTTCTCCAAAGAGGACACAGAGATGGCCCATAGACATATAAAAAGATTCTCAATGTCAGTAATCATAAAAAAATGCAATTAAAACCACAATGAGATACACCTCACACCTGTTAGAATGGCTATCACCAATAAATCAACAAACAATGTGTTGGTGAGGATGTGGAGAAAAGGGAACCCTCATGCACTTTTGGTAGGAATGCACATTGGTGCAGCCACTATAGAAAGCAGTATGGAGTTTCCTCAAAAATCAAAAATGGAACTGTCTTATGCCCCATAGAAATCCAAAACACTAATCCAAAAGAATGATGCCCTTTATGTTCATTGCACTGTTATTTACAATAGCCAAGATTTGGAAGCAGCCCCAGTGTCCATCAGTAGATGAGTGGATTAAAAAAAAAAAAAAAAAAGCCAGTCAGAGAAAGACAAATACCATATGATTTCATTTATATGTGGAATCTAATTGAAAAAGAATATAGAAAGGCTAGCATCCTGACTCTGTTAATCAGTATCCTAGTGTACATTCTTGGTAGCATATGATTAAGTCACTGCCCTTTCTTAACAAGCTGGTCTTGCAAGACCTGTTTTCCTAATTACTCCCAATTTACAAAGGGCCATAAACAAAGAATGTAACAGCTTAGCTGGAGGCACTACCCAGAAGAGGCATTTAGATACAATCTAACTTCCCCATTCTAACTGACTCAGGAGGGGCTGTGAAGCCCACCACAAAAGCCTGGTAGTTAGGAAACAGATAGAAAACAAAGAAACCTAGGAATATATATATGGGGCAATCTCATTGTATCTTTTGTTCAGGCTTTGGATCTTTGAATTCCCTGAGCCAGCAGTGCTGCTTGAATAAAGGTCTCTCCTGATACCTCAAGAGCTTAACTGTTGCTTTTCTGTGCCAATTCCACAACATAATAAACAAAATAAACAAACAAATAGAAACAGACTCATAGATACAGAGAACAGACTGAGAGCTGTTAGAGATTGGGAGGCTGGATAAAAAAGGTCAAAAGATTAAGCAAAAAATCCCCTCACAGACACAACAGTATGGTGATTATCAGAGGGAAAGAGGGGTGGGAGAGGTAAAGGATAAAGGGGAATAAATGGTGAAGTAAGGATATCTGACTTTGGGTTGTGAACACACAATACAATATACAGATGATGTACTATATAGATTGTACACTTGAAACCTATATAATTTTTTTGAAACCTATATAATTTTATTAACCAATGTCACTCCAATAAATTCAACATTTAAAAAAAAGACTACCAGAAGAAAAGAAATCAGACTGAATACATATATATGACTCAGCTAACTTCTAAAACCCCGCTAAAGCATGAACAAAGAAATGAGTCTTAAAACTACAAAGATAAAGAGAATGACAAGAAGAGACCACAGTAAATGAAAGACAAGACTTTAGAAGCCGGAAGGTTAAGGAATGAGACTCGGCATACTGGAAAAGGCAGAACCTAAGCCTGCATCAGGGAAGATGCTGACAGGCAGTTTCAGTTCTGCAGGGCTCAGGAACTGAAAGGGTTAACTGGAGAACACAAGCCTTGAGCATTACAAAAATCTAACAAATGTCAAAGGGAAACTCATTCTGTAAGCCTGAGCCTTGTAAAAACATGTTCCCCTTGAGCGAATATCTTACAGGAAATTCTAAGACCACAACTCTTGCACAGCCCAGATACATGCTCAGCAGAAGCTGCCTGCAGCCCAGCCCAGATACTACCTCAACAGAAGCCTCCTGAAGCCCAGCCCAGATACAGTACATGCATTAATATGAAGCCGCCTACAGCATGGTCCAGATACCAGTGTCAGCTGAAGCCTGCAGCTTTCCCTAGGCACAGAAAAAGCCTGCTTCCTCCCCATTTGCCACTGACTCCTTTCTCAGATTCAGTCCACCTGCACCCAGGTGCCTTGAATAAATACCACTTTGATTACCCTGAACCTTGAGTCAGTTCTGTGTGACCCCGACCTAACCTGGAACATTTCAGAACGACTCAGGAACTGAGACACAGGAACCTCTGAATACCCACAGCCAGATACACGTGGGCTAGAGCAGATGAATCTTTGGGCATTTAAAAAAAAATATATATATATATATATATTATTGATTTCAGAGAGGAAGGGAGAGGGAGAGAGAGATAGAAACATCCACACTAATAAAAGACAAACATGCAAATTGACCATACCTTTGCTATGCCTTAAGCCACGCCCACCAGCCAATCAGAGCAACTATATGCAAATTAACCCAACTAAGATGGAAGCTGGCAGCCACGGAGCTGGAGCAAGCAGGAGGCTTGGTTGCTCCAGTGATGGAGGAAGCCAAGCTTCCCGCCTGCTGCGGCTGGCTCTGAGTTCCACTCAAGGCAACAAAGTTTCAATTATAGAAGATAAACAAACCACAGATACCTGCTTTCAGCCGGCCGTGGCCACGGAGCTGGAGCGAGCAGGAGGCTTGGGTTTCCCCTGGTGATGGAGGAAGCCAAGCTTCCCGCCCACCCTGGCCAGCTCTGAGCTCCACTAAAGGCTACAAAGTTTCAATTATAGAAGGTAAATAAATCCCAGAATAAAAAAGAAAAAAAAAAAAGGAGAGACGGGAGCCTCCATCGCCAGGGGGTTTGGCCAGCCTAAAAACGGCCCTCAGCCCCTCACCCAGACTGACCAGGCACCCCACTGGGGACCCCCACCATGAAGGGGGTGTGACCAGCCTGCAAAAAGCCATCAGCCCCTCACCCAGGCTGGCCAGGCACCCCAGTGGGGACTCCCACCCTGATTCAGGACACCCTTCAGGGCAAACCAGCCAGCCCCCACCTGTGCACCAGGCCTCTATCCTATATAATAGAAGGGTAATATGCAAACTGACCCTAACAGCAGAACGACTGGGAATGACTGGTCACTATGACACACACTGACCACCAGGGGGCAGATGCTCAATGCAGGAGCTGCCCCCTGGTGGTCAGTGCGCTCCCACAGGGGGAGCTCTGCTCAGCCACAAGCCAGGCTGATGGCTGCCAGCACAGCAGTGGTGGCAGGAGCCTCTCCCGCCTCCACAGCAGCACTAAGAATGTTCGACTGCAGCTTAGGTCTGCTCCCTGCTGGCAAGTGGACATCCCCCGAGGGCTGCTGGGCTGCCAGAGGGATGTCTGACTGCCAGCTTGGGCCCAATCCCCTGGGGAGCAGGCCTAAGCCAGCAGGTGGACATCCTCCGAGGGGTCCCAGACTACAAGAGGGCACAGGCAGGGCTGAGGGACCCCCCTCCCCCAAGTACACAAACTTTTGTGCACTTGGCCTCTAGCATATATATAAAATAAAGAGGTAATATGCAAATTGACCATCACTCCAACACACAAGATGACCACCCCCATGTGGACACAAGATGGCCGCCACAAGATGGCCAGAAGGGGAAGGCAGTTGGGGGTGATCAGGCCAGCAGGGGAGGGCAGTTGGGGGCAACCAGGCCTGCAGGGGAGGGCAGTTAGAGGGGACCAGGCCTGCAGGGGAGGAGAGTTAGGGGTGACCAGGCTGGCAGGGGAGGGCAGTTAGGGGTAATCAGGCTGGCAGGGGAGCAGTTAGGCATCAATCAGGCTGGCAGGGGAGTGGTTAGGTGGGATCAGGCTGGCAGGTAGAAGCCATTAGGGGCAATCAGGCAGGCAGGCAGGAAGGCAGGCGAGCGGCTGGGAGCCAGCAGTGCTGGATTGTGAGAGGGATGTCCAATTGCCCATTTAGGCCTGATCCCACTGGGCCTAAACGGGTAGTCGGACAACCCTTAAGGGGTCCCAGATTGGAGAGGGTGCAGACTGGGCTGAGGGACATCCCCCCCCCCCCCCGCACTGTGCACAAATTTCATGCACCAGACCTCTACATGTGTCGACTGAACACTTGACATGTGGCTAATTCAATGGAGAAACTGAATTTTAAATTTGATTTAATTTTAATTAATTGAAAGTTAAAGAGCCAAATGTGTCTGGTGGCTTTCATACTGAACAGTACAGCCCTTATACCTATTAAAGATGGGTAGAGACATGAAGTCAGAAGGCTTAGGAACAGATAAGAATTTGGAGATACTTATTCTGACTCTTTTATTCCACCAGATATTTCCAAGATTCAGGACTGAATTGAGGCATTTGGCATTCTCAAAGCTTGAAAGAGAAATAGTTTATGGAACAAAAAAAATAGAAAAACAAAACATACTAGTAGAGTTTTACTGTGGGATTCAATCATTGGTAATTAGCAATCTCTTCCAACTAGGTCTGCAGTGAAGGGTGTTATTACAAACAGCTGAATGTTCTTTGAGGGGAAGAGGAGGCAAGAATCTAGTTCACTGTAAGGTTTTGAAAAGGCCTAAGCTGAGATTGGCTGTAAGACCTGGAGTAAATTACAAATGATCTTTTTAGCCTTCCCAACTACTAATGAGCTCCTCTAAGAAGCAAATGAACAGGTGGAAGGGAAGCATTCAGTGCTGAGGCTTAGGGTAGGTATATGTGTAGTTATTCACAATACTCGATAGTGTGTGCACAGGCAGATGTGCAAACAATTCTTACTCTAGTTCAGGATAATTATGGATTTAAATCACACAACGAGAGAAAGCTGACTTTACATATGTGTAACTCCTAGGAAAGGGTAGGGAAATCTAGAAATTGCAGGAGATAAAATAATTTGAATAGCAAATTTCTAGTTTGCAATCTGTGCTCTTGGTAAACCCCAAACCTAGAACATGGCAGGCCTAAATCAGGTCTGTGAGCTAGCTCATTCATTAGTGTAGCCACCACACATTAGTGTAGCCACCACAAAACAGCTGGCACAGCAACTTGGCACTGTGCTATGCATCTAATCCACACAATTCTAGAAAGTGAGTACTAGTATGCCCATTTACTAGGTGAAGTAAGTGAGGAGAGAAATGGAAAAATTAAGTAACATGTCCAAGACCAGCAGCCAGTAGGAAGCAGAACTTGGATTAAAACCAAGTGCACACTTTAATCGCTATACACATGGCCTATATACAAGTAGTAGGTCTACATGGAATATACTCATCTTAACAGACTCACCCAGAAACTTGTATTTGAAATGAGGTAGCATATTAAACAACATCAAGGGCACAACAGCAGCAGTTGAAAAATCATAGATGACTACAGAGAAGTCTCATAAAAACAGACTAAAGTATTTTAACTATCTTAAGTTAGTTAATATAGGTGCAATTAGTCCTTTATAACTTCATAACCCAAGAAAATGATCAATGCAAATACAGGGCTTAGATCCATCAAATAAGGTTCAATTATCATTTGAACATACTGCTGAAGAAGTTAGGGAGTCATTAGATAGACTTTAAGAGAATATCCATTAAATACTAAAAATATAGGAAGAAATGTTGGTTCTTAAAAGTAGTAAGCCTTGGGTATTTGGAAGATTCAATACACTGAACATATGACATAGTTATGTAGAACTAATAAGGCTACAATCAACACAACAGATTGACTCAGTGTCCTTTAAGTGCTTACGATGAAAAAAGAATATACAGGTTGGTACAAGAAGGCACCAGGTCAACAACTTCAAGAGAACTGCAACTTCAACACTGCTTTGGGGTACATTTAAAAAAATGTGCTAAAATAACGGGCAAGTGAGGTGTTCTGAAATTAGATCTAACAAGGTGCATAATTGCTGTGCAAGTCACACTACATTTTAGAGACCGTGTTCTTATACTGAACAAGATGCAGAGATTGCCTTTAAAAGTATAATCTCCTGTAATCATGTTTTGGTGTTCAAAGCAATTGCTTTCCAATAGAAAAAGAAAGCAAGAGAACATGCTGGGTAGCCCTGATTTCTTGCCAACATGCAAACTCTGACCGTTCACAGTGTGCGGTTACTGACCGGCTGGACTAAAAGACAGGGGAACCAGTAACTTACTGCAACACTCATCGGAAAAGGAGTCAAGTGCCTTTGGGGCCTGTTTCTAGTACATAGGCTCAACTGAAGGAGAATAAGGAGGAAGATTTCATCATCCCACGGTAGGTTCAGTCTTAGGCCATTGCAAACTAGGGAGGAGCATCATGAAAGAGAGACTAGAATGAGCATGAATTGAGAGGAGTATTCAATTGAAATTCAATGCCAAGAGGGGAGAAATGGGTTTGCTCAAACATTTCTACAGTGTAGTGAGTGAAAGGCACTATGAAACACTTATTGGTAATAAAGAGATGAATAAGATAGTCACTAAAGTAGGAGAGACATGAGATTACAAATTCATACATATGTTTTGGCATGCCTTTTGGCAGAGCCTATTATGTTATATGCTGGGCATAAAGTGATGACTAGAACAGGCATGTTTCCTGTCCTCATGGAGCAATTGTGCTGATGATAAATTTTAACTAGAACTGTGTTATGTGCTAGGATGGAGAAAAATGAGGTGTACCTGGATTGAGTTAAGCTTACAACATTGACCCGAATTCTTGAAATAAATTAAAATGATAGTAGAGAAACTTCACTGAAAGTTGACCTGATAGGCTAGCCAGGGGTCCTCAAACTATGGCCCGTGGGCCACATGCAAATACAAATATTGTATTTGTTCCCGTTTTGTTTTTTTACTTCAAAATAAGATATGTGCAGTGTGCATAGGAATTTGTTCATAGTTTCTTTTTTTAAACTATAGTCTGGCCCTCCAACGGTCTGAGGGACAGTGAACTGGCCCCCTGTTTAAAAAGTTTGAGGACCCCTGGGACAGTCCTACAAGCAACGAATGTGCCCTTTGATGGGCATTTAAAGTGACCAGCCTGGACACACAATTGTGATAGGAGTATGAGGATTCAAACTCATCCCCCAAACTCTGGAGTGAGTTGCTTGCATAGAGGCACTATCACATGGGAACCCCCTAATTTCAGAGCTAGAAACACTTCCAAAATCTGGCAAACAGAGTCCTAAGGGAATGCACAGCACACATAGCTAAGAACCGTCCGAGACTCTGTCAGTGCAGAAATAAGCTCGTGCTCTTACAGATGTGCACGAGTTTGTGCTTTTCACATTGCTGTAGACTAATTCCAATGCCTCTGTGAGTATCAGGTAATTGTTATGTTTTTAATTTAGAAACAAGTGTTTTATCACCCACTAGACTGAAGATGGGGATTTAGCCCAACACCCAAGCTGGGACTCAGAGCAGCCACGCCAGTGAGGGGCTGAGCCCTTATCTGGAAAGTTAAGTCTAAAGGAGAGACCCGTGCTTCTGGACAATCTAGACCAGGATAGAAAGTACCGACAAAATGCAGGATAGAAAATTAGATTGAAAGTAGAGAAATTCTGTCCTAGCTGGTTTGGTTCAGCGGATAGAGCATCGACCTGTGGACGGAAAGGTCCCGGGTTTGATTCTAGTCAAGGGCACATGCCCAGGTTGTGGGCTTGATCCCCAGTGGGGGGGTGTGCAGGAGGCAGCCAATCAATGATTCTCGTCATTGATGATTCTCTCTCTCTCTCTCTCTCCCTCTCCCTTCCTCTCTGAAATCAATAAAAATATATTTTTAAAAAGTAGAGAAATTCATGCTGGCGGAATTAGGTAAGACTTCTTAGGTGAGGAAGCATGTGTGTTAGATCTTAAAACAGAAGTAGAATTTGAAAAGATAAAGAAAGGGCAGGAGATGAAAGATAACATAGGCAAGACGTTGTGGTTAGATTTTTTTAAAAAGTAAGATCACTTTGGCTGGGACACAGGATGCCCTACTGAAGAGTGGGAGATGAAATTATAAAGAAATGGGAGTCAAATAATACACAGTGGGATGAAGAACCACTAGTAAACTTTTTCCATAAAGGGCCAACTAGAAAATATTTCTGTTTTAACTGTTCAGCTCTGTCTCTGTAGTTCAAAAGCAGGCACAGGCAATACCTAAACAAAGTTTAGTTTGCACACCCCTGTGTGCAGACCCCACAGTTTACAAACCCCTACTTTAGTGGATTTCAGGAATATATGATCTGCTTAAGCACTGTGGTCCGATAGCTACTTGGACAGTAGAATCAGAATCAAGGGTCTGGAAGAGAGGAGTCCAATGGATAACATTAACACTCTGAAGGAATGGATTCTCGTTATTTATACCAAAGGGTTCCAAAAACAATAAATACCCAAGGGAAAGAAGTAACAAGGGGCAAAGTAACTAAACTGAAATATTATTCCATTTTTAATTTATATACTTATTATTTTCTTAATACATAATGAGTAAATATAGGCCAAAAAATGGCTCAATTACACACACACAGTGGTCAACTATGGAGGGCAATGAAGCAAATCACTAACACAGCCTCTGCCTAAAGCAGCCAAGTACCATGGACGGCTGGGAATTTGAAACAAAGAGCTACCAAATAAAGAAAAATAAATGACCATAAAAATTTCCTTTTGACTCACTCATGAGAGATTGGTACAATAGTCACTGTTTTTCTTAAATGTGGACTTTTTTTCACTGAGCTGTTAACATTATTAAATATGTCAAAGATGATCACAATATACTTTTGCAACAGGCAAATGCATACTACTTCTGCATGCAACTGTTGTAACTCCTGTAATCTCTAGGAATTAACCAAAAATGGGTAATTTCAGGTCATTCTATACTATAATAATACACTTATTGCTAATATATTCTATAATGCAGCTGTATATTCGAGAAAATAATATTTCAAAGCTTTCATGGAAGAATACTTGTTGGATTATTCTTATCAGACCAGTAGCCCTGCACATGAATCCATGTACCAGTAGCTCTCTGCGGGGCCTGGCCGCTCCGCGCCCGCTGTCCAGAGGCTCTCCGTGGCCCAAAGGTCCCCTGTGGCTGGGGTGGAACTCTTGCCTCATCGCCATGACGACGAGCAAGCATTCCGCCAGGCCGCTAACGCTGCCCACTCTCAGCAGCCGCCCCCCCCTCCCTTGGGACTGGGGGACTTCAGCAGGGCTGAGAGGACTGGGCACTGCCATCTTGTGGCTATGGGCACCACCATCTTTGTGACAGAGTGATGGTTAATTTGCATATTACCCTTTTATTAGATAGGATCATAAAACAGTGAAAGACAACAGAGGCATAGTCAGAAGCAAAGGTCTGGAGAAACAAGAACAGGTACTTTTTTTGTTTACTTTGAGAAACATTTAAGCAAATTCCAATGACTAGTTTTGCACACTCTTTCTATAGCCACTGCCAAAGATGACTTGTAGTTTTACTGTGTGCAATTTAAAACTGACTTACACTTAAAGATGTTGCTCCTTTTTCAAAATTTAGAAAATACTACTTTTAGTTTCCCTCCTAGTTGGATGGACACACACAGTAATTATCTTCATAGTCCCTTGTTTGAGTTTTAAAAAGCAAGTAGTAGCATTTCTGAAACAAACTGACTGAATTAATCCATAGACGTTATCAAGTCACTAACAGGAAAATTTTCAAGAAATCACCTGGCCTTGACCCTTGACTTCAGCCAACTGAACATAAGTTATTTAAAACAGTTTTTTAAAGTTCATTATAGCCCCTATTAGAATACCATCCTAATATTTTCATGAAATTCTTTTTAAACCACAGACAAAAAAAGTCTTCTTTAATTTAAACTCATTTCCCCTTGTTTGGCTCCAGAAGAGTAGGGGAAAACTGGTCAGACTCCTCTTCATAAAACCCTTTGTGTTTCAAAGAATAAGAATTAGGTCTCCAACCAGTTTTCTGTTTTACAAGCTGAGTGAATCTCAATTCTCTAACTTTCCCATAGATCCTCTCTTCCATCTCTCAGCACTGCTTGTTAAGCTTGCCAGATTCTCCACTTCCCTTTCTATATACAGATACCAAATTTTACCAATATTTAAATCAGGAAAATTTAGAAACTTTAAAAGCCACTCTTGTGTGTGTTGAAATCTTACTGAATATCTAGCACTTTGCAAGGTGATATATGGGGACAAACGCCATCATGGCCCAAAAGGAAACACTGTTCTTGCTTTTTCCCAAGGATAACTCTATCTTTGTGTCTCCACCCACCTCCCTCTCTATCCTTACTCATTTTGGATGAGTCATTAGGACTTTACTGCCTGAGTTATTTTCCCCTGATACCATCAATGCCTCTTTCATTGCTGGTTGATTTACCTCAGGTTGATTAATCTTTCCTTGAGTTTCCTATTCAATCGAGTTATAAATACTAACTTCTATATCTACTCCCTTATACCCAACATTGCATGAGAGTCATCACACACCACTCCCTCACTTCACACTGTCTTCTCAACATCCAGCAATTTGACTTCAGGAGCTCTCTCTGCATTCTCAAATGAGTTTTTAAGACCTTAAGGCAATGAGTGGCTTCTTTTTGGTCTTCCTATTTCTTGCAAAAAGTGACCCTGCTGACTCTCCCTTGGCTAAAACATGAATTCTTTGTGTTTGCCAAGGAGTACCCCCAAACTGTTAATCATGTTTAATCTCTCTCTGTTTGTTGCATCTATAGGTTAGCCCATCAGTAATCATTTTCATGCAGCGAAACCTACAAATCCAGCTCTGACCTTTCTTCTAAAGACCACATTCATCATTCTAATTGCCTGGATATCAATCTCACCTGGATATGCTGGCAACATTGTGAACCTTATATACAAAAATAAAATCTCTCTCCCTTAAACTTCCCCTATTTATTTTTTTCCTATATTGGTTAATGCTATAACCATTCTGTCTTTACTTTATTTTTAAATATGTTGTTATTGATGAGAGAGAGAGAGAAAAAGAGAGAGAGAGAGAGAGAAACATTGATGAGACAGACATCAATCATCTGCCTCTTGCATGCCCCCGAATGGGGATCAAGCCCACAACCCTGACATGTGCCCTGATTGGGAATTGAACCAGTAACCTCTAAGTACAAGGGATTACACTCAACCAACTGAGTCATACTGGCCAGAGCACTGTTCTATCTTTAAAATCTTTAAATTATTTCTCTAATCCCTCCCTCAAATTCAATGAGCTGGACTCAAAGATATTAAGTAGGAATAAGAGAGTTTACTTTATTGTTGATAAAAATTAAGCTCTGAAAAACAGTTGTTCTATTGAATAAAATTAATTAGAAGAAAAAAATTAAATTTAGGAATAAAGCCTGGTGTGTTCGAAAGCATGGGCTCTGCTCTTCCTTAAAGAATATTAATGGATGTTAATTCTTCTGGAGTCTCAAGATAAAATTCTATTTGACCCTGACAGATGGAAACACCAGAAATATGGTTGACCCTTGAACAATGAAGGGGTTAGTGGTGTCAACCTCCCCCGAGCCTAGTTAAAAATATGTATATGACTTTTGAATCCTGCCAAAGTTAACTACTAATAGCCTACTGTTGACCAGAAGCAATATCGATAAAACAGTCGATTAACACACATTTTGTAAGTTACATGTGTTATACGCTGTATTCTTATAATAATGTAAGCTGAAGAAACTGTTATTAAGAAAATCATAAGGAAGAGAAAATAAATTTATCATATTCATTGAAAAATTCCACATATAATTGGACACACACAAAAAAATGTGGATTTTTTTCCTGCAAAATTATGTTAGTATAAAACATGCCATAGTAGACACTAATTTTAAAGTGAGTTTCTGGCCCTAACCGGTTTGGCTCAGCGGATAGAGCGTCGGCCTGCGGACTCAAAGGTCCCAGGTTCGATTTCGGTCAAGGGCATGTACCTTGGTTGCAGGCGCATCCCCAGTGGGGAGTGTGCAGGAGGCAGCTGATCAATGTTTCTCTCTCATCAATGTTTCTAACTCTCTGTCCCTCTCCTTTCCTCTCTGTAAAAAATCAATAAAATATATATTTTTTAAAAAGATAAGGAAGTGTCTCCAGGACATTTTTAAAAGTAATAATAAAATAATAATAAAATGAGTTTCTGATTTTTTAATTTACTTTTCCTTCATCTGCATAATGAAGAGCATGTTTTGAGGTATGCCAACACAACTTGCCAAAGCTTGATTTTGATGTTACACATTCAGGCTCACACATAGCTAGCTCTGTGGTTTCACGTAGTCTTAGACTTTCTGAGATGTTGGGGGACATCTCCAGGACAGGCATGCGATCTGGTAAGTCATTGTGAGGGCAACACACTCTTCTCAGATTGTCCTGACAGGCTCTCCCTGCACAGGGTTCACTGGCTCCGAGGTAGTTACTGAAAAGAGCATCTATCACCAGCAGCTGTGTCCTGATGTCAAGACAATCTGTGCTCATAAAATGTGATGTTTGGTAACTTCTTTCAAACACAGTTTGCTTTTGTCTTTTCAACACCAAAACTCCCACTTCTGTATCTTCTTTCATCTAAGAATTTCTCAATAGTTGGAGGGCATTAATTATGTCATACAAAATCCTTTCACAGTAATTATTGGTGTCACTGTTATCCTAATTATCTGTAATACTAATGAATCCACTTTCTATATTGAATTGCACCATGGAAATGCAGTTAATGGAATATGCTTTAATGCTACCTAGAATGTCTGCTGCCTGTTAATGAATATAGAACTTTGGAATGTATACTGCAGAATTTTCTCTGTTCCATATTGTGTTTTTCATACTCAATTTTGGTGAACTTCCTTTCCAAAAATGCCTCTTCTTTTTACAAACTTTCCCCTAAGAGTAGGAATTAAGTTTACCAGCTCCATTTTGTAAACCATTTTAGACAAACTGAGGCTAGGTAGGTCAAAGAAAGGAGCAGCTGTTGAAAATTCCATTTCTAAGTACCATGCGCTGCAGGAAATACAAAGAAGAGTCATGAATCTTTGCTTTCAAGAAGCTTATGAGCTGCAGAGGAAGACAAAACGCAAACAGAATACAGTTGGGTTCCCATGACAATGACAAAAGCAAACAGAACGTAGCTGGGAGAAGACGCAGAGCAGGAGGCGACTAAGGGAGCTGGATTTTCTAATGATAAACTTGAAGTTGAACATCCGAGTCTTTATTTTTACTAACAGACATAATGAGAAATTTTGGAAACCCTAAGGAAATGATACATAATCCAAGAGATGGATAGAGAAGAAAACTTTGAGGGGCCAGCTGTTCCTCCTCCCTACTGGGGACTGAATGGAGGAAAATGGGCATTTGGGGATTTAGATAAGAGAAAAAGAATACAGTTCTGACAGTGAGACTCATTAAACAAATAATAGAATAGGATATAGAAGGAAAATAAAAATGTCATCTGTGAAAGTCTTTAAAACTGGGATGTATTTTCAACAGCTTAAAAAATGGAGCAGGTGAGGTATGGCACATACTAGCCTAATGGAAACCTCAGAGCATGAACTTCCAAGGACTGAACAAAGTACATCTTGGTATATCTGCTTCTTGGTACATCTGCTTGGGATTCTTTTTTCTGGCCTTGATGGTCATAGTGAGCCATCCTGTTCCTTCACAAAGCCTCGCTGACACACAGTGGGTATCTGTGAGGTGGCCAGCGAAGAGGAGCCCAGACTAAACTCCGAGAAGCAAAGCTTCCTTGTGACAGGAAACTACAACATTAGATTCATTTACACAGTCCTTAACAGACTCAATCCACAAGCTCAGATTTTAAGTCTGGCATCATTAGAAAATGTTCAGCTTTTAGAGCTGGTTTAGACTATTATGTAAGTCACAGGTTTATTCACTCAACCACTCACTGAGGGCTTCCTCTTGTGTTTGGTGGTAGGCATACAGCTACACGAGACAGAGTCACTACCCTGGGGAAGACAGGCACATAACCAGTTATTCATGCACCAGAGTGACAAATGTTAGGACAGAGGTAAGCCCAGAATGTGTGGGAAGCACAGATGGTGGACACTGACCCTAGACACTGGGTACAGAGAAGGCTCACAGATTGATTTTGGGTGAGGCTGGAGGGTAAGAGTCAGGCAGCTGATGACAGAGGAGAAAGGCTTTCTCTCTAAAGAGTGGGAAGGGCATGTTTGAAGGCATTACATGCCACAAAAAAGATAATCATGCAAAGCCCATAGCAGGGGAAAACTGGCAAAATCATAATCTCCACTAGCATTCTATTTGCCTTCTAGCATGAAGGCTGCTTTTTTAAATACTTAAGACCTTCAGCCTTGATTAGAACATCTGTCATATGAATATGTATTTGTTGGCTGCCTGGGATAATGTGTTAGACATGGAATTCAAATGCCCTTTGATTTACCAACGGCTACTAAGAACTGTAATCAAGCCAAGTTCTCTTACTTAAACAAACGCATGAAATGTAGGGATAGATGTCTAAATAGAAAACATGATTAATTTGATCACTGTTTTCTTCCACCATAAACACTCACTATATATTCATAACATATATTCTCATATGTATACACATGCATTTATACATTCTATCCATCAATCAATAAAAAATCTCACATTGAGTGTACAATTTGACAAGCTAGAATTCAAGCTTTATCGAGAGGCAAAAAGAAGCTTAATGAATTTTTCCAATCTCTGGTTATACATCAGATCAAATTATAACACTCAAAGTAAAGACAGTGAAGGTTGCTTTTTTAAGTTCGTCCCCCACTGAGGTTCCCAGCAGCTATATGCAGCACTTGGTCCTCTCGCCTGTCAGCATCGCTAAGAGGATGGCTGTTACTAAATATGGACAAGGTCTTTGAAGGGGTCAAAATACAGAACTCTCACAAAGTGATATAAATACAAGTTGTAGAAGAAAGGAAGAGAAACATTAATGTATGGTTAATAAAAGTATGGCTTTTGTCTCTGCTGCATGAGCCACACATCTTCCTGTTTCTTTTCAGCACATGAGACTCTATATTGCCCTCTCCTACCCCTGCCAAAGATGTGTACAACAGAAGCCGTCCACAGGTGGAATCTTCACAGACTTGTTTCCAGGTTCAGAGTCCTGAACTCAAATCCCAACTTCTCTGGGTCTTTCCAATGTCTTCTCCTCATTTCTCTTTTCCCCATCTCTCTGCCCCTATGAAGGATTTACTAAAAGACTAAGATTTTTTTGGACAGGCAATTGCTGTTGTAACAAACACAAGCTTCTCAAGGGTTAAGTACAAATGAATCAGAAACACGTGGCTTAAATTTCCCACAAAATTGAATTCATATGGACTTAGATATAAAAGGGAAAATAGTGTTTTCCAAAACATGGTTTGAATTTTTAAAAACTCCAAGTGCTGGGAAAATAGTTTAGGTATTCACTTAACCTTTAACTATGGCCAGAATCATTCATCCCTAATGCTACCAAACTTTATTCTGTTAAAGAATGTATCCTTCTCAGGGGGGACTACATATGTAGTGATTAAACACCCACTTTCACAATTGGTAAAGAGTGCCAACAGAATCAGATGAGAACGGAACACTAAATGCCCAGTGTGAAGAGCTGAGGAAAATGCTTCCCACCACTGAATGTGTACATGTGTTATTTGGGGATCTTGTGAAAATGAGATCGGATTCAGCAGGTCTCAGGTGGGGCCTGCGATTCTACTGTGCTTATAACAAGCTCCCAGGTGATGCCACTGCTGCTGGTCCACAGGCCACATCTGAGCAGCCAGAATCGATCTAGATCACCCGTCACCACTCAACACATGTAATTTATACTGTTATATATCTCTGAGCTTTCTGAGATTCCAATTGACTTGACCAGAAAAAAAAAATCTAAGTAAAATGACATCAATGGGTGTTAAAATATTCTGCTAAACAGGTAACAGGTATAGATAATTGCTATGGAATTTACATAACAATATCTACTGATTAGAAGTAATGAGTAATGTATTCATTATTACACATGAATAATGAAAAAAAACAAATAAAAAACAACAAATATTCATCATCACCAGCTCTGCTACTGTTTTATATCCTACTGCACTGGGAATTCTTTCAGAAAATCTTCCAAATCAATCCAGACCTCAGAGATATGGCCTGTTTTGAATTCAAGCACTTTTTTGTTTACCACATGACTAATTAGTCAGGAATGTTTAGTCCTATTGCACACATTAATTTTTCACCACAAGATTTTAATCTCTGTGATGGTGTGGACTATGTCTTCTTCCTTCTGAATTCCCAAGAGTCCCTCAACATGCTTTCTTAGTTGACTATGAAATAAACTGCATGTCCTATAAAATCAGTACTGGCAAACCAAGGCCATACAACCAGCCATACTCATTTACACAATGTAAGAATTCATGCTGTTCTAATTGTAACAAATCCAGTTCTATTTGTCACCTGGAATTAGGGGTTGATGGCAGGGGATGGATGTCGGAGCTAGGTAAGGAAACCTCCAATGTTCTGAGCAAACATTCAATACATAACTACAAGGCTTGATAAAAAATTTGGAATTTCTTTCTTTCCCCAGGGGCTGAATGGACCCACTTTTTATTCACGCAACTTCACAGGAAACTTGTTAAGATGAAGAATGCTGTCATTTTCTTCTGGGTAAACTAAAGCAGAGAAGCAGCTTACCAGCATAATAGCAAAGCTATGAGAAGTGTTTATCAAACCCTCCAACTTCCACACCATTATTCTCACTCTTCTGGCAGGAAAACATATATTTGATTGCCTCTCTAAGGGCAACGTCATTCCCAGGTTCTGAAAAGCCCCTTCACACAGTTGCCCAGTCACTGCTCCCCGCGCGCCCACCCCCGCCCCCAGCTATTTCCACATTTGAACCCCTGGGAAAACAGACACAGAAGGTTTTCTTATCACAGCCAATGGAGTCCTACTAAGAAGATTCTGCTCACTCCCTCTCAGGCAAGGAAAGGAAGCCTTTCCTTCTATAACCATGCTACATAACTGGTCCTGGAGCAATGTCATATGTCCTGGTTGGGTGGGCTGACCAGAAATGTCACCAAGCATAATAATGCTCTCCACGAAAATGTATCCAGGCTTACCTATGGACAAATAGAAATAAACTTAGGTGCTATGTATTTGAGTAGGACTGCTCAAAATAGATTTTGAAAGATATGACTGTCATAAATTCACTCTTCAATATTAAACAGTGACTAGCACAGCATCATGCTAGGCTAAGTCTGGGAACAGTGCAGGGCCCCTCCCCCCCTTTATTTTTAAAGCAAAGAAATTTGCAATCTACTTGGGAATACAAGACATGCACATATAAGCAGATAAGTGACTTTACAGAGCTAAGGGTGTCAATACAAGTGGTGTTTTGCAATGGCACCAACTGTAAGAAAGAAATGCTTAAACTGTATCCTGAAGATCAGGAAACGGTGTAAAGAGAGGAGAAGAATAGCATTCCAGCTAGGGACATGCTGTCAGGAAACCCTGATGCTCAGGGCAAGTGAGGCAACCTGTCTGGCTGGTGCAAAAAGGACAGGCAGAAATTTAGGTTGTGGATAAAGTAAGAAAATCACCAAATCAAAGAGCTTGGACACCATCCAGCAGATGGATGTTTTTCAAACAATGTTTCTCAGAAAGCTAAGATGCTACAGAGATGACTCAATATTCTTAAAAATGTATATTAAGAATAAAGAAATGTAATACCTTTGACCTTAAAACTAAGTTTATTCTAATAAAACTGTTTTGATCAGTTTTATATGCTGAGGTTCTATACACAATTTTATTAAGAAAAAAGAATGACACAGATGATGGAAAGCTACCTTCTTAGTTATCACAGGAAAGAGCAGTATTGATTAATTTAAAGCATCTTATTTTCTTTTTAATATAAGTTCACTTCAAAATTAATTTAAATATCACAGTCTTGTTAAAACAATGTAAATACTTAACTTGAAACCCGGAGTTTCTAGTATCTATAATGGCAAAGTTCTTGTCAGCACCATCATTGTTAATTACATCAGTCTGGCTGCATCACATTATATGAGAACTAATTAAATCAGAGCATGCACCATTATGGATTTAACTGCGCATGGTCAAAGGAATTGCTTGCGTCCCCTGATCATGTGCCCTTATGTACAAAATCCACATTAACTTCATGGAGAGTTAAGCACCAGGCAGGGATAATAGATGATGGGCTTTGTCCTTGATGACTCTAAAGAAAGATATTAATTTCAGTTTCGCAGCTCATTCAGAAAATTGCCTTGATAGCCTGGAAAAGCTCTGTTTATGCTTTCTGCATGTGTGTTTATGTGTGTGTGTGTGCACGCACACACTTATACAAGTGAATATGCATAAAGTGTCTGAATCAAAAGAAACCATGACCAATCATAAAAGAAATAAAAAATAAACTTAAGTATACTTCCATATGCCAGTGCATGGCCAAGACTTGATCATAAACTTGTACATTTAAATTGTCTACAAGAATTTTTGATTCAAAAGTATACTAAGCAATTTCATCATCACAATCACATAGAACATTTGCACTTGAGAAAAAATATTCCTCAGGCAAACAATGGGATATTTTATTTAGACATTCAAGTATCAGACAATTTATAATAAATGAACACTCTGAATTTTAAGAATGTTAATAAAGCTACTACTTTCTCTTGAATTAGAAAGTAATAGAGTGAATAATATTGGAGATAATAAGAAAGGGTATTTAAAACAGTGAAGGCCTGGGGTGAGGACGGGCTAGAAGGGGTTAATGGGGAAAAGGGGGATATATGTAATACTTTCAACAATAAAGATTTAAAAAATCAGTTTTATGGGATGATTAAAATTTTTAAAAATAAAATTATATTAACATTTTAAGTGTTAAATCTCTCCATATCAATTCATTTAAAATACCTTATATTGCTAAACAGAAAACAGGGGTTTAAGTTCTGAGACTATATTCTTAATACTTATAGCATTCTCTTCCTCTCAATGTATTAAGATGATTTCCAAATAGTGATTTCAGTTACTAAGTATCATTCATACACTGGTTGAAAAATTCCAGAAATAATTAGTAGGTAATTCAAATACTTAACAAATACGTTTCTCTGAAACTTTGTTTCCTATCTTTGAACTAGAAGTAATCATTGTAATCTGATAATTTTAAAATAAGCTGTGATTATTAAAAAGGAAGCTATTGACTTGCTCTTAAAATGACTAGGTTTACATGCCCATGGGCTGCAGTGGCTGCCACTTCCCTTCCTTGATTTATTACAGCCAAGAAAATAACATGAGTTGAATCAATTTAATTTTAATTCCAATTTAAAAAACAACTGTGCCATGCAATCAAATGACAGTCATGGACTTTAAGTCAAGAGGATGCAAAAATAGGGATACAGTATTAAGTATTACTAAGATGTAATGTAATTTAAAATAATTTCAGTGAGCCATGGCCTGTGCCTCTCAGTGGTTAGAGCCTCAGCTGTGCACCCAGAGGTCACAGGCTCAATTCCAAGTCAAGGAAGGGCACATATCTGGGTTGCAGGGTTGATACCCAGTCCTGGCCGGGGTGTATGTGGGAGGCATCCAATCAATGTGTCTTTCTCACATCCATGTTTCTCTCCTCCCCCAACCCCCTCCTACCTTTCTTCCTGCCACTCTCTCTAAAAATTAATGAAAAAAATATCCTTGGGTGAGGATTAACAACAACAAAAAAATACAAACAAAAAAATTTTCAGTGAGAATAAGTAAGTAAAGAAGAGCACTGGAGGTTAAATTCACAAAAGTATTTGTTAGCAGAAAATCCACTTGTTTATTGAGAGACAGTTTCAATTAGCTGATTGTGGAAGTGGATAATTTGTTTATTGTTTCTACTTTGAGGAAAGGTTTTCTTACGTATTTCCAACCAAAATAATGGGCCCAGTGGTGTTGTATTTTGTCTCTGGTGCACCTTCTGCCACCTGTACCAGTCCCTGCAATTCCCTCCTGCCCCCATTCAAGCTTGCCAATCACTCTACAGCACCATCAGAAGCCATGAAGGAAGCCTGGACTTCTGGGGTAAGGGACTTGGGTGTTCCAAAGGCTGGCGCAATCAGATTCGAAAATGACTACAATAAACACACACACACACACTTGCAAATGGTAAGCCCTGCTACAGGGATTAATAAAGTCAACCAATCATAAAACTCTAAATGACAAAGCAACACAATTCAAAGGGCTTTCCTGGGTTAAAAGACTGTCAACGGGAAGTGACTTGCAATTGTGTACAAGTTGTTTTTCTGTAAAAATCCTTCCTTAGGAGGAGTGGGGTTGAAGGAACCAGTTTACTATTTGTTTTTATTATAAATATCTTGATCTTAAAATCGAAGGCTGGCATATATAGACATGCTGAAGGCAAGAAAGTAGCAAAAGGTCTTGTAGTTTTTAAAGAATATACCAGATATTTAAAATTGCACGCTAGCACAGCAGATGATGTTGGAGGCAGCAGCAGGAAATACCACAAGCCCCACCCGCACAGCTTGGCCCTGTGCCCTTCCTCTCACCCACTCCCCGCCCTTCATAGCTCCTGTGCTCTTTATTATCCCTTTTGTGGAACAATCCTTGGTCTAAACCTCTTTTGGAGCTGTGATTTTCATTAATGATCTGAGGGAATAAGATAAAAGGTAAGACAAACACCTCCCCTCCCCCACATCAATTTGACAAGTATTCATCAAGCAGATTTCAAAATGTTTAAGAAAGAAAAACTCTATCTTAGACAAAATAATTTTTTTAAAGAGTCATCTTCCATTCTCTCTGATTTGGTCTGCTCACTGGGTTGCCAGCTTTCAAAGCTGACCCTTCTTTGGTATCCACTTATTGTCCCCAAACTTCAACCCACTGGGCAATTAGAACACAAGAACTGCTTTCCAACCGCCTCCTTTTAGTCTAATGCATGATCAAGGAGTCCCCTTGAAAGGGCAGGAAGCCGGCACCAGTCTCTGGAACATCACAGATGCTTTAAAGATCCTGCGACATCCGCCTTCACAGTTAACACAGCAACACCAGAAAGGAGTGCTAGCTTCCTTGGCGCTCACCCCTTAATCTGTGCCTGCCGTGTGTTTCTTTTCTGAAGGGGATTTCTAGCCCTCAGCCATTCAGACCTTATGAAGTTAATTTACACAAATTATTATCATTGTCCTGAGATATATTATAATAATGAAACATAACCTTAAGTATACAATCCATGTCTACAGAGTATTTTCTACTGTCTTTGCTATAAAGAATAATATATAAGTGAAATTTTTATGTTTGATAAAAGGGATCTAATTAGAACACATTTTTGCCTGCAAATCTGTAAACTGTGCATTGATAGAGATGGGGGATAAAAGATGCATTGTGGATAAGTTGAGCCTTCTCTAATGAAATGAACAGTGACACTAGTAAACTCTCTTCTAACATAATTACCTACAGCAAAGTTGGTTTCTTTTATTTATATTCCAAGTTCAGCAAATGGAAATCCTAAGATTTCAGCACTGAAAGGGGAGATTAATTTAAGTCAAGACATTCTGAGAACAAGTCGCCTAGGTCAACAGCTCACACAGCCCTCAAAGATGCTGTTACCAACATTTTTTTTCCTTAAGATAAGACAATGAATTTTAATATCCATGTAAAAGAAAGAAAGCACGCTTCACAAACACTGACCTTTATTGTGAGAATTTCTCCTAAGGAAAAAAAGGGATAAGTAGACCCTATGGATCCTCCTGACTAAATGGCCTCTCTTGTATTACCTGCAATCACAACAGACCAGCTCTGCACTCATCCTGAAACACTGGGCCTTGAGGCATGGGGTTTGGGGTCTACAAAGAAATGAACATTTGCCAACTCCAAAAAAAGAATGGTTTGTGGTAAAATGAGGGGGAAAATTTTTTGGTGATAATGGATATATAATAATTTTAACTTCCCATAATTTGCATAGTGATCAGCTAATACAATGCTTTTATAGTTTTATAAAGAAGAGCCCAGTGTATTATCCTATATAATACAACCCTAATATGCAAATTGACCGAATGGCAGAATTACTGGCAGAACAACCGCTTGCTATGATGCACACTGACCACCAGGGGACAGATGCTCAACGCAGGAGCTGCCCCCAGCCCACAGGCCCTGACCAGCAGCGGCGGCAGGGTGCGATGCCAGGCCGCCAGCCAAGGGGGGTTCCTGTGGGGTGCCCCCCCCATTGCCCCGCAGTGGGAGGCCACCGGTGGCGAAGGTGGGAGGTAGGGCTGGCAAGAGGGCATGCCAGGCTAGCCAAGGTTGGTGCCAGTGGGGGTCCCGGTCACCCCACAGATCAGCCCTGATTATCGGCTAAGCCTAGGGATCCTACCCATGTAGGAATTTCGTGCACCGGGGCTCTAGTTATAAATGTTTTACTAATAATGGAATTGAAGTTCAAAAAAGATAATGATTTGGTGAGGATGTGATAGGAAACAAGCAGCAGAGTCCAGACTCCATGCCTGTGCCTGAGGCTGGGCAGTGGCTGATGGCTTCTGCACACCACTCAGACAGTCAGGCAAACACACACCGCTGCCCCCGAGCCTCATCTCTCAGGGGAACTGGTAGAGAGGGAAATGGAGGGAAAACACCAAGATGGGGCAGGAGTGTGGTGGGAGATGTCAATATTTCTCCCTGCCCTTCTA
Source organism: Myotis yumanensis (assembly GCF_028538775.1). Taxonomy (NCBI): domain Eukaryota; kingdom Metazoa; phylum Chordata; class Mammalia; order Chiroptera; family Vespertilionidae; genus Myotis; species Myotis yumanensis. Next base: position 108,647,282 of record NW_027223752.1, read on the forward strand.
ACACAGAAATAACACAAAGGAAATTCTTGTGCAGTAAGCACACTGCGCGCGCGCACGCGCGCACACACACACACACACACACACACACACACAGATAAAGACTGTGTTTTACAATTTACTGCAGGTCACAGAGGTCTTAAGTAGAGGTATCTATAAATAGTATGAAGATCTGGAGGATAGCCCTCTGGTGGAACATTTCGGCTGTGTGACTGCTGCCGCTTCGCAAAAATATGGGTGAACACATTACCATTCTTCAACTGGGAAAGCCTTTGAATGCAGAAGGCATGGAGCAGAGAGAATGATTTCTATGACTGGAGTAATGAAAAACCTGAGTGTCTTAGTGGTGAAAAAGCAAAACTTCATATAAATCAATTCAAAATGTAAACACACCACTTAAATATTAATCAAAGTAATTATAAAAAAAAGTCCAGAAAAACTCTAACAATCCAAGATAAATAAATGTCCCACATTAGAAAGAAACTGTTCATAATGAAACTTGACTTTCTTCACATAACGCATACCAAATGCCATATGCTTGGCTAAACCTGTTCTAAATAAAATTATCTTCTAGTTGATATCTAGTTCTAATCCAACAAACCTGCACAAAACACGTATTTAGGCTTCTGAAAAGGGAAGGATAAATCTAAGGTAAAAGCAATGAGAAAGCAATATTCATCAAACAGAACCACATTACATTTTTAATACAGCCTGTTTCTCAATTGTTTCCTTGAGGAATATGTAAAACGGGGGTGGGGAACCATTCTTCTGCCAAGGGCCATTTGGATATTTATACCATCATGTGCAGGTCATACAAAATTATTAACTTAAAAGTTAGCCTGCTAGCCCTAGCTGGTTTGGCTCAGTGGATAGAGTGTCGGCCTGCGGACTGAAGGGTCCCAGGTTCGATTCCAGTCAAGGGCATGTACCTTGGTTGCGGGCACATCCCCAGTAGGGGTTGTGCAGGAGGCAGCTGATTGATGTTTCTCTTATCGGTGTTTCTAACTCTCTATCCCTCTCCCTTCCTCTCTGTAAAAAATCAATAAAAATATATTTTAAAAAAAGTTAGCCTGCTATATTTGGTCAAACATTTAATTAACTCACCCCTAATGCCTTGGCAGGGCCAGATCAAATGATTTTTCTGGTCTTATACAGCCTGTGGGTCAGACGTTCCCTACCCCTGATGTAAAGGAGAAGAAGAGGCACATGTGCAGGGGTAGGTATATACAGGCCAGATTGATTAATAATCAGGATGCCAATAATTCAGGGAGATAGAGAAGTAAGAGAGGCTAGTTCTCAGTATCTGCAGGGAGTCGAGTCTCTCTTGAGTGGTTTGAGATATAATTTTGTTGAGGCAATGTGATTAGATGGGCTCTCTAAGGAAGAGGGGGCTGAGTTCAAAATGACAAGTAGTACTTCAATATTATATGGTGATCTGGAGAAACAGGATTGTAGACAGAAGAAATAGTAAGTGCAAAGGCCCTGAGGCAACAACAATGTATTTGTGGACCAGAAGAAAAGCCTCCGTGGTGCAAAGGGGATTATGATTAGCCCAGTGCATGGTAAATCACTCTGCATGTTCAAGGATATTAGCTTCCTTTCTATCCTCTGAGCAATTTAGAATATGGAGGAGGGGCTAGGCTAAGAAATCCAAGGTTACTACATAGGCTCCAATACATTTTTGGTTACCAGGGAAGCAACTAACATAGGAACTTACTAGCTGTGTAACTTGGAGCCAGGGGCTTTACCTCTGAGCCTCAGTGTAAAATGGGGATAATTACTACCATCTTGATAGGATTATTGTGCTGGAACATAATAGGTGTGCAACATTACTGCTGGCACAATATAAAAGTCCTGGCTTTTATCAGTCTCTTTAAGAAAAACTTTCTCATTAACTTCAAGTTAAAGTGCTAAGACCAATGACAACAGCCAACTAATTATAAACATTGATTGGTCAGCTCTGAAGTCTTAACTCAGTGGGGTCTGTATACTGCTGCTCAAAGGTATGAATCTGTGTGGTGGCAATTTTGGAAGTTAAAAACCATTCAGATGCTTAATTCAGAGGTACAATTAAATTAAGCTTCAGTCTTGAAATTTCTCTACCAAGTCATGTAAAATGGGGCAGAAGAAACGGGCTACAAAATCATAAAGGATGCTTTCAAAGGGTAAATGCAACCAAGAGTCCCAGCACCATAATTTGCACCTGTTTCTCAGTCTGTATCTAGTAGATAAGTATGGCTTTTCTATTATTTACACATTTTCTTTTCTTTATTTCCTCAGAAATCAGTTAACACTAGACATCTAATGCTCTTAACAGGTCACAAGTCCTTTTTGGAACCTGCTGACATCTGGTTACATGGGATTGCTCTGAATCTTCCTCATTCAGGAAGTTCCTACAGGAAACATTGTGTGTGACCTCTATGCAAATAACTTGGTACCTTCAGACATCACTACTGACATTGCATTTGAAAGCCCCAAATAAAGGTTTATGTCCATATTTTAAAATGAAGATTCTTCCATAGGCAGAGTAAGGATAGATGATGACAATATTCATCCTCAGAAATTGCCCCAACTTATAACATTTAAGTCAAGTAAATATGTCAGATAAGAATTTGGTGAATTTATTTTGACTAATACTGCTCTCCTGCTGGGTACACAAGGCCGATGAAAAGCCAGGTGTTTTCAATCTATAAAGGTTAACACTACTCACAGCAAAACCAGCTGGCAACAGTCTGAAAGAAAGTGTGTGTCTTGCTGGGAGCAGTCCAGCCTGGTGTGTTTGACCTCTCACACACACACCACACAGAGCACTCCCTTCCTGAGGCCATGCCTGGGTGGCTGTCCTGACAGCCAGCTCCAGCTAAGACTTTGGGAGCAATTGCATAATCTCATTCTTTTTCCTAGTGTTCCAAATTATTTGAAAGAAATAATACACATTGTTTTCCCAAGTAGATCTCTCCCTAGTGAACCTGAAAGTAACATCTTATCTGACTTGCACCACAGTATGTGAACATAGAGTACATCCCAAGAATTCACATACCACTAATTCTTATAACTTGGGAAGAGCTAGGTTGAAGATGGCTTTTGAACTGATCTGTAAAAGGTTGTTGTGCAAATTACTTGAATTTTTTAAAAAATCTAACACAATGGGAATCTATTATAGGAAACGATTGCTATCAATTCTCAACACCTCAGAAGGACCACCCATTCCACATGACACTGGCCAAATCATGCACAAATCTTACCTATTCAGCACAAGCAAATTCCCTAAGTACCACCAGTAAGTAGCACTTTGTTGGGCTAGCATCAAACTATCTATAATAATAAAAGGGTAATATGCTAATTAGACCAAATGTCCTTCCGGACAACCTTCCGGACAAAGCCGGGGCTACAAGGAAAGCCCAGGTCCCAGGTGCCAGAGGGAAGCCAGTGCCAGCAGTGGGGGGAAGGAAGGCCTACTCTTGCATGAATTTTATGCATTGGGCCTCTAGTACTTCATAAAAAACACACACACTTTCTTTAAAAAAAAAAGTTAATATTTGAACTTTTCACAAATTCCAAAAGGCCTTCTAACAGGTGGTGAGATTTAAGTACAGAGAGAAGTGGGTTATTTTATGCCACATCATTACAATTTTCTATGCAGTATGTCTTTCTCAGAAGAAATTAAAGTACATAATGTTCACTGGTAAATTACATCCAAAGTGCAAAAACATTCCAATGATCCTAACACCTATATCAGATACAAACTGGGGAAACGGAAATGCTTCCATAACATGAAGAAAATAAAGAAAATAGCTCTGAGCCCTACACCAGGAGCAGAGAAATGCTTTTCTCACATATAAGTTCTTGGGGTACCTCAATGTCTAAAGGGGAGCAAACTCAAAAACCTGTGCTTGTCAAATAAAGTAGTGATAGAGTAAATAAGTCAATCAATCAATGAATCTTTGAATTCACCGTTAAAACAGCTATAAAAATACTGATTTCCAGTATGGTCCGGCTGCTGCTCATCCTCATATACTGGGCCCAGATCTTTACACTGGGGTTTGAAACCCCGTACAAGCAGAGCTTTGGAAATGAAGAGAGAAAGACCAGGGACAAAAGAGTCACAAAGCACACTTCATGACAAATGCCTGGGATCATAGGAGAGAAACTAAATAATTAGATGTTAGAACTCCATCCATGGTCATAGTACCCAGGTTTATTACCCACATAGGCTGATCAACATTCAACCTTTGTTGTTTTTTTCCTCATAAAAATTCCACTCAACCTCCTGGCTTCTGGAGCCTGCGGTGCTTTCTAAGTGCATATCCACTCAGGCTAGGATCACTGGCCTGCCTTCCTGAGAGTTACCTATGACACTCCTGCCTCACAGGGGGTTTAGAGAATTAATTAACGTTTGCAAAGTTCTTGTAGAGTCACAAGCCAAGGGGTATTATATAAATGCAAATTATCAGCCTTATTCTGTTTTCCAATGGGGCAAACTGCCCAGAGCATTTACTCCTGCCTTATAAAAACACCAGTCTCTTTAAACCAGATCTTCCTCTGTTAACAGAATTGTCGATTTACAACCCCAGATCACCATTGTCTGCACATCAGCCCGTGTTCCAGGCCTCTGGGGTTTTGTTTTGTTTTGTTTCCCTCAAGGAGCTATTTTTGAACTCTTGGTTCGTATGCTCAAAGCCTGCAAAAGAAATCAGAACCCATCATTAAAAACAAATACCACCTCCAGAAAAGGGCTTCACATCTCACTTTCTCATCTTTGGGAGGAGATAAGACAGAGGTCTTTGACTTTTTAGAAAGTGCACTGTGTCCTGATGGGACTCTGGAGGCCCTGGCCAAATTCCACTTTGAGTGATTGCATTCTGCTCACCTCCAGGTCCTGCTGCTCCAACTGCATATCCTACCCATTGCCACTTCCTGCCCTTGAATATTTTATAGTCTTCCTCTGTTTAAACAAGTGCTGTGTTTCACCACCACAGCCCTATTCTCTGGAATAAAGGTGAACAGGATATTCGATGCCATGGCTATCACTTTTAGGGCCTAGGACCCTGGTTTGTTTTGTTATGTAGATTGGATCAGCTATTAATATGTCATGTTTAGACATGTTGTTTCGGCCTTTATTTTCACTATAAACCTGGGAAAATAGTTGAGAGGTTATGTAAGCATTGCCCTGAGTCCTGATCCACATGTCTTTGGCAATTTTTACTGGTCTTTGAAATTCCATTCCTTTGTCCTAAAGAACATTGTCTTTCATATGCTGTCATTAGTATGATACTAGGTTAGTAGCAAAATTGTCATATAGGTTTCTAAACATATTTAGAAGAAGGAGAAATATTTTAAATTAGTTTTCTTGTATATAAAAAACTGAAACAAAAACAAAAAACAAAAGGAAAAGAAGGAACCATTTTAAATAATCCCTTCATTTACTAGGTATTTGTTGAAATACTATATGCAACAAAGACATGGAATTTATTTTTAGGATGTTTTTACCTCTCATACTTCAGCTCTAGAACATTTAAGTCACTTTGGATAGAAAAGGATAGGGCAAACAGTGACCAGAACAACAACTCAGGGCTCCATCTCTGAACTAAAACAATTACAGGAATGTTGATGGGCCCCAGAGTAGGCAGTGGGTAAGGAGGAATAATAACATTGAAAAAGTAAAAATAAACTTACTAATCATGTTACATATGTGTATACATATTATATATTATACTGCAGGGTTTTATAGTTTATTTAGAAAGTTCTTTAAAATTTGCCTCAAAGAATTTTCACAACCATCCGATGAGTAAAGTATTATATCCATTTTACAGACAGGAAAACTTTGCCTCAAAGTAGTTGCGTGACATGTCCAAGATTCACACTTCCAATCAAGGTGCACAACCTGCACTTGAGCCTACGGAACAGCCAATCCATGGAGAAGGTTAGCCTTCTCAACACTTGCTCAACTTATGAGCAAGGTGGGAGGCGACTGGTGAGGGAAGAAATACAGGAGGAGTGGGGTGGGAGGAATATTCTAGGAAAGGTGACACACCAGCTTCCAAAGTGCCCCCTGGTCAGAAAAATTTCCAAACACTGTGATTTGCATCTACGAGCTGGAATATGAGTTATTCCCCAATGGTTCTGACACTCCGTCTCTACTCTCTGTTACAAGGTCCCCTGGACTCCGTCTGCAACTCAAAGACAGTCACTCGAGAAGTCATCACAAAGACCATGGCTGGCCCCAGATTTTATGCCGCAATTTCCTTCTGATCAGCCTGGATTAGCTGCTGTTCCCAGAGAACAGAGAGGGGTGACAGGGAGAAGGGAGGAGGAGACACAGCAGGGATGCCCTCGGGGCTCCTGGATGGTATCAGCCAGTCTTGTCCATCAGCCTCTCCTTCTCTGGACATCAGAGCCTGTCCATCTGGTATCAGCCCCTTCTCTACTATATTCTTAGTGTCTGATGTCTCACTTCTCCACTCCAACCCTCCCTAACAGGACTGTGACTTCCTACAGACAGAAGCAGGACCTCATATTTCCTGGTCTTCCCTGCAGTGCTAATTCCAAGCCAGACATCCTCTGAATCAGCTCTGTTAAACCCCAAGTCTGTTCAGAACCCACCTTCCCTCTCTCTCATTGTTTAACTGATACTATAAGCTCTATTCCAGTGATGGCGAACCTATGACAAGCGTGTCAGAGGTGACACGCGAACTCATTTTTTTGGTTGATTTTTCTTTGTTAAATGGCATCTAAATATATAAAATAAATATCAAAAATATAAGCCTTTGTTTTACCATGGTTGCAAATATCAAAAAATTTCTATATGTGACACGGCACCAGAGGTAAGTTAGGGTTTTTCAAAATGGTGACACGCTGAGCTCAAAAGGTTCGCCATCACTGCTCTATTCAATGCTTAAGAACATTACTTTCTGGAGACATGACACCAGGCCAGCTGTTAACAAAGAGTTGGAATTTTAGTTTATTGGTATGTTAGGTCTTGGGCCCAAGCTTTGGGTGTCCCAGAAGTGCATGGGTGTAGGGAGTGGAGGCAGTGAAGAACTGACCTTGAAGGCTGCTGGACACCTTAATGTTTTGCCATTTTATCTGCTGCAATAGCGAGAAGCACAGTATTGGTCAAGAGGTGCGACAGAGCATCTCAATGCTGGTTGAAGTGCTTCTACAATGACAATTCAGGGAACTGATGTTTAGAATTCCCATCTGTTAAAATCATGCCTGGACGTCTCCGGTCAAGGCCCACACATTCCTGTACCCTCCACAAGTACAACAAAAACAGATGCTTGGACACTCCACTCAGGGACAAATGCAGGCTCATTCCTTGTGCTGATTATTTTCTTCTGCATCTTTTCTCACAGAAAAAAAAATTCAAACTACAACTTTCAAGACATTACCTGGCAAAACACCAACTCCCAGGTGGGAACGCCTTACCATAAGGAAGGCACAAGCATCTTCAACAAAAGCAACAATGTGGTGAATACTTTACGCTTAGCCTATAAATGCTTCATACCTTAATGTCCTGTGATTCTGGTCTCCCTGTGTTTTCAGGTTAAACTGACTTCCACAACACTCACTATTCACACTAGTAAACTGCTTTCCAACGGGCAATTTGTTCCTTCTTTTTCCAGGGCAAAGCTAACTATACTCTCCAAAGCAATGCCACACAACACTTTGTTTTTAAGACATTTAACTAAATCACTATAAATCAACTTAGTCAATCAAAGATGAACTATATATTATCTTTCCAACATGGCAATAAAAACCTTCCTGTCACCCTTGCCAGAAAGTGACAGCAAGCTACCTGGGTAAATATGGCTGAGAAAGGAATATGGAGCTACAGATAATTGAAGTGTTTTAGACCACTTGCCAATTGATTTTCCTCTTGTAAAGTTAGCTCAAGTGAAATGTTCAGAATAAATCATGTGTTAGAATTATCTTCTGAAGTAAGAGCTGAGAGCATATTGATTAATAATTATTTGCACTAACAGACTCAACTAAGGAAAAACCATCAATTACCTTAAAAATTGGCTCAGATCAATCACAATGAAATCAGCTGAGCTTAAAGATTCATTGTCTTTGCTTAGTATCAACAGAGAGGCAAGGGTCCTGAATGGAGTTGTAAGCAAGTACTGCTAGCCGGTCAGAATGATTTGTGATTACTTCTGAATATCATATTGACCTAGACCTTGTAACTAATGAGTCTCCCACACTTCTACTGAGTGGGAGGTCTCCATGGTAAATAAATGTTTTCCACATATGATCTAGGATGAATGTGTATCATCCAAGAAATGTGTTGATGATAAAGCACAACGACAAATTGGGCTAGAAAATAGCAACCTGGGAGGCCACTGAGCCAACGATGCACATCCAAACTTCATGTACATAAATGTGCACACATGCCTGAGGTTCATCCCTGAATACCCCACAGAGTAGAAATAAGAACACCCAGAAATATCTTCAACTTACTATATGCATACAGTTAAATGTGTTTAAGAGTTTGTGGCTTACTCAATCTTATACAGTCATCTGGCAACACATAAAAAAACATGGCTAGTTTTTGGCAATGATGTCCAGTTCCAATTTCCAACTTCCTTCCCAGAATGCATTCCACTTTGCTGCCACCACTGTCACCCTAAGGTACAGATCTGACCATGCCACTCCTTCCACACCCTCCCTGGCCCACCACGGACTAACTCGAAAGCAGGGGTGGGCAAACTTTTTGACTCGAGGGCACAATGGGTTCTTAAACTGGACCGGAGGGCCGGAACAAAAGCATGGATGGAGTGTTTGTGTGAACTAATATAAATTCAAAGTAAACATCATTACATAAAAGGGTACGGTCTTTTTTTTTTTTTTTTAGTTTTATTCATTTCAAATGGGCCGGATCCGGCTCGCGGGCCATAGTTTGCCCACGGCTGCTCTAAAGCCTCGGACAAAGGGCCTCTGCCTGGCTCTCGAGTCCTCTGGCACTCAAAGTGTGTTCTGTGGACTCCTGGAGGTCTCCAAGATCTTTAAAGGGTTCCTCAGGTCAGAACTGTTTTATAGTAACATTAAAACATTACTTGCCTTCTTTTTTTTTTTTAAATATATTTTATTGAATTTTTACAGAGAGGAAGGGAGAGAGATAGAGAGTTAGAAACATCGATGAGAGAGAAACATCAATCAACTGCCTCCTGCACATCTCCCACTGGGGATGTACCAGCAACCCGGGTACATGCCCTTGACCGGAATCGAACCTGGGACCCTTGAGTCCGCAGGCCGACGCTCTATCCACTGAGCCAAACCGGTTTTGGCTACTTGCCTTCTTCACTAGATTAACATTTGCAGTGATAGTGAAAAGGCACTTTGACCCCAAACAATACTGGTGGTCACTACTTTTCCCCTCCAAGCATGTGAAGGAAAATAAAGTCAGTTTCACCTCAGCATACCACTGTGAGGCCATAAACATCAACTTTAATAAATCTTGACCCTGAGTACACTTCTTTATAATATTCTGTCACAAGAAAGCAAGTATACATCAAGCAGCTCTGTTACACACCCAAGTCTGATGTTTGTCTCAAGGAAAAGCACTGGTGTGATTGGGTTGTAGCTGAACCAGTCATTTTTTCCCCTGCGTAACATTGTTTTTACTTAAGAAGAACAACTGACAAAACATGTTATCAGACTTAAGTATTCAAAAGGCATTTTCTTGAAAATGAACAAAAGGGAACTGTTCTTCTGAGGAAAGCTACTGACAATATTTGTTGCCAATGATAAAATTTGAGCTATCAAGTAAATATTAGAACTTTGGAAAACTTATATCTACCACCATGAGTTTGATAGCTTCTTAACACTTAGAGGTCTCTGTTGTCTTTTTTATTTTTTGTATAAATGTATCATCATTTGGAAAATCTTTACAACTCAGTGGACCCATATATTCCCAGTGACCAATGCTTGGTATAACTCAATCACATGGATAAAAAGATTTGAAAGCAGGAGATTTCATAGTTTAAAGGTAAAGATTAGTGGTTTCAATATAATAGCAGGTAAGAAACTATCACTCATTAAGTCTTGAGGCAGAAAACTAGTCCTAACTGAGGTACATCATCTTCATATACTGAAAACAAAACAACCCACTGAACCAGAGTAAATGTAGAGGCCGTTATGAGAATCTAGCTGTCTTCTTAATAAGCCAGATACTAAAGAGCTTCTTAAAAATGTAGATCTTCTTCCATGACCGGTTTGGCTCAGTGGATAGAGCGTCGGCCTGCGGACTGAAGGGTCCCAGGTTCGATTCTGGTCAAGGGCATGTACCTTGGTTGTGGGCACATCCCCAGTCAGGGGTGTGCAGGAGGCAGCTGATCGATGTTTCTCTCTCATCGATGTTTCTGACTCTCTATCCCTCTCCCTTCCTCTCTGTAAAAAAATCAATAAAATATATATTTTTAAAAAATGTAGATCTTCTGACTCCCCATATCAGACACAGACAGAGGAATTGCAGATGAGAGAACTCAAGTCTAAGAGAGTTTTGTACACTATATGTGGTCAAACTGTTTCATCTCTGAAGCCATGAAATAGATACTTTGGGCTAAAACATGGGCTCTGTTGAAATCAGAAAACCCAGTCTGAACACCAATTTGGTAGAAAACAACAACTCTCCCCATGTGAAGTGGAACTTTGTAGACACTTTCAAAGTTGAGCATTTGTAAAACTAGCATAAACCACTTTCCTGTCTGTTTTTCTGTCTGGGGGTGGAAATAGCACCAATCTTATAAGATAGTTTACATCTTCTGAACAGAGATCTTAAATTATTCAATAATTTCCTTGTTGCTTTATGCCTTGCAAAAATGTTTTCCATTTATTTAAACTAAAGGCCAAGTTCCTCTTCTTCTGTCCCTGGCAGGGCTCGCAGATGCCCAATGCTGCCCTGAGAGTGAGGTGTCTGCCTGGATGGAGGGTGGCAGGTGCTGTCAATGGCGTGGGTGGAGTCCTTCCTGTATCGCACAGAAAACCTTCTTAGGGTCTAAGGTTAACTAGCTGGCTGTGGTCTGTGTATGAAGATTTTCTATGAACCCATTACATGGAAGAACCATGTGAATGGGATAGAAAATGATCCCTATTCCCACCATCCTCACTCTCAAATGATCACTTCTGAATCCCTTGTATGTGCTGATGGTATAAGCATTAAAACTAGAACACATTTTTATTGCATTCTAACTCTTAGGTTAAACTCAATTTTTAGTTTAATGGAGCCAGCGCAAGCTCCTAAAACTGATTTTTGAAGAAAATGGAAACACTACTGAGGACAAGTCTTTCTTAAATTATATAAAACACCTTTTGAATTAAACAGCTAATATTTTCCACTGAAGTATCTACTTTGAATTTAAACATTTCTTTACATGCTACCTTAATTAGATGCATGTTTCTCTCAGCATCTTAATTTTATGCATCTTATACTTCTCAGAAGCTTGATAGTGAAAATTGCTTATTTGCATTCATTTACATACAATTTGCAAGAAATGCTGAAAAACAGAGAAAGGGAGATACTGTAAATTCATAGATTTTTTCCCCCCTAAATAAAAATGTCATTTCTATGAGGAAACAAACAGGGCATTTTTCCTTGCTTACCTATACTACTTTCAAGACTATTTCTAATATTTGTATACACAGAGAGCAATAGGAAGTCTTTCCCCTGCATGTTAATAATGATGATGAAAAAGGCTCCAAACTTCTGATCATCTTCTTAATAAGAAATGAAATATCCTCAAGCAGATGATGCCTCCTGAAAAATATTACTTGCAAAGCTCATCTTTCTTATGCAATAAGGACATTTTATCAATTCTAATCTAAATATTCATCTACTTTAAATACTGTTTCTTTTAGTGATGAGTAGTTCATTCTGTATGACCTTCACTGTTAATTGAATTTTTCCACATCCCTCTCTTCTGGAACTTGAATTTATATGAGGATAATTCCTTCATCCCTACAAGAGCACAGTCTGAAGCTGGAGAACAAGCAGGGGCCATTCTTTGTTGCTTTGTTGTAGTTCTACTTACAACACAGAATACGGGTGCTCCTCTCCCTGGGACCTTGAACCTGGGCTCAGACAGGGTTCTGGGAATAGGTTTCCTGCAGCAGCCATTTCTGCAAGGACTGCAGAGGGAGCACAATGGTAGAAAACACTTACAATATTAGTGCTTTCAACATTAACATTTTATCTCCCTAATTTCATTGTAAAATGGCAAGGGACTTCACCCACCATTCACACTTCACAAATAACCATTGCTCTTACAGAAAGCGGTCCGCTCTACAAATTGAAAGTAATTTTAGGTTGATGTTCTGAGTTTCACAGAAGAAAGCTGCTCGTTGAAAATTAGACAAACCTAAGCAAAATTAGAGTTTTGACATTCTTTTAGTTGTAAAATAATCTTATCTGGCAGATTGAGTTTATCTTTGATAGACAGCTGAAAAGCTAGATATAAATTTAAGGGAGGCCAAGGCACCATTCTTTGAAGGAAGTTCCCAACACAGCACTTATAGGAGCTGCCTATGTGGGCCCAAGCTAGTCACGTGGCTTGCCTGTGCCTCAGTTCTAGCAATATAAAACCAAGATTTCACAGAAAAAGCAAAAACAGATGCTGCACTTGAGCTGATCTCTCTAAAGTAAACAAATTAGAGAATTTATGTATCAACTCTGGTCTCTGGAAATCAGTGAGAACTGAGTTTCCTAAAATAATTCATGAAATCACTATTTTTATTTTATTTTTATTTTTTTTGTTTTACTTTATTATTATTTTTTCCATCACCATTTATCCCCCATATGCCCTTTTCCACCTCCCCACCCTCTTCCCCAACAAATACTTTTCTCCCTCTATTGTCAAGGCACTATTAGGTGGATTGTGAAAGATGGACTTTGGATTAAAGATTACATGCATCTAAATTATTACCTGTAGTCCCTGAACAATACCATGGAATTGTAGCAAAAGACAAACATCTAAGTGCTTAAGAAAACTTTGTCTTTGTACACTTAAATTTTACTGCAGGTGTGGTCACATGAATTAAAGACACTAAAATTTGATGAACTAATCTATTGAGTTAAAATTTCCACATATGCTAATTTGTTAAACAGATTTGCTACTTTTGGTCTAGCAGAATAATGGTATGATAAGTTAACAGGAGAATCCAAATTGTTTTATTTTACAAGTAAATATGCCGAACAATGTCTCTTAAGGGAAAGCATATCGATAATTAATCAGATGTAATAAGTTGCAAAAAAGTTAAATAATTTATCCAATGTTTGTGGTTTCCTCCTTAAATTTTCATCATAAAGGAACTTAATATTTTGTGTCTATTTTCACACTCAGACAAATAATAAAATCCTTGGCATTGACAGTGGACATCCTTCACCACATTGAACAAGGTGTCTGCTCTTTTCTTTGCTGTTCAAGAAGTGTCTGGCACTTAGAACAGGCATTCTGTGAATATAACATATAACACACACATTCACAGAATGCCTGCTGTGAATACACACACACACACTAAAGTCCTAAAATGAACATTAACTGAGAGTACACAGCAATATGCTAGGTTCTTGTCAGAGAAAAGTTGTTTAAAACAGACAAATCATAAATATACACATCAAAAACAAACATTTATAGAATATTTATGGATCGAGACAGAAGTCACATTTATCATTCCCAAGAAATTAGCTTTAGCTTATGAGACAAGATATATTTATATAGCTGAGAATATAAAGCATTGTATGTTACATGAAATCCAAGAAGGGTCAGAAAGTACCATAAGAAGCATCACTTCAAATGTATTTAAGAGTCATGTAGATGGCTCAAACATCCCAAACAAAATGTTAGGAAGAGTGCATGGTGCTGGCAAACAATGCGAGAGATTATTTTGGTACACAGAGGAAAGCTGGCTACTCGCTAGCTATGGAACCTTGGGTAAGCTCATTTACCATCTCTCTAAACCTATTCCTGTTGTATTAAATGTGGACAATAGTAGGAACTCACAGAGTTGTGAAATGTTGCAAAATCTGACTGGATCCACGTAAAGTGCTTATGTAGTGCCTGGTGAACAGATTACACTTTCAAGTGATTGAAAGGGCGAGGGCTAGGCCCTCCACCTTGCCCCAGGGTAAAGGCTACGCCCTCCACCTTACGTCCTCCATCTTACCTTGGCCACGTGTTGGGCAAGGAGCTTCTTCACGGAAGTCTAAGACTCTGCTAGCCACACCCAGGAACGGGACATCGACTTGTGCCTGGCCAATCGGCAAAGCACAGTCCTTTCTCCTCCCTTACTCCAACCCCCCCCATATAACCGGTCTCTGGGCGGGGTTGGGCTCTCTCTCTGTTTCCTGCTGCTGTGTCGGCAAGGTGGGGGAGCCGAGCTAGCTCGAATAAAGATTCTTATGCTTTTGCATCGGATTGGCTGGCTCCCTGATGTGGTTTCTTGGGAATCTTGAAATCTGGGCATAACAGTGATATGAGCTATAATAGAACTAATCTACATTAAAGGTACCTCACTCTTCTTTTTAGCCCAGTTACTCATTCTTACATCATTTAATTTGTCCTCATCACAACTCTTCCCATCTCCTTAATCAGTCTGGTTCTGGTCTGGAAGCCCCCCTTCCCCTTGTCTACACTTTCTAGAAATAAGTGATCCAGACAGAGTCCATTCCCACAGTGCCCCAGGGGTGACACTGTGTGCAATGGTTACATCTCAGCTTTTGGGGCATAATGTTTTGTACAGAGTCACTGAATTGTGCTAGTGTATACCCTACCAAATCTAATGAAAGTCACTTTTTTTATCACCTTTATTCTTAATATCTCTGTATCTCTTTGTATCATGGGCTAGTTCTTGTGTTTATGACAATTTTTGATAAATAGAGGCATGACCCTACCTCCCATTTTAAACCAAACAATGTGAAACAAATAGATTATTCAAGGAGGCGTAGAACTTATTCTGTCAGAGATTTTCATGACTGTGGCTTTTCTTGTTATTTACTTTTGAACTTTATTATCCTGTAAGTTACAAATACTTTGTACTCTTTCTGTTCTGATTAATAAAGAAATTAAGAGGAAGACCAGAACTAAAACCAATATCTGCCTGCCACCCTATGTTGTGCCTCCCTAGGCTAATTCTGCTGTTATTGATGTTACAGGGTGGGCTTTGTATGTCCATGTTTATAAAATGGCTGGCTGTGTCTGGAAGCAGATAGATATTACATTTTATCACCTATGCTTTCCCATCTGCACTCCATAGATGAGAAAATTCTCAGTTCCAAACTAAGTTAAATTAACTTAAATAGTTCAAGGTCTTGAAACAATGTATTTTGTTCCTACATTAAAAGAATATGCATGTACACACAGAGACATCTAGCTCATAATCTTAAACAACTTATTATAGTGACCAAACACTATGTATGTATTCTTAGGAAAAACACTTGTTTTTAAGATTTAGTTGGCTTCTGAGTATTTACAGATGGTCTTAGTGTTTTAATTACTCAGTCTGAAGGACTGATTAGACAAGAAGTGGGAGGAAACCTTCAACCTTCCAGTTTTTGTCCCATTGGTGCTCAGTTAAGACTGAACTCCTATTATTTTCCTTCAAGAAAAAACACAGACCACCTGCCCACCTCCACCAACCAAACCAAACCAAACCAAACCAAACCAAACCCCTCTCCAACCTCCAAGTTCCTGGCATGTATTCCGTTGTCCAACCTTCAACAATGCAAAGCAAACATCATTAATTTGTGTTTAATGACTTTGGGACATAAAAATCTCTCTTACTAGGTGAATACTGAGTGAACTAGCAAATTCAGGACTTCAGGTTAACACATCAAAGTATTTTCTAACAAATTAACTAGTTATTTGCTTGAATTCTCCACTATAGTTTACTGTGTAACCTTAACTCCAACTTTAGAATATGAATCTGTTATTAGTATTTTAAAAAAGGATGAGAAATGCTCTTAGACCTCAACATTCACAATACAGCTCTTACCATTAGTTATGATAGCAGCAAGTTTTTAGAAGATGGTGCAGTAAATATAACTGTGAAAAAATTATATCTATAAGCCAAATACATGCATAATTTCTAATCAACTTAAAATTTAAAACCATTGTATTTTTAAATTAACTTTTAAAATTATGTTTTTATTGATTTTAGAGAGAGAGGAAGGGAAAGAAAGATGGAAACATTGATGAGAGAGAAACATTGATCGGCTGCCTCCTGTATGCCCCCTACTGGGGATCAAGCCTGCAACCTGGGTATAAGCCCTGACCAGGAATCAAACCAGTAACCTCTTAGAACAGGGGGTGACACTCAACCAACTCAGACACACCAACCAGGGCTGTTTTCTTCTTTTTACATAGCTGTATTATCTAAATTTATTGTAGTTCTTTGATAATAAAAAAATAAAATGGCTTTTGGCTCAGTGATTGAGCATGGACCCATGAACCAAGAGGTCCTCAGTTTGATTCCTAGTCAGGGAACACAGGTTGTGGGCTCGATCCCCAGTATGGAGGTAACCAACCAGTTTTTCTTTTTTTCCTCTTTCTTTTTTTCTAAAAATCAACACACACATATTAAAAAGAAATTCATTGATAATCCTGGCAATTATGACTTTGTTTTGGTCTTTTTTTCCCCTCATAGTTAACATTCAATTAGTGACCTAGTGAAAGATTTATCTTAGTAAGTTCTACATGAATATTGATTTTAACTCAAATTAATTTAAAATCTAGAAAAATGCCCATTTGAAACCACTGACTGGCATGTGTATATCCACACAAAGAGATATTTGGAGAAAGGTCCTAGAAGGCTACTGGTAGGACATGGAATCATCTTTTCTTCTTTATCTGTGGTTTTGACTTTTTATAATTAACACTATTCCTTTTATCATTAAAAAAAGTATTCTATTTTGATTGAAAATATTCATTGGCTGCCATTTTTCTTTACAACAGGCAACTGAACCACATAATCACCCCTGACATCTCTTTACAGATTACAGAATTGTCAAAAGAAGTTAATTCCTTCATAAAATAGGCAATATAAAGGGAAAGCACAATTGCCAGATTAAATCTCAGACTTTGAATTGGTTTGGACTGTGACTTGATAGCTTTGCACTATACAGGTTGGTGAAAAAGTAGGTTTACCACTGTTTGTATGAGAAATAATACAATAATGAATAAGTAATCTCTTATACAAAAGGCCCGTGGCCATCACGCCGTAACACCATCATGACCAAATGAGCAGTGGCTCTTGCGGCGGGCGAGGTGGGGTGCGAGCTACTAGCGGCAGAGAGCTAGGAGCAGCAATGGTCGGGTGGCCAGCTGAGGCAAGCGGAAGCAAGCTACTCGCGCTGGGCCTCTAGTAACACAAGAATAAACTCTTTGTTTTGCTCACAACTGTAAACCTACTTTTGCCCACTCTGTATAATGTGTGTGTCTCTGCTCCATGTGCAGGCGGACGGCTTAAATTAAGTAAGAACTGACTTCAGCCTGGAGAAGTCACAGACACACCACACACAGAACTGGAGGAAGGACCATCCCAGGAGTACGAGTGTGAGGACCAAGCGATAATAGCTGACAATCCCCTGTGGCTGGTTAGCGCAGGCAGAGCCCAGAGTTAATGAGGCTAAGGCCAGGGTTTCCAACTGGTGACTAGGGAGTTTTGCTCTGCTCTGAAACCATTGAAAGTGCCCCTAACTCCAGTTCACTGTCAGCAAGGCTGGTCTGTTATGTTGAGGAAACATTAATAAAACAAAGCAATTAGGATGTTAAAAATTCACCTTCCTGCCAAGGGTATAGCAATCGCTTCTCCCTCCCACTTTCAAGAATAAGGATGCAACCTTCCACTTCTGCACAACTAATCAGCTGGGCCAGAAGTAAGGAGTGAGTGCTTACTTCTAGCTTCATTCTACTTGGCACTCTCCTAGGCGCTTTAACAGCAAAGCCTATTCTTGAAACATGAGTAGCAACTGCATAGCCCAACAAAGGGCAGAATACGACATCCAGTGATTCCAGGATTTCGTTGAGCCATGAAATGGGATTGGTAAGTAAAGGCCTGCTCAGAAAAAGTGGAATTGTGTATGAACTATCTTTGGAAAGGAACTATCTTTGAGGTTATGATTATATGGGTTTTTGTTACAAATAGTGAGAATAACATACTGATCTCTAACTATGGTAAGCAGTTTATATTTATTGTGTCAATTCCAAACCCATCCCCATGAGAGAGGGAGCACCACGACTCTTCTTTTGCAGAAAGTACAGCTTAGAGACGGAAAGTAACTGGACTAATGTCACCCAGCAAGTTAGAGTCAGGACGAGCAAAACCCCAAGAGTTATGATTTCCAAAACCTCTTAACAACAGAGAAAGTAAATAAATTTTCTGCTGACAGTTAACTTACTTAGGGATGTGTGATAGTCGCTAAGTATGAGAGGAGGTTAAAGGAAGATGGCTGCTGCCCTGTGGAGAAACTGAGGGAGTTAAAACTTCCCGGGAGGGAAGAAACATGTCAGGAAATGAATGTGTGGCAGCGCGTAGAACCAATCCACCTATTGCTCATCTGCAGTGGAGGAGTCAGTCTGTATCAGAAAAAGAAACTTAATTGCTCTCTGCCCATCCATCACAAGGGTTAGCACTTACTCAATTCTGATAAGGTATCGATAGCTCATGGTGCTGGGACTTGCTGTGGACTGAGCATCAATGG
The DNA here is from genome assembly GCF_028538775.1 of Myotis yumanensis. NCBI lineage: Eukaryota > Metazoa > Chordata > Mammalia > Chiroptera > Vespertilionidae > Myotis > Myotis yumanensis. The sequence continues at coordinate 108,665,976 of NW_027223752.1, forward strand.
ACACAAGGAGTGACAATAGGAAGGAAGGGACAAAGTTTTAGTCGCTAGGCTATCACTCTTCCCACACTGGGCTACTGCTGCAGCATGGATGGCAAGCTCCCACACAGACACCAGAACTACAAGAGCAGGTGGTTTGTTGGCTGACTGCGGTGGTCAGCACAGGCATCTAGAGGAGAGTGGCTTGTCCCTACATCAGCCTTCACCATTTCAGAAACAGGGGCAACTCAAACAACATCTTTGGCACAGTCTTGGCAAACCTCTCCTTTTAGCCCCTCCAGGGTATCTATGAGCGCCTGTGTGTATGGGATTTGGAGACAGAGAGCGCTGGGTTCCACAGTCCTGTCTCTGTCCCCATGCACGGCCCTCTCTGTGGCTGCTCTGTCTCTCATTTCTCATTTTTCCAAGAAGGGTATGCTCACCTCCTTCAAGGGAGTTCTGAGGATGAAGTACAGTAACCCAGGCTACAGGACCAGCAGTCTAGACTTGAGACACTCAATGAATGCCATTCACTAACACTATTAGTAGCTGCTTCTCAGGAAAGACCGATAAACCGTATTTAATTTCCACAGCAAGACTCTTGGAAGGAAACAGTATTCTCTCATTATTTAAAAACAATATCTTCTAACAAGAAAGATCCTTATCTCAGCATAAACAAAAGTTTACTTAAAAATTATTAGAAAAACCAAAGAGAAATATAATTCAAAAATAGAAAGAAATGAAATGCCATTTATATTAGAAAAGCTAGCATATTTTGGAGAGAAATTCCAGTTGCTGGTCCATCTCTTCAGTGTGCCAACAGTGATTCTTTCAAAAGGGGAGACTTAAAATTTTTTTTTAAATCAACATAGAGTAAACTTGACTTTTTGTGTGGTTCTGTATGTTAAAATCCATAGAGCTGTACACCAAATATGTCCATTTTACTGTTAATAAATAATAACAAGTGTTGGAGAGGTTGTGGAAAAAGGGGAACCCTCATTCACTGCTAGTGGGAATGTAGACTGGTACAACCACTGTGGAAAGCAGTCTGTTGATTCCTCAAAAAATTAAGAATAGAGCTACCTTATGAATCAGCAATTCCTCTCCTGGGTATACCTTGAAACCATGTATTCGCAAAGATATATGTACCCTATGTTCATTGCATTATTATTCATGGTGGTCAAGACATAGAAACAACCAAAGTGTCCTGTGATAGAGGACCGGATAAAGAAGATGTGGTACATATACACAATGGAGTACTACTCAGCCATAAGAAAGGATGAAATAGTGCCATTTGCAAGAGCATGAATGGACCTTGAGAACATTATGCTAAGTGAAATAAGTCAGTCAGAAAAAGGTAAGAACCATATGATATCACTCATATGTGGGATATAAAATTGAGACTCGTGAATTCAATCAGCAGTGTGGTGGTTGACAGAGGGAAGAGGGTGGGGGAAGAAGGGAGTTTTAATATGAGGTGACAGGAGAAGATCTGACTTTGGGTGGTGGGCACACGGTGCAATATACAGATCTTGTAACATAGAAACTCACACCTGAAACCTATATGATTATATTAACCAATGTCACCCCAATAAATTTAATAAAAATAAAATAAATTTTAATACATCTAAAATAATTTTTTTAAAGAACAAATGAATTTTAATATATCAAAAGACTCATGTAAGTATCCTAAAACCAGGATGCAGAGCTTTCATTATCCCAAAAAACAAAGCGAGAAGTGCAGTTCCATTTAACAAACACTCACTGAGTGCTCATTTATGCCAATGGGCATACTGGGCAGCAGGGAGACAAAGCTGAAGGCCAAGATCCCCACCCCAGAACCTGGATGTTATTGGAAAGAAGGATCAGAGAGCTTCCAACATATTTTTAAAGACTTTTAAGCATATTCATTGCATATCCCTTTACCATTTTACTGATGAGAAGTGTGAAAGAGCTCACTAAAATGGAGATCTGTCTTTGGAAGAAGAAAGCATCATTTCTTATGCAAACACCACATTGTATATGAAGAATACAACAGGTACAGAGAAGCCCAGTAACTTCACCATATCCCACAGCAGACCCAGAACCAGGGCCAGAGCAGGCGGCCAAAACTATTTCCCAATAGATCTGGAAACTCAATGAGAAACTCTCTCTTTCTGTTGTTCCAAGTGATGTTTTTCTTGCATGTGGTGGCATTCCTTATCAATTAAATTACATTGTAGAATTTGCTCTTTTTATGAGTTTGTCTCTAAGTTAATAACAGAAGAAAAAAGAAAAATAGGTCTAAATATGTATTTAATGTTATTTTTCCTGGCAATATTTAAGGCTCAACATGAATCTATTTCTCTTACTATGATATACAAATGAAAGATAAGTGGCTTAGATCCAGGAAACAATAAAATAGTAATCCACTCAGTAACAATGGCCACCCTGAGCTGGCTGTCCTGAGAATGGCTGGTATCTGAGGGGCCAGAGCTTGAATCCCTGAGGTCTGCATTTGAATATAACTGAGTGGGCATGATAACCTTTTGCTAACATTGGCTTCCCCACCATCCAGACCCTGCTGCCAGCTGCAGCCCCAGTGTACACATGTCATTTCTTCCTCTGCCTATGCCAAGACATCATGACAGTTTAATTCTGAAGATCATTTTTTTGGAGGGGGGGGGTGGTTATAATGCAAAAGAGCTATGTTTCTCTCTACTTTTACCATGAGATAGGATAACATAACACTTCCATGTATAAACCAAGCAACTGAAGAATGAAGGCAAATGGATGAATCACCAATAGCTCCTATAAAGAAATTCTCATTCTAGACCCAGATGAGTACTAGCCTTCTGCTAAGCTTCTGAAGGGCATCCCCAAATATAGTCGGAGAAATCACCTCCTGAATCCCCACACTTGAGTTCTGCTGCTGATATGTCAATAACTGGTTTTGTTAGAAAATATTCTCAAGTTATGAAATCAGGATGATGTGAAACATTTTATTCATGTGCAAGAGAAGTCTGAGAGATGTCTGAATGAGTCCAAAGATGTCTCTTAAGTTATGATTAAAAACAGTGGTACCTAGATTGTAGTTAGAATATTCATAAGAGTTCTCCAGCAGTCACCAACCTTTCAGACCTCACAGACCACCCGTGGTCCGCGGACCACCGGTTGGCAACTGCTCTATCCCTTCATTAGAGGTTTCTGAGTAGTAAATGTATTGACTAAGTCTAGATATCAGAAAATGGAAGGTATACAGTATATAAACATATCAACATTTATTAATAGTACTGTTTCAATGATGATGTTACCTTTTCAATGAAAGTTACAAGAGGATATGAATTAATTTTTAAATTATATTTCTTTCTTTTAAAAAATAGTTTAAAATTGATTTTAGAAAAAAAAAAGGAGAAGGAGAGAGAGAGAGAGAAACATTGATTGGTTGGTTCCCATATGCATCCTGACTAGGGACCGAAATGGAAAACCTGGGCACAAGCCCTGACCAGGAATGGGACCAGCAACCTTTTGGTGTATGGGATGACATTCAACCAACTGAGCCACACTGGCCAGGGCTCAAATTATATTTCTTGATGTGGACATTAGCCAGAATAAGATTTTTCAATGCATGCCATCTCTGTTATGGTTTCATGGCCAGTTGTAACTTTAATAAGTAGAACAATTATTACGCAAATTTTGGATTTGCTTCTCTGACATCTAATTATAAGCCTATTAATTTTTATAATGATACTAAAGAACTCCAATAAAACTTTCCTCTGACTCAAGGAAAAGGCAGTTTTAGACAGTCAACCATAATTAACAAAACAATTATACTGGCATCAATACAGCAAATGTAAGGTATAATTTGAGTCTGGGGACAATCATCTTAAAAAAATTGGAAAACAACACACTGTAAACTTTTGCATCATAAGCACATTTCATCAACAGCAGCCTCAGGGCTCCAGTGAAATCAATTAGGTGTGTTAGTTAACAATGGAAAAAAAATCTTTGATTTTGTGTTTCTCAACTAAGAAACAGCTGATGCTGAAGTCATTGGAATTTTCAGGTGAGAATTAGCAGAAGCTGAGATCTTAACGCCTGATGTTAAACTTGCCTAATCTGACTATATTTAGTCTGTTGTTGATATCTGAACTCAATTTTAAAATATCCCTATGTTGGCCTAAAGTCTCTGAAAATGCTACACAGGTGTTGGAAGCACAGCTCCTCGGATGCCAGGTATGAGAGGAAGACATGAGAAGTCGTAGGCACATATAGGAGAGACTTTATTGTAGACCAAATAGCCATCACACAAAGTAGTTCTTCAAAGTAGCCCCACAAAAGCAGCCGCATAAAGCGGCTGGGCAGCGGCTGGTCACTGGCAACTTATATATACACTCAAAACAAAAGGGGCCAGATGCCAATTAGTGATACACGCTCATGCTATATTAACATAAACAGGTTACATAAGGGTGAGCATTGCCCTCGTACCTGCTGTGTCCTTGCCTGCACGCATGCATATGGCAAATTGGCCTTGATGATTCGGCGTACTCTGATTAGGGTTCCCACAACAGGCCAGGTGTAAAGAGAAAACTTTTCAATGTATTAGAAAACAAATTAATTTAAAGTATTGAAATTTTTTGTAGTATTTTTAAAAATTAAAAAAAACATTCTTCCAAATTTATTCTCTTGATCAATTTTCAGAAGTGAATCTTGAGGTGTCAAACACAAAGGCAAGCAGAGGGGCCTCGATGTGGGAGAGGGTGCCCAGTCCACCACAGTGAGGGGGGAGGAGAGGGCAGGAAAAGAGGGCGCAGTTTCAGAGAAGATGAAAGCCTGGCAATGAAGGAAACAGAGGCCAGATCTTTCTTTTTTTAATTGAGATATATATATATATATATATATATATATATATATATATTTGATTTCAGAAAGGAGAGGGAGAGAGAAATAGAAATATCATTGATACGAATCATTAATCGGCTGCCTCTTGCACACGCCCCCACTGGGGATTGAGCCCACAATCAACCTGGGTATGTGCCCTGACTGGGAATCAAACTCTGATCTGGTTTCTAAGTCGACGCTCAACCACTGAGCCACGCCAGTTGGGCAAGGTCTTAATGAGAACCAAGGGTCAGCTCCTGAGGCTATTCCTTAGGGCTCTTCACTTTTCAAACCTCATCTGGGGTCCAATAAACACAAAAGATCCCAAGGATGCTATGGCTTGCTTCAGCAGTGGCTATTTTGACTGGGAGCAGGCAGCACACGGTGGTGGTGTGTGCTCTTCATAGGGTCCCTCCAGCCCCTGGAGCTTGGCATCTGTGGGCTGCTGTCACCATGACCCAGTGGGTCATGGCTGAAGACTAATGCTGAAGGTGGAAGAAGGAGCAGCTACATTGTGGAGGGAGGGTTGAGAGGGAGGGATGAATGATGTAAAGAACTCTTGCACAGGTATACAATTTGGTGGTCAACACATGCATTATTTCACCGGACCTAACTTCAGTCTCATGGAAGAGAGAACGAGGGTGGGAGGCTCCAGAGCAGATGTGACAGGTGGCTGCTGGGTGAGCTGGAGCCAGAACTGTGCCTGACAGGATGGCACAGAGACAGGGAGTGAAAGAGTACATAGTTGCTGGTCAAGAGCTCTATTGCGCCCTGGCTACTAATTCCAGTCTTTAGCACATTGGGGTATCAAAATAGTCTACAGGTCTCATGTGTCTGTCATGAGAGAGTCCCAGCAAATTCAGTGCTCTAAGTAAACAGAAAATAGGTGACATTTACCTTGCGTGAACTCCCTTTTATGGTCCTCCTTTTGCTATTGAGAATTGTCAAGCCCCTGCTGGATCTAGGCTTGTCCCATTTGTATGTTTCTGGAGCAAGTTTTCTTGACTATAGTTAGAGAAAAACAGTGTACTCTCCCTACAATTCAAAAGGGATAATATTGGACTCTATATAGTTTCATCAACCAACAGGCATCTGGTTGTCAGTTACCCAGTGCCTAGCCTTAAGCCACTACCTTCCATAGTGTGTGCATGCCTTCAGTACAGTAGTCTGTGTGTTTGGTGCACTGGGGCAGGAATGCCTCCCTGTTTACAATTTAACCAGAGAAACAAGACTTATTAAGCTTACAGTATGAATTCCCTCCTAAAATATATTCTCCCTTAATCTTATAGAGGTACACATGATTCATTAAGATTCAGTCTTCTAATTATCTCTCATTCAAATGCCTGGTTGCTTTCCAAATCTTGGGTAAAAAAAAAGCAATGAAATAAATAAAAATAAGCACAGCAGCAAGTGTTTTCAATAAGCACTCCTTTCACTAACTGCTGGGAGATATCGCTGTTCTCCTGCAAGCTAATTTAATGTAAACAAGTTAGGAGGAAGAAAAGTGAAGCCCCAGACGTGGGGCTCCTGGTAAAAACATTTCCAAAGTGTGTGGAGCACAACTGCCCTTGGTCCTCAGATGGAGGGTCAGAGGTCACTGCAGGCTGGAACACCAAGGATTGAGTTTCATTCACTCCTGACAAAAAGCTAGTTACATAAATAAGGCCTAGAGTCACTGAAGGTTAAATGCATATACCACCTTTTTTTTTTTTTTTACCAAGAAAAGATGATTTCCCCCCTTTTTACAAATCTCCCCCACAAAATACATACTAGTAAAAACACAGTAAATCTTATGAGATTCCCAGTTGATATTTACCAAATAGGTTTCATGTTAAATTTCTCAATCTCAACTTTAAATAGAAATAACCAGTATGATTCTACTTTTTATGGTGAACATTGACACTTTATTAGAAAAGTTTAAATGGCTGATTTTAAAACAAAAAAAAGTATGCCTCCTGTCCTTTTTCAAAAATAGAAATTTTATGTCAAAAGAGGCAGTGATCTAATTTTTCGTAAGAGAGGAAAAAGTAATGAGCTCTCTCTGGATAAAATATGCCTGAGATTCTCATGCAAAGAATATACTTTTTCAGTTTTTCAAAGCTTGGATATTCTCTCTACTATAAAATAACTAGAGGCCTGGTGTACCAATTCGTGCACCAGTGGGGTCCCTTGGCCTGGCCTGTGGGATCAGGCCGAAACTGGCTCTCCGACATCCCCCAAGGGATCCCGGATTGCGAGAGGGTGCAGGCTATGCCAAGGGACCCCACGGGTGCATGATTGAGGCCAGGGAGGGATGCGGGAGGTTGGCTAGCTGGGGGTGGGGTGGGGAGGGGAGGACTGCAGGAGGGCTCCAGGGTGTGTCCGGCCCATCTCACTCAGTCCTGATAGGCAAGCTAACCTACCAGTTGGAGCATCTGCCCCCTGGTGGTCATTGCATGTCATAGCGAGTGGTTGAGTAGCCTTAGCATATCATTAGCATATTATGCTTTGATTGGTTGAGCGGCCGACCAGACAACCAGACACTTAGCACATTAGGCTTTTATTATATAGGACTGTAAGTACTTTTGCTAATTAATAAGCTGGCTTTTAGTCATAAATCAACAGAATTGCATTTTCTAGAGACACATAACCATGAACATAAGATTTATTTTTTTTGCTCATATGTATCATTTAAAAAAATCAGTCTGTCATGTCAAATCAAGTGCAAATAATAGAATTCATTAAAGAAGAACTATTTTAGCAAAGAAAAGTAACTGATAGTAAGGTTAATTCATAAGGCAGATTGCCTATAGGTGGCCTGAATTCAGGAAGCTGAACTAAATGGCACAGATTTTGCATGACTATTTATTCAGTTGTTGAAGATGAGATCTCCAATATTAGTGAGCTCTCATCTAACATTACTATAATATCCCTTCTGTCTTGAATCTTCAAAATCCTTGCCACTCCACCAGGGGAATCCCAGCCCTTTAATACATTTCTTGTTTGTTTGTTTTTTCTTACTTTTAAAATTTCACCCAAGGGTATGTTTTTTATTGATTTTTAGAGAGGAAGGGAGAGAGAGAAACATCTTTCGGATGCCTCCCATAAATGCCTTGACCAGGAAATGAACCTGCAACCTTCGGTGCATGGAATGACACTCCAACCAACTGAGCTGCCTGGCCAGGGCCCTTTAAATGCGTTTTTAACAAGGCTGTTGACAATATACCACCCCTCATGCCCTAGGCCAGCCGTGGGCAAACTACGGTCCATTTGAAATGAATAAAACTAAAAAAAAAAAAGACCATACCCTTTTATGTAATGATGTTTACTTTGAATTTATATTAGTTCACACAAACACTCCATCCATGCTTTTGTTCCGGCCCTCTGGTCCAGTTTAAGAACCCATTGTCAAAAAGTTTGCCCACCCCTGCCCTAGGCACATCTATAACTGATTTCTTGTGAGTCTTACTTTGCACAGAGTTAAAGATAACAGTGAAGGCAAGGAAGAGAGGCAGCAAATGTGTGATGCATGACAGGATGGTTCCCTAGTTCCTCAGTCATGCCAACAGCATGCTGAGTAGGAGCTGTGTACCCACCTTCAACAATGGACACATCAGACTATGTGCACAAAGTTGAAAAGACAATGGCTATCAGAATCTGCAGATGCTCTGAGAGTTCAGGACATGGTCTCTAAGGACCCTGCAGACACATACTCATAGGTTTTGATATCCTATCTAATAATAGAGAAACATGGTAATTAGCCATACCTCCGCTACCCTTCCCATTGGCTAATCAGGGCAATATGCAAATTAACTGCCAACCAAGATGGCGGCAGGCAGCCAGGCAGCTTGAAGCGAACAGGAGGCTTGCTTGCTTCAGTGACGGAGGAAGCCAACGTTTCCCGCCTGCCTTGCCGGCCTCTGAGCTTGCAGTTTAAGAAACATTGTTACAAATATAGAAGCTAAACAAAACCCCAGAAACCTGCTTTCAGCCAGCTGGGCTTCAGCCAGCAGGACCGCAACATTGTTTCAATTATAGAACCCAAACAAACCAGATACCTGCTTTCAGCAGCCGAGGCCTCAGAGCTGGAGCCAAGCCTCAGAGCTAAAGCTGGCCCAGAATTTAAAAAAAAAAGAAAAAAAGGACAGGTTGGGAGCTTCAGTCACCCGCCAGCCTGAAAACAGCCCTCAGCCCCTCACCCAGACTGGCCAGGCACCCCAGTGGGGACCCCCACCCTGATCCAGGACACCCTTCAGGGCAAACCAGCCGACCCCTACCCGTGCACCAGGCCTCTATCCTATATAGTAAAAGGGTAATATGCCTCCCAGCACCGGAATCAGCAGAGCAGCGAGGCCTCCCAGCACCAGGATCAGCGTGACAAGGGGAAGTGCCCAAACCCCCTGATTGCCCTGTGGCTCTGTGTGTGACAGGGGGCGGGGCCACAACCTTCCTATCCGCCCTGCTCTGTTCGTGACAAGGGAAGGCGCCCAGGCCCCTGATCATCCCTGCTCTGTGCCTGATAGGGGGGAGCTCCCCAATCCCCTGATCACCCTGCGGCTCTGTGTGTGACAGGGGTCGGGGCCACAACCTCCCTATCCACCCTGCTCTGTTCGTGACAAGGGAAGGCGCCCCAGCCCCCTGATCAGCCCTGCTCTGTGCCTGATAGGGGGGAGCTCCCCAACCCCCTGATCGCCCTGTGGCTCTGTGTGTGACAGGGGTCGGGGCCACAACCTCCCTATCCACCTTGCTCTGTTCGTGACAAGGGAAGGCGCCCCAGCCCCCTGATCAGCCCTGCTCTGTGCCTGATAGGGGGGAGCTCCCCAACCCCCTGATCGCCCTGCGGCTCTGTGTGTGACAGGGTGCGGCACCCCAACCACCCCCACCCCCCATGGGGCCCTGCTCTGTGTGTGATGGGGTAGAGCCATAACTTCCCCATCGGCCCTGCCCTGAGTGTGACAGTGGTGGCGCCCCAACCCCCTGATCAGCCCTGCTCTGTGGGTGATAGAGGGCAGCGCCCCAACCCCCTGATCCGCCCTGCTCTGTGTGTGACAGGGAGCAGTGCCCCAATTCCCCTATTGGCCCTACTCTGTGAGTGACAGGGGGGAGCTCCCCAACCCCCTGATTGGCCCTGCTCTGTGTGTGACCAGTCCATCCTTGCTGCTTGACACAGTCGCTGCAGGAAAGAAACATCTGCACAGCATATGTTTCAAGGGACCTGGCGTATATAGCATACTGTTCTTAATATGTTTGCTCCCCTTAGCGCTATGTGTTTTAACCAAGGTCACCTCTCCGAGAAAGGTTGTTTCCCCAGGTAGGGATTTTTCCCTGAAGTTAGGGAGGTGATAAAACCCCTTAACTAAGTGCCAGGCTGGTAGTTAATCACTTTAACTACAAACAATCACGCTTAAGCTACATAATCTTTACTCCCTGGAATGGAGATAAGAAACGCCCTAACCTTTGCAATAGAAATTGACAGGATTAAAATCAACTGGTATAAATACAGATGTAACAACACAATAAACACCAGAACTTCGCTGGAGATCCTGACCAGAACTTGGCTGGAGATCCTGGCTAGAGATCCTGGCTAGGCTGCTGATCAACTGAAGGCTGTCTCCGTGTCATTCCTTCTTGGCCAACTCTGTCCACACCTTTGGGGACCCCTGGACCTGCTGGGGTTGGACCCCAACAACAGGGTACGGAGCCCCAACCCCCCTGATGGGCCCTGCTCTGTGCGTGACAGGGGGCAGCACCCCAACCCCCTGATGGGCCCTGCTCTGTGGGTGACAGGGGGTGGCGTGGCAACCTCCCCATCGACCCTGCTCTCAGCCTGACCAGGGGCTGCACCTAGGGATTGGGCCTGCCCTCTGCCACCCAGGAGCGGGCCTAAGCCAGCACGTCGTTATCTCCCAAGGGGTCCCAGACTGTGAGAGGGCACAAGTGGGGCTGAGGGACAGCCCCCCCCCCCCCCCCCCAGTGCACAAATTTTTGTGCACCGGGCCTCTAGTATTAAAATAATAGTATAAAGGGAGCCCACAATTCTTCAATAAATGCTGAACATCGGAAACCTCTATAAAGACAGACATTTTAAAACTTCCTCCCCAAATTGAAATATCTCAAGTTCTTTAAACATTCAGAAATATACTTGTCTGATTCATATATGAATATTCTGACTAGAAGGGAAAAGTAATATCATTTGAGGATAACCATTTTAATGCAAATTAAATTTTCACAAATGATATCTTGATAAAAAATAAAACAAAATAAGCTTTAATCCTGTGGTTTAAAATTAGATAGAAGGGAAAAAATGACTTTATATTTTTCTACTTTTGTAACTTAACAATCCCCAGTTCCTTTAAATTCCATTTCTTGGGCCAAGAGATGAACAACATATTAATGCATTAGCTGTTTTAATGGGAAACAAACTTCATTTCACAGGAAACATATCTTCTTATCAAAAATCTAGCAGAATATTTAGTAGGAGAATTATTTGATTTTCAGGAACCCAAATAATTCAATAGTATTTAACTTCTTTTCATATCATACCATTAAATATTCTAGATGAAAGAGGGGTAGAATTGACATGGAGACATCATCAGGGCCAGTATTAGAATTCGGGCAGTAAGAGAAGTGTTCTGAGAAACAAAGCGTAGTGGATTCTGTTCTTTGTGAGATAAAAGATATTAAAATTACTGTAAAATATTAATGTGCTGTGGAAAAACTACTACCAAAGTAAAAATTTAACACCTTTTATAAACAGGGAAATATTTCTTAATTCAGTTTTCTTAGCCAAGAGCAAAGAAAATGGAATCTGAGAGATAGGGGTTCAAATGCTGGTTCCACCGCTTCTTAGCTCTGGGATCTTGGCTGAGGAAATCTCTAAGTCTCTGTAAGCTCTGAGTATTGTAAAGTTGTTTAAAAAAATGCCTACTTTACAGAGATGCAATGAAAACGAAGAGAGAAAATGCAAATTTTTGCAAGAGAAACTACTTAAATGTTAGCTATTATTGATTATCATTAACATTATTATTTTTATAACTATTGTGCAATGATAAAGCTATTCAGGTAAGATATTTATTGATAGAAATAAAAAATAGGTACCCAGTTTGATAATCACTCATATGTAAACTTCATCCTCAGTTACCAAAAATCCTACCAAGAAAGATTAAATTCATTGCATTTTTAACATATATTTTTCTAAAATTATCCACAGAGGTGTAGTAAACACAATACTCAAACCTCTTACAACTACATCAAAATTACAACTAAATTACAGAACAACCATCATTGAGAACCACTGAAATCTAGCAGAATGGAAGTCCTACAACTAGGAAATTAAAGAAGAAGCCACATTGTGACTGGTAGGAGGGGTGGAGATGCAGAAGGAGCTGGTCCCACACCTACATGTGGCAGATAAAAATTAGGAGGGATATCTTAGCTGTGGAGGTCTTCCCTGAGGACCAAGGGGTCCCAGCACTAGGCCCCCAGCCCAGGGTTCCAGTGCCAGGAAAATATGTCACCATAACTTCCGGCTATAAAAACCAGCAGGGATTGTGGCTGAGTGAGACAGAGGCTGCCGGAGTCCAATGCATTCCTCTTAAAGAACCTGCACAGACCTACTCAAACTCACTTGCTCTGAGCTCCAGCAACTGGGACAGCAGCTTGAAAGGCACCAGGGACATATGGGGAGGAAATGAGTTGTCTGGCATCAGGGTGAGAGCTGGAGGGGCAGCTTTTGCCCAGACAGAAGTGCCTGCAGAGGCCACTATTCTTTTCCTGAGCCCTCCCCCACAGAGCTGGCAGGAGGACACAACATCTGAGTCTCCATCAACCTGGCTAACTGACACTGTTCACTGAACCCTGGTGTTTCCCTGTTACCTCACTCCATCCAACTTTCAGGCCCACCAAAGCCCTTTCCAGTGGCTTTTTCATATAAGCAGTCTGTATTGGCTCATGCTTCAAGCATTCCTAAATTTCTCAAACAAATAGCATCTAGCCTCAGTGTGCCCTACACCTCTTGCTGAGTGGCTCCAGGCTCTACACTAGCAGCAGCACACCTTGGGTTACAGCCTGGCCTCTCCTAGCACCTCCAAACCCATCTGCAGATCTCTGTGTAGCTCACGCTGGGAAGCCCTGGGCAGGGCACAGGTGGCAACTAAGTTTGGCCTGCACCTTCCAAGAGTCCCAAAGCCAGTGCAACTAGTGGCCAGCTTCAGACCATGTTGAAACACCACCCAACCACCTCCACAAGTAACACACTCAAGGGGCAAACTCAGCAGGCACCAGAGCCCCACTGAAGTTAAGTCCTGCTCCATAGGGTCAGCCCCTGCACAGTTGATCCACATTGGTTGTAGCTAGTGCTAGCAACCAATCAGCCTGGGGATAAATCCCTCCCATTGAGGTGCCAACAACAATCAAGGCACCACTATAATAGGAGGGTGAACATAGCCCACATGAGGGTGCACCTGGAGGATGTACCACTGGACCCCATAGGACAACTATTATCTAAGTCCAATGTACCAAGTCTGAGAGAGGTAGCAGCTGTTCCTAATACATAGAAACAAATACAGGGAGGCAGACAAAATGAGGGGACAAAGACATATGTCCCAAATGAAAGAACAGAATAAAACTCCAGAAAAGGTAGTAAACAAAATGGAGACAAAGCAATCTATTAGATGCAGAGTTCAAAACACTGGTTATAAAGATGCTCAAACAAACTTAAGGGAAGAACAGATGAACCTAGTGAGAACTTCAACAAAGAGATAGAAAACATAAAAAAAGGTCTAGAAAACAAAAAAGAACTAGTCAGAATTGAAGACTACATTAACTGAAATGAAGAATATATTACAGGAAATCAACAGTGGAGTAGACAAAGCAGAGGATCAAATCAGAGACTTGGAAGATATAGAAGCAAAGAACACCCAATCAACATAGCAAAAAGAGAAGAGAATAAAAAGGAATTAGAATAGTATAAGGAGCCTCAGGACAACTTTAAGTGTACCAACATTCACATCATGGAAATGTCAGAAGAAGAGAGGGAGCAAAGAATTGAAAAGCCATGTGAAAAAATAATGACAAAAAAAGCTTCCCTAACCTGGGGAAGGAAATAAACATACAAGTCCTGGAAGTGCAGAGTTCCAAACAAGATCAACCCAAAGAGTCCCACACCAAGACACAACATAGTAAAGACAAATTTTAAGAGAATCTTATAAGCAGCAAGAGAAAAGCAGTTAGTTACTGACAAGGGACCTCCCATAAGACTGTGAGAAAATTTCTCAACATAAACTTTGCAGGCCAGAAGGTATTGGCAAGAAATATTCAAAGTGATGAAAAGCACAGACCTCAAACTCTACCAAGCAAATCAAGAATTGAAGGACAAATAAAGAGTTTCTCAGACAAGAAAATGCTAAAGGAGTTCATCTCCATCAAACCAATATTACAAGAAATGTTGAAGTGCCTTGTTTAAGAAGAAGAAAAAAGATAAAAATCTTACCTAATAATAGACAAACATGCAAATTGACCGTATCTTCACTATGCCCGAGCCACGCCCACCAGCCAATCAGAGTGACTATATGCAAATTAACCAAACCAAGATGGCGGCCGGCAGCCGCGGAGCTGGAGCAAGCAGGAGGCTTGGTTGCCCCGGCGATGGAAGAAGCCAAGCTTCCCGGCCAGCTGCTGCCTCCTCTCAAGGCAACAAAGTTTCAATTATAGAAGGTAAATAAACCCCAGATACCTGCTTCCAGTCGCCATGGCCACGGAGCTGGAGCGAGTAAAAAAGAAAAAAAGGAAAGGCTGGGAGCTTTGGTCGCCGGGGGGCTTGGTCAGTCTGAAAACAGCCATCAACCCCACACCCAGGCTGGCCAGGCACCCCATGGGGACCCCAACCCTGAAGGGGATGTGGGCAGCCTGCAAACTGCCCTCAGCCCCTCACCCAGGCTGGCCAGGCACCCCAGTGGGGACCCCCACCCTGAAGGGGCTGTGGCCAGCCTGCAAACAGCCATCAGCCTCTCACCTAGGCTGGCCAAACCCCCATGGGGTGAGGATCCCCACTGGGGGGCTTGACCAGCCTGCAAACAGCCATCAGCCCCTCACCCAGGCTGGCCAGGCACCCCAGAGGGACCCCCACCCTGATCCAGGACACCATTCAGGGCAAACCAGTCTGCCCCCACCCGTGCACCAGGCCTCTATTCTATATAATAAAAGGGTAATATGCAAACTGACCCTAACAGCAGAACGACTGGGAATGACTGGTCACTATGACACACACTGACCACCAGGGGGCAGAAGCTCAATGCAGGAGCTTCCCTCTAGTGGTCAGGGCGCTCTCACATGGGAGGAGCTCTGCTCAGCCACAAGCCAGGCTGATGGCTGCCAGCACAGCGGTGGTAGTGGGAGCCTCTCCTGCCTCCTCAGCAGCACTAAGGATGTCCGACTGCAGCTTAGGTCTGCTCCCTGCTGGCAAGTGGACATCTCCCGAGGGCTGCCAGGCTGCCAGAGGGATGTCTGACTGCCAGCTTGGGCCCGATCCCCCCAGGGAGCAGGCCTAAGCCAGCAGGTGGACATCCTCCGAGGGGTCCCAGACTGAAAGAGGGCATAGGCCTGGCTGAGGGACCTCCCCGCCCCCCCCAAAGTGCACAAATTTTTGTGCACCGGGACTCTAGTATGAATAATAAAAGGACAATACATATCTATCAATAATTAAGTACTAATAGATTAAATGTTTCAATCAAAACACATGTGAAGGCTGAATTGATAACAAAACAAGACCCTTATATATGTTGTCTAGAAAGACACAAACTGAAAGTAAATGGATGAAAAAAGTATTTCATGAAAATGGAAATAAATGAACAAAAGCTAGGTGTAACAATACTTACACTGGATAAAATAGACTTTAAAACAAAGGATATATATATATACACAATGAAGGATCAGCAATTCCACTTCTGGGTATTTATCTGAAGAAATCCAAAACACTAAATGGAAGATACATATAATACATCCATATGTTCATTGCAGTATTATTTATAATAGCCAAGATATGGAAGCAACCTAAGTGTCAATCAATAGATAAATGGAAAAAGAAGTGGTGCATATATACATATATACAATGGAATATGTTCAGCCACACACACAAAAAAGAAATCTTGCCATTTACAACAACTTGGATTGACCTAGAACATATTGTGCTGAGGGAAAAAATAAGTCAGACAGAGAGAAAGACACATGCCAGATGATTTCACTTATATGTGGAATCTAAAAAGCAAAATAAATGAACAAACAGAACAGAAACATGCTCATAGGTACAGAGAACATTTTGATGGTTGGCAGAGGTGGGCGGCACATTTAGGGGGATGGCTGAAAAAGGTGAAGGAATCAGATTAAGAAGTACAAATTGGTAGTTACAGAACAGTCATGGGGATGTAAATTACAGAATAGAAAATGTAGTCAATAATGTTGTAATAACTATGTATGGTGTCAGATGGGTACTAGAGTTATCAAGGTGATAAATTAGTTATATAATGTCTAATCACTGGGTTGTACACTCAAAACTAATATAATATTGTACACACAAAACTAATATAATATTGTATGTTAACTATAATAAAATTTTTAAAAAAATTATTTAAAGTAAAAAAAAATATCCACAGATTGCAAGGATAGAAAGATTTTCTTAGAATTCATATCAAAATGTAAACATCTGCATGATATAGTCTTTTTATGATATGTGCAAGGCCAGGACTAAGGATTTCCCAACATATAAGAAAATATCTCATATATCTCCTCTGTTACCATAAATGTAAAAATGAGTCATGGGTGTGTGCACTCATCTGTGTTGTGCATTTGTGAACATGTTGTGCATATGTGAGTGTCGTATGTGGTGGAGAGAAGAGCAATTGGAAGAATATGAGGGGCATTTAGGTTTTATTTCTTTCCTCTGTTCAATAAGGTCATGGGTTAATTCTTCCATGACATATTAACACACATCTCAATTGCTCTTTCACAGGAATATTGCCCCAACAAATTTTGTGTTTGAGTGTTGGATGAGCATTTGAAGAGACCAGTAGAGATGAAAAATATTTCTTGTAGGACATACCTCTGCATTGAAGTCGAATGCCCTTGTAGCACCTGAACTCAAATTGTTATGCCTCTTGTATATACAACAAGGATATACCAGTGGTACAAAGTGGAAATAATTTATCATTCTCTCTTGACTGACATAATAGATATTAATTACCACCAATTTGCTAGCTGTAAAAATGCCTCAACTTTAAAACATTGCCATCCCTGTCACAACTTAGATTCACTTCTCAGGGCATGTGGTGGTCTGGGATTATCTCAACCATCTGATTCCTAAGAAAACTAGAATTCAGTCCACAGTGGCCATTCACAGACAATTTTTTTATTGACTTAATTCTTCAACGTAGTGTGCTGGTAAAGAGTACGGTGTCATACCATGTTGTGATTCCCTCTCCCAATATTAGGAGAAGGTGACAATGTATTGCTTCTTATGTTCTGTATCAAGCTATTTATGGATGCTGTCTCATTTAATCACACCTACTTCACTGGGTTGTCATAAGAATTGATACACAGCCCTATAGCTTGTGACTGGTACATTATAAACACTGACAAATGTTGGTTCTCTTCCCTTAATCTTTAATTCTTACATTTCTCTGAGGTCAATGTAATCACCCCCAACCAATAGATGCAGAAACATGTCTTGAGTAAGAATACAGGCCAATTGGTCCCCAAAGCCCTTTCCTCTCTGCCATTCACCTCATACAAAGTGTGTTTCCTCTTTAGAATCAGTCATGGTAACAGGGGAGGACTATATACTAGAAATACTCAGCATATGGGGAGGGTGTAAGCAGAGAGGAGAGAGACAAAGGCAAAGACAGAGGTAGAAATAAGGAAAAGAAGCAGGAAGCAAAGTGCCAGTTGGAAAACTCAGTACAGATGTCTGTCCCTTTCGCTGAGAGCCTCATTCTCTGTCAGCGTGAGTGTTGCTACTCTTCACCTTTCGTCAACACTCTCCTATGGCTTCTGCTGTCAGGCACTTGGAGACAGTGCCTTTCCTCCTTCCATCAACAGAAAAGACTTCTTTTTAGTGTACCATGTAATATATCATTTATTCAGAATCTGACTACCTTTCTTTTTTGCTCCCATAATTTCTGCTCTATATATTGACCCCATGTGTATTTCTGCCCATTCCTCCCATTCTTGTTTCTACTTACTTAAGTATGTTCAGTTCACTATTATCCAAACTAAATATATGATGGTATCAGATGAGTCATATTGGGATATCTGACACTCATTATTATTATTCCTTCCCCCATGCTTTTATTTTTTATATTCCCACAACTTTGCCAATATATATTTTAAAACATCTCTAATAAACTCCTGACAGAATCTGAAGTCCTGCTATCTAGTCCCATTCTTCTGGATGCTGTGGATGTCAACAGCTCCCTAAGCAGCCTTCTATCTTCCATACTGTCTTAGCCTGATCCCTGATGGCAATATCTTTTAGCCCAAAGTAGCACCATTATTTTGTTTTCTCTTTTCTTTTTCCAGCTTTATTTCCATCACTCTGAAGTCAGAATCTTATCTAATAATAGACAAACATGGTAATTAGCCGTACCTCCGACATGCTTCCCATTGGCTAATCGGGGCGGTATGCAAATTAACTGCCAACCAAGATGGCGGCCGGCAGCCAGGCAGCTGAAGCATACAGGAGGCTTGCTTGCTCCAGTGATGGAGGAAGCCAAGATTCCCCGCCTGCCAGTGCCGGCCTCTGAGCTGCACTCTAAGAAACAATGTTGCAATTATAGAAGCTAAACAAACCCCAGAAACCTGCTTTCAGCCAGCCGGGCCTCAGAGTTGGAGTTGCAACAGTGTTTCAATTATAGGAGCCAAACAAACCCAGATACCTGCTTTCAGCAGCCGAGGTCTCAGAGCTGGAGCCAAGCCTCAGAGCTAAAGCCGGCTCTCAGCTCCAGTGACAGCCATAGAAGGTAAATAAATTCCAGAATGAAAAAGAAAAAAGAAAAAAAGGAGAGGTTGGGAGGTTCAGTCGCCCGCCAGCCTGAAAACGGCCCTCAGCCCCTCACCCAGACTGGCCAGGCACCCTAGTGGGGACCCCCACCCTGAAAGGGGTGCGACCAGCTGCAAACAGCCATCATCCCCTCATCCAGGCTGGCCAGGAACCCAAGCGGGACCCCCACACTGATCCAGGACACCCTTCAAGGCAAACCAGCCGGCCCCCACCCGCGCACCAGGCCTCTATCCTATATAGTAAAAGGGTAATATGCAAACTGACCCTAACAACAGAACGACTGGGAATGACTGGTCACTATGACACACACTGACCACGAGGGAGCAGACGCTCAATGCAGGAGCTGCCCTCTAGTGGTCAGGGCGCTCTCACATGGGAGGAGCTCTGCTCAGCAACAAGCCAGGCTGATGGCTGCCAGCACAGCGGTGGTGGTGGGAGCCTCTCCTGCCTTCTCAGCAGCGCTAAGGATGTCCGACTACAGTTTAGGCCTGCTCCCTGCTGGCAAGTGGACCTCCCCCGAGGGCTGCCAGGCTGCCAGAGGGATGTCTGATTGCCATCTTAGGCCCAATCCCCCGGGGAGCGGGCCTAAGCCAGCAGGTGGTCATCCCCTGAGGGGTCCCAGACTGTGAGAGGGCACAGGCCGGGTTGAGGGACCCCCCTCCCCCCCAAGTGCACAAACTTTTGTGCACTGGGCCTCTAGTACTCTAATATAATAGGCTTTGACAGCTACTGAAAGAGATATTCGGAAAAGGGCATCGCTTAGGGAAATAACTTCCAATGTGTAACCATAAAATATTACAAATATAAGGAGACAAGACCAAAACATGTTTTGTTAGTCTTTTAGCCTCTCATGGGGTACAGAATGATGGGAAAGTTGATGGGAGACTTTGGATGAGGTGCAAGATGATGCTGCGGGGGGACTAGGAGTTAGGTTGCAGCAGTGGGATGAGAGGATAATGGATGGATCCCAGTTCATTGTAAGATTGTAAGATGCCTGGATATAACCATTTAGCTAATGGGAGGGGGGTGTGTATTAAGAAATGATGTTAATAAATCAGGAGTGTGACCTCATTTGAAACAGTCCTATTGAGAATGGATTGGAAAAAGGAGAAAGCTGTGACAAAAAAAGCAACAAAAAACCCCACAAAAGAAACAAAAAAACAAACAAACAGCTAGGAAGCTCTTGCAAGAGTCCAGAAAAGATTAAAAAAAATATACTCACCTGAGGATGTTTTTATTGATTTTTGAGAGAGAGAAAAAAAAACAGAGAGAGAGAGATATAAGAGTTATGTTGCCTCCCATATGCACCCCAACTAGGAATCGAACCCCCAACATAGGTTTGGTATACAGGACATACTTTAAGCAACTGAGCCTCCCAGCCAGGGCCAGGAAAGAGATGTTTTAACTTCATCAACACTTCCACCAACCTTCAGGCTCATAAGAATAATCAAGATATGCTTCTTGAAAGCTCCTTAATCTTCAACATCTTTCTTATCCTATTCCACTCTTAAAATCATCTTAATGAACTTCAAACTTCACTGGCTTTTCTTTGTTGTTCATACTACCTCACGTCTTCACAAACTCCTTGAGTCTTCTCTCCAATGAAGCCAACCTTTATTTCATCCTCACTCCCTACATCTCACTCAGTCCTAGGAAACCTATTGGCCTAACTTGATTCAGTCACAAGTTTACTGAGGATTGTAAGTGTATGGCTTTCTATGCCATTCAGTTGTGTGGGGGATGTAAAGAGAGAGGCCCTCAAAATGTTTACCAGCTGGTAGCAGAGATCCAATGTTACTAAGTAACAGGGATGAGGGGCAAATAAGCGCCCAGGCAACTCAGAGGATGGCAGGTGAGGCAGCCAATGCTGCTTCCATTTTATAATTATTTCATTTGATGACAAAACAAAAACCAAAAAAAAAAAAAAAAACCTGACTTTTATTCTGTTACACATTTTTCAACTATTCTGATTTTTTTTACAGGGTAACTTTTCATGCTAATTTTTATATGTGGACTCTTTTGATTAAGTAGAGTACCTTAATTTATAGCTCTTCAGGGTCCACATATTGGGAGCAGGTGGATGTTTGTGGTTTCAGAGAACTGTCCTGAAGTCACTGTCATTATTAATCTGGCTATACATGCAATTCTTATGAAAGAATTCAGTACTTCTTCCTTTCACATCATCAATGACAAGGTAAACAGACCTCAAAGGCCTTACAGTTTCAAGCACTGTTCTGTGACTGTTCTGTGCACAGAGGAGAGAAGAACAGCCATGGGTCTCCCATTGGCCCTTTCTTCTGGTTGCCACCACTTCTATGTAAATAGGGGAAAGCATGATTGTTTATATTGAACTTGTCATATAAGGAATGCCTGAAAGTATCATATAGAAAGGGGACTTTAACAACTCTTTCTCAGGAGAAGTCTAACATCAGAAAGTGACAATTTGAAGACAAAAACTTTACTAGAGGGAAAAGGGGATGGCGGAAGGTAGAAGAGGGTATAGGGGGAATAAATGGTGATAGAAGGAGACTTGTCTTGGGGTGGTGATCACACAATACAATATACAGATGATGTATTATAGAATTGTATACCTGAAACCCATATAATTTTATTAACCAGTGTCACCCCAATAAATTCAATAAAAAGTAAAGAATAAAAATAAAAAACTTTACAAAGTCAGGACTTTTTAGTAAAGGAAGACTATGAAATGAGTTTTCAGCACTTCAGAGAGTAGACCACTTGAAAAGCTTAAAATGATCAGGTCTTGTTTCCTTTAGAATCAGACCTAGTCAGGAAGTTAACATGCTAGCTTTGCTAACAGATGTCATATTAGCATTAATTGTAATGGCCCATTTTACTTATTAGGTCTCTCTTGTCTATTTGCGTTCCAGGCACCTGGTATAAATTCTTCAAAAAAAATAAATTAAAATCTCATTAAAAGATAAAACCTAAAACTATGCCAATAAATGCTAAATACACTTTGAATACATTCATTTTGCATCACTTTTAGGAAATAGAATAGTGTGAATGTTGCAAAGCCTTATTGAGGATGGTATCAATCTCAGCAGGACAATCTGGAAAATGTGATTAAATGAATAAAATGTGCTCAGACTTGCCAAATTTCCAGGTCTGGTTTCCATCAGTACTATATTTAAGGGATTTTCTAAGTTTTATATGAAGCTCTGTTTCTACCTGCACTAAAGGAATATATCTCTAAGATAAATGTGTATTGAAAAATACATAAAATGTCATGATAGACAAGCTGAAATGTCACTTTCAAAAAATTTATCCTTTTATCCATAGCACATTTGTCTCTTCAGAAAACATGGAATTTACTCTGTGAACATTTTTTATAGGAATAAAAGGAGTTACATTTTAAGCATGAAACTTAACAACTTGTGTGAACAGACCTAAAATAGTGGACGCACCAAGAATTTTTTAGGAGTTCCAACTCCATGGATTATAATACTGCCTTTCTGATAGTCTCTACAGAAGTATATCAATACAGGCTCAACTTCCATCCTTTCTGTCAAGTGTGAGACAAGGTAAATAGTAAAAACTGTCTAAGGAAAGGCATATTTTCTTTAACCAAAAATAAATAAACAAGTTATATTCACAATTAAATGAGTGTTTAGTAAAGAATAAGAATGTACACATGTGTGTATACAGGGGTGGTGGAGAGATACATATTTAAATACCTGAAATACCTGTTTCCAAAAACACATAATAATTATCATTGGGTGGTGACGTTTTCTCATTGTGCTTTCCTGTATTCCCCATGGTTTTGCATTAAAGATGTAGTATTTTGCATTTAGTAAAATAGTGCTCTCTAAGAACATATGAGTGGGTATTAGCACAGCAAAGATGGCAGTTGACTGAATCTATTCAATTGGTCTCAGAAGAAAAGAAATCAAAATATCCAAATCAAATGGCTGACATTATTTAGTCTAAGGTGGCTCTGCAACATTCATGATGTCCTGCCACCCAGTTCAGTATCTTTACGCAAATACTTAAGAAAGAGGCATGAAAGTGAGGAAGTGGGTTATACTGTTTTAACAATAAGCATTCATAATGTTATTTGTATTTCTGCTTGCAGAGAGTAATAGTGGATGATCTCTTTGGAAATGTTATAAATGGAACACTGTCAAATTTATAAGCAACATTTTAGACAGCAAATATGTTGGCTGGATTTTAGTAGTTTTAAACACTGAGCAGCTTAGCCTTATCTCCCAGTACCACTGCCTTCCTGGAGTAATTGATGCTGGAGTCCCTCCACATAAACCAGGCCACTGTTATTGCACACAGCAACCCGACTGCTGGCACAGACAGGAAGCTGCACTGAACCCAGATCAATAGACAAGTCAACAGGAAGCTGCTTAATCTAATTCGGCCTATCTCATCTCGGGAACACAGTTTGCAATTTTGCTGTTGTGTCCCCCTGGCAGGAAATAGTTTGGGAAGTTTAATCTTAAGAAGTTTGAGTGGAATGCTTATCCTTCAGACTTTTGAATGTTTATTCAGCAGAAGAGCTGTTTAAATGTTTTATAAATGGCAGTAATGTAAACAAGGCCTGTTTAACTTCCCTCATATGTGAAAACTACAATGGTGATTTCCTTGACTATGGTCATAGAGATTGACACTACAGCCACTTCCACTTTAGAAGAAATTGTTTTGATACACATGTTCTGAGCACTGTTATCTTTAAATGGGGGATAGCCACCCCCATGCAATGGCATCCTTCTGAAAAAAAAATAAGGAAAAGAAAAGAAACTATTCATTTCAAATATATTTGATTCTTGTTTAACTATATTTTGAACAAATGGCTTCTTTATTTGTGACACCTTAAATGAGTACCCATCAAGACATCATTCTTCTTCCTCAGACCAGTGTGGGTGATACGAATTGGTGGGCTGGAGGAAAGGTAACTATTTTTAGCACGGAAGATTAGAGACTAAAATCCATGAATTCTGGTGCTACCTGAGACATCACCTTCAGGCGGGGTAAGTTGCCTCACTGCCAGCCTGTCCCTGAGCCCTTGCTTACTTCTCTCCAGGAAGGCAGAACCAGATACTGTCCTTACTTGGAAGATAGGACCTAATACCACCCACAGTACTGATGCTAGTTGTCCTTTAATTATGAAAAAGGAAGGGCATAGATCCTTCTCCATTTGTAAAAGTCTCCATACATTTGTAAGCCTTTGGAAAGGACAATTCATTATCATTCATTCTTAAAAGGATGTTTAACAGAGGTGTAACAAGTGATTTGATCCCACCTTACGGGTGGAGAGGGCAGAGGAGGCAGATGAAGGCAGAGGGCCTGGAGGACATGGAGGGAGGAAGGCATGGAGGAGTAGGATGCAGAAGGACACAGAGGAAGGGGAGGGGCAAAAATGGATTTGTTCTGTAATCAGTGGCACGAGAATGACAGAACATAAGGGTATTTTAAGATCACGTCTGCTTTTGGAAATTAAATTAGATCTCCTCCACTTAACTGGAACTAGCCCAGCATTTTCTAAGGCAAGAGAGCGAGAAAAATGTGCCAAATATAGGCAAAAAAGGAAGCTCACAGAAGAACCAAAGCATCCAAGAAATTTCCAACCAAAAGACCTAAGAGCCCAGCTGGAAGAACTGGAGTGAGTGCTGGTGCCCAGTGGCAAGAGCACCAAGAAACGACTGTTAGGGACCTACTTTGACTAATCAGCACTGCACTGAGGGCCTGCAGTGTGCGAGCGGAAGACAGAAAACAGAGGGGACCTGTGAACAATCTATTTCCAAAATCATAGTCCTCAGATGCCTCATTTGGAGCTTACGCTAACACACAAGGCTATGCCTTCCCTGAACACATCCTAGCCTACTGGTGATAGAATGACTGTTAAATCATGGACACTAATACTAAAGAGTTTTGCCTGAATTTCAATATTTTAAGATGGATATTTATCAAAATTTCACATGTTTAACATCACTTTTATTAATCTTAAAAGAATATGGTGGCAAGCTAGGATTAACAATGACAAATTTTCTTACAGGAAGAACTCAGAATAACAACAAAAACCCCTTATATTAGAGATATCAATAGAAAAAATATAAAAAAGAAATGATCATTTTCAATGGAGACCATCACAACATGAGGTGATTCTTTATCCACTCAGGAATACAAGCATGACAAAGTTGATGAAGTATGTTGAAAACGACAGAAAAGACAGAAACTAATATCACTCTGTGTGTGTGGCACTGTACACACCTGACAGGGAAGTTCTGTTCTTATTCCTAACAGAAAAGGAAACAGTGTCCGAGTTCGGACAGTCTGCTCAAGGCCATGTGACTGGTGAGTGGCAGAGCCTTGACTGATCCTGAAGCCTTTCTCACAATCCCTCGGGTTTTCCTCGCACAGCTGCTCAGGCTGCACAGTGCATACATGGGCCATGACTACGTGGGCACCACTGCAACAATGTCAAACTGTAATTGTGATGACAATTTTATGGCAAGTGACAATAAGTGTCCCATGTTACTAAAATGCCACAGAGAGAGAAAACAATGAGACTGGAGAAAGGGGTGCCTTTTCTAACTGGTGAAAAAGTGCTATATTGGCTACTGGCGGTTCTGACTACAGGTGCATCCCATTCAGAAGGTGAAAGAACAGAACTGGCCCAGGGAACCCAGGGTGAAGCTGTGGCTGCCACCCCATTCTCAATCCAGCTCAGGTTGTCAGAGTTTGCACTCCCGAGTCCACCCACTAACACTGAGTAAGCAGTTCAGATCACTGCGGGAGGAAACTGCGGGCATGGGCCGACAGTACTCTGGTATTCACAGGCCAGGAGAAGGAGGAAGAGCCCATTTTCAATGTTCACCTTAAAAATCAAAATCCATTGATGCCTTAGGAATTATGAGTTCCCCTCCCAAATTGGGTCTGCCAATTTAAATCATTAAAATAAAAATGAGATCAAGTAACCTTCCTTCTGGATTTCTAGATAACCATCGCCTCTCTTGCTTTTCAAGATTATTCCCTCCCAACTGCGGGAAGGGCCCAGCAGGAGGAAGTGTTGCTCAATACTTCCTGAGAAATTGAGCAACAAATACAGCAGGTCCTCGAATAACACCACTCAGATCAACACTGATGAGATGCCCTAGGAACTTCACTCTTATTTCTATCAATTAGCTTGCAGTAAAACTGGCTTCCTTATATGTATGTTGTTTTGCTTTGAGTCACAGAACCCATTGACAACATTAAGCAAGGACTTACTACACTGACAAACCCCAATACCATAAATAAAATAAAAATTCTAGAAAAAACTGGTTCCATTTATTATGGTACATATTCTTAATTAAAGACAAGGAAAATTCCCAAAGAAATGTTCCATTACCACTTTCACCTTAGCTGGAATATGTACCCCCCGGCCCCCACTCACCTGCCAATCATGAAACAAAGCCTTTATGCACCTGGTGATTTTCTATGCAATGGTGTAGTATAATGCTCAACAGGGATTGTTTTAATAGGGTTGGTAATGAAATCTGGGTGATAAACCTCTCTGTTAATTTAGCCATCCTTCTGAGATGTTAAAATTCCACTTTGCAAGTGTTTTAAAGTTCCTCACCAAGCATGGCCCCAGCATGCCCCCTAGTTTTGACATTAGGTTTTAAATATCACCTGTAAGTCTTGTCCCCACCAAAAATCACTTCTATGTTCTCCTTGCCTCTATGCCAGCATAAGTTTTTTCTGATTTGCTCAGAACTAAAACATTATTAAATTAATAATTTGACACCATAATAATCCATAAATTTTGAAAACAAGCCTTTACAACATTTAAACCTTAAGATCTTTCCCATCAAAGGCAGAGCAACCTCAAAGAGGCAGAATGGAAGCCAGTGCTGCCGACCTCTATGTGAAGGGACACATCAGGCCCCACAAGCATACTTAAAGAAATCACTTGCAAATTAAAAGAAACATTTTTATGATTCACTGCAGTAGCTTGCTTTTGGGGATGATACAAGGTTATAACTGAACAGTAAACCTTTTAAGGTTATTGAAACTAAATTATTAACACTGCATTTCACCTTCCTGTGTCCTCTGTGTGGCATTCTCCCTGATTACTCACTGCAACTCCACTCCTACAAGTTGTAAATCAAATGAAAAATCTTTAAAGCACAAAACAGCTGATTAAAATGTTAAACCACAGGGGAACTACAGAGATGATGGGGAGTGACACACTGCTTTTAAAAAATATGAGGTTTCTGATAGCTTTTGAAAAAATGTTGAGAGAATTGTGCACTTTCATTTCCAGAAGTAAGCAAAAGGGACAGTCCCACTTTTGAAATCCATTTGCAACCTTCAAAATAATGAGTACTTTCCTCTACTTGAATGGCACCTTGCACCTCCTAGTGTGCATTTTACCCATACAGTTTTATGCTCAAACATGAACTACTTCAGAGAGGACTGATGACTCTTGACAGAAATGGAGTTTCCTTTAGCCCTCTGATCAGGGAATGATTAACAAAGCTCTGGAATCAGAACCTGGGGGCCTGTAATGTGGCTGAGGAACGCCAAAATCCACCCTACCTATTTGGGGCCTCAATCTCATCAGCTATAAAATGGGCTGACGATAGCTTCTTCTTAGGTCACAGCTGTGAATATTCTTTGCCCCTCCCAGCACATATTCAATAAAATATTCATTATGTAACTGTTTTATACATTTGATAAAATTATAGTTATTTGGTTCACAAAACAGTTTGAATTAGCTAAATGTATTCTGATGGATAAAGCAAAGCCAACTGCACCTCTTGCTGCATTAGTTCTGGGTTACCAGGGAGACGAAAGAGGGTGGGAGCAGTCTGTAAAGTGGTGAGACTGAAGGGGCTCCCCAAAGTCGTGTGGTGTGGTCTCCAGTATCTTCCCTTCCTGCAATGCTGTGCAAAGTATCTCCCATGAGCAAGGCCAGATTCACAGATGCGACCTGGGCAGTCAGTCACATAGGCACCCATGTACAGAGGCCTCTGCTGTGGCTGTCTTGAAGTCTAATTTATCTAGGAGTCAATGACGTCTGACAGGACAATGGAGAGGTGGTGTGAGGAGAGGAGGTCCTGGCACTGTCCCTGCGCACCCTGCTCCTAGTCCTCCATTAGCATTTTCCAGCCTTGATGCCCATAGCACAGGGTTCAGGAGGGCCCACTTCATGTGCGGGTGCAGCGGAGCTGCTGACAGCCCCAGAGGCCACTCTTTCCATTCTAACCAGAACTAGCTTTGAAAGAAAGAAGGCAATGGCGTTCCAAGAAATAGGAATGACCAAGGAGCCCACATTTCAGGTGTGGGTTTCTACATTGCAAAATCTGTGTATTGCATTATATGCCCACCACCCAGCCAAATCATCTGTCACCATACTCTTTTTTATTCATGTCAATTCTCATAAATAGTCCAACACAATGTAAAGGATGGAATAGAAGCAAAGGGAAAGATAGGACTACACCAAGTTCCTTCTCTTTTGAGTCCTTACTCATTGGAAAGACAAAAGTAGAGAATGTTGGTAGAAACTGCAACTATCAAGAGATGAAATAAAAACAGTAGAGCTAATTCTGTACAGTTTTCACTACTCTACTGACAATGCAACACATACGGATATATGAGCTGCTACGAATTATGAATGAGCTAAATACTCTTATATTTGAATTTCAAACTGGCATTGATCACAACAATGTGAATGTACTTAGCACTACTGAGCTTAAAAATGGTTAAGATGGGAAATTTTATGTAGTTTTTACCACAATAAAAGACTGGCATTGCACAATCTAAAGATGAACAGTAAAATCCATGTTAATTTAAAGTTTCAATGTTTATTTACTTAAAACAACATTAAAAGGAAATGAAAAACATCATGACAGATGAGAAAAGAGGCCACAGAAGAAGAAAAACAAGCTTTTCATTTTTGTACCTTTAATGGCACTTTTCTTGCATTTTGCGCAAGAGCCAGCATCTTCACTTTGTGCTGGGCCTTGTGAATTACGTGGCTGGCACTGACCATGTGCAAGTCTCTGTCCTTGGTGTGACCTGAGAAAACCTGAGGCTCGTCCAAGGAGGACTAGGAGCTGGCCTTCTCGCAGAAAGCAGCATGAATAACAGGCATCCTAGGGACCAATGACATGAAGCTCCAAATGGGAAGACACTTTAAAGATTTAGGAACCCTCCATATACCCTACTGCTTTTGCAATAAATGTGCTAACAGAAGCAACAGTCACAGCAGCAGCTTCCTGGCATCACCAGCCTGACAACACACAGAGAGGCAGAGATCCATCTGGAGGTGGTGAAGGGAGACAATGGGCTTCTCCGCCCACATTTCAGCTCGACCACATCAGCAAGGTTTTTACTACCTTCCACCTTCAAAGGGGGCTTTTCTGCTCTAGCAGCCCCTCAGTCTCCTGTTCTAAAGCCTCAGCTGCACTGCTCCTTCTGGACCCCACGTCACAGCGGGATAAATGCCAGAAAGGAAAACAAAAACCCCAAGCCTCTCAGACATTTGTTGGTGCTGTCATTTAGGATGTGCTTTGTCTACTCCCATCCTCTCCAGGCCTGGGGGCCTCGCTCTCACTGATACCTTCTGCTATCTGGCTGTCTCTTTGTGGGTTGACCATGTGCCTGCATTAGGCCTTTCCATAAATCACCTCATTTGGAACTCATGACCATCTTCTGTGGTGTACACCATGTTTTAGATGAGAAGCAGGTTCTGAGAGGTCAGTAGTGCATGTGGCCTTGCAGATGAAGCAAGGGCAGAGTGGGGAATGCATCTGCATCTGCAGACCACACGTGCCGGTCCTGTCACAACACTCCTGGGCACAAGGAAACAACCAGGCACACCGCAATACGGGACAGCATAGGAGACAACTGGCCTGCACTCTGCACTATGCACCATCAAGAAAGATATGCAAAGGGGATGAGGGGAGAGAGAGAACGTTCCAGATGAGAAGAAGCTTTTTTTAAGACATTGCGACCAAATACAGTACATAAAACTCATTTGGATCGTGGATCAAAAACAAACTATACCAATAGGGAAATTGACTATGGATTATATATTAGATACCACTGAACCAATTTTAACTTATTAGGACTGAGTATTTTTTAAAATTAAATTGATTGGGGTGACATTGGTTAATAGGATCATATAGGTTTCAGGTGTGGGTTTCTACATTGCAAAATCTGTGTATTGCATTGTATGCCCACCACCCAGCCAAATCATCTGTCACCATATATTAGGAAGGGCTGAGTATTTAAAAATGGACTAAGAGACAAAGACAAACTTCAAGAGACAGCTTACCTCTTTGAGGAGGGAAGGTGAGTGGAATGGGAGATAAATTTGACCACATCTGTAATATGTGATTTCTTTAATAAGAAATCTAAAGCATAAAAAACAAACAAACAAACAAAAAAAAAACCCACAAAGCAAGGACACTATTTAAGGCACAGAATGCTATGAAGAGATCATATAGACTTAACATAAAATTCATGTCAGCACAAAAATAGTTTAAAACTTTAGTAATGACAGCCACTTATTAAGAACTTATGTGTGAGGCTTAGATCTACACACCTTCTATATATTCCTTAGTTAACCTTTATAATCTCTTTATGAGATTGCCTTTATGCCCATAGCACAGACAATGTGTCTGAACACCATTTTTACTGAACAGGAAACTGGGGCTCAGAGAGGCCATGTAATATGTCAGGGACACATAGCCCAAGATTCCAACCAGGTCTTTATAATTCCAAGTCCCAGCCTAATTATTATTCTAAACTCTATGCTTTAAACTGGATGAGCGGTAAGGAAATAAAAGTGGATATTAAGTGCTTGTTGTTAAACCTTGAGAATATATTTGATCCCTACAGTTTGATATGGTGCAACTCCTGCACAGGTCAGCCTCAGGAGGAACAAGTCTCATTCTGAGAGCCTATGCCAAATCCTGATCATTACTGCCCTTATATTCCTGTCTCAAAACAATGAACCTTAAGAGACTGACTTAAAAGCTTTCCATAAGACATAGTTAAGAAGATAAATATCCAAATAGATCACTCATTGAATCCTGCTTAAGTTGACAATATGGAAAGATTATTTCTCAGTCAGATTTGGGAAAATCTCATAAGATTTTACAGAGGCACATAGGGGAATTGGGGCAATGTTTCTCTTTTGTTAATGCTCTAAACTTACTGAACCATCATGCCCTGCCTTGGGGAAAGGGAGAGATCTCACTCAAGTAAGTGTTTATGCAGGGCATGGGGCAAAGAGCTTAATACATACTAAATCCTCAATAAATATGTATGGAAAAAATAAGCTGAACTTTCTCTCATCTGATTATAAAGAAATGCTATAAACAAATCTTTGTTGGTACGAGTTTAAAATAAATCCCAAGGTACTGGTTGTTGTCTCACCTTGTGGACTAAGACAATGGTGTCTCAAAGCCACAGCAGGAAGTGTGATGCGATGGGGAGAAAGAAAAGGGCATGTCTTTGTGATCAGCAGGGACAAAGAAAGCCCTGAGCAGAACAGAGCACAGAAAGACTGCAAGTAAGTCATAGAGAGAGAACTGTGTGTATGTCTGCTGTCATCCGAGGGCTTCCAGGTTTCCTTAGCTGTGCTATTTCATTAGGACTGTGGCAGCTATCCATCACCATGTTCAAGTCCCATCAAATCACTGTCTCTTTTCATATGTCTCTCTCAGAAAGCTACCAGGCAGCTCTGCAGAAATCTGGGTACTGTCAGCTAGAATGATTAATTCCTTTTCCTGAATAAGCTGGTTCCCTGGACTATTGTCATTGTTGCTGTTGTTTCTAATGCTAGCCTGTTTTACATTTTGAAAGAGAGAGAGAAAGAGGGAGAGAGAGAGAGGGGGAGAGGGAGAGAGAGAGAAAGAGAGAGAGAGAGAGAGAGAGAGAGAGAGAGAGAGAGAGGGATTTTCAAGGATCATAGAGGTTGAAATTTACCAAAATTAAACCAGAAATGTTTTGGGTCCAAATATGTTTCAAACACTGAAAATACAGAGATGAAGAAGTTCATATTCTGACAAGAAAGACAGACATAAACATATCATGACAATACAGGGTCTTACATTCAACAGTAGTATAAAGGGATAGGAAAGGAGTAAGTTCTATCAGAATGGAGAAGAGAGGACATGGAAAACATCATGGAGAACTTAAATATCCAAGATGGGTTATGAAGGATGAATGGAATGTTGTCAGGCAGACTCTTGTCTATCTTTTATGTAATTACTAGAGGCCCGGTGCACAAAAATTTGTGCACTGGGAGGGGGGTCCCCCAGCCCGGCCTGTGCCCTCTTGCAGTCTGGGACCCCTCGGGAGATAATGACCTGCTGGCTTAGGCCTGCTCCTGGGTGGCAGAGGGCAGGCCCCATCCCTAGGTGCAGCCCCTGGTCGGGCTCAGAGCAGGGCCGATTGGGGAGTTGGGGCGCTGCCCCGTCATGCACAGAGCAGGGCGGATCGGGAGGTTGCAATGCCACCCTCAGTCACGCTCAGGGTAGGGCCGATTGGGGGTTTGGGGCACCGCCCCCTGTCACACTCAAGGCAGGGTCGATGGGGAGGTTGCGGCGCCACCCCCTGTCATGCACAGAGCAGGGCCAATCAGGGGGTTGGGGCGCTGCCCCCTGTCACACACAGAGCAGGGTCCATCAGGGGTGTTGGGGCTCCGTACCCTGTCAGGCACAGGGCAGGGCCGATCAGTGGGTTGAGGAGCTCCCCGCTGTCACTCACAGAGTAGGGCCGATAGGGGAGTTGGGGCACCGCCCCCTGTCACACACAGAGCAGGGCGGATAAGGGGGTTGAGGCTCTGCACCCTGTCACACTCAGGGCAGGGCTAATGGGGAGGTTATGGCTCTACCTTGTCACACACAGAGCAAGGCCCGTGGAGGGGGGTTGGGGTGCCACCCTCTATCACCCACAGAGCAGGGCCGATCAGGGGGTTGGGGCACCGCCACTGTCACACTCAGGGCAGGGCCAATGGAGAGGTTATGGCTCTACCCTGTCACACACAGAGCAGGGCCCGTGGGGGGGGGGGGGCGGGGGGTTTGGGGCGCCGCACCCTGTCAAACACAGAGCCGCGGGGCAATCAGGGGATTGGGGAGCTCCCCCCTATCAGGCACAGAGCAGGGCAGATAGGGAGGTTGTGACCCCGCCCCCTGTAACACACAGAGCTGCAGGGCGATCAGGGGGTTTGGGCGCTGCCCCGTCACGCTGATCCCGGTGCCGGGAGGCATATTACCCTTTTACTATATAGAATAGAGGCCTGGTGCACGGGTGGGGGCCGGCTGGTTTGCCCTGAAGGGTGTCCTGGATCAGGGTGGGGGTCCCCACTGGGGTGCCTGGCCAGTCCGGGTGAGGCGCTGAGGGCTGTTTTCCGGAAGCGAGTGACTGAAGCTTCCAACCGCTCCTTGTTTTCTTTTCTTCTTTTTTATTCTGGGCCAGCTTTTGCTCTGAGGCCTTGCTGCTGAAAACATTGATACAAAGTTTCGGTCCACCTGGCTTTCAGTCCAGCTGGTTTCTGGAGTTTTGTTTACCTTCTTATTTGCAACATAGTACATAGTTGCTTAGAGTTGTAGCTCAGAGGCCGGCAAGTGAGGCGGGGAACGTTAGAGTCCGCAGCAAGCAAGCCTCATGCTCGCTTCAGTGCCTGGCTGCAGGCCACCATCTTGGCTGACAGTTAATTTGCATATACTCACTGATTAGCCAATGAAAAGGGTAGCGGTCGTACGCTAATTACCATGTTTCTCTTTTATTAGTGTAGATTGGTTAGGATATCCACATTCAAACAAAATGACTTCAGTTCCTTACACACACACACACACACACACACACACACACAAAATGAATCAAAGACCTAAACAAAGAGCTAAAAATAAAACTTCCAGAAGAAAACATGAGAAAATATACATGGCCTTGGGTTAGGGAAAGAATTCTTAGATATGACACCAAAATCATGATCAAGAAAAGAAAAATTGATCAATTGGAATAACTAAAATTAAGAATTTTTGCACTTCAAAACACATCATTAAGAAAATTGACAAGCTGGATTGTGAGAAATATTGGTGTATCATATATCTGTTAAAGCAGTGGTCGGCAAACTGGCTCGCGAGCCACATGTGGCTCTTTGGCTCCTTGAGCGTGGCTCTTCCACAAAATACCACGTGTGGGCGCACATGTACAGTGCGATTGAAACTTCGTGGCCCATGCGCAGAAGTCGGTATTTTGTGGAAGAGTCACACTCAAGGGGCCAAAGAGCCACATGTGGCTCACGAGCCGCAGTTTTCAGACCACTGTATTAAAGTATTTATATCCAGAATGTGCAAAGGACTTTTATAACTCCCTAATAACAAGATATCCAATCTTATCAAACTATAGGCAAAATGTATGAATAGTTTACCAAAAAGATATGCAGATGGCTAAGTACATGAAAATTTGTTCAACATCATTAGTCATTAGGGAAATACAAATTAAAATAATAAGATATTACTTTACACCCAAAAGGATGGCTATAATAAAAAAGACCATAACAAGTTTTGGCGAGGATGTGAATAAAATAGAAAAAACTCTCATATATTGCTGGTAAAAATATAAAATTGTACAGCCACTCTGAAAAACTGTGGCAATTTCTTGAAACATTAAATATGACCCAGCAATCCCACTCCTGGGTATCTGCCCAAAAGAAATGAAACATGTCCACACAAAATCTTGTATGTAAAAGTTCTTAGCATTATTCATAATAGCTCCACACTGTAAAAATCTAAATATCCATCTACTGGTGACTGAACAAACAAAATAGAGTGTATCTACACAGTGGAATACTAAAAAGGAATAAAAATAAACTATTAATATATGCTATAACATGGATGAACCTAAAAACATTAAGTTAAGTTAAAGAAACCAAATGCAAAATATCATGTATTATAGTTCAAGTTATATGAAATGTCCAGAAAAGGCAAACATATAAAGACAGAAAGCAGATAAGTAGTTGCCTGAGGTTGGGGCTGAGCACAGAGAATAACTGCCAATAGGCATAAGGGATCTTTTGAGGAAGATGAAAATTGTCTAAAACTGGATTGTAGTTGTACAATGCTATAAATTCACTAAAAATAATTCAATTATACATTTAAAACAAGTGAATTTTATGGCATATAAATTATATCTCAATAAAACTGTTAAAATTATTGGTTAGGATAAAAATAGGAGGGAAAGATAAGAATTTTTAGGCAGCATGGTAGCTGAATTAGTCTAGTGCATGATAAAATTTTTGAAACAAATGCATAAAAAATGAACATCATGTCCCCAACATATGCTGATAAATATCTTCAATTGTGCAGAACTCTTTTCACATGTACTTTTGTGCTTGAAGAGTAACTGAGAGTTATTTGGAATTCTCTCCCCTTTCTGTTTTTCATTTCTATAGTCACCTTATCTTGCCTGTGACTGCTTTCTTGCTCTTTATATCTAAACTAGAGGCCCGGTGTACGAATTCCTGGTCCAACTCCTGGTCGAGGGGACAATTTGCATATTAGCCTTTTATAAAAGAGGACTAGAGGCCCAGTGCACAAAATTCATGCACTGGGTTGGGGGAGGGTGTACCTCAGCCCAGCCTGCACCCTCTCCAATCTGGGACCCCTTGGGGGATGTTCGACTGCTAGCTTCCAACAGCTCGCCTGCCTGCCTGCCTGATTGCCCCTAACCACTTCTGCCTGCAGCCTGATCACCCCCTAACCACTCCCCTGCTGGCCTGATCGACACCTAACTGCTCCCCTGCCGGCCCGGTCGCCCCCAACTGCCCTCCCCTGCCGACCAGCTTGTGGCGGCCATCTTGTGACCACATGGGGGTGGTCATCTTGTGTGGGGGCGTGACAGTCAATTTGCATATTACCTCTTTATTAAAGAGGATTACTCAAGTCCCCTGGTCCCTGTTTCTTATGAAACAGATGAGATGAAGTGTTTCCTGATAATTCCCCTCAGCCTCAAAACCTCCAGCAACCAGCTCTTCTGTATCATTTGGTCTAAAGCCGCATCCCCCCAAACAGCTACTCCATTTCACTAACACACCTGGCAAGTGGGCTCTCAAGCTCAGCTTCTCGGCATCAGCCACAGGACTCTCCCTTCCTAGTTTCCAGAGCACCTATGTCTATTTCTCCAAATGTGGCTTAACACTCTTCTTTCAGAACATATCTCACAACTATTAAGCCGAAAATGCCTCTTTAATTTTGCTCTTATTCATATGTCCCATTGTCATTATTTTCTAGTTGGTGTGTGTGTGTGTGTGTGTGTGTGTCTACAACCAGATTAAAAACTAAAGATCATAAACAATGCCCTGCACATAATGCATTTTTGTTATTTGGAAATAAATGAACAAATGACCAAAGGAATGAATAAATGAACTGCTGATGCAACAAGAAACATTTCTTTCTTTTTAAATGATTAATCCAATTTGTCTGTTTAAATACTTTTAGTTACATAAGAAAAGTCTTCAGTGCAAACTATTCATCCACTAGTCCTTTCTTATGTGGCTCTAATGTTAACTATTTACATTTGGGTAGTATGAAAACAACATAGCTTTAGTTCATATTTATGCCTTTGGTCAGCTATGAGGTGAGATAGAAAACTCATATACATTAATGTCAAATATGAATAACTTTTCCTTGCTCAGCTCAGGGTAGGCCCTGAGCTGATGAAACAATTTGGTCTTTTGGCTCTATTTAATACATTGCGCAACCACAAATCAAAGGCTGCAACCAGTAAAGAAATACATGCAATAGAACATAAACAAACCCAAACACAGAAACCAGGAAAGCCTCAAGCTGTCAATTTCCAGACCGAAGAAAAATACAGCAGACACTGCCCAGCCCAGACCATAGCCCCAGCTGGCCTTGAAGAGCTACACAGCCATCCATTCTTGCCCACTCCTTCCACCCCATGCTGCTATCTGAAGACAGCTTTCCTTCTAAATTCATGTTGGTAAGGCTAAGCATTCTGTCACATTTATCACATTCTGTTTACATTTATCAAAAAGCAATAGTAAAACAGCATTTCAATATAGCCAATATCTAGATGTTGGTTTAGGGAAGAAACAGACTGGAAGTTTTCCATGCCTAGCAAATCCCTCTAAACACTTAGAGAACTGGAATGCTCTATCAATTCCAAGTGATGCATCTTTCAGTCAACTTAATACTGGGGATGCCTTGCTCCATTTTGGCCTTTTACAATGAACCCAGTCACCTGGAACACAAGAACTCTTTCTCTATTCTCCTAAAAATGACAAGGTCAGAAAGGAAAGTGTACAAGCAAAAACTTAAAAGAAAATACCAATTTCCCCTAGGGTTCCTTTCATTCCTAAGTTACTCTAGCTGTCCCCAAAAGGCTCATCCAGCCACGAAAATCCGACAAGGCTTGTCCAATTAGATTAGATATCCACATATACACAAACGAACAACATTTCTTGAAATGAAATTATAAACTCCATGCTTATGGGGAAGTATACACTGAGTGGCCAGATTATTATGACCAGCCAGATTATTATGACCACCTCATCAGTACTTCGTTGGGCCACCTTTTGCCTTCAATACTGCGGCGATTCTTCTTGACATTGACTCCATGAGATGTTGAAAGGTGATGCGAGGAATCTGACACCATGCCTGATGAATAGCACTGTCTAGTTCTGTGAGATTTGATGGTTGTAGAACCAGCTGCCTGATGGCTCTTTTAACTTTGTCCCACAAATGCTCAATTGGATTGAGATCTGGTGATTGTGGGGGCCACCTAAGCAAGGTAAAGTCTCCCTCATGTTCTTGAAACCATTCCTGCACAATAGGAGCACCGTAGCATGGCGCATTGTCTTGTTGGAAGAAGCCATCTCCATTGGGGTACGCCATCAACATGATAGGATGAACTTGATCAGCAACGATACTTAAGTATGTTGTGTTATTCAGACGTTTATAATGATCTGGCCCTCTAGCAACTTCGGCACGAAATTATAGCTAATTTGCCTACAAACATCAGGTAGTCAAAATAATCTGGCCACTCAGTGTATATATTATATGAGTTTTTTTCCCTTTTGATACATATTTTAGTGTTATAAAACAAAAGAACTGCATTCATGTACTATT
Organism: Myotis yumanensis; assembly: GCF_028538775.1. Classification (NCBI taxonomy): domain Eukaryota; kingdom Metazoa; phylum Chordata; class Mammalia; order Chiroptera; family Vespertilionidae; genus Myotis; species Myotis yumanensis. The sequence goes on from NW_027223752.1 coordinate 108,703,965, forward strand.
TGCTGTGAAGAATCAACTTTTGGTGGCTGAACTTCATTATTTCTAGAAGTCACACTAGCTGGAAATATATTAGTTACCTCTGAAGGTCATAAAATTTCAATCAGTTTTAGAATGTCAGGGCTGTCTGCAGCATATTCCGAAACCCCACATTCATAGTGGCAGCTGTGGCTTAAAGAGGCATCTTCAGGTCCATCACTGTCTTACACAAGTTTCACAGGGCAGAGATGCACAGAAAACATGTCTGAGGCAAATGCGTTTCCTGGAAAGTCTCCACCACTCTCCTCTAAACAGTCGCCCATTGTCTTCTGACAAGGACAGACTTTGCTTTAAATCTTCATCTTTTTTCTGAGGCTCTCTTGCTTATTAATGCCCTGACCCAGGCATTTGTGCTTGAATGACAGCTAATGTGATCTGCTCCAACAATGCAGACTATTGGCAAGGAACATGAGCACGCTCGCTGATGTCATTGAACTCATTAGGGATAGATTTGACATTTTGGTCCAACAGAACATACTTATTAAACACAACCTTAGTGAATAGCAGTGTGGCCTGGTGATGAGTAAAGTAAAACAATGCAAGTTTTGTCCTGCTATAAAAATAGCACTTTGATTAAGAAATAGGATTTCTGCTCTCATCCCTCTAATTACGGTAGCAAAGCAAACTGAAAGATAACTTATGCAAGAAGAGGTAATAGTCTAGACCTCTTAGTGCTATGTCAGGCATTCCATGGAAATCTAATAAAGATTCAAATATTAATCAATCATTTAGAACAATCCCTTTTCCAATGCTGGCTCCCAGAGCAGAGGCAGATGCTATTGTCGCTGAGACAATGTTACTAGGAAAAAAGTCTTATATGTAGACAATAGCAACAACTAAGGCAGTGATGGCAAACCTATGACACGCGTGTCAGAGGTGACACACAAACTCATTTTTTTGGTTGATTTTTCTTTGTTAAATGGCATTTAAATATGTAAAATAAATATCAAAAATATAAGTCTTTGTTTTACTATGGTTGCAAATATCAAAAAATTTCTATATGTGACACGGCACCAGAGTTAAGTTAGGGTTTTTCAAAATGCTGACACACCGAGCTCAAAAGGTTTGCCATCACTGACCTAAGGTATGTTTTTAGTCCAGATGGGATATTTGGGAACTGAATAAAGTTGACAAAATATTGATTTCCAAAGACTCCAATCAACTGCAGTTTTATCACCCTCTCTATTCAGTTGAGATGGCTTGACCTGGATATGACAGATAGGAAGGAAAGGCTGGAAAGATTACTGTAGCACTGATCTTTGGCATCCAGAGAAGACCTACAGAATTCCAAAAACATGCAAATGCTGCAGTGTGACTTCACTTTGGCACTTAGAAAAGGCAAGCCTTCAATTAGACTTAAAAGATATCAAGCCCCAACAAATATTTTCTGAGATTTTCAAACAAGAAGACTTTTAGACTTGTAGATGGAGTTGTCCTCCTTTATTGAGCAGTATGACTGAAGAAAGTTGGTCATAAAAATAATTAAGTACAGTAAACCATCAATTTTGCAGACCTTAATTCAACAAACTTCAGGTTTAAGACATAATTTCCAGTCCATATGTCATATTTGAAAATTAATACTCTGTTAATTTTTAAATGCTTTTAACCAAGATTTGCTTATAATTAAATCAGCAGGTTATTTTTTGTTATTAATTCACTGTTATTTTAAACAAATTTTAGCAAATAGTTCATATGTTGGAAAAAACACTGTAATTTTGCCAACATAAATAAACATTATATATCGACAACTATAGTCTACATATTGAAATCCAAGAGTTACCCCTTTTAAACAATGTTTGGTGAATTATTAGCATGTGTTCACACTGAACTGCACTCAGTACTTGGTTCTAAGGTCTGTGGGTGACTTTCTGCAGCAGTTTTATTTATTTTTATTTTTTGATGTCTGTCTTTTTTATCTTTATTGTTGAAAGTATTACATTACCTAAGACCCCATTTTTCCCCCATTGACCTCTTCCAGCCTGCTCCCACTCCCCACCCCCCTCACCACCCCATTGTCTGTGTCCATGTGTTATGCATATGCATACAAGTTCATTGGTTGATCTCTTCTCACCTACCCTCCCCTGCCTTCCCTCTGAGGTGTGACTTTCTGCAGCAGTTTTAAGGCATGCAGGCCAAGATTCTGACATGCGCTGAGCCATGCCCCAGAGGTGCACATTTGTTTCCTCATGGTGACTGGTGAATACACGCATTTACTAGACCTATTCAGTATAAATTAAAAATTACAGTAATACATATAGAAAACTTTTCTGTAAAATTAAACTTTTCATACATACTTAATTTTAATTATGCAAATGTATCTACATAAGTAAAAACAGGTAACTAGCTAATTTGTTGATTTTTAAACATATGCATTTGGAAAACCTACTTTATTACATACTGTAGTTTCAGCTTTAACGAATACCCCCTCGCCCGAAATAGTCTGTTATATGGAGGTTTTTCTGTAATGGATGCTGTGCAGTGTAAATAACCACTTGGTCCCCGGATTATAATGTAGAGGCAGCGACCTGGAAGAGTAGATGGGATCTCTGACTGATAGCAGGTATAGAATTCATGCTAGGAACACTACCAGAATGCAATACATCAGGGTCAAATATGAATAACATTTTTTTCCCAGCTCTGGCTGGGACCTAAGCTGAAAATACAATTTGGCTTTTACATTCCCTAGGACTCTTGTGGCAGGAATGTAGCCAAATTTCGTGTTGCTAAATGTAGTCACATCCTGTCCACATCTTATTCCTCTTTCTGAGCACAATTAGAAACTGTGAGAATAAACAAGTCATCTTTTCTGTCGAACAGTTTAGACAGCCGCTATTTTGGCCTGCGAGACTTGCAGCTCCCCTGGGGGCCACCATCTTCAAACAGCAAAGGCCAACCCCTCCCTTTGAATTAGCCAATCACAAAAGACTGTGCGCCTGAGCTCCAATCAAGAGTGAGGCACAGGTCATGTGCATCAGAATTAAAAAGCCCAGCAGACCGCCTGCTTGGTGTGCACACCCTTCTACATAGAAGTAAAGATATTTGCCTTGCTGCCTGGCTCCTGAGTATGCTTTGTGTTCTACCAGGACCCCTGAATTTGGGGGCTTGCCTTATTTCTTACAGAAACACTGACCACTGCACCCCTCCTGTCGTGGTTTCCACAGTCCCACACTTTCTTGACTTCCCTCCTATCATCTTTCTATCCTGTGTTAGTTCCCTTTGCTCCCTCCCACTCCTGCACTGACCTCTCAACACAGGCGATTCACAGCACTCAGAAATAGCCCCTCTCTTCATCTTCTCCCTAGATGCTATCAGCATTTCCATAGTTTTCAGTACCATCTGCAAGTTGATGATTCTCACACTTGTATCTCGGCCTACACATCCTGACAGCCATACTCACATTGAAATGATTCACTTGACATCTCACACTTCCCATGTTCTAAACTCACCACTAAATTTCTCCCACACCTGCTCCTCATGGTTTCCCCACCTCAATAAGCAGTACCACCATACATTCAGTTGTTAAAGTCAATCTTGATTTCCTACTCAATTACACCAATCGTCATAGCAGGTCCTCTTGATTCTATCTCCAAAATCTCTTTCAAATCTATTAATTTTCCATCCCACCACCTAGTCCCAGCCTGCCTTGTTTCATCTCTAGACCAAGTGCAACAGTTTTCCTGTGCCTGCTACTGTCCACAGAGCTGGTATTTATCTATCATCTTTGGACTCCAAAGCCACCCTTTCATACTCTGCTCTGTGTTGTTGGAGCTGCTTCCTACACTTATTATCTCTAGATACTTCTGTCCTACCTTTTCTCTCTCGTAACACCTTGGTAACCAAGCCCCTATACTAAGTCCCACCTGTCAAAATACCTAGTGTAGTTTCTGTTCTCCTGGCTGATATATCCACCTTATAATCTATTTCCCACCCAGCAGTCATTGGGATATTTTAAAATTATAAACCAGACTGTGCTTATAATCTACAGAACACTATAATGGCTCCTCCATGACACCCTGAATAAAACTCATCTTGTAAGCTTTGCTCAGGTAGGTTCAATGTACACATTTCTCTCCGATTTCATCCCATACAAACTGGTTTCTTCTAATTTCTGGAACATGCTGAATTTTCCCTTGCCTGTCACTTAGTTCACGCAGCTCCTCTGCCTAAAATGCTCTCCCCCACCCCTCCCCTCTGACTTCTACACATCCTTCAGGGGCCAGTCCAAATAGAACTTTCTTTAAAAAATATTCTTCCTATTAAAGTATTTCTGTATATTGTTTACATTCTTATCATAACTTGCAATTAAATGTTTATTCTTTTTTTAAATGTTCATTAAATCCCAACCCCAGGATACAAGAGGCAGGGACTTTGTTGAACTTACTACCGTGTGCCCAGTAAAATGGCCTCTGCATATATTTGTTCAATAAAAAAAGGGCATGAATGAATAAATAAATGAATGACTACCATTCCTATGTTTCTGTAAATGAATGACTTCCAAACACCACAAATAATCTAAAAGTTAGAAATACTTCTCTTTATTTCTTATAAAGAAAGATTTTGCAAGGCCAATTAATAACATACTTACACTCCAGGGAGGAAACCACTTAAAAATACTAGTCCCTGGTGGATTCTTTAGAAATATTGCTTTATTTACCAACTGAAATGCTGTTTTTCTTATCTACTTACCAAAGCAATTTCTCCAAGGCACTCCATGAATTGGAAAGTCATTAAATTACTATTAATTTCTTTTAAGATTCTATAATTCAGGCCAATAATTTAGTTAGGTCTTGCTCCTACTTAAAGTGAATATATTAACTTTTGCTGTATTTCCTGCATTCATTTTTTAAAGTATGATTATTATGTTATAGAACTATAAACACTCCTTCAATTCCATAGGTTGGAATGTCACAAGTTCTCCTGAAAATATAAAATGTGTTTGGTGAGAGAGGGAAGGAGCATATGAGAGCTCTGCAGTGTCAGCCCACTGCTCTTACTGGGCACAGATGAGCTGGTTCAGAACTGGTTCTAGGCATCCTTCTAGAGTCTACACTTTGACTTTCTGTAAACCCTCACTCAAATTGTTCACCTTTGTCATGTTTTCTCCTACTTACAGATATTGTTCTGATGGATAAGGCATTATTTACAACTGTTCACTATTCACTACGTCTAATTCATCTACAGTGTTTATGCCACATTTACTACTAATGCCATTTACTGGATTCTGATGACTGACATAAAGGAACGTGTGTGTGTGTGTGTGTGTGTGTGTGTGTGTGTGTGTGTGAATGTGACTGGCATAAAGTCAGGTTTTGCCAAGTTCTGACTAATGATATTCACTTGAGGTTTTGTTGGTCTAAGTATCAATTAGTGATGCCTATTTACACAATTGAGGGTTACAATAATTGCATCTGTTTGTGCATGTCTTTGATATTTTACATAGTATTAAATGATTTTTATTTGTTCTAAGAAAATGTCTTACAATATTTACTACAATGCATTTTCCAGCTGAAATTCTTCCAAACACAATATTTTCTTCCAAAAGTATGCAACCAGATAAGAACATTCATATATTTTTTATGGTGTCTGTATCATGGAGACAGAAGATATCAAGAAAATCCTGCACAACTAAAGGGTGCCAGTATGACAATGTCATCTGTTCCATAATTGGTGAATACTCAACATGAGAGTCAGAGTTAGAAAAACTTTGAAGACTGTGTCCAATCCAACCATCTACAAAAAGTGCAGGGCTGGTGCCAGGGTCTGTGATGGCTAGCATATAAATAAGCCATGGTTTATGTTCTAGATCAGGGGTCCTCAAACTTTTTAAACAGGGGGCCAGTTCACTGTCCCTCAGACCGTTGGAGGGCCAGACTATAGTTTTAAAAAAAACTATGAACAAATTCCTATGCACACTGCACATATCTTATTTTGAAGTAAAAAAACAAAACGGGAACAAATACAATATTTGTGTTTGCATGTGGCCCACGAGTCATAGTTTGAGGACCCCTGTTTTAGATAAATGAAGAGCGAGCACTTTCTGGAAGGTTAATGATTAGATTCCACATCTAGACAGCCTGTGGTCCAGTGACAGAATGTCAATCAAAGAAAAGTATCCAGTAATAGATACTACTCTGAGTGGCCAGATTATTATGACCACCCCATCAGTACTTCGTTGGGCCACCTTTTGCCTTCAATACTGCGGCGATTCTTCTTGACATTGACTCCATGAGATGTTGAAAGTTGATTCGAGGAATCTGACACCATGTCTGATGAATAGCACTGTCCAGTTCTGTGAGATTTGATGGTTGTAGAACCAGCTGCCTGATGGCTCTTTTAACTTTGTCCCACAAATGCTCAATTGGATTGAGATCTGGTGATTGTGGGGGCCACCTAAGCAAGGTAAAGTCTCCCTCATGTTCTTGAAACCACTCCTGCACAATACGAGCACCGTGGCATGGCGCATTGTCTTGTTGGAAGAAGCCATCTCCATTGGGATACGCCATCAACATGATAGGATGAACTTGATCAGCAACGATACTTAAGTATGTTGTGCTATTCAGACCTTGTTCCACACGAATTAAAGGGCCCAAATCATGCCAGGAAAACATGCCCCAAACCATAACACTGCCCCCACCAGCTTGAGGGGTTGTACTCATGCATGTGAGGTGCATGCTTTCATGCTGTTTCCACCAAATTCTCATTCTGCCATCTGCATGATGCAACTGGAAACATGATTCATCGGACCACATGACTTTTTTCTAATGCTCTACTGTCCAATCCTTGTGTTCCTGTGTGAATTGGAGACATTTTATCTTGGTAACTGCAGACAGCAAAGGTGTTCGAACAGGCCTTTGGCTTCCATATCCCATACAATGCAGTGCACGGCTAATTTGCCTACAAACGTCAGGTGGTCATAATAATCTGGCCACTCAGTGTATATTTATTTTTCCACTCAGACATTGCAAGTTACTTTTACTCCCCACCCCCACCCCACTTCAGTTTCCAGGGCTGCCTGATCAGTACAGTTGTATTGCCATTTTTACTAGAGTTTTCGCATAATTATAATAAAGAACAAATAATTTACTTAACTATGTCAAATATAAGACTAAAAATAATGGCATTTTCCTACAATGAGTATCTATACTAATAATAGTCTAGGTCAGTGGTCGGCAAACTGTGGCTTGCGAGCCACATGCGGCTCTTTGGCCCCTTGAGTGTGGCCACGGAGTTTCAATCACACTGTACATGCACACCGGCACGTGGTATTTTGTGGAAGAGCCACACTTAAGGGGCCACAGTTTGCCAACAATGGTCTAGGTCAGTGGTTCTCAACCTTCCTAATGCTGTGACCCTTTAATACAGTTCCTCATGTTGTGGTGACCCCTAATTTCATTGTTATAGATTGAACATAATTAATGCATAGTGATTAATCACAAAATCAATATGTAATTATATATGTGTTTTCTGATGGTCTTAGGAGACCCCTGTGAAAGGGTCGTTCGACCCTCAAAGGGGTCGTGACCCACAGGTTGAGAACCGCTGGTCTAGGTGGTCATCACGCCCTCACACATCACGCCCTAACGTCATCACAAGATGGCCGTCACAAGATGGCCATCAAAGATGGCCATGTGCACAGTGGAGGTGGGGCCCGGCAGAGGAGGCGGGTTGCAGCAGGGGAGGGCAGTTGTGGGTGATCAGACTGGCAGGGAAGGGCAGTTGGGGTTGATCGGGCTGGCAGGGGAGGGCAGTTGGGAGCGATCAGGCTGGCAGGGGAGTGGTTAGGTGTCAATCAGGATGGCAGGGGAGTGGTTACGGGGCAATCAGGCTGTCAGGCAGAAGCGGTTAGGGGCAATCAGGCAGGCAGGCAGGCAGGCAGGCAGGTGAGCAGTTAGGAGCCAGCAGTCCCAGATTGTGAGAGGGATGCAGGCCGGGCTGAGGGACAGCCCCTTTCTGTGCAAGAATTTCATCCACTGGGCCTCTAGTATGATAAATAATGAAAAGCTTTAATTATGGAAAATATAATTTCACCTCTAGTAAAGTAGGTGCCTTTGTTGCTGTTTTCCTGGTTAGTGTTATATAGAAGTTGTCTTGCAGCACTTGTTCACAAGATATGGCTCTATCCCATGCTGATGCTCTAACTGCCAATGTTCCTGGATGACAAAATCTTTGAACCAAGGTTAAATTTTCAAAAGTTTTAGAGGGATTTAAGAAGGAATAGTGTGAGATAAAGGCCTTCACCATTCTCTTAGCACCAATCAAGTCTATTTTCCAATAAGGCTGAATGACTCCAATTGTGCCAATAGGTCACTGGCACCTATCTGTGGCTCCTTTCATCACGTAGGCAGGGTGTGGGCTGAGAAGTATGATTCTCAAAGAATTTGGAAACTTTAAGAATAATTTACCTCTTAAAATATTATTGCCAATATTTATAACAGTTGCTGTTAAAAATAACATAGATATAGATGTTTTATGAAAAGAATTTTTAAATCCCTACCAAGAACAGAGAAGCTGTAATTGACAGATGCTGAGGTCAAGCCATATCGCCTTTTACTAGTACAGCTAATACAAAACTATTACAGCCCCAGGAGCCCTGTGCTGGTTGTCAGAAGGAGCATGTGTCTTTAAACTCTTAACCACAGATTAGAGGCTTACGTCCTGAAGGTGTTTAGTTTCTTTTAAACAGATGGTCCAAAGTGAGGATGAAGGAAGCTGTTTTGATCCATTGTGTAGGTACAGAATGTTATCTTTGTTTTGTTGAAAGCATTACACTGCCTAGAGTTAAATAATTGGGTGAAAATTCTCAGCTTTACTTTGAAGCTGGAGCACCACATGGAGAAAAAGTGTTTGATAATCTTTCTTAGTATATTTGCATAAATGTTTACTCTCCTGTAAATATGACCACAAATACAACCATTCTTAGTGCTTATATAGCTATTTAAAGGCTAGACATACTTTTATGTACATTGTTTGTATGTATGTGTGTATATATATATGTGTGTGTGTATATATATATATATATATATATATATATATATATATATAGCAAATAGAATCCTCTTTTGTAGAAATAGAAGATATGCTGTTTAACAAAGTTTAACTGAAGATAGGAGGATATAGCCTAATTTAAGTTGCCATATAATATCTCAAACAGCTTTCAAATTCAGAAAGCAAATCTTCCTGACACATCTTTTGATTTTGCAAACTATGAACATATCCATGTTCTGAACTGAACTCTGAAATTTTTATTTACTTAGGAGCATTTGCATACGGCATTACTCTGATGTACACTGAAATCCATGGCTAAAATAACATGGCTCAGACTAGTGCTCCTCCACATACACGGGACTGGGAAGGAATAACACTGCCTTTTTATGCTTAGCATTTGAATGTGGTTTTATATGCCTCTCCTGGCTTGGCTTCACTCTGGTAAATGGTGTTTCATCAGCCCAACTAATTGGAAAGATGGTCCATGAGTTTAGTTTATGAATACTGACTCATTTCAACCACAAATAGGGATGCAACACTGCAGCAAATGGAGCTAAAAGAGGACAAAGGCTACAGCATCCAATAAGAAAATCCAGATGAACTGAACAAAGGCACTTAATTTAATAATAAAAACCACTTCAACCTACAATGTACTGTACTATACCTCTAGCCATTCCATTATTAAAATAAATGCATATTCAGATGTTTCCCAAAGATACTTTCCTTCTCTTTCAGATTCAAAAGAATGCCTTTCTAATCCAATACAATTCTTTTCACACTGCATTTCAGCAGCTGTCTTTCGTGATTTCTAATCAAAGCTGATGATAACTGGCTTTGGCAACAGACTGCAGTATCCCGAATGAATAATTAAAGCTATAAATGTACTTACTTCTTCAAAACCCAGGGTGCATTTCAGAGCCTAACAGATTCAGGCTTAACAAGATTCTCCTGGATTATAAATTTGGTCAAGATCTTTAATGCATGAATACAGAAATGGCTGAGGTTTTGTGTTAGCATTTTTCAATAGCCATTTCCACTTAGATAATACAAATGTTCATAGGGCTAACAAACTCCTTCAATCTCACATATCTCCCAAACATAGGGGCCCAGGAGCTGGTAGTCAATAATTGGTTTAGATTAAGAAAGAGAAATATGAAAAAGATGATACGGCATTTTAAAGGGAAACATAAGAAAATATTTTCCAAAGCAGGGAAAATGCTTTTAAGAAAAACCTATGCAGTGCAGAACACATTAAATCCCCGAGAAACAGTTGTCAAGGGTAGAGACGCTCACTTTACTGACTCTACTGTGAAGGAATATATCTCTCTACCCTACCTTACCCTCTTCTAGAAAGATTTGAGTAATTCATAAAAATGGAGAAAAAGTAACAGATATACTGTGTCAACTTAAAACCTAAATAACACTTTCTTTTCAGTTCTTTATAACTGTATCATGAAACTATGAAGATAGATTTTTAATATATTAAAATTCAGACCAAAATTTAACTTTGACATATTTTAAAAGGGAAATAGATCTTTATTAGAAACTAGAGGCCCGGTGCACAAAAATTTGTGCACTCGGGGGGGAACGGGTTGTCCCTCAGCCCGGCCTGTGCCCTCTCGTAGTCTGGGACCCCTCGGGAGATAACGACCTGCTGGCTTAGGCCTGCTCCTGGGTGGCAGAGGGCAGGCCCAATCCCTAGGTGCAGCCCCTGGTCGGGCTCAGAGCAGGGCTGATTGGGGAGTTGGGGCGCCGCCCCCTGTCATGCACAGAGCAGGGCGGATCGGGAGGTTGCGATGCCACCCTCAGTCATGCTCAGGGTAGGGCTGATTGGGGGGTTGGGGCACCGCCCCCTATCACACTCAAGGCAGGGTCGATGGAGAGGTTGTGGCATCACCCCCTGTGATGCACAGAGCAGGGTCAATCAGGGGGTTGGGGCGCTGTCCCCTGTCACGCACAGAGCAGGGCCCATCAGGGGGGTTGGGGCTCCATACCCTGTCACGCACAGAGCAGGGCCAATCAGGGGGTTGGGGAGCTCCCCCCTGTCATGCACAGAGCAGGGCCCATCAGGGGGTTGAGGAGCTCCCCCCTGTCACTCACAGAGTAGGGCCAATAGGGGAGTTAGGGCACCGCCCCCTGTCACACACACAGCAGGGTGGATCAGGGGGTGGGGGCGCCGCCACTGTCACACTCAGGGCAGGGCCGATGGGGAGGTTATGGCTCTACCCCATCACACACAGAGCAGGGCCCGTGTGTGTGTGTGTGGGGGGGGGGTTGGGGCACCACCCTCTATCACTCACAGAGCAGGGCCGAACAGGGGGTTGGGGCACCGCCACTGTCACACTCAGGGCAGGGCCGATGGGGAGGTTATGGCTCTACCCTGTCACACACAGAGCAGGGCCTGTGTGTGTGTGGGGGGGGTGGGAGGGGGGGGTTGGGGCGCTGCACCCTGTCACACACAGAGCCGCAGGGCTATCAGGGGGTTTGGGCGCTGCCCCCTGTCACGCTGATCCGGTGCCAGGAGGCCTTGCGGCTCCGCTGATCCCGGTGCTGGGAGGCATATTACCCTTTTACTATATAGGATAGAGGCCTGGGGGCTGGCTGGTTTGCCCTGAAGGGTGTCCTGGATCAGGGTGGGGGTCCCCACTGGGGAGCCTGGCCAGTCTGGGTGAGGAGCTGAGGGCTGCTTTCAGGCTGGCAATTGACTGAAGCTCCCAACCACTCCTTTTTTTCTTTCTTTTTTTTTTTTTTTAATTTTATTTTGGGCCAGCTTTAGCTCTGGCTCTAGCTCTGAGGCTTCCGCTGCTATAATCGAAACAATGTATAACTCTAGCTCTGAGATCCCGGCTGGCTGAAAGCTGGTTTCTGGTGTTTTGTTCAGCGTCTATATTTGCAACATAGTTTCTTAGAGTTGTAGCTCAGAGGCCGGCAAGTCAGGCGGGGAACGTTGGAGTCTGCAGTTACCGGAGCAAGCAAGCCTCATATTCGCTTCCAGCTGCCTGGCTGCCGGCCGCCATCTTGGCTGACAGTTAATTTGCATAAGGATATGCTGATTAGCCAATGGGAAGGGTAGCGGTCGTACGCTAATTACCATGTTTCTCTTTTATTAGTGTAGATAGAGATGGGTATTTTTTTAAATAATGCAAAATAACAGAAACAGTTCAACATTTCTAAATTTGTTTACTTACATACTTAACCCAATGATAAAAAAGATTCAAATAAGAAGGTTCACTTTAAATAAAATCAAACAACTTTTTAGTTAAGGTCACATGCACTCTTAAAGACTGTTGGTGAATTACTCAACACTAACAGACAATGTTTTTAGTCTAATCCCACCCTGAGGCTGGAGCCTAGAGAGGGGATAAGAAATAAGAGAACTAAGGAGGAGAACCACTGAGCTAAAGGGAGAAAACAAGATGGTGGCATAGGTAAACACCTGAAATTGCTGCCTCGCACAACCACTTCAAAAATACAACTAAAAGACAAAACGGACATCATCCAGAACCACAGGAAGGCTGGCTGAGTGGAAATTCTACAGCTAGAAGGAAAGAGAAAAGCACATTGAGACTCAGAGGAGGTGCAGAAGTAAAGTGCAGAGGAACGGGGGTGCACGCGGAAAGGGCTGGCAACTGAGGACAAGGCTGTCTTTTTCAATCGGGAGGAAGACACAAGCTCCCAACGGCTCTGAACTCCAGTTCCGGGCGAGTCTCTGGGGGCCCAGACTCATACAGGGAGAAACTGGACTGTCTGGCAGTGGGTGGAACTCGAGGGCGGCTTTCTCTCAGAGGTGCTTGCAGCAATTACCTCGGGACACTAAGACCCGGGGCCTCTTAGGGTAGGACTGAGGATCAGCCATAGCTGTTTGCTCCGCCCTGTTGATTCCCTGAAACCCCGCCCCAGCCAAGCTGTGCACAGAGGCTTTTGCATATGAATGGCCTGGCTCTTTGCAATCTAAAATTACCTAACAAACTGTAGCTGGGTCAGAGAGACCCAGAACATCCAAAAGAAGGACTAAAGCCCCACAGCAGCTTGCATTGCTTCACAGCTGGGCCTCATCTGGGCACCTCCAAACCCCAAACAAAGAAGAGGAATCTGCAGATCTCTCCATAGCTCCTGCTGGGTAGCCTCAGGCAGGGGCTAAATTAGCACCTCCTGAAGATCCAAGTGCCAGTGTACCCAGTGGTCAGAGTGGGACCATCCAGATTACAACTCCTCAAATCCATAAGGGACACACTCAGGGGGCAGACACAGTGAGCACCAAAGCCCCACTGAAGCAAGTCTTGCCCCAGAAGGGTGTCTCCAGCACAGAAGTTCTCCCACCGTAGACACAGCTGATTCTCACAGCCAATTGTCCTGGAGGTCAATTCCTCCCAGTGATACCAACTACAATCGAGGCTTAACTACAACAAGACTGTGCACACAGCCCACAAAGGCGTGCACCAAGAGTGTCCACCTCAGGTAATTGGGGAGGCTGAGTCACTGGGCATTATAGGACACCTACCACACAAAGCCATTCTATCAACACAGGGAAGCAGCCAAAATGCAGAGACAAAGAAACAGGTCACAAATGATAGAAATGGAGGAAAGCAAACTACTGGATATAGAGTTCAAAACCACAGTTATAAGGTTTTTCAAGAATTTTCTAGAAACCGCTGATAAATTTAGTAAGACCCTCGATAAATCTAGTGAGACCCTCGAGGATATGAAAAAGGACCAAATAGAAATTAAGCATAAACTGACTGAAATAAAGAATAATATACAGAGATCCAACAGTAGACTAGAGGATCCCAAGAATCAAGTCAAAGATTTGAAATACAAAGAAGTAAAAAACACCCAACCAGAAAAGCAAAAAGAAAAAAGAATCCAAAAATATGAAGATAGTGTAAGGAGCCTCTGGGACAACTTCAAGCGGACCAACATCTGAATTATGGGGGTGCCAGAAGAAGAGAGAGAGCAAGATATTGAAAACCTATTTGAAGAAATAATGACAGTAAACTTCCCCTACCTGGTGAAAGAAATAGATTTACAAGTCCAGGAAGCGCAGAGAACCCCAAACAAAGGAATCCAAAGAGGACCACACCAAGACACATCATAATTAAAATGCCAAGAGCAAAAGACAAAAAGAGAATCTTAAAAGCACCAAGAGAAAAACAGTCAGTTACCTACAAGGGCATACCCATACGATTGTCAGCTGATTTCTCAACAGAAACTATGCAGGCCAGAAGGGAGTGGCAAGAAATATTCAAAGTGATGAATAGCAAGAACCTACAACCAAAATTACTTTACCCAGCAAAGCTATCATTCAGAATTGAAGGTCAGACAAAGAGCTTCACAGATAAGGAAAAGCTAAAGGAGTTCATCACCACTAAACCAGTATTATATGAAATGATGAAGGGTATTCTTTAAGAAGAAGAGGAAGAAGAAGAAAAAGGTAAAGATAACAATTATGAACAACAAATACATATCTATCAACAAGTGAATCTAAAAATCAAGTGAAAAAAAATCTGACAAACAGAATAAACTGGTGAATAGAATAGAATCAGGGACATAGAAAGGGAGTGGACTGACAATTCTTGGGAGGAAAGGGGTGTGGGAAGAGACTGGGCAATAATCGTACACCTATGGATGAGGACAGTGCGGGGGGCTGGGGGGGAGGTGGCGTAAGAGCAGAGGGTGAGGTGGGAACCGGGTGGAAAGGAGCTATGGGGCGAAAAAAGAGGAATAACTGTAATAATCTGAACAGTAAAGATTTAATAAAAAAGAAAAAAGAAAGAAAAAAAAAGAGAACTAAGGAGAAGATCGTGTTGAGCCATAGTGGAGGGCCCAGAGCTGCGTTCTGAACCGGCCTGGTGGGAATCTGCAGCGAATTGGAAACTAACCTGTAGCTGGAGGTCAAAGGTCAAAGTTTGGGTGGAAGAGGCAGCAGAAGCCAAGGATGAGAGAGGATGAGGGAAGTGGGAGGAACTTCTACTCGCTAATGGAAACCCTGGAGGCAATCGTTTTTATAAAACCAAAGTATTTTTAATTTGGGATTAGCCTTCATTGAAAATGCTCTATCATTTTTGATAATATTATTTGAAAATAAAGAACATTTTTATTTTTAGAGTTTAAAATATTTTACTGATAAAATACAAGTAAACATTTGGATGTATAAGAAACAGTAGGCTTGATGAAAGTGCATTTTAAGTTGTAAAAGATAGTAGAAAATGGATCAATAGAAACCACAGGAACTGATCACTGAGCACTTACTATGTGACAGGCACTGTTCTCAGTGCTTTATATGCACTTTCTCCTTTAAATCCCTGAGACTACTGAAGACACGATCATTAAGCCCTCTAGGCTAGAAAACTGGTTAAGCATTTTAAGCAAGATAAAGCCCTAAAATCAAATATCACAGCCATTTAAAAAATACTTTTGTAAGAGAATACTTACTGGTATGAAAAGATGTCTGTGGCATATTAATGGCAGGATACTGAAGGACTATGTACAGTACAATGCTATTTTAGTTTTGAATAAGCTCACTCTACAAATATCAACCTGTGTGTACGTGTAAGAATATACTTTAAAATGTTAACAGTTATTGTTTTGGGGTGGGATGATCATTTCCTTTTCTATATTTTCTGTTTTATTTTAAAAGTATGACTTTAATATTAAGTTATTTTAAGGTTTAGTTAAAGGAGTCATACTAGTAATGTATGTTAATTAAATGACAACAATTTCCAGAAGCTCTCTACTAAATATGATCCAGGAACTTTTTTAGAAGGCACTCATGAAGGGTTTAAAGCAAAATCTTTGATGAATAGGCATATATATATATATATATATATATATATATATATATATATCTGACTTACGGCTTGGAGAATTTTGGACTTGGTGAAAAGGAAGTACTCTAAAAACAAGGAATGGAAAGCACCAGAGGTGTTTTGCTTTTGGTAGGGGTATCTTCTTGGTGGCACACCCAGGAGTCAGCCAATCCCACCCAGCAGTGTTTTCTGAGGATAGACAAATAGTCCCTCCCACCAGGCAGAGTTCAAAACTGTAAACTGAGGAACTAGAGCAGACAGCACAGAGGACTGCCTGAGAGAGCTTACCCAATAAGGAAAGGAAAGGGTGCACGGGCTGGAAGCTCACACCCCACAGACATATATGTACACATACACCACACATACAAACACACACATACTTACAAACACACAGAGATACATATAAACATGCACACATACATGCAAGTATATACACAGAAACATACAAACATACATATAAACATACATATGTACAACATCCATCCATATAAAATATACATGCAAATATAAGCATACACGCATTCATGAGAGTATACAAACATGCAAACATACAAATATGAACACATACATATGTACACAAACATCCATAAATACAGACACACACACATACATACATTCATACGTAAACAAATATCAAGTAGCACCTACTGCTTGCCAGCCACTGTTACGTTCACAGACACACATGTAGACAGGACAGATCGGGTCTCTGCTCTTGTAGACTAATAGTCAAGAGGGCAGAATTAGACATAATAAAACACATGAATGAAGAGGGCAATGTGAGATAGTGATACATGTATGCAAAGAATTGAAGAAAGGAACAGATTAGAGAGGGTTGGGAGGAGGGCAGCCTGCTGCTTTAGACTGGGTGCCAAGAAGCCTGCTCCACAAAGGGAACTCTGAGCCAAGCCTGGCTGACAGAAGAAGCCATCATGTCAAGATCCAAGGCAGGCCATCCAGCAGATGAAAAGACTCTTGCAAGTGACCACTCCTCTTGGCCTGGTCCAGGAGCCCCGAGGAGGCTATTATTGCTGGATAAAGAGAGTGCTGGGGAGCAGTGACCCAGGACAGGGCAGTGGGTGGCCCGGGCCAGAGCAAAGAAAGCAGGAAAAGTGAGCACTTAATGCAGAACAGGGTTAACATGTCAGTAACACTGCAATGAAGGGACATCGGGATGTTTCACAAGAATCTGTAAAAACCTGAAAAATGGCAACAGCAAAGGGCCCCACAATCACTTAGGCCAGTGGAAGAGTCAGGATGACATGGAGTTCAGAGGAAATGGACACAGACATCCCAAGCCAGAGCATCCTTACCAAGTTCAAATGAGAAAGGATGGCAAACATTGAAATCACACTGCACTGTTTACTCACAAATAGTTCTGTTGATTTAACTTTGAACTAAATCTGGTTATAACTACCTATATTGTGCGTTTTAAGTTCTTTTTAAAAAATCCCTTCTCATTTGAAGTTCATTAAGACCCTTGCCTGGGTATTACTTATTACAGAAACATCTAGTATTCCAATAACCTGCTGGCATGGGAAGGCATCCTCTACTTCTTAAAGTTGCTATCACATACATCTTCTCTTTGAATCAACTCGTTTCACAATTCCAGAGGTCTGGGAAGAGGTCAATCGGCGGGGTAATTATAATAGCATATTTTATATTTTTAAGTATGCTCTCACACAAACTTTATATGATCAGTATTCCCTTCCTTGTGTGATCATTCCTATTTGATAAATGTGTAAAGAGGTGACTCATACAAGGCAGCACACCTATTTGAAGCCCTGAGGTTTCCTGACTCCAGGTCAGGTATTCTTGCTGTGGTAACAATACTTCCTTAAAAGTAAACACAACATAAGCAGCAACCATCTTCATCTGCACCCCCATCCCTCTGCTCCCACTTCTGTAAGATAAGGGCTGTTAGATTAGGTTCCTTCCAGCTATAACAAGGTAAAAATCTCTGATTCTAAATAAGTTTTTAACATAAAATTTAATGAAAACCAATATTTTATCACCAACAAAAGCTGTCAAAGCATTGCTACCCCGCAATGGTGGAATTCAGGAAATGATTACCACTTTAAGGACCTTGTTAAAAAGTGTGCACATTAAAAATAATTTACAGAACCAATTCTCCATTTGCAGCACAGTTTAAGAAACAAGGAAATGTATTCGCATTTCTATCTTGCTAATTCCTGTGTTACACTGATGTTACTAATAACATAAAATATTTAAAATTTATGTTACACACAGAGCTGACTATAATTATCTGATGAGAAAACAATTTTATATGGGAATCTAAAAATAATCTATTTTACCACTACAACAGATCATACGCATGAAATAAATTCTAGTGCCAATTAATGTTATAGAGGTTCATCTACAGACAGAAGTTTGAAATGCTCTCATTCAGCTGATGCCCACATTCACAACAGTATCTGGATAACATTACCATGGGTGGGTACAAAGTGTTATTATGCATGTGCAATACAGAGTAAGTACATTGCAAAATATGTCATGTTCAGAGATTACTTCATTTTGCTTACCCACAGTTTGGCCAGGAGTTTGTATAGATTAAATTGCATTTAAAATTAAGTCCAAGACCAGAGGCATGGACAAATGGAACAGACTGACAGATTTCAGAGGTGAGGAGTGTGGGGAGGTTGGGAAGAGTTCATCCAAAGAACATACATGCATATATGCATAACCCATGGGCACAGACAATAAAGTGGTGAAGACCTGCAGGGGAACAGGGACTGGGTGGAGAGAGAATGGGGGACACCTGTAATAGAGTCAACAATAAAAATTTTTAAAAAGGAAAAAATTAAGTCCACAAAGTTGTCCAAAATTTTACAATGTGCTAAAACTGAATGCTTCTTCAAGTAAATATGCTACTTATTGAATTTTCAAGATCTACTCATTAGAAGGATTTTTTTTATCATAAAATAATTTTGTTCTGAGACTTGAACTGCACCACAAGTAAATATATTTATGATACTGTAAGCAGGCACTATGACAAATATTTTACATATATTATCTCATCTATCCTATACAATGCTACAAGATAGTGATTTTTATTTATTCATATATAGTATTTCATTTTACAGATGACAAAATGGAGGTGTTAAGCTTCCCAAATTCAGTGTTTCAGAGGGAAAAAAATCCTTATGTCAGCATATAGTCCTTTTATGTGGTTGATCAATTAAATTGATAAGCGTGCTAATAAGCTTAATATTATTTCTACTGCACCTCAACTTCAATATTGCAGTACACTAACAAGATGTTCCATCAGACAATGTTTAATTACCAGAGCTTTTGCTTAGAACTTGAAACTAATTGGAATAGGATTTTGTTTAGTGTAAACAGATATCTCAAAAGATACTGATTAAATAATGTTTCTTTTCAGGAAACATTTAAAGAAAATCAGCAAAATGTTGTGTCTAGTTAAACATAGTGCCCAATAATATCTTAATATCTGCACAGAAAGAAAACATAGACAAGAGTGAAGATATTGGAGGATCTCCAAATAACATACACTCTTTGTTTCCTTCTGATGCCTGGTCTTTAATCAACATTATCAGTGAAGGATATATCATGATCACTGGCTTAAGAAATTTACACATATCTATAATAATAAAAGTGTAATATGCTAATTAGGCAGGACGTCCTTCCAGACGAAGCTGGAGCTGCGAGGGAAGCACGGGTCCCGGGTGCCGGACGGAGGCCAGTGCTGGCAGCTGGGGAAGGAAAGGCTACTCTTGCACAAATTTCGTGCATCGGGCCTCTAGTATATACATGTACACACACACACACACACACACACACACACAACTTTATCACTTCTGAATTACAATTTTTTTAGGTGGGGGGGGGGGGGGGAGTCCTAGCAAAAAATTACAGTATAATAATGGATTTGTAAAGCAATATATTCTGTTCTATGTCATTGATATGTTACTAAAGTTACATATACCTAATTTTTATAAATTGAATCTTCTTTACATGCTGAAGTCACATGCTACGTTATGCAATCTTCTTATAAATCAAGTCATTAAACAACTTGAAATCAATTTTTTTCATACCCATCTTTAAATTCTAAAAAATGTACAGAAGCATTTGGAGGGTATAAGGGTGAATAAGGCATGGCCTTATCCTGATCTCCTTTAGGAGCCATAAGGTCCCCGTGTGGAAGGTTGCTTTCTAGCAGCAGCGTAAGTCCTACTGTAAGCAGGGACGTTCATGGGAAGGCCTTGATGATCTCCCACCATCACTAAAGAAGATGTCCAGAATAACATGCGGAAAAACACAAACCATGCAAAGAGTGGAGGAGATACTATCCTGTATAGACTTCGAAGGAGATCTTTAGTAGGCATGCAAATTGCTTTGAATCCAAGTAAGAGGAGAGAGTCATTCCAACGAGATATACTAAATTTGCAGAGGAGATGGTACTTGGAGAACTGGTATTTCAACAATGGAGATATTGAGGGCTATATGCATCAGTTCCTTACTGATTGAAAAAAAAGCATTCATAATGGGGCTTGGGGTAGGAAAATGCTTGATGTGTTCTGGGATAGGAAACAACCTAGAGTGACTAGAGTTTTGATGAGGACAAGTGCAGAGGAGTAGGACTGGTGGATCTCTAGGAAAATACCACACCAAAAAGTTTGGACTTGATTCTGCAGTTAGGTTTGTTTGAGCAGGAGTAATGCCACGCAAAGTGGACTTTAGGATGAAAGTGCTGACAGGATTGTGTAAGAAGATCACAGGGCGGTGGAGAAGGGTGTGAAAATGTAAGTGCTGCGTTGTTGTTATACCAGACAAGGGATAATGCATCCCTAAATTGGGAAAATGAAATAGATGGGAATAAACTGATAAGACAAACAGTCTAGAAACAGAATCAATAAAACCTCACAACTAGGTATAGAGATAAAGAAAGGAGATGAAGAAAGCACAGGAGATAAAGAGGATGGTGGTGAAAACAGCAGAGAGAGGGGACACCATGGTAGCCACAGCTTTGATAATAAATATAACACCAGATTTGTTCCTGTTGAGTTTGTGGTACTGTCAGGATACCCAGAGACACATGTAAAAAGTAGGTCTGGCACTCAGAAATATACCAGCTTACTTCCAAATCTAGATGAGAGAGTAGGTGCTTGAGAATTGCAATATATAGGGGACCAAAGAATCTTCTGAAAAGGTGGAGGTCAGCAAAGAAAATACATAAGAGCATCAGAGACCAAGGAAGAAGAACATTCTGCAAACTGAATGTGGATGCCCTCTCAAAATCATGTGGAGGAATTGTCATCAAGACTAAATATTTCAGGGGGCAATGAGGGTGAAAGGGGAGACATCTGTAAGACTCTCAACAATAAAGATTTTTAAAAAGATAAAGTTGATACAATTCTCTTTTATAACAAAAAAAGACTAAATATTTCAGAAAGTATAAATCCCCAGATTTGGCAATTTGGCCACTTGTGAGGAGTCTTAACAGAGAGGAGCTGAAGCCAATGTGAGTGGTTCTGGAATAAGAATGAGGTAAGAAGAGAGAAAAGCTCTTGACAGAGCAATTATTCAAATAATCTAAAAAGCTTTCCACTTCCAGCAATGAGAAAATAATGTAGTTTAGAGTTACTTTCTTACAATAAGCAAATAGAAAAATACAGGCTAAAACTACTTTCAGGAATAGGGGATGAGAAAGCCTAGAAATGAAATATCCGAGAAAAGGAAACAAAGGAGTGATCCATACCATCACCGAGGCTGCTTTCTGGTGGTACTTTCCAAAATGTGTGCAGGGAGGTGAACACAAAACAGAATTGCAGTCACATGGGGGTGAGGAGACAAAATTCTGAATTTGGGAAGGCTAAGGTGGTCAGAATTTGTGGGACAGATTACCTGAAAGGAAGTATCTACACAGAGAAAGATCCAGAAACCTGTAAGGATCCTCTTTAGTCTTTAACACCAAAGTGCATGTGAGTAAAACTCCACCAGCCCAGACAGGAACAACTTCTGTGAAAAAATAACTTCCAGGCAGCAGTAAGAGGAACAATTGTGGGCACTCTTACCGTGCCAGAACTGGGCACATTTGTTCCAATCAGAAGAGGAGACCTCATGGAACATGTAGGCTGAGCACACTGGGCATTCATTCAGTCAAGAAGGGCACATTTTGGAAATGGGACTGAATGAGGCCTTTGCATGAAGACTACTCTGGACCTCACCTCGAAGAGATTAAAAAGCCCCCTAAAAATAAAAATAAGTGTCCTGTACACCACAGGGTCTCGGGTTTGATCCCCAGTTGGGCTTATGGGAGGCAACTGATCAATGTTTCTCTCTCACATCAATGTTTCTCTCTCTCTCTCTCTCTCTGTCTCTCTATCCCTCCCTCTCTCTCTCTCCCTGTCCGTTCCTCTCTCTCTCAAGTCAATAAAAGCATATCCTTGGCTGAGGATTTAAAAAAAAATAGCAACACAGAAAAATAAGAAACAATCAGCCAGTAATTAACCAGTAATTTAATGGCCTGCCAGGAAAGATACAACACTCTTACAAAACACAACAAAACCCAGCCTCAACATCATAAAATTCAAAATGTCTGACATCATATAAAAAATATCAAATATAAGAAGGAGAAAAAAATGTGATCCACAACCAGAAGAAAAATAAGACAATAGGAAAAATTCAGAAAGGGTCGTTATGATGGAATTAGAGGGAAAATGACATTTTAGAAGGGACTGAGGAGATAAATGAAAGGTACACATACTGTGATTGTACCAAAGAGGCTAGGGATGCAATGAATACTTAAGAACTGATTAGATTAGAAGAACAACCTAATGCTGTTATAGTATTTCAATACTATACACAGGAATTAGTGGAGTTCTGATTCAGAATGATTTGTCTACCGAGCCCATTGTAAAAATGAGAAAAAAAGTCTTTCTGCTTTAAACCTTAATTATCTTTTAAAAAATGTTACTGTAAGTACTTCTAAACTCTCATGTTTTACATTCTTCAAGTGTTACAACACCATTTAAAGAAAGCAATCTGTCCTATATACCCACAATCAACTGATTTCGGGTAGTTTTATTATACTTGTAGTCACCCCAACTACATTCATTTCTAGCTCATTTCACATACTGGTTGCCTACAGTTCTTTGGTGCAACAAATTTCCAACAACCAATGAATGGTAATCTGCATTTTATCTCTTAAGTTGGGTGCTTATATCACCAAGAGCATGGATCAATTCGAAATAAAACATTTTGCTAACAATTTTCATGGTTCGTTGTCAGAGAAAAGAAGGCTTATTAGCTTGGCACTCTAGATATGGCCTTGTCCATATGGTAAAAAAAATACCAGATTTTTAAAAAGTCAATCAAACCATTCTGGTCTAGCTATTAAAATAAACAGCATGGTCAATAAAACTGGTTGTGCTATTTAAGTCCATCTGTTATTCTCCCAAAAGACTGGAAAAGCATTACTATCAGAGATTGGATCTGGGTTTCTCTTTTCAGCCCTAATACTTTCTAACACAGATCATGAAGCATAGTTATAAAGAACATATTTTCTGCATATAAAACACAGCTGACATATGGTCTAACAATGGGGCAAAAAATTTAAAATACAGATGAGTTTAATGAAGCTCACAGAAGTTAAAATAACTTGCCAAACATCCAAGTAAGTGTCAGAGCCAAGACATGAATATAAAGCCACATGGGTCTCCTTGATCACCTGGCTGCACTTGCTCCTACACTAGAACAAAGGCTGCTGAGATCACAAAGATAAAGGAGAAGTCCAGAAAAGAAATATTATACACTGTCTTAAAACTTCTTCCTGGAAACCTGAAGAATATCATAAGCAAAGAACAGAATTATTGAGACACAAGCAAGCAAGTCACAGTAATGCTAATATGTAACAAAATGTATGTATTTTATGGAAAGAGTTATCAACACAGATTCCAAAGCTAAGCAAAATGTAAAGAGTAGCTCTGGGTGAACAAGGACTTACAAATTTTAATGGTGGCTAATATTTCCTCACACACATTAGTGTTCTTTTAATTCTCCATAAGTAGGTATTTATATACCTACTGGTGGTTCACTAATTTTTTAAACATGTTTCTGGGATAAAAATCTGGGACATGAGGAAAGTAAGCATTGAGTTTTCTGGGAAATATTAAATAGGGAAGAAAGGTTCCTGTCCAATGAAAATATGTATAGTTCTGATCACATACACATTTTCCAAATGTTTAAGTATACACATTTTTATTTCTTAATATTTAGCAATTTTTACCCGGCATCAATACTGGTACAGCTAGTGAAAATTAATAATATGTACTTTATACAAACTGTCAAACATGGCTGTATAAAATACAGACATGGTAGTTTATAATCTAGAAAAAAGAAAATATCTATCTTAATCTATTCTTTTTTTTTTTTCATTGCCAGCATTAGATGTCAGAATCTCAGTCTGTACTGGGTGTGTTTCCAGGTTCTAGTTTAGTTACTTCTAAAAACCTAGACTAGATCTGTGCATTTAAGGAGAGGTGCTTGGAATTTTGGTTTTGCAAAGGTTCCAATCAGATTCCCTACCCTGCCTGGGCTGTCTGTAGCTGTGGTCATTCACATCCAACCAGTGGACAGTCTAAGAAGAGAAATGGCTCTTTTCGGCACATGCATCATATGAAAGTGAGGGCAGGCTCTGGACTTCACTGTAATGAGCAGCGCTCCCTAGGTGGCAGCACAGAAGCCCAGGACAGTGACGCTACCTGAGGATACACAGGTACAATGAACATCCGAGGCCAAATGTGAGGCTGTGTCTGCAGCAGCCAGAGAAAGATCTTGAAAATGAGGTACATGCACAGATATTGATCTCATCTGCTGAGTATGCCACACACAAGATCTTCCTGACTTTTGCATATGATAAATCAGTACATACTCTCAGAACATATGAAACAGGAAGTGTGCACCTTACTACCAGTTGTTCAAATGATGAAAGAAAATTGCCTGGACACACACACACACACACACACACACACACACACACACACTTCTACAGCCTAGAACTCTTAATTTTAAGTACAGTTTTTAAAAAGTTGGATCATTAGCAATCCTGTGAATGTTAGAAACATCTTAACAGTGTCTCAGAGGCAAAAGGGTATAATACAGAATGAGAAAAAGAGGGAAAGTTAAATTATGTCTGCCATTATAATAAATCCAAACCCAGAAGGAGGTCTGCAAATCAGCAGGTTCTAATGAAATATTAAGGTAAGTGATTATTGATGAAAAATGAATAAGCCTTTTTGATTTCAGCAACCTTTAAATCACATCTAGCTACTTAAAACAACTCAAACGCATTCATTTATTCCTTGACGGGCATTTAGCTGTCCTTGGGTATAATGAGACTTCATTTTGTGAAGTATGTATATAGTTGATCCCATGTGAGTGGACAAAATGTGCCAGAAAAAGATATATATTATAAGAGAAAAGTCTAGCATCTTTCAAATATTGGATCTATCATGTCCAAGCTGGGAATTAAAAAAACAAAAACAAAAAAACCACTCGAGCTATTTGTTGTTTACCATAAATATAACATCTATAATACTCTGTACTATATATTTATTAACACTGACCCTTATTTTAATTAATTATCATATAATGCAGTGATTTTTCAACCAGTGTGCTGTAAGAATTTTTAAAACATGCAATATAAAACTATTTAGTCAGGGGCATTAACCTCTTTTTCCTTAGATTGCCAACTTAAAAATGACAACAGCCAACACAATAATAGCCATCCAGTGTGAATGAATAAAAATCATCATATATATATATATATATATATATATATATATATATATATATATATAAAATTTATATATTTCAAACCCTCACCTGAGGATATGGTTGTTGTTTTTATCTTCACCTGAGGATGTTTATTGATTTTAGAGCAGTGGTTCTCAACCTGTGGGTCGCGACCCTTTTGGGGGTCGAATGACCCTTTCACAGGGGTCGCCTAAGACCATCGGAAAACACATATATAATTACATATTGTTTTTGTGATTAATCACTATGCTTTAATTATGTTCAATTTGTAACAATGAAAATACATCCTGCATATCAGATATTTACATTACGATTCATAATAGTAGCAAAATTACAGTTATGAAGTAGCAATGAAAATAATTTTATGGTTGGGGGTCACCACAACATGAGGAACTGTATTAAAGGGTCGCGGCATTAGGAAGGTTGAGAACCACTGTTTTAGAGAGAGAGGAAGGAAGGGAGGGAGAGAAACATCAATGTAAGAGAGAAAACATTGATTGGTTGCTTCCAATATGTGCCCTGACCAGGGATCAAACCCACAACCTGAGTATGTGCCCTAACCAGCAACTGACCCTGAAACCTTTTGGTGTACAAGACAATGTTCCAACCAAATGAGTCATATGGCCAGGGCTAATATATTTTTTGGTGTGCTGCAGAATTTTGGTAATTAGTTTATGTGTGCCATGAGATGAAAAAGGTTGAAATTTGTTGATATAATGGATACAAGGCATTTATAACACTAATATTACACAATCACATGATAGTTTTTATTTCAATATATCAAAGAGCTATCAATTTATTTTTGTGTGTATTTTATTTTAATTTTTTTAAGTTTATCTTTATTGTCATTATTCCACCCCAGGCCTCCCAGAGGGAAGCAGCAAATAGTTCCTCCCAAGGTGGGAACATGCACAGGCTGCATCGCAGGCTGCGAGAAACCCGACTGCAGCCTGCGCCCGGACCAGCTTCATCCGTCCTCTAATGCCACAGCCCTCATTCACCTTAGTCTCCTGGTCTGAAACGAATCTGTGGCTGTTCAAGTTAAACACTCCATCAAATACCTGCAGATTGCAGGAGAGGGCAGTTGGGGGCAATCGGGCCGGCAGGGGTGCAGCTAGGCATCGATCAGGCTGGCAGGGGAGTGGTTAGGGGGTGATCAGACTGGCAGGCAGAAGCGGTTAGGGGCAATCAGGCAGGCAGGCAGGCGAGCGGTTGGGAGCCAGCAGTCCTGGATTGTGAGAGGGATGTCCGACTGCTGGTTTAGGTGGTATTGGGCCTAAATGGGCAGTCGGACATCCCTCAAGGGGTCCCAGATTAGAGAGGGTGAAGGCTGGGCTGAGGGACACCCCTCCCCCCGTGCACAAATTTCGTACACGGGGCTTCTAGTCATCATATAAAATATATCATTCACATGCAGCAAACTGAAGTTTCCAAATGTCCTGGAGCTCAAGAATATAGATGATGGTGGTGGTGGTGGTGGTATCCTATATAATAAAGAGGTAATATGCAAATTGACCCTCATGCCATCGCATCACAAGATGGCCGCCCCATGTTGTCACAAGATGGCCGCCCTCACATCGTCACAAGATGGCTGCCCACACATTGTCACAAGATGGCCTCCCACATGTTGTCACAAGATGGCAGCCCCCATGTTGTCACAAGATGGCTGGCAGGGGAGGGCAGTTGGGGGTGACCAGGCCTGCAGGGGAAGGCAATTTGGGGGGGACCAGGCCTGCAGAGGACAGCAGTTGGAGGCGATCGGGCCAGCAGGGGAGCAGTTAGGGGGCAATCAGGCAAGGGAGTGGTTAGGAGCCAGCAGTCCTGGATTGTGAGACTTGGCCCTAAACAGGCCCTGTGGGATTGGGCCTGAACCGGCAGTCAGATATCCCCCAAGGGGTCCCAGATTGGAGAGGGTGCAGGCTGGGCTGAGGGACACTCCCCCCCCCCCCCCATGCACAAATTTTGTGCACCGGGCCTCTAATAATAATAATAATGATAGTAATGGCAGCCACTAATACCGCCTGACCTCTCCCTATATGCAAGACAGTATTCAAAGTGACTTATATGTAGTTGTTCATTTAATCCTTACATAAAACCCAATGAAGTAAGTACTATTATTATCCCCATTTACAGATGCAAAAAGTGGAGCACAGAAGGTTTATTGGCAGAGCTGAGCTGTGAACTCAGGCTGGCTCCAGAACCTGTGCTCTTAACCATACTTACATCACATCCTATTAGCATGTCATGTTGTATGGTACCCTATCACATCTCTCTCCCTCTCTCTTTCTCAAAATTATATAAACTCCAAGAAATCTATAAGAATCATGGACTTGACCTATAAGTGAAGGGGATTTAAACAATGAAAATGTTTAACAATATTTTGCTGAAATTCCACATTTCTTTTCTAAAGCAGGCACTCTGTACTTAAATACAGATTCCAGGGAGGAACCAAGATGGTGGCATAGGTAAACACCTGAACTTGCTGCCTCGCACAACCACATAAAAACTACAACTAAAAACAAAATGGACATCATCCATAACCATGGGAAGGCTTGCTGAGTGGAAGTTATATAACTAGAAGGAAAGGGAAAAGTGCACTGAGACTGGGAGGAGGTGTGGAGGTACGGAAGTGTGGAGGTATGGAGGGGTGCGGAAACGGGCTGGCAATTGGGTACGCTGTTGTCTTTTTCAATTGGGAGGGAGATACAAGCTCCTGACTGCTCTGAACTCCAGTTCCGGGCGAGATTCTGGGGACCCAGACGCATACGGGGAGAAACAGGACTGTCTGGCATCAGGCTGGAACATGAGGGCGGCTTTCTCTCAGAAGTGCTTGCAGCGATCATTGTTCCTGCATGGTGCTGCAGGACACAGAGACCCAGGGACTTCTTCAGGGTAGGGCTGAAAGGCAGCCATTGCTGTTTGCTCTGCCCTGGTGATTCCCTGAAACCCCGCCCCACTCAATTTACGATCCCACCCAAGCTGTGCACAGAGGCTTTTGCATATGAATGGCCTGGCCTTTTGCAATCTAAAACCTAACAAACTGCACCTGGGTCAGAGAGCACCAGAGCTTTCAAAAGAAGCCCCAAGGCTCGACAGCAGCCTGCATTGCTTCACAGCCGGGCCTCATCTGGGCACCTCCAAACCCCAAACAAAGAAGAGGAATCTGCAGATCTCTCTGTAGCTCCTGCTGGGTGGCCTCAGGCAGTGGCTGACTTTGCACCTCCTTGGAGATCCAAGAGCCAGTGTACCCAGTAGTCAGAGTGAGACCATACCAGATTACAACTCTTTACATCCATAAGAGACCCACTCAGGGGGCAGACTCAGTGAGCACTAAAGCCCCACTGAAGTAAGTCCTGCCCCATAAGGGTGTCTCCAGCACAGCAATTCTCCCATTGTAGACACAACTGGTCCTCACAGCCAATTGGTCTTGAGGTCAATTCCTCCCAGTGATACCAACTACAATCAAGGCTTAACAACAACAAGACTGTGCACACAGCCCACAAAGGGGTGCACCAAGAGTGTCCACCTCAGGTAATTGGGGAGGCTGAGCAACTGGGCCTTATAGGACACCTACCACACAAAGCCATTCTATCAACACAGGGAAGCAGCCAAAATGTGGAGACAAAGAAACAGGTCACAAATGACAGAAATGGAGGAAAGCAAACTACTGGATATAGAGTTCAAAACCACGATTATAAAGTTACTCAAGAATCTTCTAGATACCTCCGAGAAATATAGTGAGACCCTCAAGATGTGAAAAAGGACCAACTAGAAATTAAGCATACACTGACTGAAATAAAGAATAATATACAGAGATCCAACAGTAGACTAAAGCATCCCAAGAATCAAGTCAAAGATTTGAAATATGAAGAAGTAAAAAACACCCAACCGAAAAAGCAAAAGGAAAAAATAATCCAAAAATATGAAGATAGTATAAGGAGCCTCTGGGACAACTTCAGGTGTACCAACATCCGAATTATGGGGGTGCCAGAAGAAGAGAGAGAGCAAGATATTGAAAACCTATTTGAAGAAATAATAACAGAAAACTTCCCCTACCTGGTGAAGGAAATAGACTTACAAATCCAAGAAGCGCAGAGAACCCCAAACAAAAGGAATCCAAAGAGGACCACACCAAGATACATCATAATTAAAATGCCAAGAGCAAAAGACAAAGAGAGAATCTTAAAAGCAGCAAGAGAAAAACAGTTAGTTACCTACAAGGGAGTACCCATACAACTGTCAGCTGATTTCTCAACAGAAACTATACAGGCCAGAAGGGAGTGGCAAGAAATATTCAAAGTGATGAATAGCAAGAACCTACAACTAAGATTACTCTACCCAGCAAAGCTATCATTTAGAATTGAAGGTCAGATAAAGAGCTTCACAGATAAGAAAAAGCTAAAGGAGTTCATCACCACTAAACCAGTATTATATGAAATGCTGAAGGGTATTCTTTAAGAAGAGGAAGAGGAAAAAGGTAAAGATAAAAATTATGACCAACAAAGTGACAACAAATACATATCTATCAACAAGTGAATCTAAAAATCAAGTGAATAAAAAATCTGACAAACAGAATAAACTGGTGCATATAATAGAATCAGGGACATAGAAAGGGAGTGGACTGACAATTCTCAGGGGGAAGGGGGTGTGGAGGGTGCGGGAAGAGACTGGACAAAAATCATACACCTATGGACGAGGACAGTGGCTGGGGGGCGGGGGGGTGGTAAAGGCATGGGGTGGGAACCAGGTGGAGGGGAGCTATGGGGGGAAAAAAGAGTAACAGCTTTAATAATCTGAACAATAAAGATTTCTTTTATAAAAATAAAAAATAAATAAATACAGCTTCCATTTTTCTTTATCATATACTACACTCCATAAATGGTGTTTGCTATGCTGATGAAGACTTGGGTTTACACATTTGTTCATATAATTAACATAATTGAATACCTATGTGTCAGGCTCTGGAATATAGCTATGGATGAGAGACAAAAAGTCCTACATTAAAATGGAACTTCATTCTAATTGTTGGAGATGACTGGCAAACAAAACTTTAAAGAGTGGAGATGCCACACCATCACATCATAAGCACTAGTAAGAAACAGAGCAGGAAAGGCAGTTAGAGAGTTCAAGGAGAAGGAAGGCAAAGTTGAGATTTTAAATTATTTGTATTTCCTCATATCAATTAGCTTTAGTCACTGCTGGTGGCATTGCCTGCACCACCCTCCCCCACAGCTGCTGTGAGGACAAAGTGAGGCCTCCTCAGAGGCAGCTGGGCTCTTCCAAGGTGAGTGCTCCAGACAGCATGGCATTCCACCTAGAAGCATTGTGACTCTCCCTCCTAAGGGCTGAGGCTCCTGCAATGGTTGGCCCAGAATTTGCTTGGAATGCAAACCAACTTGTCACCTGGCCGATCTTCCTCTCCCTAACCAACCATCTTCTCTGCTCCCCTCCTTCCCACTGTTAGCAGAGAAGGGGAAAGCAGGAAGCCCACATAAGAAAAGTCACCCTGGTGGCCATGTGCAAGCATGGCCCAGAGCCCAGAAAGCACTAAAGAAGGGCCTCAGTTTGTAAAAATAAGAGACACCTGACTCCACATACCTGTCCTGTGATAGGAAAGTGGCAGAGCCCTGGCTTGTATCTGTCTCAGGCCCGAGTTCTCCCTTGATGGTGGAGCTTATCACCAGTGCCTACAGGAAACTTTGCTACTTTTTACCACGGTTTCTATCCCTCAGGAATGCAATCTCATCCAAACCATTTGTATACACATGTGAATTGTATTGGCATTGTGACTTTACTTTTAAACATTTTCAAAATCTGTCTCTGTCTCTCTGTCTCTCTGTCTCTCTGTCTCTCTGTCTCTCTCTCGTGTGTGTGTGTGTGTGTGTGTGTGTGTGTGACGTACATGCCGTTTAGTCAGCTCTGATTCCCAGAGACTCTGTGAATGAGTGACATCCACAATGTCTTATCTCAGCAGCCCTGATCAGCTCCTGTAGACTCATGCCTGTGGCTTCTTTTATGGATTGAATCCATCTCATACTTGTTCTTCCTCTTTTCCTGCTGCCTTCTATTTCTTTTCCCCCAGTATCACCATCTGTTCCAAAGAACCCTACCTTCTCAGGAAATGCCTGAAGTAGGACAGTTCCATTTTTGTCATTTTTACCTCCAGAGATGTTTCAGGCTTAATTTGCTCTAGGACCCACTTGTTTGTCTTTCTAGTATCCACAGAACTACCCTCCAACAACATATTTCAAGTGAATCCATTTTTCCCCTCTCAGCCTTCTTTACTGCCAGCTTTCACATCTGTACACAGTAATTAGAAATAGGAGGGTGGATGATCTTAGTCTTGGTTTCTAATAACACATCTTTGCTCTCAGTGATCTTTCCTAATTCTTCATTTGCTGCCTTTCCAAGTCTCAGCCTTCTTTTCATTTCTTGGCTGCAGTCTCCACTGACATTGATGACTGAACCAAGGTAAAATCTTTAACAATGTCAATATCTTCACTGTTAAAGGGTGTATTTCTTCTGTAGTCATGATTTTTGTCTTTTTAATGTTCAAATGCAACCCTGCTTTGGCACTTTCTTCTTTCACTTTCATCAGAAGTTTCAAATCACTTACTTCCCACAATTAAGATGATGTCATCTCATATCTTAAATTATTGCTATTCCACCAATTTTCACTCCTCCTTCCTCTGAGTCTAGCCTAGTTTTTTCTATGATATGGTCTGTGTACAGATAAACAGATAGGGAGATAAAATGCACCCTTGCCTGACACCTTTGCCTACAGGAAACCATTCTGTGTCCATATTCTGTGACAACAACTTCCTGTCCACAGTACAGGTTACACATTAGGACAATCAAGTGCTGAGGCATGCCCATTGCTTTCAGAGCAGCCCAGAGCTTTTCATGATGGTCACAGTCAAAGGCTTTACTATAGTCTACAAAGCATAGACTAACCTTTTGCTGAGAGTCTTTGTGGCACTCCATTATCCAGTGAATGCTCACAATTAGATCTCAAGTGCTTTTTCCTTCTCTGAATGCAGCTTGACTGTCCAGCATTTCTGGCTCTCTCTAAGGTAGAAGCCTTTGTTGAATCACCTCAAGCATCACTTCACTTGTGTGGGAAACTAGAGCAATGGTCCTATAGTTACTGCACTCCTTGGCATCTTCTTTTTTGAAAATCAGGATGTATATTGAAAAGTTTTATGGGATTTCAGCAAATAAGGCACGCTCAGCTTCTAGAGCTCTTGGTGTCTTGAATCCTCAAGCAGGGTTTCCCATCTGCAGGCCATATTCTTGTTACAAGATTTCTAACAGATTCATCCATGTAGCTTGAAATAATTCTATTGGTATCCAGATATAAAAGTGGGGAAGTAATACCCTCACACAATAATAGTAAACAATCAGAGCACTGCCTGCCCTTTGAAAGTCAACCAACATACTGTTTCAACTATAAGTATGCCAGGATTATTGGACAGTGTAAAGCCACTCAGTCAGCAAGGGCCATACTACACCTACAACCAGTTTGCCTTGATCTAATATAAAAGCTATCTTCTATAACAACCAACACAATTCAGATGTTCTGATCTTTAAAAGAAAATAGGATGGTGCTCTTTGAATTCATCCATTACAAAGAAGATTAATGGGACTCTCCCAGAAGCAAATGAGATTCTTTAGAATTAACATTAGAAAGAAGATGTTGACTAAATCATGACTTTATGAGTTCCACCAAGGTTTCTGAACTGGCTTAGTGAGTAGTTTGTGTCTAGCAGATGTTCAACTGATAACTGCCAGTGACTCATGTAGTTCCCTCTCCCTCCGTGCTCCAGGGAAGCCTGCAGGCCCTAGCAATACTGCAATTCGCATGTCATTTATAGTCATGAATACCCAAAACAAAAATTTTAACAAGAATTTTAAATTCCTCAAATGCTTAAAGTGATACCATATTAAAGACATTAATATTCTCACATCCTTATTTTGGAACTGATCCATAAAGACAATATCACCAACTATAGCTGTCATTTATGGCACCTGAATCCTGGACACACGGTACCCCCCAGCCCAAACCAGATGCTACCTAATGGGGTTGTAGCATCTCCTCGTGTCTGCCCCACCTGCTTGAGGGTTCAAGACACCAAGAGCTTCAGAGGCTCAGCATGCCTTACTTGCTGAAATCCCATAAAACTTTTCAAAACATCAGACACTCAAGAAAAGTCATACCAGTTCTGCCAGTGACTTTTAGGGGCTGGAGGTATTAAGGAATTTACAGAGTAAAGTGTTCACCATATTAAATATTCACCAGCAATACATAAATCCAGCACCTTAATTAAACTATACTGTGAGTTCAAAGTCAAAAACTAGGCATATTATATATAGTATACATAACATAGCTCTGACCCTTTTAGCTCAAGCACACTACCTCTTAGAAGCCCCTTCTTCTCTGAGTCAATATTCTCAGAATCCTATTTCATTCCTATTATTCTTTGTACAACATATTGCATGTGATCTGTCATGTGGCACCAAGTGAGTGGAACTTGGGAGGTGAGTCAGATCTTGTTCATTCTGTGACCCAGACACCTTCCACAATCCTTGGCATGCAGCAGCCGCCGAATACCTCCCAGGACAGTCACAGAGGCTGGAATACAAACATGCACAAGAACTTTGGCCTTGTTCAAAGAGTTTAAGCCTTTGGTTATTTCACAAAGCTTAAATATACAAACTGTAGAAAAGAAGGAAATGGAAGAAAAAGAGAATAATTATAAATAAGTATCCTCAGCTTTATTTTGTTACAAAGCAGGTGCTTTTTTAAAAATTTTGCTACTGCAGCTTGCAAAAACAAACAAACAAAAAAGGTCTTCTGTGCCTGAATTATAAGTATATAGAATTTAAGTCATTTATCTAGGTCCTCCTCCTTTCCCCCACAGACCACACAATGACTTGGTGAAATTTAAAGAAAAACTTCACTGACTTCCATCTGACACAAAAATCACCATAACTGTCCAAATCCATAATAATTAGTAGTTCTATGGAAATCCCTGGAGTTGTGTAGTCCATAACTTGTTCCACTGATAGCCTATGTTCCCCAGCATTCCTCAATTCCATTTGCATGCCACCCACCCTCTCTTGCAAACTTCTTTAAGAATTCAAAGTGACACTAGAATTTAAAGCAAACTTGGAGTTAAAATTTTACTTTACTACTCTAAGTGACTGATTCAGGTCCAGTTTATTAAGGTAATATTTTCCATTTCATGAGGATAGCCAGGGTTTCATTAGGAGCTGTACTAGTATTCTGTGGCCTATCGCTCTTTGGTTGTTACAGGCTCAGTTGGGCTCCACCTTGGGAAGGTTCATATCACCTGAGGCTGAGTCAGGTGGGCCTCTTGGGGAGGTAACCAAGATTTCAGTTAATATAAGGGAGATAAAGCAGCACAAATTCAGGCCAAGGTTATTTTGTTTTTTACCCAATGATATCTGTTTAACTTTTAAAATTATTGTTAATTTATTTTATTTTTTAAAAATATTATGATTCTTTTAATAACATTTTTTAAACATCAATTTTTTGTTCCACTTACTTATGCACTCATTGGTTACCTCCTGTATGTGCCCTGACCAGGATCAAACCCACAATCATGGAGTATGAGGACGATGCTCTAACCAACTGAGCTATGGGCTTAATAACTTTTCTGATTACCAAATACAGATATAACACCTGGAAGATACAGAAAGTATAAATTAAAACACTTAAAAAAAAAGAGAAACACTGTTTTTCATCCGAGCTCTTATATTGTACTCCCGTATGACAAAAGGAATCTATCCATTGGGTATGAGACTGTTTTAAATGAGCCAATTCCTTCAGTTACAAGTAACCTAATCCAATTTTGAGTCACATTTTTTTTATTTTTATAAGGGCATAAAAAATAACTCATTTAAACGCCTAAGTAACATGTATTCAAACAAAACACAAAAGTCCCATTTCCTTCAAATGGCGTTTGGGCACCAATTATGCAACTAAACTTTGATTAGGATCAACCTGCCCCCCCTGCCCCACCAAGAAATAAGGTACCATTAAAATCTCAACTGTCAATCAAAACATTTTAATTATCCTCACTTACAGGGCTATTTTTAAATTCCTTTTGGTTTAACCCCTTGGCCATTTCTTAACCACCCGAAATGCCAAAGACACTAAATCTAACATCATTCAGTTTTTCTCCAAGTTTTGCAAGCAGTCCACAAACCTCCTGGCCTCCTCATTCTCTTAGTAACTCAATTTGACACCTGGAATACCCGATTTAACAAACCTTGAATCTATAAGCTTTTATCTCTTTACTCAGCCTGGTTGCTAAAGCAAATGAACTTACTGAATACTCCTGAAATGGCTAGTATTTCCAATAGTTTAAGTTGGTGTTGAGACCTACAAAAATATTACCTAAGCTTTACAATGAATTTATATTCATTCTTACTAGCTTTGGGGAACCTGAAGAAATGATTTTCCCACCCTTTTGGCTTTCCTTTAATTAGAGACTCATACAAAAGGTAAAGTGAAAAAGAAGGTAGTGACACCCTTAAAACAACTTCAAATTTTGAACCTAAACAACATGAAAGTGCAAAAGAATCGGGGGTGTCTCCCAGCAGAGTCCAAAACCATCGCCCCGTTGCCCAGCTCCTCCAAAGCTTCAGCAGGGCTAAGAGGCTCAGGATCCCACCGAATGGTGATGCCCGGTGACTGGAGAGGCTTGACAGTTGCTGCTTCACACACAGCAGCTCTCAGGAAAGCAGAGCCACCACCAAAGGCCTCAGCTAGCACCCAGAGCCTCAAGGAGCTGTCAGTATCCCATCTTGTCATACCCCTCCCAAACATTTCCCTTCCAAGGAGGGACACTGGGCAATCACTAGGCAAAGCCCAACCAGTCTCCAATAAGCCCACCCTAGCTCCTGTGGGGAAAATGGTGACAGTCACCCCTTCTTCCTCCCTCCCAGTTAGTCACTGTAGTAAACTAATTTGTAAAACAGTTAAGCTCAAAGAGCTAGCCACCTACCCTGCCCCTTGCCAAAGGAATCATCTTGGAGACACTTATCTGGCCCCAAAGTATTTTGAGAACATATATTTTTAAAACTCTGCATTCCTAAGGATTCCACAATATAACCCCTATACAGTTTATTGGGTAGAACTAATAAGCAAAGGCATAAATTGGTACTGAAAATTCAGTTTTAAAAATACTTGTGAGCATGACCAGCATGGCTCAGTGGTTGAGTGTCAACTTATGAACCAGGTCACAGTTCGATTCCCGGTCAGGGTACATGCCCGGGTTGTGGGCTTGATCCTTAGTAGGGGACATGCAGGAGGCAGCAGCACATCAACGATTCTCTCTCAACATTGAGGTTTCTATCTCCCTCTCCCTCTACCTTTCTCTCTGAAATCAATAAAAATATTTAAAACAAACAAACGGCCTGAGGAATGAAGGGTCGTGGGTTTGATTCACAGTCAAGGGCACATACCTGGGTTGCAGGTTTGATCCAGAGCCCTGGTTGGGGCTCAAGCAGGAGGCAACCAGTTGATGTGCCTCTCTCACATTGATATATATTCATCTATCTTTCTGTCTCTCTCTCCCCCTCCCCCTCTTCCATTCTCTATAAAAATCAATGGAAAAAATATCCTCGGGTGGGGATTAACAAAAATAAAAATAAAAATGGATTTTAGATTCAAGTCTTGACAAAGTCTCCCAAGAAGTTGAAAATACATCTCACAACGGGGCTTCACATAAATCCTCATGAATTTAAATTTATACTTGATTGATATTTCATCCTTGTGCAGGAGTAAGAAAGAAAATAACACCAACCTAAGACCACTATACCAATAAGATTGGTACTTGAATCTATGGGTTTGGCCTGTGTAATGGAAGAACCAGGCGGTTGGGTCAGATAATAAGATGAGTTATCATGCCAACCTTCAGATAAGCAGGATCTTGGCATGTCTGTTAGAGGCTAAAGTCAAATGAAATACCAAGCAGCTCAAGGAGACTTTGATCACAGTGTGGTCAGCTCATCATCAAATACCCAAAAGTTCAGTGCCCTGAAGAGGAAAAGACTCTAAAACAAAAACGAAAACTCTCTGCTGGAAGACTATTTGCCTGATGACTGCTATCAAGGTCTAAAGTAGTTTTCTGTTATTCTCATATTTCTACAGAACATTTAAACTTTCCCTAAGGTTAAAATAAATATATAAAAAAACAACCCCATTACACATTTCTTCTACAAACAAATTGTGGTTTTAGGCAATGTTAATCAACAAAAAGAATTAAACAAGAAGGCTTTACAATTATCCATGACCTTATTAATGGTGTCATTACTTTTAAGATTTCATTTGTTGGGTTGCTTATGTCACCTCAGCCTTTAATTTCACTGATGCATCTCTAACTATATTAGAATAGCTTAATGAATGGTGATTACTTGTTTTTACTCACCAAGATTTAACATTTGCAGAACATATAACACCAGAGCCATTTAATTCACACATGTATAGATTTACACTTCAAAACTGAGCCTTTATTAGAAAAGTACGACATGAACCAATATGACGTAGTCTGATATAATTAGGGCTGACTCTGAAAAGGGGGTTCTTAGAGCCCACAAACACCATGCTGAGGGCTTAGACTGCATCGTGGAGACAATAAACTACCATAGGGTAATCTAAAACTAGGGAATGAGATGTCATATTTCTATTTTAGATAGAAAGTTTCAGCTATTGGATGAAGTAGGGATTTGAGGAGAGCAGGGATAGAGGCAGGGAGGAAAATTAGGAGACTACTGCCAGTATCCATGTGTGGTGGTATGAAGGAGAGAAAAGATTTGGAGTGATTTAGAATGTAAAATTGGTAAGCCTTGTCACTGACTGATCGTGTGGGGGGCGAGGGGGAAAGCCGGATGCAAAGAAAGGCTTATGGCTTGAGCAGATGTGTAGGTGGTGATAGCATTCTCTGACATTAGGCTCATGAAACTACAGGAGGTTTGGAAAGAAAATGATGAATCTGGCTTTGAATTAAGTTTGGTTTAGGCATTCAGGTGCCTGAGAGACACAGGAAGCACACTTTCCCAGCTGGTCCTTAGCTCCAGGAACCTGGGCTTCAAGGAGAGGGCTGGGATAGTATCAGTGCCACCCGGTAGTTAAACCAACCCAAAAGAACACCTAGGGCAGTGGTTGGCAAACTGCGGCTCGC
Source organism: Myotis yumanensis (assembly GCF_028538775.1). Classification (NCBI taxonomy): domain Eukaryota; kingdom Metazoa; phylum Chordata; class Mammalia; order Chiroptera; family Vespertilionidae; genus Myotis; species Myotis yumanensis. Next base: position 108,742,798 of record NW_027223752.1, read on the forward strand.
GAGCCACATGCGGATCTTTGGCCCCCTGAGTGTGGCTCTTCCACAAAATACCGACTTCTGCGCATGGGCCACGAAGTTTCAATCGCACTGTACGTGCGTGCCCACACATGGTATTTTGTGGAAGACCCACACACAAGGGGCCAAAGAGTGGCATGTGGCTCGTGAGCCGCAGTTTGCCGACCACAGAAGTAGGGTATAGCAGTGGTATGCAGCTATTTTCCTAGGGAATTCGACATTAGGGGGCAAGTGGAAGAGAATTTTAAAGAGATGGTTAAGAAATAATCAGAATGGAAGGCGGAAGCAAGAGAGGGCAGTAGCACCCACGGAAGCTAAGAGAACAGTTTCAAGAATGCCAAAGAGAGATCTGGAATGAAAAGAACGGCATTGCTTACTGAATTAGGAATCAAGGGGGCATTAGGAAATTAACTGCTATAACCAGTTCCCACAAACTAGTGCCTTATGATAATACACATTTATTATATTACAAGGGGCCCAGTGCATGAATTCATGGTGAGCACAGGGCGGGTCTTGGTCCATCCTCCATGCCCCCGCCAGGCCCCTCCCCCATGGCCACTGGTCCCCTGTCTGCCTGCTGCCCAGCTCCTGCCACTGTTCCCACATGCTGACAGCGCCTGTCCCGCTCACACCCGCTAACAGCGTGGAGTGATTGGGGCCGGTACCAGCACTGGGTGCTAGCAGTGGCTCCAGCACCAGCTGCAGGTGTGAGAGGTGGCTGCAGGCCCCGATCACTTCTCAGGAAAAGGGGGGTTGGAGAAGCCCTGAGGGGCGATTGGTTCCAGCAGCTGCCGCTCGCACCCGCTGTTGGCTCTGAGCAATCGGGGCCAGTGCCGGGCACTGGCAGTGAGTGTGAGCGGCAGCTCTGGCACTGGCAGCTGGTTGGAGTGGGGCCGGCGCCGGCAGCAGGTGTGAGTGCTGGGCAGGACCATGGTACATGAGATCAAAAAATTTTCAGTAACCACCAGAGGCTTGGCCCAATGACACTGGCGCCTTGCCTTGGTCTGGCGCCCCTGCTCATCTGCTCTATCATTCCGCCACAGCCGATGACCACCATGTTCCATGCTCTGCCACCTGCTGCTGACGCCCGCCATGTTCTGCACGCACCCCCTGGTGGTCAGCGCATGTCATAGCAACTGGTTGTTTGGTTGTTCCACCGTTCAGTCTATTTGTATATTAGCCTTTTATTATATAGGATAGTTCTGGAGATTGAAGTCTAAAATGGGTTTCTCTGGGACCAATCAAAGTGTGGACAGGGCTGAGTTCCTTCTGCAGGCTCTAGGGAGCCAGGCCTTTTCCAATTTCTAGAATCCACTTGCATCCTTGTCTCAAAGCTAGCAGCTACCTTGCATCTCCAAACCCTCTCTGACTTTGACTCTCCTGGCCCCTTATTCACTTACAAAGATTCCAATGGTCCCATCTGGATATTCCAGGAAAATCTCCCCATTTTAAGATCTTTAACTTAATCAGATCTGCAATGTCCTATTTGCTATACAAAGTAACACATTCACAATTCCAGGGATAAAGGTGTGGGCATCTCTGGGGAAATATTATTCTGCCTACCAGAGTAAACAAGATGTGGGAAAGAAGATGCAGCAGTCAATATCAAATCTAGATTCATCTTTCAAGAAGTTTGGATTATAAGTGAAGAGGAAAAATTGGAGGAAAATAGAGGATAAAAAAGGATTTTCTTAACATGATAAAGACATTAGCATGTTTACCAGCTATGTGGAAGTGTCAGCAGAGAGGCCTAGGCTGAAGGAAGGGCTGAGAGGCAGGAATAGGGCTGAAATCTGGCAGTGTTCACAGAGCTGGTTCTGAAGCAGGGAAAGATGTAGCCCAGGTGCAGATGTAGGTGGTTGGTAGGTGTGAAGATGCGACGTATATTGAAGGGAACAACAAAGTTTGGAACATTTGCTGAGGTGAATGGAGCTGGCCATGTTAAGAAATGGACAGCTAAGGATCTGGAGAAGGGCCAAGGTAGAGCATGTTGCTTAGCAATGGCAATAGCTCCAACATGCAAACCTCATGGAACAATGAGATTGACTACATTGAGAATTACTTTCTTACATTTCAAGAAAAGCAGAGATAAATAATACCAAGTAAATATAAGTAAATAAAGTAGTATTTGACTTTTTGAATAGCAAATACAACTTTGTTATATGACCCAACATTTTTAAAAAAGCACGCATTTAATAGCTGTCTGTATCTAAGGAAAGTAATTTTGTTCTGTGTTTGGCAGAATTCCTTTTGACACAGCTGGATTCCAGTTTTAATGATGGAAAAACAAGTTCACAAAGGTCTTTTCATTTAAAATCATCATTTTTCTCTTTAGTGGTAAAAAGACATGTAAAAAGCATATGATTATGGTATTTACGTTTCCATTAAGGTGCCCTCAACAAGCAGGGGGAGTGTAGCCTACTATTTTCCTGCTCTTTAGATTTATAGCAGCACAGTACCTATTTCAATTATATGTGAGGACAATGCACTCTTGGTGGCATACGATTGTATAGTGACAGTTAGCAAATGTCTACTAGAGCTGTCTTTCTGTGAGGTTTTTAACTACACACTCTGGTATCTGGATATAAAAATATGAATTACATGGTATCCTCAAGTAAAAAAAAAAGCATTATTAACCAAAATTTATTTCATCATTTCTTTGTAAGAATTCAAAGCATACTAAAATTTTTAATTGAAATTGTATAACTCATATGAAAAAAAATTTTTTGGTGTCAAGAAAGACTCAATAGCCCTGACTAGTTTTGTTCAGTGATTAAAGCATTGGCCCACAGGCTGAAGAGTTGTGGATTCGATTTCCAGTCAAGGGCACATACTTCGGTTGCAGGTTCGATCCCAGTCAGAACACAAGCAGAAGGCAACCAATCCATGTGTCTCTCTCATGTTGATGTTTCACTCTCTCTCTCTCCCCCTCCTCTCTCCCTTCTACTCTCTCTAAAAAATCAATATCCTCAGGTGAGGATTAAAAATAAATTAATTAATTTAAAAAAGGAAATACTCAATAATGTTTACAAATATTACAACAGGCTGATCTTTTAAATAAAATGATTATTAAGTCATAGGTGAACAATGGAAATTTATTAATGCCAAGATAAAGCTGTTTCCAATATGGAAATTATAATTTACTAGAGGCCCGGTGCACAAAATTTGTGCATGGGTGCAGTTCCTAGGCCTGGCTGGCAATCGAAATGCGAGCATCTGGCATGGAAGGACAGGTCTCAGCTGACCTCTGGGCCCTGGACAGCACCTGGGTCCCCAGATTCTCACGTGCCCCCGCCCCCTGGCTGAGTCATTGCGCCCCCACCCGGCTCCCTCAGCACCTGGGAGCTGGGCGGTGGCCCTGTCCCCTTTCGCAGCTGCTGGTCGCTATCTGTGGGGCAATGGGGCCCCATTCGTACCAGCCTTGGCCTGGCACTGCCCACTCACCTGCTCCACCATTCTGCTGCAGTCCTGCTCTCATCGGGGCCCATTAAGACCAGCAGTGCTTCCACTGCCCCCTGCTGTCAGCTCCACATCGCGGACGCCCGCCATATTTTGCGCCACCTCCTGGTGGTCAGCACATGTCATAGCGAGCGGTCAAACTCCTGGTCGAACTCCCCAGTCAAGGGGACAATTTGCATATTAGACTTTTATTATATAGGATTTAACAGCTTCACTATTAAGAGACCTTAATAAACTAACTTACATTGGAGTCCCAATTTGTTTTTTCATTAGCCCAAGAGCAGTGCTTTTCAAAGGGTGTATGGGCTGGCAGTATCACGGTCAGTTGAGGAGCTTGTTGAAAAGGTGGGTTCTAACAAGAAGATATAACTCTGGCAAACATATATGCACTCAATATAAGAGCATCCAAATACATAAAAAAAACTTCTGGATGATATCAAGGGAGATATTGACAGCAATACAGTCATAGTAGGGGACTTTAATACTCCACTAACACCACTGGATAAATCCTCTAAACAAAAAATCAGCAAAGAAACATCAATCCTAAATTGACTCACTAGATCAGATGGAATTAATTGACATCTTCAGAACATTTCACCCCAAAGCCACAGAATATACATTCTTCTCAAGTGCACATGGGTCATTTTCAAAGATAGACCACATATTGGAATACAGGCAAAGTCTCTTCCAATTCAAGAAGATAGAAATTATATCAAGTATCTTCTCAGATCACAATGGCATAAAATTAGAAATCAACTACAGTAAATACAATGAAAAAAATCAAACACTTGGAGGATAAATAGCATGCTATTAAACAATGATTGGGTTACAAAAGAAATCAAAGTAAAAAACATCCTGGTAAAAAAAGACAATGAAATCACAACAATCCAAAATCTATGGGACATAAACAAGTGGAAGAACATACCATGTTCATGGATTGGTAGAATCAACATCATTAAAATGTCCATATTACCTAAAGCAATCTACAGACTCAATGCAATCCCCACTAAAATACCAATGGCATATTTCAAAGACCTAGAACAAACACTCCAAAAATTCATGTAGAATAAAAAAAGACCCCAAATATCCGCAGCAATCCTGAGAAAGAAGAACAAAGTTGGAGGGATTACAATACCAGATATGAAGCTATATTACCAAGCCACAGTTCTCAAAACTGCCTGGTACTGGCACAAGAACATACATATAGAGCAATGGAATAGTACAGAGAACCCAGAAATCAACCCAAGCCATTATGCTCAATTAATATTTGATAAAGGAGGAAAGAGCGTACAAAGGAGTCAAGATAGTATCTTCAATAAATGGTGTTGGAAAATTTGGTCAGATACATGCAAAAAAATGAAACTAGATCACCAACTTACACCATACACAAAAACAAACTCAAAATGGCTAAAAGACCTAAATGTAAGACAGGAAACCATAAAAATCCTACAAGACTCCATAGGCAGCAAAATAGCATACATATGCCGTAGCAATATCTTTACAGACACAGCACTTAGGGCAATGGAGACTAAAGAGAAAATAAACAAATGGGACTACATCAAAATAAAAAGCTTCTGCACAGCAAAAGAAACCATCAATAAAACAACAAGAAAGCTCACTGCATGGGAGAACATATTTGCCAATGTTATCTACGATAAGGGTTTAATCTCCAAAAGTTATAGGGAACTCATACAACTTAAAAAAAAGAAGAGAAAACAACCCAATCAAAAAATGGGCAAAGGACCTAAATAGACACTTTTCTAAAGAGGACATACAGAAAGCTGAGAGACATATGAAAACATGCTCAAAGTCACTAATCATCTGAGAGATGCAAATCAAAACAGCAATGAGATACCATCTCACACCTGTCAGAATGGCTATCATCAACAAATCGAGAAAAGACATGCTGGCCAGGATGCAGAGAAAAAGGAACCCTTGTGCACTGCTGGTGGGAATGCAGACTGGTGCAGCCACTGTGGAAAACAGTATGGCGTTTCCTCAAAAAATTAAAAATGGAACTCCCATTTTACCCAGTAATCCCACTTCTAGGACTATATCCCAAGAAACCAGAAACACCAATCAAAAAGGATATATGCACCCCTACATTCATAGCAGCACAATTTACCATAGCTAAGATTTGGAAACAGCCTAAGTGCCCATCAGCAGATGAATGGATTAAAAAACTGTGGAAGATCTACACAATGCAATACTGTGCCGCTATAAAAAAGAAAAAGGAACTTTTACCATTTGCAACAGCATGGATGGAACTGGAGAGCATTATGCTAAGCGAAATAAGTCAGTGGGAGAAAGATAAATATCACATGATCTCACTCATATGTGGGATATAATGATCAACATAAACTGATGAACAGAAATAGATCCAGAGACAAATGGCAGGGGAGGGGAGGGGGGTTAGAGAGCAACCAAAGGACTTGTATGCATGTATATTAGCATAACCAATGGACACAGCCACTGGGGCAGCAGTGGGGGCTTCCCCTCGGGGGTGGGAGTGGATGGGCGGGGGTCAATGGTGGGGGGGGGGGGGGCAGGGAAAGGAGACATATGTAATACTTTGAACAATAAAAAAAAAAGAAAAGAAGAATGCCCTGACTGGTTTGGCTCAGTGGATAGAGCGTTGGCCTATGAACTCAAGGGTCCCAGGTTTGATTCCGGTCACAGGCACCAAAAATAAATAAATTAAAAAAAAAGAAAAGAAAAGGTGGGTTCTTAGCCCCCAACCAGATCTACTGAATCAGAATACTTCTTCTGAGAGGAGGTCAACAAAACTGCATCTGTGCAAAGCACGTCATCCAGGTCCTTTGTATATGTGCTAAAATTTGAAAAGTCACTATTTTGGAACACTGTCTGTGACAGTTCTTAAGATCATGATTCCCGCCAAGGCAATAGTTTTGGTTATAAGACCTCTGTAATATAGTGTGAAGTCAGGGAATGTGTTACCTCCATCTTTGTTCTTTTTCCTCAGGATTGCTTTGGCTATTTAGGGTCTTCTGTGGTTCCATACAAATTTGAGGATTTTTTTGTTGTTTTTGTTCTATTTCTGTGGAAAATGCCATTAGGATTTTGACAGGGATTGCATTAAATCTGTATATTGCTTTATAGATATGGCCATGTTAACAATGTTTTTTCTTCTAATCCATGAGCATAGAATATATTTCCATTTCTTTGTGTCTTCAATTTCTTTTTACAATGTCTTATAGTTTTCAGTATACAGGTCTCACTTCCTTTGTTAAGTCTATGCCTAGGTGTTTTATCCTTTTTGTTGCAATTGTAAATGGGATCATTTTCTTCAGTTCTTTTTCTGGTATTTCATTTTTAGTACATGGAAACACAATGGATTTTTATAAATTGATTTTGTATCCTGCAACTTTACTGTATTTGTTTATTGTTTCTAATTGTTCTTTAGTGGAGTATTTAGGGTTTTCTATATATACAATCATGTTATCTGTAAAAAGTGAGTTTTACTTCTTCATTCCCTACATGGATACTTTTTATTTATTTTTCTTGACTGCCCTGGCTAGGACTTCTAGTACTATGTTGAACAACAGTAGTGAGAATGGACATCCTTGTCTTATTCCTGAGAGGAAAAGCTTTCATTTTTTTTCACCACTGAGTATGATATTGGCAGAGAGTTTGTTATAGATGGCCTTTATTACATTGAGGTACTTTCCTTTTATCCCCATTTTATTAAATGTTTTAATCACAAATGGATGTTGTCAAATGCTCTTTCTGTATCTATTGATATAAATCATATAATTTTTATCTTTTATTTTGTTAATGTGGGGTATACATTGATTAATTTTTGTATGCTGAACCATCTTTTCATCCCTGGCATGGATCCCACTAGATAGTGATGTATTATTATCTTTTTAATTTATTGTTGTATTTGATTTTGCCAGTACTTTGTTTAGGATTTTGCATCTGTATTCATCAGAGATACTGGCCTATAATTTTCTTTCTTTGTGTTGTCCTTGCCAGGTTTTAGTATCAGGGTAACGTTGGCCTTGTAAAATTAATTAGAAGTATTGCCTCCTCTTTAATATTTTGGAAAAATTTGAGATGAATAGGTATTACATCTTTTAATGTTTGGTAGAATCTGAGCCCAGAAATAAACCTACACATATATAGGTAACTGATTTTTGACAAAGGAGGCAAAGAAAACAATGGAGGCAAGAAAGCCTCTTGAATAAATGGTGCTGGGAAAACTGGAAAGTCAAAGCAAAAGAATGAAACTAGACTACTATCTGACACTATACACACACTTATTAACTCAAAATGGATAAAAGACTTGAACATAAGACCTGAAACAATTAAATACATAAAAGGAAATATAGGCACTAAACTTATGAACTTTGGTCTCAGAGGGGTTTTTGTTAACTTGACGCCAAAGGCAATGGATGTAAAAGAAAAATAAATGAATGAAACTACATCAAACTAAAAAGCTTCTGCACAGCAAACGAAACATCAACAAAACAAAAAAGCAGCCCTGGCCAGTGTGGCTCAGTTGGTTGGAGTGCAGTCCCATGCATCGAAAGGTTTTGGGTTTGATTCTTAGTTGGGGCATGTTTGGGAGGCAACTGATCGATGTTTCTCTCTCTCTCTCTCTCTCTCTCTCTCTCTCTCTCTCTCTCTTCCTCCCTCCCTCCCTCATATCAATGAGAGCATATCTTTTGTGGGGATTTAAAAAAAGCAACTAACTAAATGGAAAAAGATATATGCAAACGATACCTCTGATAAGGGGCTAATATCCAGAATATATAAAGAACAAATACAATGCAACAACAACAAGAACACAAACAATCCAATTTTAAAAATGGGCAGAGGACCTGAATAGAGACTTTTCCAAGGAAGACATACAGACAGCCAGCAGATAAATGAAAAGATGTTTAACATCACTAGTTCTATGGGAAACCCTAATCAAAACTTCAATGAGATACTACCTAACATCTGTTACAATGGCTATTATCAATAAAACAAGAAATAACAAGCATTGGAGAGGAATATAAATTGGTGCAGTCACTATGGAAAACAGTATAGAAGCTCCTCAAAAAAAGAAAAAAAGAAATAGAGATATCATAGGGCCCAGCAATTCCTCTTATGGTTACCCGCAAAATTTGAAAATACTTATTCATAAAGAAAATATGTATCCCTATGTTCATTCAGCATTATTCACAATAACCAAAACATGAAAATAACTGAAGTATCCTTTGATGGATAATTGGATAAAGATATGGTACATATATACAAGGAATACTACCCAGCCAAAAAAAGATGAAATACTGCTATTTGTGACAACATGAATGGATCCTGAGAGTGTCATGTTAAGTGAAATAAGTCAGATAGAAAAGGACAAGAACTATATGATTTCACTTATGTGGGATATAAGACAAAAAGCAACAAATGAACAAACAAACTCATAGACACAGACAACAGAACGGCAGAAGGATGGTTACCAGAGGGTAGGGACAGGACAAAGAGGGTAAAAGGGGTCAAACATATGGAAGGTTATTAGATTTTAAGTGATGGGAGACACAGTGGAGTGGATGTTGTGTGATAGAGTTGTACACCTGAAACTTATATAATATTAACCAATATTATCCAAATATACTTAATTTTTAAAAATCAAGATTCCTGCCTGCCTGCCCTGCCTAGAGATAATGATATAAATAGGAATATCAACATTTTAGACAAGGTTTGAGCTGTTTAAGCCTCCATATCTCCATTGAGCATTACAAGCTTGGAATCAGCAAGAATTTTATGAAAGTAGAATAAGAAGAACTTCAAATAATTTCATAAAAGTACAAAATGGAGACTTCCAAATTGTCAAAGGACAGATGGAAATTGATTGAGATCATGTTTTTACACCACTATCCCCTTAGTCACTCTCAGAGAAGCCATTTGCAGCACTTTTATTCCAAACATTTATACTGCCAAGGCATTTGTTCTACTGAACTCAGTAACTCCTAAGTTAAAGAGAAAACTGTTCATGATATGATGTGATTTATGGAGAACACTTAGAGATCAAGCTATTTAATGACTGAAGAGGTATCCACTGAGTTGCATCCCCAAACTTTGTAAAGTATAAGGAATAAAACCTATTTTATTCATTTGTTTTATTCCTTGCTTGTTTCTGCATCCAGGTAAGAATGCATTGCTTTCCTGAGACCAAATGCCTGTTTCCTAACTAACAATAGCAACATCAAACACTTCAATAGTGCTTACTGTGGACAAGGTACTATGCTAAATGCTTTATGCGTGCTAACACACTCAGTCCTCCCTAAGCTCGAGAGGCCTGAGTCAGTTATTATCCCATTTTGCAGATGAGGAAAATAAAGCATAGAGTTCACACAGCTGATGGTGGAAAAGCCCAGAATCAAATGCAGGCAGTGTGGCTCCATAGTTTATGCTCTTGTACTTCACACTCAGCTGTCTCCTACTTTAGAGCAGAATTGTTGCTAGCGGGAGGAGTTGCCTGCAGATAGTAGTATATCAGAGTTAAGGATCTATGCTAGCAAACCTGATTTATAACTCTTCTTTAAGTAAAAGCTAAACAAAAAAACGAAAATTGAGCAGCAATGGAGAGTTCTGACCATTATTTGATTTTACAAAATACTGTGGAGATGTTTTGACCAGGGCATAGTTCTCCATTATGTAGACAATTTTTTTTATCTAAAAATGATAATTTCCTTTGAGCTCCTATGTGCATGATTCACTGCACTCAGATTGGTTGTGGCTCCATGAAACAGAAAGCTAATGGAGGGTGATTTAAAAAGTAAGGGGCTCATATCCGACAGGTGTGGCTCAGTTAGTTGAGCATCATCCCATGAGCCAGGAGGTTGCCAGTTTGATTCCCAGTCAGGGCACATGCCTGGGTTGTGGGCTTGATACCCAGTTGGGGATATCATGTTTCTCTCTCATTGATGTTTCTGTCTCTCCTTCTCCCCTCCTGTCTCTGAAATCAATAAAGACATACTTTAAAAAAAGTAAGGGGCTCAGTTCCAAAGAAAATAAGGAATAGAGGCTGCACCTGCCAGGAATAGATGAGGCTGTTTATTTCTTGCTCCATGTGGCCTTCATGTGAACTCCACCTTGGAGCACCCATCAAAATTCCAGGAAGGGAGAAGGAAAAATGGCAAAGGGAAAAAGCTGAATCGGAGCCATTTTAATCAGGAAAAAACTAGCTTTGCAGGAAGTCCCATCCTAAACCCACTTCTAACTCATTAGTCACATGGTCACCTCTTACTACAGGGGAGCCTGGGATATTGAGATTTTTAGCTGGGCACATTGCCGGCCTGAACAAAATTAGGATTCTATTACTTAAGGAAGAAAAGAGAAGAGGTATAAGACAGGCAACTAGAAGTGTCTTCCACAGTGGAAGAGAAAGAGGGGAAAAGAGAGAGTACCGTATCAGACTGCATTCTCACCAGCTGAAGACACAAAAACCAAATAGAAAATGCACTCTTGCCAAAGAAATATAGAATTATGAATTATTTACAATAGCTAAATCTTTGAGGTCTCTGGTTATGAGCAAGATAAAAGATAAGTACACCAACAATTCTGTGAGTTTCAGCCTTGTTATTCATATACAACAGAAGGGTAGGGTCAGCTTCTCTTGGAAAAATCAAAATGTTACCAAGGGCATGAAAAAATACAAAATACTGGCAACAGTGACACTGTGACCAAAGCATACAGTCAGTTAATAGCTCATGAGTCAATCAGATTAAACAGGCATGAAAATATTTCTAGACATCGTATGAAGCTTTCCTATAAAAAGTATTTTATAAATAACACATGAAATCAAGAGAGTGTCCTATTTCAACATTAAATTCACAGTATTTAATACATTATCCCTGGCTATTTCCACGTGAGGCTACCAGGTCCACATTCCTGACTATAAGATCAATCAAATTGATTAAGCAATGAAATTCAGAATACTGCTTTCTCACCGAACAAGGAAAATCTCAGAAGAAATTCAGGCTATGCTTCAGATTGTCAACTGACTGCCTAGACTCCCATAAAATAAAAAAATCTGAATTATAAAGTTCATCAGACACCAATTGCAAATTTGGGTGAAATTTAGTTAATTTATAGGAATTTCTTTGTCATGTATATTCTTCATATAAGCTATACTCCCTGAGGACCTTTCAGTTTTATTTTCCATTTAAATAATTATTTTTTAAAGAGTTAACAGAAGCATATTCTAGGTCATCTTATTGGTATGTTATTTCACTGTATCCATTTGAGTTTACAAATATGAGGCATCAAGAAATGTTACTTTCACTGTCTATTTACTTCCACGTCTTTTAATGAAAATAGAAGCAAGTTGGACTTGCTGCATAAACGATGCATTGATGAAGCATACACAGGTCGAAGATCACCACATACAGACCTGCAAAAGAACTGCAAGACCGGACTAAGAAAAGTAGAGGCAGCCCCTGGTTTGTAGATTCAGGCAAATAATCTCAAAGGAACCTGCCACACAGCAGCCACCATATTTATGATTTGTGAAAGAGTTTAGATTAAAAAAAACGCACATTATTGACCATATTAAATTAATGTCGCTCATTTGGATGTAATGGTTTTGCTGTTTTCTTTATATTTAACTTGTAAAGATGTTTGGTTTTACAGTTGTATAATGGCTGTAAGCAGAATGAGTTTAGTCCTATTTTATTTTTATACATTTAAGTAACATTTTAATCAAAACAATTGAATTCTATATGGCAGTATCGAAAGACTTTCCTTTTAAGAGTCTCTACACTACTCAAGTCTAAGAAACACTTTTCTACAGTTTTCTCTCTGACAGAAAAAGACAACAGAGGTGATGCCATTATTTCTAAGTCAAATTTATATTAAATTCCCAGTTGGTGAAGAAGTACTTCACAGATGCACTAAGTCCCCACTTTTTGGATTAGAAATATAATCATTTAATGGCATCTTACTCTCTGCAAACAAACAAACAAACAAACAAACCTAAATGTACATTTCTCTGATCCTTTTTTAAAAAAAATTATCTCTTCCTTGAGTTGGAAATGTCTTAGAAATGCTCTAGGATACGATTGCAGGAGGGAAAGGCAGGGTGGGTGGAGGTGGAAAGAGTATAGAGGGAATGAATAGTGATGGAAAAAAATAAAATGAAAAAAATGTGTGTGTTTTTTAAAAATAAAAGAAATGCTCTAGACCAAATACCCTTTGCGGGGGACAAATGCATAGAACTGTACAATCCCAACCACTCACCTGCCTGCCTGATTGCCCCTAACTGCTTCTGCCTGCCAGCCTGATCACCCCTAACCACTCCCCTGCCAGCATGACTGACGCCTAACTGCTCCCCTGCCTGCCCGATCACCCCTAACTGCCCTCCCCTGAAGGCCTGGTTGCCCCCAATGGCCCTCCCATGCAGGCCTGGTCCCCCAACTACCTTTCCCTGAAGGCCTGGTTGCCCCCCAACTATCCTCCCCTGAAGGCCTGGTTGCCCCCAACTGCCCTCCCCTGCCAGCCATATTCTGGCTGTGGCTGCCACCATCTTTGAGGATGTGGCAGTCAATTAGCATATTCCCTCTTTATTGGCTGTGGGCACTGCCATCTTTGAGGGTGGAACGGTCAATTTGCATATTCCCTCCTTATTGGCTGTGGGCGCCACCATCTTTGTGACAGTGTAAGGGTCAATTAGCATAACCCCTCTTTATTGGATAGGATGAATGGGTTAGCAATGAGATCAAGAAATAAATAAAAAACTTCCTGGAAACAAATGAAAATGAACACAGAACAACCCAAAATCTCTGGGACACAGCAAAAGCAGTCCTGAGAGGGAAGTTATTAGCACTACAGGCATTCCTCAAAAAAACCAAAAAAAAGTCAGCAATACACTATTTACTCCTACAAATTAAAGAACTAGAAAGAGAACAACAACAACAAAAAGTCCAGAGTAAGTAGAAGGAAGGAGTTTTACCAAACATTCAAAGAAGAACTAATACCTATACTCCTCAAACTATTTCAGAAAATCCAAGAGGCAGGACACTTCCAAACTTTTTTTATGAGGCCAGCATTATCCTCATTCCAAAACCAGATAAAGACACTAAAAAGAAAGAGAATTATAGGCCAATATCTCTGGTAAACATAGATGCCAAAATCCTCAACAAAATATTAGCAAATCATATCCAGCAATACATTAAAAAGATCATACACCATGATCAAGTGGGATTTATTCCAGGGATGCAAGGCTAGTACAATATTTGCAAATTAATAAATGTGATACATAACATAAACAAATTGAAAGACAAAATCACATGATCATATCAATAGATGCAGAGAAAAATTTCAACAAAATCCAACACCCAATTTTGATAAAAACTCTCAGCAAAGTGGGAATAGAAGGAGAATATCTCAACATGATGAAGGACATAAATGACATACAGCCAGCATTATACTCAATGGGCAAAAACTAAAACCATTTCCCCTAAATCCCCTAAGAACAGAAACAAGACAGGATGCCCACTTTCACCACTCCTGTTCAACATAGTACTGGAAGTGCTAGCCATAGCGATCAGACAAGAAGAAAAAATAAAAGACATCCAAATTGGAAAAGAAAAAGTAAAAGTGACATGATATTGTACATCAAAAACCCTAAAGACTCCATCAAAAAACTACCAGATGTAATAAATGAATTTGGCAATGTAGCAGGATACAAAATTAACATCCAGAAATTTACACATTTTTTATACACCAACTAGAGGCCTGGTGCACAAATTCATGCACCAGTGAGGTCCCTCAGCCTGGCCTACGGGATTGGGTTGAAACTGGCTCTCTGACATCCCCCGAGGGGTCCCGGATTGTGAGAGGGAGCAGGCCATGCTGAGGGACCACACCAGTGCACAACTGGGGCCAGGGAGGGATGCAAGAGGTTGGCCAGCTGGGGAGGGATCACTGGAGGGCTCCAGGGCATGTCTGGCCCATCTCGCTCAGTCCTGATAGGCCGGATTCTAGTAGTAAGCTAACCTACCAGTTGGAGTGTCTGCCCCCTGGTGGTCAGTGCACATCATAGTGACTGGTTGACTGTCTGCCCCCTCGTGGTCAGTGCATGTCATAGCAAGCAGTTGAGCAGCCTTAGCATATCATTAGCATATTATGCTTTGATTGGTTGAATGCCATAATACTCATTGGTTGGACGACTGGACACTTAGTATATGAGGCTTTTATTATATAGGACTAGAGGCCCATTGCACGAAGAGATTCATGCAATAGGCCTTCCCTTCCCCTGGCTGCCAGCACCAGTTTTCTTCCAGCACCTGGGACCCAGGCCTTCGCTCCAGCCAGAGCCTTCAGTCTTCGCGGCTCCAGATGGAGCCTTCAGTCTTCGCGGCTCCGGGCAGAGCCTTCAGTCTTCGCTCCGCTGCTTCACCCCTATGTGTGCAAATTAACCACCATCTTTGTTGGGTTAATTTGCACACTCTCCTGATTGGCTGGTGAGTGTAGTGGAGGGATGGTTAATTTACATGTTTGTCTATTATTAGGTAAGATATTGAACTCACAGAAAAAGAAAGTAAGAAAACAATCCTGTTTACCATTGCACCAAAAAAATTAAGATACCTGGAATAAACTTAACTAAGGAGGTAAAAGACCTGTACTAGGAAAACTCCATGATGTTGAAAAAATAGATAGAGGAAGACATAAACAAATGAAAGAATATAGCGTGTTCATGGATTGATAGAATCAACATTATTAAAATGTCCATATTACCCAAAGCAATCTATAGATTCAACGCAATCCCCATTAAAATACCAACGGAGTATTTCACAGACCTAGAACAAACTCTCCAAAAATTCATCTGGAATTTCAAAAAACCCAAATAGCTGCAGCAGTCCTGAGAAAAAAAGAACAAAGTTGGAGGGATCACAATACCAGATATCAAGCTATATTAAAAAGCCACTGCTTTCAAAACTGCCTGGTACTGGCACAAGAACATACATATAGACCAATGGAACAGAACAGACAACTTAGAAGTCGACCCAAGCCATTATACTCAATTAATATTTGACAAAGGAGGCAAGAGCATACAATGGAGTCAAGACAGTCACTTCAATAAATGGTGTTGGGAAAATTGGACAAATACATGCAAAAAAATGAAACTAGACCACCAACTTACACCATACACAAAAATAAACTCAAAATGGATAAAGGACTGAAACGTAAGACAGGAAAGCATAAATATCTTAGAAGAAGCCATAGGCAGCAAAACAGCAGACATATGTCATAGCAATATCTTTACTGATACAACTCCTAGGATAATGGAAACTAAGGAGAAAATAAACAAATGGGACTACATCAAAATAAAAAGCTTCTGCACAGCAAAAGAAACCATCAACAAAACAACAGGAAAGCCCACTGCAAGGGAGAACATATTTGCCAATGTCATCCCCAATAAGGTTTTAATCTCCAAAAGTTACAGGGAACTCATACAACCTAACAAAAGGAAGACAAACAATTCAATCAGAAAATGGGCAAAGGATCTAAATAGAATCTTTTCGAAAGAGGATATACAGAAGGCCAAGAGACATATGAAAACATGCTCAAAGTCACTAATCATCTGAGAGATGCAAATCAAAACAGCAATGAGATACCATCTCACACCTGTCAGAATGGCTATCATCAACAAATCAATAAACAAGTGCTGGCGAGGATGCAGAGAATAAGGAACCCTTGTGCACTGCTGGTGGGAATGCAGACTGGTGCAGCCACTGTGGAAAACAGTATGGCGTTTCCTCAAAAAATTAAAAATGGAACTGCCATAATACCACTAGTAATACCACTTCTAGAAATGTATCCCATGAAAACAGAAACACCAATCAGAAAGGATATATGCACCCCTATGTTCATAGCAGCACAATTTACAATGGCTAAGATTTGCAAACAGCCTAAGTGCCCATCAGCATATGAGTGGATTAGAAAACTGTGGTACATCTACACAATGGAATATTACACTGCTGTAAATAAGAAAGAACTCTTACCATTTTCAACTGCATGGATAGACATGGAAAGTATTATGCTAAGCGAAATTAGCCAGTTGGAGAAAGATATATATCACATGATGTCACTCATTTGTGGAATATAATAAATAACATAAACTGATGAACAAAAATGGAGCCACAGGAAAAAAAAATATTTTAGAATATAATACAAGTAATCCTGTATTTGTAGATTTTTAATATTTCCTACAACTTTTGTAATATTATACTATGTTAGTACAGTTTGGTAACATTATTATATTTAAATTATTTTTCTTGAAATATTAATATTTATTATATATAATATTATTATATTTAAAATTGTTTTTCTTGGAAAAAATAGCTGGCAGTAAATAAATAAAACAGACTCCTTGCAAAATGCAGCAGCTAAATAACACATAGATGCTATAGATGATATAATTGCAGTAGATGTGTCGTCTTACAGGGGTATTGTAGACCAACTGTACCAGTGTGAGACATGGAATCTTATTAGAAATGCAAATTGTAGGCTCCACTCCAGACCCACTGTATCAAAATCTGGGGGAGGGTTAATCAATCTGTGTTCAGGTGATTCTGATGCATGCTAAAGCTTCAGAAGCGCTAGTTTTAAATGAAACTTGTTCAAAGCCTAGCTTCCATATAGATCAACGATGATATAAAACCATTATAAGCAAAAGCAGTAACAAGAGGGAAATTTTTTACAGGCAATCTCAAGAAACAAGAGAATTCCAAGTAAATAACTTAACATTACATCTTAAAGAACTAGAAAAAGAAAACATCCCGGTCAGCAGAAGAAAGGAAATAATAAAAATTACAGCAGAATTGAATGAAATAGAGAACAAAAAGACTATACAAAATATTAATAAAACAAAGATCTGGTTCTTTGAAAAAGATTATTAAAATTGACAAACCCCAGCTAGACTAAGAAAAAAATGTGTAAAGTCCCATATAAACAAAATCAGAAATGAGAGAGAAGTCACCACAGACATACAAAGGATCATACTAAAATATTATGAAAGACTATATGTCACCAAATTCAATAACCTAGAAGAAATGGATAACTTTTAGAAATATATAACCTTCCTAGACTAAATCATGAAAAATTGGAAAATCTAAATAGACTGATCAGCAGTGAGGAAATTGAAACAATCATCAAAAACCTCCCAAAAACCAGTGAATTCTACCAAATGTTCAAAAAAGATTTGAAACCTATCTTTCTCAAACTCTTCCAAATATTTGAACAAGAGGCAATACTTTCTAACACATTTTATGCGGCCAATGTAACCCTGATACCAAAACCTGGCAAGGGTAACATAAAAAAATGAAAACTACAGACCAATATCTCTGATGACTACAGATGAAAGAAATCCTAAACAAAATACTAGCAAATCAAATACAACAGTACATCCAAAAAATAATACATCATGATCAAGTGGGGTTCATTCCAGGGGCAAAAGAACGGTTCAACATATGCAAATTAATTAATATAACATACCACATTAACAAAAGAAAGGATAAAAATAATATGATCTTATCAATAGATGAAGAAAAAGCATCTAATAAGATAAAACATCCATTTATGATTCAAACACTCAGTAAAATAGGAATAGAAGGAAAGTACCTCAACATAATAAAGGCCATAAACCCTCAGCTAATATTATATACAATGGTGAAAAACTGAAAGCTTTCCTCTTAGATCAGGAACAAGATAAGGATGTCCACTCTCACCACTCTTATTCAACATAGTTCTGGAAGTCCTAGCCAGAGCAATAAGGCAAGAGAAAAAAATAAAAGGCATGCAAATAGGGAAGGAAGAAGTAAAACTGTCACTTTTTGCAGATGATGTGATTCTGTATATAGAAAACTCCAAAACTCACCAATAAAACACAACTATTAGAAATAATAAACAAGTACAGTAAAGTTGCAAGGTTCAGAATCAATGTACTGCCTTTCTGTATAGTAACAACAAAACTTTAGAAAAAGAAGGGGGAAAAATTCCTTTTGCAATTGCAACGAAAATAATAAAATACCTAGGAGTAAACTTAACAAAGAACATGAAAGACCCATATACTGAAAATTACAAAGCATTATTAAGAGATTGAAAAAGACAAAACAAATAGAAAAATATCCTGTGTTCATGGATTGGAAGAATCAACACAGTTAAAATGGCCATATTACCCAAAGCAAAATACAGATTTAATGCAATCCCCATCAAAATCCCAATGTCATATTTAAAAGAAATAAAAAGAGAAATAACCAGATTTGTTGGAACCATAAAAAAACCCAAATAGCCAAAGAAATCCTGAGAAAAAAAGAATGAAGGTGGAGGTTATCATACTACCTGACTTCAAATTATACTACAGAGCTACAATAATCAAAACAGCATGATATTGGCAGAGAAACAGACACACAGAGCAATGGAACAGAATAGAACCAAATGTATATGGACAAATAATTTTCAACAAAGGAGCCAGAAATACACAAAGGAGTAAAGATAGTCTCTTCAATAAATGGTGCTGGGAAAACTGGAAAGCTACATGCAAATGAATGAAACTGAATTACAGTTTGTTCCCATGTTCAAAAATTAATTCAAAATGGATCAAAGACCTAACTATAAGACAGGAAACAATAAGTTACATAGAAGAAAATATAGGTACCAAACTTATGCACCAGGTAATAGGGAACATTTTATGAACTTGACCTCAAAGGCAAGGGAAGTAAAAGCAAAATTAAATGAATGGGACTATATCAAACTAAAAAGCTTCTGCACAGCAAAAGAAACTGAGAACAAAACAAAGAGGCAGCCAACCAGATGGGAGATGATATTTGCAAATAGAAACTCCAACAAAGGTTTAATTTCCAAAATATCTAAAGAACTCATAAAACTCAACACCAAACAACCAACCAAATCAAAAAGTGGGCAGAGGACCTGAAAATACACCTCTCCCAAGAAGACACAAGAATAGCCAATCCTATCTAATAAGGATGGAATATGCAAATTGACCATCACTTCACAACAAAGATGGTGACACCCACAGTCAATAAGGAGGGAATATGCAAATTGACGCAACAAAGATGGTGGCAGCCGGGTCGGGACGCTTGCATCATTGCTATGGTGACAATGCAGGCATTCCACCTTGCCCCGGCTGCTCTGGGCCTCTGGGCAGCACGTGAAGACAGAAGGTGGCTCCAGCCAGAGCGAAGGTGGTGCCCGCAGCCAGGGGAAGGAAGGCCTATTCTTGCAGGAATTTTCGTGTGTTGGGCTTCTGGTAGATATATGAAAAGATGTTCAACCTCACTGGTAATTAGGAAAATGCAAATCAACACTACAATGAGATACCACCTCACATTTGTTAGAGTGGCCATTATCAACAAAATACGCAATAACTAGTGTTGGAGAGGTTGTGGAAAAAGGGGAACCCTCATTCACTGCTCGTGGGAATGTAGATTGGTGCAACCACTATGGAAAGCAGTTTGTTGATTCCTCAAAAAATTAAGAATAGAGCTACCATATAATCCAGTAATTCCTCTCCTGGGTATATACCCAAAAAACTCAAAAACATGAATGTGAAAAGATATACCCCTATGTTCATTGTAGCATTATTCACGGAGGTTAAGACATGGGAACAACCAAAGTGTCCTGTGACAGAGAAGATGTGGTACATATACGCAAGGGAATACTAGTCAGCCATAAGAAAAGATGAAATGGCGCCATTTGCAACAACATGGATGGACCCTGAGAATATTATGCTAAGTGAAATCAGTCATAAAAAGCTAAGAACCACATGATTTCACTCATGTGGGATATAAAACTGAAACTCATGAAAACAAACAGCAGTGTGGTGGTTGCCAGAGTGAAGGGGATAGGAGGTCCCAATATATAGTGATAGGAGAAGATTTGACTTTGGGTGGTAGGCACATAGAGCAATATACAGATCTTGTAACACAGAAACCCATACCTGAAATCTATATGATCATATTAACCAATGTCACCTCAATAAGTGTAATAAAAAAAGGAAAAATAAAATAAAACCATTATAAGATGTGATGGGATTAGCACATTATTTATGACAATAACATGCATATGCATAATGAAAAAGAAATTAAGATTATTTTCTTTGTGAACTAAACTTTATATGGTGTTTGAATATATAACTGAAGGGTGTTTAATATATAAATGAAGGGATTTAAAAAGATCTGTGTTTAAACTGTTTCAGATAAAATCTGAAATAAGTATATAGCCATTAACATGTAGTCAGCATTATACTACTTTGAGCTACACTGATAAATAAACAGACATGCATCTGTGGCTATTGACAAACAAGTTGAAAATTGGCTATACTGTACACCTCATTCACTAATTCTTTCATCATATAAAATCATGTCACCAAAAAATGTGGCCCTTCTAAACAAATCATAATTAGAACAAGTCATGTCAGTCACCATCTATTTAATTACCACAACTAGAGGCTCTCCTAATAATAAAGGCAAATACAGCTTTAGTACAAGAGCCATCATTTCAAGTTTGCTTTTTATTTGAGTTATAAACTAAAGGTTAGTTCTCTGGTCTAAAACCATTTTAAGAACAAGATGAAATATGTTGGCATTATTAGAAAGCTATCAAAATCTCTGCTACTCTTTCCACTAGGCTTCAATTTGTATAAAAATACTTTCAGACACAACAGCTTTTTTTAAGGTCATTAATAAAAGGCAGTCCTAGTTTAGGGACTGATGAGCAATCTACCCCCTTGTCAAAAACTGTATCAAATTGATTTAAAAGCAATATCCTGATTGCTCATAGAACCTACCTGTCTACAGGTGAAGGTTTGGAATTCCGTGACTTCTTTACTTGGGCATACAAAGCATCCATCATATGTCCTTCTCTTGGGCTTTGGGGTCTGGCATTGAGAGCCATGGAACCCTCATAGGAAGAAATTCCCCCATACATCAACTCATCATCACAGCCAAGTGTCCGATGAAAATCTTGAATTTCAGCATAGTCACGTTCCCGAGCTTGTCGTTCTCTAAATTCTCGAGTTTTGGCTTGAATCCTGTAAAATTAGAGCAAAGTTGACATAAGAAAAGCTATGTCTTCTCTAAGACCTGCATATAGAAACATTCATCAAACTATGTTGTAAAATACATTTTATTTCATGCAGTATATGAAAATTTATGGTATAAACAGTGTTATATTCATTTCAGACTATCAAGGTAATGTCATGGATGCTCAAAAATAATAATGTTAGATAGCTTTTGTTAATGTGAGTACTGTATAGTCATGATGTACACCTTAATTTAAATCATCCCTTATTAAGTAGATTTAAAAATCCACAAAGAACAGAGAGTTTTAGGCATCTAATTAGGTTTTCCTCATGAACTTCTGTAAGGCAAGAAGTGATTCTTAAAAAGTTACTGCCCCTGCCACAAACACAAACTATCCAATCTAAGAAAGAGGGAATATGAAAATTGACCGTCACTCTGTCACAAAGATGGTGGTGCCCAAGGCCACAAGATGCTGGTGCCCAGGCCCCTCAGCCCTGCCAGAGTCCCCCAGTCCTTTCAGCCCCACCTGGGGGGGTGGCAGGCACACGGTGTGGCCACACCCGACCTCAGCCCCCCAGGCGCCCAGGGCCAGCCTGAGGCGCAGGCAAGCCTCGGATGGAGGCTGCCCAGCTGCCCAGGGCCGCCCGAGGCTCAGGTAACCAGGGCCGGCCAAGGCTTGCACTGCCAGCAATGGCAGCAGCAGAGGTGTGATGGGGGCGTTGCCTTCCCCTGATCGCCGGGTCGCCTCCCACCCCTAAGGGCTACCGGACTGTGATATGGGGCAGGCCAGGCTGAGGGACCCCCCACCCCCCTCCATGCACTGGGTCTCTAGTACACACACACACACACACACACACACACACACACTAGGGGCCCGGTGCACAATATTTGTGCACTGGGGTGGGGGTCCCTCAGCCTGGCCTGTGCTCTCTCACAGTCCGGGACCCCTTGGGGGATGTCCGACTGTCAGGGAGCAGGCCTAAGCCGGCAGTCGGACATCCCCCGAGGGGTCCTCAGTGCTGCTGTGGAGGTGGGAGAGGCTCCCGCCGTGCTGCTGTGTTCACCAGCTGTGAGCCCAGCTTCTGGCTGAGTGATGCTCCCACAGGAGGAGCTCCTGAGTTGAGCATCTGCCCCCCCCTGGTGGTCAGTGCATGTCATAGCAACTGGTTGTTCCACTGTTCGGTTGATTTATATATTAGCCTTTTATTATATAGGATATATATATATATACACATATATATATATTTACACACACACATATATATATGTGTGTATATATATATATATATATGCATACATTTATGTCTGAGCACAATAATGTATATGTCTTACTCATTATAAATATATCATACACATTCAATATAGTGATAGGAGCTTAAACATGAATCTACAACATGATTATTAGGAGCAAAAGATCAATAAAATTTGGCTGTGTTATAACTAAGAAAGTGACCTTAAATAACTACTTCCATTTAGAATGAATTGAACTATTTCCTAAGATTTTATTAAGCTACTTGGTATAAAGTTCTCTTCAACTAAGGAGATATTGATATAAGTTATTCTAAGTCAATCTTACTTAGCTAAAAATAGAATTTTGATAATTTTTCATTATTTTTGCTGCAAAAATATTTTTGATAATGTTTAATGGGGAAAATACAAATGTAAAAATATATTTTAAAATTATCTCATTTAATAAAACAATATTTTAGACTGAGTTTAATGTTTTATTGCAAAATTATTTACTTCTTTCATATTTGAAATAAACCACTGCTTGCATAAATGACACATAAATATATATTCAAAATAATACAGAAAAGATATAAACATGAGATAAAGACAGTACATAAAAGATAAAAGGAAATCACAGGAGAGAACCTGATACCTGAGGTCTGAAAATGGAGACTGCATAGAGACTGGTAGGAGGGACAGGGGTGCAAAAGGGCTGGCCGGGTGCCCACAGACAGCAAGTGAAGTCCCAGAGAGATATCTCAGCTGTGTGTGTGTGTGTGTGTGTGGGGGGGGGGGGGGGGGGGGGTGCCACTGAGAACTCTGGGATCTAATCCCCAAGCTGGGCTCCCCAGCAGAGCACCAGATCTGAGGAGGGTACCCACATAACATCTAGCTGTGAAAAGCAGCAGAATGCTGTCTGCCAGGGAGTGGCAGCTGAAAGTTCTCTTGAAGAGCCAACGCACAAAAATGCCCTGTGGAGCCACCCACCTTGTGCTCTGACAGAGGGAGGGTAAAGTGAACTGGAGCTGTGACAGCAGAACCCAGAACTGGGACTCTGGGAATAGAGCTCAGAAGGCAGACACACCAAGTTTCCTGGGCTGAGTCATTCCCTCATGCAGTGGAGGACATCTTTCCCATATAGACATTTGCCTTGCTGGGGGAAGACAGTTGACACACCCTATTGGAAAACACCTTGCCCTGAGGCTACTTAAGAGATTAAAAATAACAATTATCCTCCAGTCAGAAGCAACTGTGTCACCCTGTTGAAAAAACTCTAGGATGATTGCCTAGGGGAATTCAAGTCAGGATCCTATTAGTCTGTAAACAGAGGCAGTCTCTGGAGGTTTTGAGTCTTTGCCTGATCTAATTAGTCAGAAACAGTCTTTAACACTGTCCTGCACTAGAGATTGAGAGGTGTAGAGGATGTACCTAAAACAATGATGGCGAAGCTATGACACGCGTGTCAGAGGTGACACGCGAACTCATTTTTTTGGTTGATTTTTCTTTGTTAAATGGCATTTAAATATATAAAATAAATATCAAAAATATAAGTCTTTGTTTTACTATGGTTGCAAATATCAAAAAATTTCTATATGTGACATGGCACCAGAGTTAAGTTAGGATTTTTCAAAATGCTGACACGCCGAGCTCAAAAGGTTCGCCATCACTGACGTAAAACATAGTCACAAACCCAAAAAGACAACCAAAATAAGGAGACAAAGAAACGACCCCCAAGTGAAAGAACTAGAGACCTCTCCAGAAAAAGAGATAAATGAAGCAGAGATAAGAAATTTATCTGAAACAGAGTTCAGAGTAATGATAGTAAAAATGCTCAACAGTATGAAAAAAGATATAGTAACTATGAAAAAGAACAGTCTGAGATAAAAAATGACATAACACAAATAAAGAACACATTGGAAGGAATACACAACAAATTAGGGGAAACTGAGCACAGACTCAGTGAATTAGAACACAGAGTTGAAAATATCACTCAATCAGAGAACCAAAAAGAAGAAATAATTTTAAAAAACAGGAGGACAGCTGAAGGGAGCTGTGGAACAACATGAAACATGACAATATTAGAATAGCAGTGGGTCAGAAGAGGTAGAAAGGGAGAAAGGAATAGAGAACATGTTTGAAGAAATAATGGCAGAAAGCTTCCCTAACCTGGTAAAGAAAAAAGTCACACAAGTTTAGGAGGCACAGAGAACCCCAAACAGACCCATGCCCAGACACATCATAATTAAGATGCCAAAAATTAAAGACAAAGAGAGAATCTTAAAGGCAGCAAGAGAAAAGAAAACTGTTACCTGAAAGGGCGAGGGCTAGGCCCTCCATCTTGCCCCAGGGTAAGTGCTCCATCTTACCTTGGCCATGCGCTTGGCAAGGAGCTTCTTCCCGGAAGTCTAAGCCTCTGCTAGCCACACCCAGGAACAAGAAACCGACTTGTGCCTGGCCAATCGGCAGAGCACAGTCCTTTCTCCTCCCCTTACTCCAACTCCCCTATAAAACCCGTCTCCACACAGAGTTATCTCTCTCTACTTCCTGTTGCTGCCTCAGCAAGGTGGGGGAGCCGAGCTAGCTCGAATACAGACTCTTATGCTTTTGCATCGGACTGGCTGGCTCCCTGATGTGGTTTCTTGGGGATCCTGAAATCTGGGCATAACATTACCTACAAAGGAGTTCCCATAAGGCTGACACCTGATTTCTCATCAAAAACTCTACAGGGAGGGAGAAAAAATGGCAGAGGTTTAGACAGACGTGTTGGTGCTTTGTCCCGGAGCAGATAAGGGCGAGCAGCTGAAATGGGTAACATACAGCCCGAACAAGCAGAGGAGATTCAGCTGAGAGACAGTCTGCAGCCAGGAAAGACAGAGAACTCCTAGAAAATGGGGATGGTTAGAGATTGAGGCTGAAACCTCCCCCTGGGCGGCAGCTCAGCTGCGAGACCGCGCCATCTTGAGTAGCTGTTACCCGCATCCAGAGATCGGCTACTAACCCGGAGGCAACAGCTCTCAAGCAGCACGACTACATGAACTCAGCGGAGACCTGCTTCCCCCCACAGAATGGTTAGACTTCCCCCAAAGGTGCGGTTTGCAATTCAGGTTGGAGTGAGGAACGCGTGCGCGTGTGCGTGTGCGGGAGGAAATCTGCGCCCCACAAAGTCCGCGCCCATTGAGGCCAGAGTGACCTGCAAGTGGGGTGGGCTCCCACAGGGCTGCTGGCAGAAGGTAACACTATAAACAAGCCCATAGTTGGACTGGATGCAAAGGGGCAGTCTTAGATTTTGCCAGCCGGCCGGCTACTTGGTGCCAGGGGCCAGAGCGCGCACAGAGACTCCTCGCAGATCTGGAAGGTGGAGCCCTGCGAGTTTGCACAGCTTCCCAGGCTCTTGTTTTCACACATCCTCTTAAATCTGTGAGTTTGACTGTTGAACCCAGTGCAAGGGATTACCCAGTTGGGGTCGCTAGCGGAGCCTGTAGGGGAAGATTGTTTTTGGGGAGCCTGGGAAACAGAGCTGGGAGTGGCGCCTGGGGAGCCAGCTCTGGGCGGAGCTGGTTCAGGTACAATAGAGAACTCCCGGTCAGAGAGGACTTATAGCCTCGGAGGTCAATCCAGACACACTGCCACCCAGAGGCAGAGCCACGAACTGACTCTTCTGTAAATACAGATAAGGCAGTATGGGGGACCAATACGGCCTGCCTTAAAATCAGGACTGTGGCTTACAACACGGAGGAACAGTGTATCAGAGGGAAATTCAACATTCTCCTGAATTCCGGGCATGCCAAAAAGAAGAGTAGAAGATCTGAAGCACCTGCATTACTGCACATTTTTATTTTTATTTTTTTAAATTACTTTGTCACCTTTTAACTAAGAAAACATTTTTTTCTTTTTTTCGTTTTTTTTTCCTTCACCTGATTTTACCCTTTCAATTACTACATTTTTATTTTTAACTAGTATTATTGCTGCTACCATTTTGCCATTTTTTAAAGTGTCATTTTATTTTGTCTTTATTTTATTTTGGGACTAATGTTCTCCATTCTATTTTCATCGTTCCTTTAGCAACATTATTCTCTACCTCAATTTTGCCTCTGTGCTAAACCCTCTTCCCCACTTTTTCCCTTTTGTTGTCCTGTTTCTCTTACCCTACTCCAGCTTTAGATTTTCCCTATTCTTTTTACCCCCTGTCAAAATTTCACCCTATTTATATATCCTATGTCCAATCCCCTGCTCTAAATCCTTATACACCTTTCCCTTATCTTCCTTCACTATCCAAATTTTTTTTCTTCTTCTCCTTTTCTCTCTCTATTGTTTTATTGTTGTTTGCTTGATAGACGAGTATATTGGGGTTTTTTTTAAGGATTGTTGGTGAGATTATTCTGCTTATTATTTTATTTTTCTGCCCTCCCCCCCCCCTCCCCCAGCCCCCGGTAATTTCTGTGCTTCTGTTTTCCCTAGCGTCGCTTGATATTATTGGTTGTTTGTAGTTTGTATTCATCTCCAGGAATCTGTTGCTGTAATTTGTTGGGATTAGTGGTAGTTCTATAGGAGTTTTCTCCTCATATAAATAGTCTCTTCCCCTCTTATACTTAATTCACTTTTCTCTCTTACTTTTTTTTTCCTCTTCTTTTTTTCCCTCCCTTTTTCAAATTTCATTTTTGCACTCTTTTTCTTTCTTTCTTTCTTTTTTCTCTTCTATCTTTTTCTCTTCTTTCTTCCTTATCTCCTAACTCTCTTTGTTCGGGTGGCCACCTTTATTTGGGGTTATTAATATCGTAAATACATTCGTGTTCAGTGCCTGGTACGTTGTGCCTTGTTGTGTCGTATTTGGTGCCTTTAAATCAACGCAGCAGATTCAAGAAACAGCGGCCTCCTGATCACCACATGCTCTGTCTGGGGAATAGTTACTGTGTGTGAAGCCTCCCCCCACCAGCCAGAAGTGCCACCACAGCTGTGAACACCACCCACCAGAGGCCCTGCTACCAACGAAGGAGCAGCTGCTACCACAACCGCTCAAGGAGCAACCACAGCCCCAGGAGCCACTGCCACCCAGGGAGCAGCCATTGCCACCCAGGGAGCAGCCACTGAACGACTCAACAACTAGATATGTCAGTGAGATCAAACATGGGTAGACAAAGAAACCCCCAAAGGAAAGAAAAGGAGGACTCGCCAGAAAAGCAGCTAAGTGAGACAAAGGCATGCAACATGACGGAAAAAGAATTCAGAATAAGGGTCCTAGATAGAGTACATGCACCGGACGGAGGAAAAAATACCATGTGCAAGAAGCAAGAAGAAACAGATGAAAAAATCAACTACTTATGCAAGAAGCTAGAAGAAATAGATGAAAAAATCAACAACTTAAGTAAGTCCCAAGAAGAAATGAAGAGCGACATAGCTGCAATAAAAAACACCATTGAAAGTATCAACAGACTAGGAGAAGCGGAGGACCGAATTAGTGAATTAGAAGACAAGGAAGCAAAACACACTCAAACTGTACTGCAATTGGAGAAAAAAATTAAAAGACAGGAGGAGAGCCTAAGGGAGCTTTGGGACAACATGAAACGAAACAACATACAAATAATAGGGGTGCCAGAACAACAGAAAGATGAACATGGATTAGAAAACCTATTCAAAGAAATAATATCAGAAAACTTCCCTGAGGTGGGGAAGAAAAAAGTCACACAAGCCCAGAGAGTCCCAAACAACGTGAACACGAAAAGACCCACAACAAAACACATCATAATTACCACGGCAAATGTTCAGGACAAGGAGAGAATCTTACAGACTGCAAGAGAGAGACGGAAAGTTACATACAAGGGATCTCCCATTAGATTATCAAATGATTTCTCAACAGAAACACATCAGGCCAGAAAAGAATGGATGGAAATCTACAAAGTGATGCAAAGCAAAGGACTGAATCCAAGAATACTCTATCCAGCAAGGCTATCATTCAAAATTGAAGGGGAAATAAGAAGCTTCACAGACAAAAAAAAAGGCTAAGGGAGTTTATCACCACCAAGCCAGCCATGCAAGAAATGTTAAAGGGACTGGTGTAAAAAGAAGAAATAAAAAGCTCAGAAAGAAAACAGCCACACACAAAAAAAGATGGCTACAAACAAGTACCTTTCAAAAATAACTTTAAATGTAAATGGACTAAATGCTCCAACCAAAAGACATCGAGTGGCTGAATGGATAAAAAAACATGACCCATACATCTCATCTGCTGTCTACAAGAGACCCACCTCATTAGAAGGGACTCACACAGACTGAAAGTGAAGGGATGGAAATATATCTTTCAGGCAAATGGAAAGGAAAAGAAAGCTGGGGTAGCAATACTTATATCCGACAAAATAAATCTCAAAGTGAAGGCCATAACAAAAGATAAGGAAGGCCACTTCATAACACTAAAGGGATCAATACAACAAGAAGATATAACCCTGGTAAACATATATGCACCCAATGCAGGAGCACCCAAATTCATAAAAACCTCCTGGAAGATATCAAAAGAGAGATCGACAACAATACAATCATAGTAGGGGACTTTAATACACCACTGACATCACTGGATAAGTCCTCTAGACAAACAATCAGCAAAGAAACAGCAATCCTAAATGACTCACTAGATCAGATGTACTTAATTGACATCTTCAGAACACTTCACCCCAAAGCCATGGAATATACATTCCTCTCACGTGCTCATGGGACATATTCAAAAATAGACCACATATTGGGTCACAAGCATAGTCTCCCCAAATTCAAGAAGATGGAAATCATAAAAAGCATCTTCTCAGACCACGATGGCATAATGTTAGAAATAAACTACAATAAAAACAACCCAAAATACTCAAACACTTGGAAGCTGAATAGCATGTTATTAAATATTGATTGGGTTACCAATGAGATCAAAGGAGAAATTAAAAACATCCTGGACACTAATGACAATGAAAACACAACATTCCAAAACCTATGGGACACAATGAAAGCAGTCCTGAGAGGGAAGTTTATAGCTCTACAGGCCTATCACAAAAAACAAGAAAAAATGGTAGTAAATCATCTAACTCTACAACTCAAAGAATTAGAAAGAGAGCAACAAGAAAACCCCAGAGTGAGCAGAAGGAAGGAGATAATAAAGATTAGAGCAGAAATAAATGACATAGAGACCAAAAAAACAATACAGAAAATCAATGAAACGAAGAGCTGGTTCTTTGAAAGGATAAACAAGATTGACAAACCTCTAGCCAGGCTCACCAAGAAGCAAAGAGAGAGAACCCAAATAAACCAAATCAGAAATGATAGAGGCTAAATAACAACAGACCCCACAGAAATACAAATGATTGTTAAACAATACTACAGACAACTCTACTCCAACAAACTAGACAACCTGGAGGAAATGGACAAATTCCTAGAAAAATACAACATTCCAAAACTCAATCAGGAAGAATCTAAAAATCTCAATAGGCCAATAACTATGGAAGAAATTGAAGCAGTCATCAAAAAGCTCCCAGCAAACAAAAGCCCAGGACCAGATGGCTTCTCAGGGGAGTTTTACCAAACTTTCAAGGAAGAACTAAAACCTATCCTCCTCAGACTACTACAAAAAATTCAAGAGGAAGGAACACTTCCAAGCTCATTCTATGAAGCCAGCATCACCCTAATACCAAAACCAGGTAAAGACAACACAATGAAAGAGAATTACAGGCCAATTTCCCTCATGAACACAGATGTCAAAATCCTCAACAAAATCTTAGCAAATCGGATTCAGCAGTACATCAGAAGAATCATACACCATGACCAAGTAGGATTTATCCCAAGGATGCAAGGATGGTACAACGTCTGTAAATCAATAAACGTAATACATCACATAAACAAATTGAAAGAAAAAAACCACATGGTCATATCAATTGATGCAGAAAATGCATTCGACAAAATCCAACACCCATTTTTGATAAAAACTCTCAGCAAGGTGGGAATAGAAGGATCATACCTCAACATAATAAAAGCCATATATGACAGGCCCACAGCCAACATCATACTCAATGGACAAAAACTAACACCATTTCCCCTAAGAACAGGAACAAGACAGGGATGCCCACTCTCACCACTCCTGTTCAATATAGTCCTGGAAGTATTATCCATTGCAATTAGACAAGAAGAAGAAATAAAAGGCATCCAAATTGGAAAAGAGGAAGTAAAACTGTCCTTATTTGCAGACGACCTGATATTATACATACAAAACCCTCGAGACTCCATCAAAAAACTACTAGACTTACTACATGAATTTGGCAATGTAGCAGGATACAAAATTAACCCCAAGAAATCTGAGGCATTTCTATACACCAATAGTGAACTTTCAGAAAGAGAGATTGTAAAAACAATCCCATTTACCATCGCACCAAAAAAATTAAGCTATCTAGGAATAAACTTAACTAAAGAGGTAAAAGACCTCTACTCAGAAAACTACAGGACATTGAAAAAAGAGATAGAGGAAGACATAAAGAGATGGAAGAACATACCATGTTCTTGGATTGGTAGAATCAACATCATTAAAATGTCCATACTGCCCAAAGCAATCTATAAATTCAATGCACTTCCCATTAAAATACCAATGGCCTACTTCAAAGATCTAGAACGAACTCTCCAAAAATTCATCTGGAATAAAAAAACACCCCAAATAGCTGCAGCGATTCTGAGAAAGAACAAAGTAGGTGGGATCTCAATGCCAGATATCAAGCTGTATTATAAAGCCACTGTTCTCAAAACTGCCTGGTACTGGCACAAGAACAGACATATAGATCAGTGGAATAGAATAGAGAGCCCAGAAATTAGCCCGAACCAATATGCTCAATTAATATTTGACAAAGGAGGCAAGAACATACGATGGAGCCAAGATAGTCTCTTCAATAAATGGTGTTGGGAAAATTGGACAGATATATGCAAGAAAATGAAACTAGACCACCAAGTTACACCATACACAAGAATAAACTCAAAATGGATAAAGGACTTAAATGTACAACGAGAAACCATAAAAATTCTAGAAGAATCCAAAGGCAACAAAATCTCAGACATATGCTGAAGCAATTTCTTCACTGATACAGCTCCTCGGGCACTTGAAACTAAAGAGAAATTGAACAAATTGGGACTACATCAAAATAAAAAGCTTCTGCACAGCAAAAGAAACCATCAACAAAACAACAAGAAAACCCACTGCGTGGGAAAACATATTTGCCAACATCATATCTGATAAGGGCCTAATCTCCAAAATTTATAAGGAACTCATACAACTTAACAAAATGAAGATAAACAATCCAATCAAAAAATGATCAAAGGATCTAAATAGACACCTTTCAAAAGAGAACATTCAGAAAGCCAAGAGACATATGAAAATATGCTCAAAGTCACTAATCATCCGAGAGATGCAAATCAAAACAACAATGAGGTACCATCTCACACCTGTCAGAATGGCTATCATCAACAAATCAACAAATGACAAGTGCTGGAGAGGATGTGGAGATAAGGGAACCCTCCTGCACTGCTGGTGGGAATGCAGACTGGTGCAGCCACTATGGAAGACAGTATGGAGTTTCCTCAAAAAACTGGAAATGGAACTCCCATTTGACCCTGTGATCCCACTTCTAGGAATATATCCCAAGAAACCAGAAACACCAATCAGAAAGGATATGTGCACCCATATGTTCATAGCAGCACAATTCACCATAGCTGAGATCTGGAAACAGCCTAAGTGCCCATCAGTAGATGAATGGATTAGAAAACTGTGGTACATCTACAGGATGGAATACTATGCTGCTGTAAAAAAGAAGGAACTCTTACCATTTGCAACAGCATGGATGGAACTGGAGAGCATTATGCTAAGTGAAACAAGCCAGTCAATGAAGGAAAAATACCCCATGATCTCACTCATTCATGGATAATAAAGACCATTACAAACTTTTGAACAATAATAGATACAGAGGCAGAGCTGCCTCAAACTGATTGTCAAACTGCAGTGGGAAGGCCAGGGAGGGTTGGGGGGCAGGAGGGAGGGGAGTAAGAGATCAACCGAAGGACTTGTATGCATGCATATAAGCATAACTAATGGACATAAGACACTGGGGGGTAAGGGAGGGCAGGGGATTGTCAAGGGCGGGGGGGGGGGGGGGGGGGGAAGGACACATATGTAATACCCTTTGTAATATTTTTAGCAAAAAAAAAAAACCTCTACAGGCCAGAAGGAAATGGCATGAAGTACTCAAGGTAATGAAAAGCAAGGATCTGAAAACAAGATTACTATATCCAGCAAGGCTATCATTCAAAATAGACAGTCAAATAAAGAGCTTCCCAGACAAAAATAAAAAAAGGAAAAAAATAAGGCCAAAGGAGTTCATCAACACCAAGCATCATTACAAGAAATGCTAAAGGGATTGCTGTAAGGAGTTCCTGAGAAGAAGAAACAGAGAGCAAAACCTATCCATACAGAATTAAAATGGCAATAAATAAGTACCTCTTAATAGTAACCCTAAATGTAAATGGATTAAATGCTCCAATCAAAACACATAGAGTAGCTGAATGGATACAAAAACATGACCCAACTATATGCTGTCTACAAGAGACCCACCTCAAAACAAAAAATACCCACAGGATGAAAGTGAAGGATGGGAAAAAATATTTTCCATGCAAATCGAAAAGGTAAAAAAAAAAGCTGGAGTAGCAATCCTTATCTGACAAAATAGACTTTAAAATGAAGACCAACACAAGTGACAACAAAGGTCACTACATAATACTGAAGGGATTGGTACAACAAGAGGATATACCCTGGGTAAACATATATGCACCCAATATAGGAGGACCTAAATATATAAAAAACTTCTAGAGGGCTTTAATGGAGAGGTTGACAACAATACATCCACAGTAGGGGATTTTCACACCCCACTGACTTCACTGGAAAGATCTTCCAGATGACAACTTAGCAAGGAAACAGAGACTCTAAAGAACACACAGGATCAGATGGATCTAATAGATATTTATAGAATATTTCTCCCCAACGCAGCAGAATATACAATCTTCTCGAGTGCACATGTATCATTCACAAAGGTAGACCACATGTTAGGACACAAAACATGTCTCTACAAGTTCAAGAAGATTGAAATCATCACAAGCATCTTCACAAATCACAGTAGAATGAAATTAGAAATCAATTACAATAAAAACACCCAACAACATACAAACACATGAAGGCTAAATAGCATGTTATTAAACAATGAATAGGTTAGCAACAAGATCAAGAAAGATATAAAAAACTTCCTGGAAACAAATGAAAATGAACACACAGCAACCCAAAATCTCTGGGACAAAACAAAAGCAGTCCTGAGAGGGAAGTTCATAGCACAACAGGCATACCTCAAAAAACAAGAAAAATCAGCAATAAATTATTTAACCCTACAACTTAAAGAACTAGAAAGAGAACAACAAGAAAAGCCCAGAGTCACGAGAAGGAAGGAAATAATAAAGATTAGAGCATAAATAAATAACATAGAAACTAAAAAAAAAAAAAAAATCAATGAAACCATCAGCTGGTTCTTTGAAAGGATAAACAAAATTGATGAACAGTTAGACAGACTCATCAAGAAACGAAGAAAGAGGACCCAAATAAAAAAATAAGAAATGAAAGTAGAGAAGCAACCATAGACACCACAGAAATACAAAGGATTGTAAGAAAATCCTATGAACAACTACATGCCAACAAGCTGGACAATGTGGATGAAATAGACAAATACCTAGAAAAATACAATCTCCCAAAACTGAATAAGGAAGAATCAAAAAACCTGAATAGGCCAATAACAACTGATGAAATGGAAGCAGTAATAAAAACACTCCCACCAAAAAAAGCCCAGGTCCGGACAGCTTCACAGGGAAGTTTTTCCAAACATTCAAAGAAGAACTAACACCTATACTCCTCAAGGTATTTCAGAAAATCCAAGAGGAAGGAACACTTTCAAACTCTTTTTACTAGGCCAGCATTATCCTAATTCCAAAACCAGATAAAGACACTAAAAAGAAAGAGAATTACAGGGCAATATCCCTGATGAACATAGATGCTAAAATCCTCAACAAAATATTAGCAAATCATATCCAGCAATTTATTAAAAAGATCGTACACCATGATCAAGTGGGATTTCTTCCAGGAATGCAAGGCTGGTACAATATTCATAAATCAATAAATGTGATACATCACATAAACAAATTGAAAGACAAGTCACATGATCATATCAATAGACTTAAAAAAAGCATTCAACAAAATCCAACACCCATTTTTGATAAAAACTATCAGCAAAGTGGGAATAGAGGGAGCATATCTCAACATAATAAAAGCCTTATATGACAAACCTACAGCCAACATCATACTCAATGGGCAAAAACAGAAATCATTTCCCCTAAGAACAGGAACAAGACAGGGATGCCCACTATTACCACTCCTGTTCAACACAGTACTGGAAGTGCTAGCCATAGTGATCAGACAAGAAGAAGAAATAAAAGGCATCCAAATTGGAACAGAAGAAGTAAAACTGTCATTATTCCCAGATGACATGATATTGTGCATAGAAAACCCCAAATACTCCATCAAAACTACTAGACTTAATAAATGAATTCGGCAATGTAGCAGGATACAAAATTAATATCCAGAAATCTACAGCCTTTTTAAATACACCAACCAGAGGCCCAGTGCACAAAATTTGTGCACTCGGGGCAGGGGGTCCCTCAGCCCGACTGCACCTTTACGCAGTCCGGGAGCATTCAGGGGATGTCTGACTGATGGCTATCAGTTGGACATCCTTAGCGCTGTCTCAGAGGCGGGAGAGGCTCCCACCACTGCTGCTGTGCTAGCCAGCCATGAGCCCAGCTTCTGTCTGAGGGGCGCTCCCCCTGTGGGAGTACACTGACCATCAGGGGACAGCTCCTGCATTGAGCATCTGCCCCCTGGTGGTCAGTGTGTGTCATAGTGACCGGTCATTCTGCTGTTTGGTCAATTTGCATATTAGCCTTTTATTGTATAGGATAATGTCTTATTATGGGCAAGGCCTCTAATACAATTTTTTTTTAGGTAGTTAAAGTAAGGGGCAGAATATTCACTTGAGCCTGAAGCTAAAATTCCCCTTAGCTCAAAAATCTACATACCACTGAGACACATCTTGGTGAGACTCATACTGAACCCCCACACTGTTCTATTATGTGTATAAGTATTGGGAACCATCTTATCTCTTTAGTGAAAGGAACCTTTTGTTATGTTACAATGACTAATTTTATCTCATGAGTTGTGTTTTGGCTTCAAGCCTGTATCCAGTATTCATGCAGCAACTTCAGCTCTTCTGTTCAATATTTACCTGGCATATCTTTTATTTTCTTTTCTCTAAATCTTTCTAAATTTTTATGTATTAGATAGGAATAGCCCATGGACACAGACAATAGTCTGGCAAAGGCCTCGAAGAGGTGGGTGCAGGGTGGAGGAGATCAATGGGGAAAAAAAAACTAAAACAAAGGGACATCTATAATACTTTCAACAATAAAGTGCCCATCAATGGATGAGTGAATTAAAAACCTGTGGTACATCTATACAATGGAATAGTATGCTACTATAAAAAAGAAGGAACTCTTACCATTTTCAACAGCATGGAATTACCTGGAGAAGACTGTGCTGAACTAAGCCATTTGGAGAAAGATAAATATCACATGATCTCACTCATTTGTGGAATATAATGAACAAAATAAATTGATGAACAAAAATAGAGCCAGAAGAAAAAAAATTAGAATATAATAGAAGTAATCCTGTTATTTGCAGATTTTTAATATTTCCTACAAGTTTTGTGATATCATACTATGTTAGTACAGTTTTGGTAATATCATTATACTAAAATTCTTCTTTCTTGAAATATTAATGTTTATTACATGTAATATTATTATAATTAAGATAATTTTTTCTTTAATAATTGGTGCTTATTGCATGTAACATTATTATATTTAAAATAGCTTTTCTTGATATATTATAAAAAATAAAGAAAAAAGCCCCAGCCGTTGTTGCTCAGTGGTTGAGCATTGACCTATGAACCAGGAGGTCATGGTTTAATTCCCGGTCAGGGCACATGCCCAGGTTGGGGTAGATTACAGTGTAGGATATGTGGGAGGCAGCCAATCAATGATTCTCTCTCATCATTGATGTTTGATGTTTCTATCTCTCTTTCCCTCTCCTTTCCTCTCTGAAATCCATAAAAATATATTTAAAAAGAAAAGAAAACTACAGGATGATATTCCTCATGAATATGTTAAGGATGTAAAAATCCTTAACTAAATATGAGCAAATATAATTTAGTAATATATAAAAAGAATTATACAACATGACCAAGTGATGCTTATGTAGGGATGTAGGGTTCAATATTCAAGAATCAATCAATATAATAGGATAAAGAAGAAAAATCGCATGCTTTATTAGTTGATGCAGAAAGAAGTATTTGATAAAATTCAACACTCATCATGACAGAAACTCTCAAAAAAATTAGTAATAGAAAAGGACTTCCTAATCTTGATAATAAGCATCTACAAAAAACCTCTGGTAATATCATACATATTAGAGAAAGATTGAATGTTTTCTCTTAAGATTAGAAAAAAGATAGGAATATCTGCCCCTACCACTGTAATCCAGCAATAGCACTGGAAACTCTAGAAAATGCCATAAGCTAGAAAAAGAAATAAATGGCATACAGATTGGAAAGAAAGAAATAAAACCATTTTATTTACAGATGCCACAATTATCTATATAGAAAATCCCCAGGAATCTATAAAAATTTCCTAGAACTAAAAAGCAAATTCAGTAAGATAACAGGATAGAACTTCAATGTACAAAAACCTACTGAATTTCTATAAGCTAACAGAAGCTGAAATGAAAAATACTCTGCAATTTATAATCACTTATAATGAAACACTTAGATACCTAAATATAAAGGCTGATATATATATATATATATATATATATATATATATATATGAATCTAACAAAACCTGTACAGGACTTGCATGCTGAAAACCACACAATACTGATGAAAGAATCAAATATCAAAAAAGGAGAGAGGCCCTAACTGGTTTGGCTCAGTGGGTAGAGCGTCGGCCTGCGGACTCAAGGGTCCCAGGTTCGATTCCAGTCAAGGGCATGTACCTTGGTTGCGGGCACATCCCCAGTAGGAGGTGTGCAGGAGGCAGCTGATCGATGTTTCTCTCTCATCGATGTTTCTAACTCTTTATCTCTCTCCCTTCCTCTCTGTAAAAAATCAATAAAATATATTTTAAAAAAAGGAGAGAGACATATTGTGATCAAGGATGACTCAACATAGTAAAGAAGTCAATTCTCCCCAAGTTGATATGTAGGTTTAATGTAATTCCTATAAAAACCCCAGCAAGATTCTTGTAACTATAGACAAGATTATTTTTAAATTTATATGAAAAGGCAAAGAATAGAATAGCTAAACAACTGTGAAAAAGAACTGTGAAAATAAAGTGGGAGGAATCATACTCATGATTGAAAGACTGTAATACATCTGTAGTAATCAAGACTGTGTGGAGGATAGACACATAGATCAATGAAACAGAATTAAGAACCCAGAAATAGCCAACAAGTTCAAGCAACCTATTTCTCACAAGTGTGCCAAAGCAATGCATGTGATAAGATGACACAGAATTATATACACAGATGGTGCCTGGCTATGATATTGTATTATTGTCACGTAAGTTGAGGAAAACTGAATGAAGAGCACACAAGATCTCTCTGTACCATCTTTGCAACGTCCTGTGAACCTAAATTATTACAAAATAAAAAGTTTGTGTGTTTTTATTAAATGGTGAAAAATTGTCCAATAACAAACACTGCAAGCAAAATTTGCATTTTTCTACCTTTTTTCTTTTATCACCATCATGACAGGCTTGCTTTCTCAATTTTGGACCCACGGGGTCAAATTTCTCTAATTCCCCAGCTATAAAATAGAAGTACTTAAATTCATTTAGCTCAGAGTATCTCAACAGGGGTCCAGTGACATTTGAGAAAGAGCAATTTGTTGTGTAGAACTCCTTGCACAACTGGTTTCAGCCACCTCCCATCCATCAGTGTACCCAGTGGTTCACAGGTACCCAAAATTTCCCTGGGAGAACTTATTTCCTGAGTTGAGAACCAATGACTTTCTTAATAAGAGAATGTTGGGAAATTTGAATTTTTTATCAGGAGAGTCCTACATTCTAATAAATATAAGTCCCATAGACACAATATTTGTAACAGAAATATCAATTCAAAATCTAATGTCAAATTAGCTAAATTTATAGATTTTTTTATTATAGTCTACTTATTTAGGAGCATGATGACAGTCATGGATATTATATAAGCTGATTACCACTAAATACTATCTATCCATATGAAATGTTTATAAAAGTTAAGAGATAATTTTATTCTTTGCACCATACTTTTTGACTTTGTATTCAGCCAGAAAAACTACAGAGAAAGAGAAATGACTTCTTCAACTCAATGGGATATTAATTTGAAGCTCAATTATGATCACTTATCTGACAACCCACTTTACTACTATATTCGGTTATATCAGACAATCACCTAATATTATAGATGTTCAGAGTAACTGGACATTCACGTAAGTCTTGAAATTTGGGAACCTGAAGAAACATGAAGGACTATAATAGAAATAAAGCCAAAAGCTCTGAATTTGTAGAGAACACCCTGAAATCAAAGGGAGTAACTTAGATTGGTTTATAAATGAGTGAACTATATGGTGCTCACTTCATTAAAAGTGAAGACAATCTAGCTTATGTTGGAAAGTGCAGTCCTGTTAAGAAAGGAAGCCATCAGAAAAAGAAAATATGGATATTCTCTTCTCAAGGGAAACATGAGCTAAATAATCTACCCAAACATACTGGCAAATCTACACAAATAAAAGACAAACATGCAAATTGACCGTACCTTCGCTATGCCTTAAGCCACACCCACCAGCCAATCAGAGCAACTATATGCAAATTAACCAAACCAAGATGGCGGCCGGCAGCCACAGAACTGGAGCAAGCAGGAGGCTTGGTTGCCCCAATGATGGAGGAAGCCAAGCTTCCCGGCCAGCTGCTGCCTCCTCTCAAGGCAACAAAGTTTCAATTATAGAAGGTAAATAAATCCCAGATACCTGCTTTCAGTCTCCAAGGCCAAGGAGCTGGAGCGAATAAAAAAAAAAGGAAAGGCTGGGAGCTTTGGTCGCCAGGGGGCTTGGTCAGTCTGAAAACAGCCATCAACCCCTCACCCAGGATGGCCAGGCACCCCATGGGGACCCCCACCCTGAAGGGCGTGTGGGCAGCCTGAAAATGGCCCTCAGCCCTTCACCCAGGCTGGACAGGCTCCCCAGCGGGACCCCCACCCTGAAGGGGGTGTGACCAGCTGCAAACAGCCATCAGCCCCTCACCCAGGCTGGCCAGGCACCCTAGCGGGACCGCCACCCTGATCCAGGACACCCTTCAGGACAAACCAATTGGCCCCCACCCGTGTACCAGGCCTCTATTCTATATAATAAAAGGGTAATATGCAAATTGACCCTAACAGCAGAAGGACTGGGAATGACTGGTCACTATGACACGCACTGACCACCAGGGGGCAGACGCTCAATGCAGGAGCTGCCCCCTGGTGGTCAGTGCGTTCCCACAGGGTGAGGTCTGCTCAGCCACAAGCCAGGCTGATGGCTGCCAGCACAGCGGTGGTGGTGGGAGCCTCTCCTGCCTCCTCAGCAGCACTAAGGATGTCTGACTGCAGCTTAGGTTTTCTCCCTGCTGGCAAGTGGACATCCCCCGAGGGGTCCCAGACTGCAAGAGGGCATAGGCCGGGCTGAGGGAACCCCCTCCCGCCCCGAGTGCACAAATTTTTGTGCACCGGGCCTCTAGTCTATATAATAAAAGCCCAGCAACCGAACAGCTGAATGACTAGTCAATGACCAGTCAACCTGTTGCTATGATGCACACTGATCACTAGGGGCAGATGCTCCACACAGGAGCTGCCCCCTGGTAGTCAGTATGCTACTTGCAGAGCTGACCCTGGAGGCTGGGAGGTGGATTCGTGGTTGCCATGGGACTGAAGCCTACTCCGCCGCTTCTCAGTGCTATTGTCCTTGGGCCTGGCCCCAACTGGATCTTCTGGAGAGGTGAGTGTTTCAGCTCCATGGAAGATGCTGGACCAGGGAGCAGCTGCTCAGAGGGTAGGTCCACAGCAGCTCGGCAAACCAGGATGAATGGCGCTCCCACAGCAGGCCAATCCCCACAGGCCACACCCCCCACCAGTGTATGAATCCCATGCACCGGGCCTCTAGTGTCATTATATTATTGACGAGTTCTGGATTTGAATATTCTTTTGTGCCAAATCACTCAGAAACAAATGTTCATTGGTGGGTCAATTTCTACCAAGTCAATTGCTCAGAAGAAATGCTCAGTAGCATGAAATACTATTCATAAAGCTCTGTTCTTAATTGTTTTCTCTTACTCAAATTGACATAATATTACCAATTGCTACTAATCATTGAATCCAATAAACATTACAGTCACATCTATAGTAGATTCCAATAAACTCTGATTTTTTCTAAGCTCCAATAACAAAAGAAATTATATTTTTATTGTTAACATTGTCATCACCAATGAATTTAGTTATAAATTTAGTTATAAAAGTTGTGTGCACCCCTCCTTTACCCTGATGGCTCATACTTGTAATGAAAACATTAAACTAAAACTACAGCATGCCTGCAGCCCACAAAGGTGAGAGAAGTGTTGCACAAGGCTACCAAATCTGATGGTTAGCCTGAATTACTCTACATTTTAAAGTTCACTGTAGAAGGAAACACTAAGGAAGCTTGCTGTGCAAATGTCACTCAAAAGTAGATTTTAAAAACTAGGAATGTATTGTAGATTGGGGAATTTTAGTGTCAATTAAGTCAAAGTAACAAAATGCACAAATGGTTTTATTATATACTTTTATACTTGAATATCTTGCTTATTATGATTTGATTTGAGAAAATGAACTTTGTAACACAACCAGAGTTTTATTTACATGTTATATATTTCCCTTCTTTGTGGAGAAACTTACTTCAGGAAAGGAATAATTGGTTGAGGGGAGAACATATTTTTGGGACCTAATAAAAATAGTATAGTTCCTTAAGGAAACTTTTAAAAAAGATAGTGTCTTATGGTTGAGCCCACAATGGTTCCAGATGGTCAATACCATAAACAAACACCCCCCTCTTTTTTTTTTGTGACCCTGAAGTCACAAATTGTCTCTAAGATATAAGAGTCATTCCTTTTTCTGAAGAGTCAGGTTGCTGTTTAGCATTCATCTTATTTATCTCAGGCCAAACCTCAACAATGACAGAAGAAACTGATTAGCCCAAAACTTAGCAAAGGAAATAAATATATATTGCTTTCAGAAACTCCTTCCTACTTATAAACAACAGAGCTATTCTGAAATTTAAATGATCACAGATAGCTGTACTGACTAATGTTGCTGGGCAGCACCATCATGGACTATTTCCCGAGCCTTGAAATGTAAAGAGAGAAAGAGAAAAAAGAAAGAAGGAAGGAGGAAGGAAGGAAGGAAGGAAGGAAGGAAGGAAGGAAGGAAGGAAGGAAGGGAGGGAGGAAGGGAGGAAGAAAGCTTAAAACCTTTAATGTTTTTACTAAAATTTAAAAGAATTTATCATTTCAATTTGTAATTGGAAAAAAAAGAGTCTTTTCCATGATGGTAATGAAGTGGCCTTGAACCTGCATAGAAAATAATACACAAAATAATATAATATGCTAAATAAAGTAATAAGGTTAATTTCTGTCCTGCTGTCACTAAATTCATACTAACAGTCTTTCCAGCTTGACATCAATTAATGATTTTCATTCAAGACTCTTGTCACAGTGTTCACCACCCTTTTTCTCTAATTAAGATGGATGATGCATGATGAAGATAAAACATACAAGACTTCTGTTCCTGTAACATTTCTATTTATGAGGATTTTTGCTTTTATAATAAACTAGAGGCCTGATGCATGAAATTCATGCAGGAGTAGGCCTTCCTCACCCTGGCTGCCGGTACTGGCTTCTCTCTGGCACCCAGGACCTGGGTTTCCCTCACAGCCCTGGCTTAGTCTGGAAGGACGTCTAGTCTAATTAGCATATTACTCTTTTATTATTATAGATGGTTTTATCACTAATTGCAATGGAGTAAGATGAGAATAACTATTTTATGACTATGAAGTAAAATCTTTTTATGTCCAAAAAAGGAATGATCAACTCCTAAGGATGGAAAATCAATTGCATACTTAAATTACTCCATTATACCCCAAATACTTCAATCTCTAAAACTTAAGAAGCTTCAATACATAAAACTGTCAATGTTACATTTTTTCAAAAGACTCAAAAAAAGAGAAATTGACCTTAAATGATTTTAATTTTTAAAAATGCTGTTAATGTCTACAGAAGATAAAATGTACTAATATTAGTGTACTAAAAATTTTAAAGATAAATTTCAGATTGCTACATATTAGATATTTGTTAATCAATCACCTTCAAAACGATGTTGAAGATCATACAATCAACTCTTTTAGAAAACATTTTACCCAAACTTATTGTACTGCCACCCAGAAACAATCAGAAAGTTCCTGTTGTTTTTCCCAACAGTATTTCCTGTGTGTGAAAATCAGTATTACAAAATTCATTAAATAAAACCTAAATTCATAGCAGAATGAAATTTATGCTACAAGACAATTGGAAGAAACAGTTCAATATAAAGTAGGTTTTAGTCAACTAATTAAATACTCTATTTGCTCCTCAAAACACTTCTGCAAATAACAGAAATACTGTGGCTCAACAAATCAAAGCTTTAGCTTACCCTGTTAGGGAAATCTAAACAACGCCATCCACCAATACGTAAGCTGCCAACTTGGTGTCTATGCTGAATTCCCAAATGAGGGACAATATTTCACTAAATTTCTTACTTTAAAAATATGTACAATATGCCATTTCAGTAGCAATAACAGTAAAAACCATCAATAGAAAAAAAGTCATAATTTTAAGTGAGGTTTTTATTATTTTTGTAATATTGGAGTAAAA
Source organism: Myotis yumanensis (assembly GCF_028538775.1). Classification (NCBI taxonomy): domain Eukaryota; kingdom Metazoa; phylum Chordata; class Mammalia; order Chiroptera; family Vespertilionidae; genus Myotis; species Myotis yumanensis. The sequence continues at coordinate 108,786,714 of NW_027223752.1, forward strand.
GCTCATTGAAAAGACTTACATAGTATTCAAAATGGGTCCTAAAATTTTTTTCTCAAGTAGGAACAACTGTTTTAAAGACACATTTCCAATTCAAGGGATGAACACACATTGAAATCAATAGTGGTACCTGTTAAAGAGAAAACCACAGGCCCCAAATGGAGGCCCTATCATGCTAAAGCCCCTAACACCGAACCTAGACTTGATTCACCTTGATACCAACTGCGGTTTCGAACCTTCTCTGGAAATGTAGTCTAAATCAGTGAGTCTGAATTTTCTGGTCAACACCAATGAGGTAATCTGTCCTGTGGGCCTCTCCATCTCCCCCAAAGGAAGCTGAGAGCATCTGCCTGAGAAGACCCCCACCTTCTTTAGGGAAGGTGACCTTGCCTGAAACAATCCTTTCTTTTCTTTCGCTAATGGCTTTCTTGTCCAGCCTAGTTTCCTACAAAAACCTTCTATTTTTCATGGTTCCTCAGAGTACCTGTTTACTTGCTAGACAAGATGCTGTCTGATTCATGAATTGTTCAATAGGGCTAATTAGATCTTCAAATTTCTATGACTGAAGTTTTGCTCTTTAACCTATCTTATAGGTATGAGGAAAAGTTGTTTCATCCCTTAATGCTAAAATGAGGTGATACCAGATAAAATAATTAAAATTTTTAAAGAAATAGAAGAAAAGCATTCATAGAGATACTACTAACCACTAATACAACCAAAATGTTTAAAGAATATAAGCATTTAAAAGATTGCCCACTCTCCAGGACCCTTGTGTGGGGTGGATAGGGAGAAACTGGCTGTGGGTACAGAATTTTTCCATTTTTCGAAATGCATAAGTTCTTGGGAGCTAAACCTAGATCCAAATAACCATTTCTATAAAGCACTTATTATTAACTTTAGCCCCACCAATCTCTTCCCTTCCCCAAACTCTACAGTCACCTATTTTCACAATTGATTATATTGTATTATATCAATTTGTTAATGTTAAAATCTTTTCCTTTTCTTAACAAAGGTAAGAGATTCCTGAGAAAGGGAACATTATAAAAATAAACATTTTATATTATACTAGAGGCCAAGTGCACAAAATTGGTGCACTGGCAGGGTCCCTAGCAGCTGGCTGCAGCCGGCTGGGGCCTCCCTCCCTTCCCCTGGCTGCCTGCTGCCACCAGGGCCTCCCTCCCTTCCCCCGGCCAGCCGTGCCCCCTGGTCGAACTCCCGGAAGAACTCCTGGTCGAGGGGACAATTTGCATGCTACTCTTTTATTATATAGGATTCTGTATTTAATATATGGTGAAACAACAAAAACTTCCCTTTTACACTTACTAATAAAATACTAGAATAATATTTAATTAACCAAAATACAGGCGTGTGCGCGCGCACACACACACACACACACACACACACTCATGGACACTCATTTGCTCACATTATGTTTGGGCTTTCACAAGCATCAAAGCACCTAGTTTTTTCCAACTCAGAGATGGTACAATTCCAAATACACCTAAATCAGCTCTCATGAAAAATAAGGCTGAATTGGCTCAAGCAAATAAGTAAATTCTTAAAAATTTTTGTTACTCTTCATGATAAACATATACATTCGTGTGTGTGTGTGTGTGTGTGTGTGTGTATAAAATACTTGATGAAACTAATCCCATTTAGATTTGCTTCTTCTGATTCAAGAGGTCAGAGGAAATATGAAAAACTCTGCTATAGAAAAATATATTTTTCTATAAAAAGGTTAATTTTTAAAAGTCAAGCTGTTTCAATGACAATGTGTGACCTAAATGCAAAGGTTACCTGAATTACATGGATTCTGATTCTGATGTCAGAATTCTGGGAACTTGAACACTAAATTTGAAGCCAACTGAGTAAACACTCTTTATTTCTTCCAGATGCAAGCATGTAATGCCTTACTACTTCCTGTGCAAAATGGCTTAACTAAAACCAATAAAATCAATTTTAATGCCCTAAAAAAAGTGTAAGTTTTTCTTTCATTTGAACCTTTTTTTGCATTGTATTCATCCCATAACCATCAGTACTTGGATTCATGCAGAAAAAATAAAAATCAATTGAATGTAAATTCTTTACAATTATTATTATTATTTTTTAAAATATATATATTTTAGAAAGAGGAAGGGAGAGAGAGAGAGATCTGGGTATGTGCCCTGACTGGGAATCAAACCGGCCACCTTTTGGTATACGGGACAACGCTCTAACCAACTAAGCCACACCAACCAGGGTCAAATTCTTTATACTTAAAAAAAAAATAAGAAAGAGTAGAAAGAAAAGAAGAACCTCTATCTAATGAGGTTTAATCAAATAACTGATGTCTACCTCTCCTGTTCCTGCTTCATTCGTATTCTCTCCTCTTCTGAAGTAAGGGAGTCCTGTATTTTTATTTTACTCATTTTCTCAATCTTGTCATCTTTTCGATGTTTGCCAAACCTGTTGACAACAAAAAATTCTAACTTGTCAATATATCCAAAACAAGTTCTTCTTTTGTGATAAAGACATATGTACCCAACAAATGTGAGCTCCCTAAAAATCAGGGCCAAACTGTCTCCTGTGGTTCGCTAGTTTTGCCCAGTATTAACATATTTAACTTGATTATTTTATTCCTTTTTCATTAAAACTTCCCAGGGAAAACCATTTTGGAAAATGGCCTCAATACCCATTTTTCTTTTGCAAAACAAAAACAACAACACAATAACAGAACCCTTAAGTTCATCCTTATTAAACAAATAATTAATAAATGTGTAGAACTGAGTGCCCAATACTTCAGATAATGGAGGATAAAAGTCTGCATTGGAGTGGGTTTCTCTTAGGACAAGAGAATAATAATGCACAATCATCTGTTTAATAACCTCTCCATAACAAAAGTTCTTTATTTTCTTAACCAGGTTTATTGGAAACATTCATCATGGTTTAAAAACTGACGAACCAGACCATGTTTGCAAAGTTTTAAGTACAAAAGATAATTTACAGTGCTATAATACTTTTAGCTTACAAAACTGAAAGCTTTAAGGCATTCTCTTCAAATTCTTTTCCTAAATCTGATGGAAAGCAATTGCTGATGGTGGACTCTTTAACTTGGAAATCTATATCTGATAAAAAAAACAACACACATGCATGATTCAAAATAGTCCAAACAAACTTCCACAGATAGACATTGAGCTTGAGGCTAAGAAAACACTAAGAGACATAAAACTTGGAATCAGTTCTTTTTCCTGCTCTGTTATTTTCTCCAATAAAAGACATGTTGTCTGAAACACATGTGCTCCATACCCTCAGATAATCTTCACCTATAGTGACTTGCTCTCCAGATGTTTCAGAAAAGAAATATTTTAGAGACAGTTACTCATAAGCATTCATAAATATGTAAAGTGTACTGATATTTCTATCTGAGGACAATGTAGAAACCTGATTTTGGTGACAATCATATGAAAAAGAGAGGAGTGAGGGGAAGGTTCAAATTTGAAATAAAAGAGAGAAAAATATTTCAATTAATGCATTGGTTAGTAGAATAGGTCATTATTTTATTAACTAGAGGCCTGATTCATGAAATTTCTGCAGAGGTAGGCCTTCCTTCCCCTGGCTGCTGGCACCTGTTTCCCTCTGGCACCTGGGACCCGGGATTCCCTCACAGCCATGGCTTCATCTGGAAAGTCATCTGGAAGGACGTCCGGTCTAATTAGCATATTATGCTTTTATTATTATAGATATAAATTTGATGTCAAATATTGGTTGATGTGTGAAGTGTGCATGACAATATCTCATATGTTAATTGAAGTAACATTCTGCAGAGGTATGTAAGGAAGAGAAAGCATCCTTAAAGTGTTAAAATAGAAAAGTTAAAACAACGCCACAACCATTACTTTAAGAAGTATGTAAAGTACTAGATAGCACTAAAAAATGGCTGTAAAATTAACTTCTATAAAATATATCTACACTTAAATTTTAATGTTATTTAGAAATTAGAAGATCATTTCAATTGAAAAGAAAAGAAAAAAAATAATCCCAATAACTTAAGTCCAGCATCTAACCAATTCTAACAAGGGATAAAATATATTTTTGGAAGTATTAAATTAAAAGCATTTTTTACCTTTAAAATATATTTTTATTAAAGTAATGTAACCAAATGGGAATATATCAAATAATAGTATTTTAGGATGACTAGCAAGTTTGCCCCATTTACTCCTTATCCCCAGTTATATTTCCTGGTTAGTTTCTCTATTAACGTTTTTTTCTTTATTAATTACGGTATTACATATGTGTCCTTATTCCCCTATTGCCCCCACCGCCCCACCCATGCCCTCACCCCCCCCCCCCCCCACCCGGTGACTATGTCCATTGGTTAGGCTTATATGCATGCATACAAGTCCTTTGGTTGATCTCTCCCCCTTACCCCCACCCTTCCCTCTGAGGTTTGATGGTCTGATAGATGCTTCTCTGTCTTTGGATCTGTTTTTGTTCATCAGTTTATGTTGTTCATTATATTCCACAAATGAGTGAGATCATGTGATATTTATCTTTCTCTGTCTTATTTCGCTTAGCATAATGCTCTCCAGTTTCATCCATGCTGTTGTAAATGGTAAGAGTTCCTTCTTTTTTATAGGGGCATAGTATTCCATTTTGTAGATGTACCACAGTTTTCTAATCCACTCATCTGCTGATGGGCACTTAGGCTGTTTCCAAATCTTAGCTATTGTAAATTGTGCTGCTATGAACATAGGGGTGCATATATCCTTTCTGATTGGTGTTTCTAGTTTCTTGGGATATATTCCTAAATAAAAACTTTCTCTTTCTTTAATTTTTGTTTTATTAATAATGTTTAAAAGTTAAGCATAACGATTGAGTTTATAAATTAATGAATATTTAAAAATGTATACATCTAGTACAAGTCAATATCTAAAACACAATGTACATTCATTTGACAAAAATTTATTGAACATCCACAGAGCATTAAAGAGAAAAAATTTATTTTTAAAAAATAGTTCATGGGAGAGGATAGGGCTATATAGATTAACTTCAGTGTCATCAACATGTAGACAGTATTTAAAGCCCATGTGAATTCCCATCCTAAAAATTCTCCAACAATGAGGCATCCGGAAATACATAATGTATTAATTTCTTGGATTTTTTGTCAAGATGGCGAAGTAAAGGAGGTGTTCACCTCCTCCCACTCCTATAATCACACCAAAATTACAATTAAGCTACAGAACAACCATCGTTCAGAACTGGCTAAAATCTGGCTGAATGGAAGTCCTACAACTAGGGAATTAAAGAAGAGCCACATGGAGACTGGTGGGGAGTGGGGGGCGGGGGGGTGGAGACGGAGAACAGGCTGGCCCCACACCCACTTTTGGCGGTTTTTAATCAGAAGGGATATCTTGGCTGCGGAGGTTCCCTGAAAAGGAAGGGATCCCAACTCCTCATCAGCCCCTTCATCAGCCCAGGGTTCCAGTACCAGGAAGGGAAGTCCTTGTATCTTTATACAAAAGGTTAAAGTGTCTTCTTTAAGAAGAAGAAGAAAAAATAAGATAAAAAATAAGAAAAGAACTTATATGCATATATGCATACCCCTTGGAAACAGATAATAGTGTGGTGAAGGCTTGGGGGGAACATTGGGTGCGGGATGGAGAGAGTTAATGGGGAGTAAAAAAGGAAACATCTGTAATACTTTCAGCAATAGATATAAATTTTAAAGATATGAAAAATAAATGGCAATAAATACATATGTATCAATAATTGAATCTAGCCTGGCCACTGTGCTCAGTGGTTGAGTTTCCACCCATGAACCAGGAGGCCACGACTGGATTCCCAGTCAGGGCACATCCCCAGTAGGGGGCGTGCAGGAGGCAGTCAATCAATTATTCTCTCTCTTCATTGATGTTTCTAGCTCTCTCTCCCTTTCCATTCCTCTCTCTGAAATCAATAAAAACATTTTAAAAAATTAAAAAATCAAAATAAATGAGCAAGCAGAACCGAAATAGACTCAGAGATACAGAGAACATTTTTTAAAAATTTACCTTTATTGTTGAAAGTATTACAGATGTTCCCTTTTCCACCCCCACTGACCCCCTCCATTCCACTCCTGTCCCCTCAGCAGGCCTTTCCTGTACTAATGTAAGTTTTTTATTTAATCTACCACCCCCCGCCCCCCCCCACCAACCCGCCGCCTCCCTTCCCTCTATGTCAGTCTGTTGCATGCTTCAATGTCTGGATCTTTTTTGTTCATCCGTTTATTTTGTTCATTAGCTTCTACATATAGTTAAGATCTTGTGATACTTGTCTTTCTCTGACTGGCTTATTTCGCTCCACATAATGCTCTACAGGTCCTCCATGCTGTCTCATAGGGTAAGAGATCCTTCTTTTTTACAGCTGCATTGTATTCCATTGAGTAAATGTACCGCTTTTTTTAATCCATTCATCTACTGATGAACACTTGGGCTGTTTCTAGATCTTAGATATTATAAATAATTCTGCTATGAACATAAGGGTACATATATTCTTTCTGATTGGTGTTTCTGGCTTCTTAGGATATATTCCTAGAAGTGGGATCACTGGGTCAAATGGCAGTTCCATTTTTAATTTTTTTGAGGAAACTCCACACTGATTTCCATAGTGGCTGAACCAGTCTGCATTCCCACCAGCAGTGTACTAGGATTCCCTTTTCTCCACATCCTCGCCAGCACTTGTTTGTTGATTTGTTGATGGTAGTCATTCTGACAGGTGTGACACAGAATACATTATATATCCGTACCAAAGGTATAATTTCATCTTACAAGAATATTATGAGTTAATAATAAAATGAAAATCTGAGAGTGAATTTTCCACGTTTCAAAACAGTTTATATATTTTCAGCTGTAAACCTAACAGTGAGTTTGATTAGCTGTATTACATTTCTTTTATAGTGGTCTTGGTTGTACTGTAAACCAAGTTTTAGTTTTATATCTAAGTCTGCCAACTTTCAGCCTTTTATCTTAGAGACACATGATTAAAAAGAAAAAAAATAGAATCCTGACTCACATTTAAGAATCACATTTTTCTCATTGTATTGTATTAAAATATTAATTTCCTAGACTGTTCCATAATCTATTTTATTATTTGTAAATTTGTTATCAAACTGTTACAATATACTTTCCTTTTTCAAATTATAAAGTCAAGGTTATTGTATGAAAAAGTAAAGAAATTATTACATATAAAATGTTTATATATTGGCACTGGGACATTTCCCTTAGTACCACTTTAATTAATAAATTATGTAATTTCTTTAAGTATACTATGAAATCACAGCATATTACTTTAAAATTGTGATAAAAATGAATCCCTCAGCTATAATTTTTTTGAAAAAATGAAAAAAGACTAAGTTAAAAAATATACCAACCATTCTAGAATATGAAAAGGAGAAATTATATAGCTATACCCTCATTCACTCTATTTCCCAATATATTCTAGTGCTCTTCTTAATTTATAGTTGCTTAACTCTTCCTGAAAAAAAGGGGTGGGGTCATTGAAAATTTTCAGCTGCACATTCTCAAAAAGTCAGTTTCACAGCTGAAATCAGTAACCAACCTATGAAGACAATCATCTAATACCAAGGATACTTGGAAGATATCATTTATATTTATTTTATCTTGTAAAAGCCACTGGTGAATTTCAAATGGGTCACTTCCCAAGGAACAGAATAGCTGAAAAAATACTGAACTAATAGTATGTACAGGAAGCAAACCCATTCTCAGCAGAGAATCAGTTTCATGAACTGCCTTCTGACTAACCCACACAAATGTTCACATGGGAAACCACCATCTAGCAGGTATAATGCTGAAATAGAAAGTGGTCATGTATGCCCCATGACTTTTTTTTTTCAAATAAAGAAAAACAGCTTGTAAAAAAAGTTGATAGAAAAAAATTGCTTTAGAGGTACTGCTGCATAAAGAGAAGGTTCACTGAAAAAATGCCAAAAAACCACTAAAGACAGTAACAGAAAGATACAGATGAGCCATGTATCATCAGAATAGAACTGATTGCAACATCTCATAACTATATGGCTTTCTTCATAGAGAATACAGCAATGTTTTATTCAGCCAAAGTGTCTCAAAGTGATTTGTTAAAGGGGTTGTATTGTGATGCCTCACAACTGAGATCACTGCCATCTGCCAGATCAGCCACAGACTGAACAGTAAAGGATGATGGGTAAATGTGCACGGGAAAAGCAAACCCAGCAGCAACAAAGGACTGGAACGAAATCCTATTGCTTTTATATAGAGAGAACTTTTAGCAAAAATTAACTATTGATAAGAGTTTCAGGCTATTAAAAAATCATTTTGGTTTTTAGTAAGCCTAATTCTCTCTGCAGTGTAAATGACATTAAAATGTTTTACCATATTTAATAAAATTAGAGATCTTTAGAAAAAATATGCTAATGATAACATAAAAATGTAATTGGTTTTATAATGAAAGGACTTTTCTTAACATCACATTTAAAAACAATGCAGCAAAAGGAAAGTCTTAAAAACCTGCGGTCATATTTAAAAGTAGATGAAGAGACTATCCAGAACCAATTATCTTAGAAGTTTTGAGTAATAATATTTAAAATTGAGATTTTCTTTAAAAAACAAACCAAAAAAACACACAAAATGTCACCTAGAAATCTGTATTACCGAGGTCTTCATGTGCAACAAAGGCTTTTCTACAATACTTGTCTTACTATTTATTTTTCTAAGATGTGTAGGTTCAGTGATACTGCTTGGCTGAGGAAGGGGACTGAACATGGGTCAAATGTAAATTCATGTCATCTACCAGAAGCCATCTATCTTCCCCAAAATCCAGCTCCAGCCTTGGAGTAGTCAACATAGTCATTTAACTCAATGCCCTTCCCTGAATGTTGCCCCTGTTTCTGCATATTTGATCATCACGATTCAATCGCTGCCATTCTCCATTTTTCTGATCTCTTTCTGTAACCTTCCAGTTACTTTTGGTGGACACACATGTGTAAAAGCCACTGTGCTAATCTGTCTTTGACTACTGCCTGGTGTGATAATTCTATCATTTGCCCTAAGGATCCTTGAGAGATACTAGCTGCCCAATGTGCTGAGTTCAAGACTTTGTACAGCAAAATCCCATACTCTGTATTGTGTCCATCCTGCGTCCTAACCCCTCTGCATGCCTTGGGAGCACACTGTCCACTCAAATCAAAGCAATAGCATGAGCTTTTAACATCATTATTCTCTAGTCCTTTGAGTCCTACTTTTTCTAAATGGCATTAGATCCAATTTTCTCTAGAAAATCTTTTTCAATTCCACATCTTGGTGTGAGCTTTCACTCTCCTCAACCCATCACTCTGATTTCTAATGCAATTATGAACTTACCTTTGTCTTAAAGCTCTAAAAGGTAATTGCTCTAAATTTTATATAAAGAAAAAAAATTTGCCCTAGTTGTTTGGTTCGGTGGATAGAGCATCAGCCTGTGGACTGAAGGGTTCTGGGTTCAATTCTGGTCAAGGGCACATGCCTGGGTTGTGGGCTTGATTGCCAGTAGGGGCCATGCAGGAGGCAGCCAATCAATGATTCTCTCTCATCATTGATGTTTCTCTCTCTCTCTCCCTCTCCCTTCCTCTCTGAAATCAATAAAAATATATTTAAATCAATCTAGCCATATATCTTTTTTTTTAATCTTTACCCAAGGCTGGTGCCATTCTGGGGCTCAGACCATCTGGTTTCCCAGATGACCTAATAAATTCATAATCCTTTAAAAAAATAAATAAAATTAATCCTCACTCCAGGATTTTTTTTTCTCATTGATTTCCATAGAGTGGGAAAGATGAAGGGAGGGAGGGAGACAGGGAGAGAGAGAGACAGACAGAGAAACATCAATGTGAAATACATTGATTGGTTGCCTCCTGCATGAGCCCTGACGGGCTTGGGATCAAACCTACAACTGAGGCATGTGTCCTTAACAGGGAATCAAACCCTTTGGTCCAGGGGCTGATGCTCTAAACACTAAACAACTGGACAGAGCTAACCTTAAATCTTTGTAGCTTGTTCTATTGTACTTTTGTCCATGTGCATTGAAGGTATAAGTACACATGTTACGGAAAATCAAAGTCTAGAGAATAGTCACCTTGTCCGATGTCTTTGACAAACAAGGAAATGAGCCCCAGGAGGTATGCAGAGGTGCCCAAAGTCACAATGTGAGCTAGAAATTGCACTCGGGTCACCTCACAGCTAGTTTAGATATTTCAGTGGCTCTGAACTTGGATCCTCCTAGAGGAAATAAAATTCTCCGACCTATGAAGTTCACTTTCTGTAAATCCTGAGACATATAATTGAGCACTTATTGAATGCCCTTTTGATTATTTAATTACACTTAACCAGAATTTATTGAATTCTTATTATTGACTTCATCTCACTGATTCCCACAAACACTGTGTGAAGTGGGTACTATCATCCTCCTATTTAAGGGCCACCTCAAGAAAGAGGGCAATTTAATAATTTAAAGGTCTTATAGCAAGAAATCACAAATGTAGATTTCAGACCCAAGACTCTCTTTACCACACCCAGCCCCTCAAAAACTGTTTTAGGAACCAAAACAGTCAGTCACTCTGTTCTTTTTACTGAAAGCAGATGGTTAAAAGATCTTGGTTGAAGTAAATGAGATAAATCTTGCACTGCCTGTAGCAATGAGATCCAGGGGACATTGTTCCCAAATGGAATTTATCTATAAAGGCCGGCATCTGTATACAACCAATCCTCCCATTGGAAAGAATAGTAAAATCTGTCCACAACGCCATTCCAAGGCATGGCCCATATTCCTAAATGCAATGACACTCTAAAAGTCAAAACTGTCTTTACTGACATATGCAAATACTGCCAGGTAATAGCAGAAACATGTTAAACTGCCAAACCCAATCACAGGATAAGAAAGCAAAAATTCACTGCATGCATTTATCTGTTATAATGATATGCTCATGGTTTCTGGCCATATCTTTTTTTGTTGTTGTTGTTCCTCAGCCTCCATTTCATAAGGGAGACAAAGAAAAAAATAAGTAATGTCTAATATGTTCTTCCCATACAGGATCTTACATATTTTAGTAACATTTTAAGAAATCATGGTCATGATCGAATACTAATGTGCTTAGCAGTACATTGTGGCAATGCTGGGTAAATCAGGAAAGAGCAGGCTGATTATAAAGAGCAGAGAGCTCCCATTTAGATAAAAAAGAAAACCCCAACAACTTGCTAATCAATAGTATGAGAAGGGAGCCTTAGAAAAAGGTACATGACAATTCACTAGTGCTTTTGCAAAATGGGATGCAGTTCTAAATTGACGGAGTTTAGCAGGGGTTCTCTTTAAACAAAAATTCAAAAACCTGAGAATCATTGATTGTGTGCAGTCTGATTAGATTTAATAAACTAAATTTTTGTTGATTGGCATTCAGGGAAAAGGAAGTGATTTTTCTTTTTCTTTAAAAATATATTTTTATTGACTTCAGAGAGAGAAAGGGAGAGGGAGAAAAGGATAGAAGCATCAATGATGAGAGAGAATCATTGATGGGCTGCCTTTTGCATGCCTCACACTGGGGATTGAGCCCACAACCTGGGCATGTGCCCCAACCAGAAATTGAACCATGACCGACCGGTTCACAGGAGGATGCTCAACCACTGAGCCATACCAGCCAGGTGGAAGTGACTTTTTCTAAAGAAAATATTGCTTCTACACAGCCAAGCTAGAACAGCCTTTAGAGGTACAATGTACCCTTTAAAATTTTATTCTAATTGATTTCAGAGAGGAAAAGAGAGGTAAAGAGAGGTAGAAACATCAATGATGCCCCGACCAGGAATCGAACCGTGACCTCCTGGCTCAACCACTAAGCAACACCGACCAGGTGGTACAATGTACTCTTAATGAACATAATCTTCTCAGGACTCCCATTAAATGTCCATATAAGTGCACTTGTCCCTTTGCAGCCTGTCAAATCTAAACAAGGGTGCACTAACATGCCTACTCACTCTCCACTTCAGTAGCCCTAGAAGGATACGAAACAATAAAATATTTAAAAATCAAATTTAACTGAACCAGCACATTATCAGTTTTTCTTTACAAGAATCACGATAGAGAGAAACCAAGATGGCGGCATAGGTAAACACCGGAGATTGCTGCCTCGCACAACCACTTCAAAAATACAACTAAAAGACGGATCAGACATCATCCAGAACCACAGGAAGGCTGGCTGAGTGGAAATTCTACAACTAGAAGAAAAGAGAAAAGCATACCGAGACTCAGAGGAGGCGCAGTGCGGAAGTAAAATACTAAGGTGCGGAGGTGCATGCGGAGCGGGCTGACGGCTGAGGGCGCGGTTGTCGTTTTCAATCAGGAGGGAGTCTCAGGCTCTGAGCTCCAGTTCTGGGTGAGTTTCTGGGGACCCAGACTCATACGGGAGAAGTGGGACTGTCTGGCAGCGGTTGGAACTCGAGGGCAGCTTTCTATCCGAGGGGCTTGCAGCAATTACCAGGACATTGAGAAGCAAAGCCTCTGAGGGCAGGACTGAGAGCAGCCATAACTGCTAGCCCCGCCCTGTTGATCCCGTGGGACCCGCCCCGCACAAGCCCTGCAGGGAGGCTTTTGCTGGATAGCCTCAGGCAAAGGCTAGATTAGCACCTCCCTAGAGATCCAGGAGTCAGGAAGCCCAGAGGTCAGAGTGGGACCATCCAGCTTGCAGCTCCATGGAAACATAAAGGACACACTCAGGGGGCAGACTCAGTGAGCACCAAAGCCCCATTGAAGCAAGTCTTGCCCCAGAGGGGTGTCTCCAGCATAGAAGTTCTCCCACTGCAGACACACCTGATTCTCACAGCCAATTGGCCTGGAGGACAATTCCTCCCAGTGATACCTACAACAATCAAGGCTTAACTACAACAAGACTGTGCACAAAGACCACAAGGGGGTGCACCAAGAGTGTCCTCCTCAGGTAATTGGGGAGGCTGAACCACTGGGTCCTAGAGGACACTTAGCACAGAACACCACTGTATCAACACAGGGAAGCATAAAAAATGCGGAGACAAAGAAAAAGGACACAAATGACAGAAATGGAGGAAAGCAAACTACTGGATATAGAGTTCAAAACCACACTTTTAAGGTCTTTCAATAATTTTCTAGAAACTGCCGATAAACTTAATGAGATCTACAAGAAATCTAATGAGACCCTCGATGTTGTGATGAAGAACCAACTAGAAATTAAGCATACACTGACTGAAATAAAGAATATTATACAGACTCCCAACAGCAGACTAGAGGATTGCAAGAATCAAGTCAAAGATTTGAAATACGAAGAAGCAAAAAACACCCAACCAGAAAAGCAAAATGAAAAAAGAATCCAAAAATACGAAGATAGCATAAGGAGCCTCTGGGACAGCTTCAAGCGCACCAACATCCGAATTATAGGGGTGCCAGAAGAAGAGAGAGAGCAAAATATTGAAAACCTATTTGAAGAAATAATGACAGAAAACTTCCACTACCTGCTGAAAGAAATAGAGTTACAAGTCCAGGAAGTGCAGAGAACCCCAAACAAAAGGAATCCAAAGAGGACCACACCAAGAAACATCATAATTAAAATGCCAAGAGCAAAAGACAAAGAGAGAATCTTAAAAGCAGCAAGAGAAAAAAAGTCAGTTACCTACAAGGGAGTACCCATACGAATGTCAGTTGATTTCTCAACAGAAACTTTGCAGGCCAGAAGGGAGTGGCAAGAAATATTCAAAGTGATGAATGCCAAGAATCTACAACCAAGATTACTTTATCCAGCAAAGCTATCATTCAGAATTGAAGGTCAGATAAAGAGCTTCACAGATAAGAAAAAGCTAAAGGAGTTCATCACCACCAAACCAGTATTATATGAAATGCTGAAAGGTATCCTTTAAGAAGAGGAAGAAGAAGAAAAAGGTAAAGATACAAATTTTGAACAACAAATACACATCTATCAACAAGTGAATCTGAAAATCAAGTGAATAATCTGATGAACGGAATGAACTGGTGATTATAATAGAATCAGGGGCATAGAAAGGGAGTGGACTGACTATTCTTGGGGGGGGGGAAGGGGTGTAGGGGATGCGGGAGGAGACTGGACAAAAATCGTGCACCTATGGATGAGGACAGTGGGTGGGGAGTGAGGGAGGAGGGTGGGGTGGGAACTGGGTGGAGGGGAGTTATGGGGGGAAAAAAGAGGAGCAAATGTAATAATCTGAACAATAAAGATTTAATAAAAACAAAAAAATTGAAGTTTAAAAAAAAAATTAAAAAAAGAATCACAATAAACTCCAAAGATCTCAAAAACAAAACAAAACACTCACGTGTGCGTGTGTGCGCGCACACACATACACACACACACACATACACACATACACAAACACACCTGTGGGATCTAGGTATAAAGAAAAGAAAAACAAAACCCAAACAAACACAGTAATCCTTCATAACACAAGATAAATACCTAAGTAATTCTAGAAATAACATTTATAATATATACTTAGAACTATTCAAGTAAAATGACAGAAAACTAGTGGAGGTATATCTTACTTACACTGTTATAGTTTTTCAGGCATCAGCTAGTTCACAGATCACATGACATATTTTCTGCACAATTAAATTCCCTCTTTGTAAAAAGAGGTCAATTAGTAATTACTGCTCCATACAAGATTTTTTATAAGGCTTGATATACCTTATTTTTTTCACAAATAATCAAACCACACTAATAACCCTATAAAGCCAAACATACAAATGCAAGTAAATTGCAAATTATATTTTCTGTTTCCCCTCTACACTGACTTTATAATAAATAATATATACTATATGCAAAATTAAATATGTGTCTATACACATTTAAACACGGTTAAAACAACACGGAACTCTGATTTTTCTAAATGTTCAATTTGGCACTGAAATCAGAGACGTCCACTTAAAATGATGCTGAGAGTGCCTTTCACCCAACTCCTCTGGGTCCTTCCTTACTACTAACTCTTGCTCTGCTCATTTTACTACATAATTGTTTCATAATACAATACTACAAATTGCAATTACAGTTGACTCAAGGAATGATTATGAAAAATACTATCACTAATGCCTTTGCTCGAATAACTCTGATAATAATGAGAGACTGATTGAGCTCTTAGCCCAAGTGATGAGAAGGGTCCATTTGAACATTTCTATTAAGCTTCTTTTATTAAACCCTGACTTTGTCAGGTCAGAGGAAAATAATCACACCCTGCATCTGGTTACCATGGTTTTCCTTTTCCTAAAGCATCACAACAATTTAGTAAGCAGTACTGGCAAAGGCAATCTCTGTGTGATATGCTAATGAAACCTAAGTAAAAAAAACAACAACACAACATTTAAAAGGACAGTTGAAAGAAGAAAAAGTAAAAAGGTAGAACAATATTTTACACCACAGCTTCTTTCCTTTTAGGAAAAAGAATCAAGGGTATTTAGTAGCAATGATAATTATTCTAAAAAATTTTTGTTACCAGTTGCCTATCTGATAATCAAATTGGCCTCCAGTTTGTAAATGCTTATGAGGTAATTAATACATGCATACATTTGTTTAAAATATATCTTTTTTATTGATTTCAGAGAAGAGGGGAGAGAGAGAGAGGGGGAGAGAGAGAGAGAGAGAGAGAGAAAGAAAGAAACATCAATGATGAGAGAGAGTCATTGATTGGCTGCCTCCTATATGCCCTCCTCTGGTGACCAAGCCTACAACCCGGCCATGTGCCCTTGACTGGAATCAAACCTGGGACCCTTCAGTCCACAGGCCGACACTCTATCCATTGAGCCAAACCAGATAGGGCTACATGCATACCTCTTTCGAGTTAGAAATATTTACCCTCAATTAAATACACATTGGGAATCAACATTCTAAGTACCTCTGTGAGAACTACTTACAAGCACAGCTGAAACACCCTCAAGTATGTTCTCATGCTTCTGTTTACAGAGTAAATGGAAATGATAAAGGCAGGCGGAAAATGGTCATTGATGTGGGAAGGGAGGGGAACAGACTTTTTGTAAAGCTCCTGGAAACTGAAAGATTAAAACTTCCCCAAAGACCTCATTATCTGTAAAGTTAAGGTGTTAGCGCTTTTTTTTTCTGTAGATGACAGGAAACAAGTTTCTGTTGATTCCCATTTCTTGGAGAATGCTCTCTACAGAGTAAATTAAGAGATGCAGATTTCCATGTTTTACCTTTCAGTTGATTCACATATTGGGCTCTGGGGGCAAGGTGCCCAGAGCTGGAGGCCACGCCTAATACTCTGAATAGGGAAGAGAGCAGATTCCTGCAGAGGCTGCAGACTCCCAGGCCTCCTTGCCAACACCACTGCCTATCTGAGTCACAGCAGCCTCTTGAAGAATGAGGGACTAAAGGGCACAAACAGTTGGTTAAATTCTGTGTTCTCGCAGCACACCTGGGTCCTGGTAAATTTGACACAGAGGTGATCGTGTGGCATTAAATATGGCAACCTCTCTTTTCCAGAAGATTCTTTACGCTTCTTTGCTGCAGTTTCACTAGACCAGGATGCACAGCTCTGCAGATTATTTATGACTCAACCGTGGTTAGAACCCAGCTGGTAACAAGGACCTGAAATATTGGGATGGTTTCAGGGACTGAGTGACAAGGCTTAGAACAAGGAGACCTGCTTAGTATCTCAGCTCCATTCAGCACACTCTTCATGTCAAGGGAAACAAGAAATTCGATAAATGGTAAACCACCATATTCTTCCTTATTTGACTAAATAGTTCAGCAAGCATTCAAATATAGAACTTGTTGATCTGTGTATTGGCCTGGAATTCCTCTCATCCCAACTCATTTCCATCTCCTAAGAACTGTCACATCTGCACAGCCTGCTGTGTGGTCTGAGGCTCATGGACATGCTGGCAAAAAGTGGAACTCTGGAAGAGCAGACGTGTTTGTCCAATAAGCTGTCCTGCAACTGGAGCCAATACCACCAATATCAGTTTAAATCCTCAAGTCTCCCTAGTTATGGCTGCTTTTACAAGATATCATTATGTTGTTTTTCCTTGGCTAAAGTTTGAAGCTGTCTGGCTCAAGCTAGTATATATAATCATGGTGTATTAGCAAACCTCACTTCATTGAGGACAGTATGTCTATGTATCTATTTATAGATTTATATCCCAAAAGGTAGAAATAACCCACATATAATCTCTTATCAAAGCATGCAGAATACGTATCTACAAACTAATGAAGAAATAATCTAAGAAAAGAAAGCTCATGTGAAAAGAACTTAAATAAGAAGCTGACAGATGTACAATACTTTAAATTTCAAAAGCTTTTCATACACATTATTTTAGTTCTTAAAATGAAATATGAAGAACATGGAAATGAGAAAACTGAGGCTGTCAGATTAAATGCCAGAGGTGTGGAGCTGGGTTGAGAGGCGAGAACTTCAAAGTCTAAATCCCAAATTCCTTCTATGACAGAACACTGTTCTCCCTCTCAGATTGGCCTCAATCTCTTCACATGCCTCGTAGGTTCTTCATGTTACTTTACATGTTAAGAGTTCATGAATTAGTAAAATCCTTATTTATTATACTGAAATCATATTAAAAATAAATTTTAAAGAAGATCACTATGGAGAAAAACCAAGATGGTGGCATAGGTAAACACCTGAAATTGTTGCCTCGAACAACCACTTCAAAAATACAACTAAAAGACAAAACAGACATCATCCAGAACCACAGGAAGGCTGGCTGAGTGGAAATTCTACAACTAGAAGGAAAGAGAAAAGCACACTGAGACTCAGAGGAGGTGCGGAAGTAAAGTGCAGAGTTGCGGAGGCGCACGCGAAAAGGGCTGGCAACTGAGGACACTGTTGTCTTTTTCAATCGGGAGGGAGTCTCAAGCTTCTGACTGCTCTGAACTCCAGTTCCGGGTGAGTCTCTGGGGAACCAGACTCATATGGGGAGAAACTGGACTGTCTGGCAGCGGGCAAAACTCGAGGACGGCTTTCTCTCAGAGGTGCTTGCAGCGGTTACTGCGGGACACTGAGACGGGACACTGAGACCCGGGGGTCTCTTAGGACAGGGCTGAGGATCAGCCATAGCTGCTTGCTCCACCCTGTTGATTCCCTGAACCCACCCAAGCTGCTAGCAGAGGCTTTTGCATATGAATGGGCTAGTCCTTTGAGATCTAAAATTACCTAACAAACTGCAGCTGGGTCAGAGAGACCCAGAACATCCAAAGGAAGGCCCAAGGCCCCACAAAGCTTGCATTGCTTCACAGCTGGGCCTCATCTGGGCACCTCCAAACCCCAAACAAAAAGAGGAATCTGCAGATCTCTCCGTAGCTCCTGCTGGGTAGCCTCAGGAAGGGTCTAAATTGGCACCTCCTTAGAGATCCAAGAGCCCGTGTATCCAGTGGTCAGAGTGGGACCATCCAGATTACAACTCCTCAGATCCATAAGGGACACACTCAGGGGGCAGACACAGTGAGCACCAAAGCCCCACTGAAGCAAGTCTTGCCCCAGAAGGGTGTCTTCAGCACAGAAGTTCTCCCACTTTAGACACAGCTGATTCTCACAGCCAATTGGCCTGGAGGTCAATTCCTCCCAGTGATACCAACTACAATCGAGGCTTAACTACAACAAGACTGTGCACACAGCCCACAAAGGGGTGCACCAAGAGTGTCCACCTCAGGTAATTAGGGAGGCTGAGCCACTGGGCCCTATAGGACACCTAGCACACAAAGCCATTCTATCAACACAGGGAAACAGCCAAAATGTGGAGACAAAGAGATCACAAATGACAGAACTGGAGGAAAGCAAACTACTGGATATAGAGTTCAAAACCACGATTATAAGGTTTTTCAAGAATTTTCTAGAAATTGCCGATAAATTTAGTGAGACCCTCAAGGATGTGAAAAAGGACTAATCAGAAATTAAGCATACACTGACTGAAATAAAGAATAATATACAGAGATCCAACAGCAGACAAGAGGATCCCAAGAATCAAATAAAAGATTTGAAATATGAAGAAGCAAAAAATACCCAAATGGAAAAGCAAAAAGAAAAAAGAATCCAAAACTGTGAAGATAGTGTAAGGAGCCTCTGGGACAACTTCAAGCATACCAACATCCGAATTATAGGGGTGCCAGAAGATAAGAGAGATCAAAATATTGAAAACCTATTTGAAGAAATAATGACAGAAAACTTCCACTACCTGCTGAAAGAAATAGAGTTACAAGTCCAGGAAGTGCAGAGAACCCCAAACAAAAGGAATCCAAAGAGGACCACACCAAGACACATCATAATTAAAATGCCAAGGGCAAAAGACAAAGAGAAAATATTAAAAGCAGCAAGAGAAAAAAAGTCAGTTACCTACAAGGGAGTACCCATACGATTGTCAGCTGATTTCTCAACAGAAACTTTGCAGGCCAGATGGGAGTGGCAAGAAATATTCAAAGTGATGAATGCCAAGAACCTACAACCAAGGTTACTCTACCCAGCAAAGCTATCATTCAGAATTGAAGGTCAGATAAAGAGCTTCACTGATAAGAAAAAGCTAAAGGAGTTCATCACCACCAAACCAGTATTATATGAAATGCTGAAAGGTATTCTTTAAGAAGAGGAAGAAGAAGGAAAGGTATAGATAAAAATTATGAACAACAAATACATATCTATCAACAAGTGAATCTAAAAATCAAGTGAATAAAAAATCTGATGATCAGACTAAACTGGTGAATATAATAGAATCAGGGGCATAGAAAGGGAGTGGACTGACAATTCTCAGGGGGGAAAGGGGTGTGGGGGGTGCGGGAAGAGACTGGACAAAAATCGTGCACCTATGGATGAGGACAGTGGCAGGGGGTAAGGGCAGAGGGCGGGGTGGGAACTGGGTGGAGGGGAGCTATGGGGGGAAAAAAGAGGAACAACTGTAATAATCTGAACAATAAAGATTTATTAAAAAAAAAGGTTCAAAAAAAAAAAAAAAAGAAGATCACTATGGAAGCATCCTAAATGGTGTTAATACTAACCAGACTATAAAATACTTGAAAGTGTGCTCTGTAATTTTAACTCTTAAGCGCCCACCCAATTGCATGGTGCAGTGTTCCTCCACACAGAATAATGATGGAGATGTGCTGCTGGTGGATGGACCTGAGGACAATTAGGCATAAAACACTGAAAATTGAGATAACTTATGTGAAGATCAACAAAATTGCATATCACACGGCAGCTGAGATGGAAAGGGCAGGGTTTCTCAACCTTGGCATCATTGACCTTTTGGGACAGATAATCTTGTGTAGTGAGGGGAGAGCGGGGCTCTATAGTACATCATAGAATGTTTAGCAGCATCCCTGATCTGTAGCAACTACATGAGAGCAGTACCCCCCCTAGCCACTGTGACAACTAAATAAATCACCGGAGACTGCCAAAGGCAAAACCCTGATGGGTTGAGTACCACTGGGTTAGCGTTTAAGACAACTAAGTTCAATGAGATATCTTCCTTATTTTCAAAGAAGAAGAAGAACAGAATTCAAAGGACAGTGGGAGGTTTATTGGTCTTCACCCTCAATGCTCCATCTATTACTTTCTAAAAGCTGAAGAAGCAAGACTCTACTGAAATGGATAAAGCTGAATGCAAATGACTAGCTAAGTCTAAGATGACAAGATCTAGCATACTGTAACCTAAGAATATATTTGGGGAATGTAGCCATAAAAACCAGTACATTAAAAAGGCATCAAAGTCAGTACATTAGAACACTGATTAAGAGCTTATACTAAAAAATCAGAAAGACATCAGTTATTTGATGTGTAACAACTGTCAATATTAAATACTAATAAAATATCTATAAAATAGTAGTATCAAAGATTAAATATGAGCATGTTTTTAAACATGAAGCACACTGCAGAAATCCTCACTCTAAGAAAAAAAGATACACTTTTCTAATAAAAATATCTATATAGTCATCCCTTCCCTCCTCCATTTTCAGGTAGCTCCTCTAGGTTCCCTAAGTTGGAAAGATCATGGCCATTTTAAGTGGTAGATATGTTTCAGTACTGGTGGTCTATTCCCCATCTTTTTGGTTAAGCCAAAATGAGCTGGCCAGTAGTGGTTGGTCTTGGCCAGCACAATAGAGTGTGCTATGAAGCAGTTACAATTTCAGAAGCCTGAGGCTACCTGGCTTCAGAAACAGTGAATTGGAGAGGCAGTTCCCAGGAAAAGGCACTCCACAAGAGGTGCTCCTAGTTGCCTACCTAATATATTAGTACATTCTCCTCCTCTTCTTAGAAGTGAGTGGAGCCTTGATTTGGTAGAGAGAGGAAATATGCCTGGTTGAGATAAAACTACTTTTCCAGGTTCCTTTGAAAACAGGAAGAGAAGACAGAGCCAGATTCCTGAATCAAAATCCTAGCTTTGCCCCTTCTAGCTAAGTGATGTACAGTGATGTGAATCACTGTACTCGGACAACTCATCCTCTTTGAGCCTCAATTACTCTTTGATAAAACATAGCCATCATCATATCACAGGTTTATTTTGAGAACTAAATGAATTATACATTTACCTGGTGTTAGCACATATAGGCTTTCCATAAATATTAACTATTTTATTATCATTGTTATTCTTTACTTCTGGTTCATAAAAATGATGATGGGACTCCTAGGAAAGATCTTTAAAAAGGGGGCCAACTCCACTAGAAGTTGCCATTTCCCCTTTCTGCTTAGAATTCTGACAAGATGGATAGAACTGTAACCATGAAGTGACAGTGAGGACAGAAATACATGTGAGGATACTTGTGTTCATAGTAGTAGTATTCACAATAGCCAAAAGGTAGAAGCAAACTAAGTGTCCATGAATGGATGAGTGGATAAACAAAATATGGCATATACATACAAAGGAATACAATCCAACCTTAAAAAAAAATTCTGATACTTAGTACAACATGGATGAACTTTGAGGACATTATGATAAGTGATATAAGCCAATGACAGAAAAAGATAATTACTGTATGATTCCACTTACATGAAGTTTCTAGAGTACTCACATTCAGAGAGACAGAAGATAGAAGGGGGAATGGGTCTAGTGTTTAAAAGGTACAGTTTCTATTTTGCCAAATGAAAAGAGTTCTGGAGATGAATACACAACAATGTGAATGTACTTAATGCCACTAAACTGAACACTTAAAAATGGCTAAGGTGACGAATGTTATGTAAATTTTACCATGATTTAAAAAAATAAAGGAATACATTTTAAGCATGGTTGAATCAAAAGGAGGCTCTAGGACAGTGATGGCGAACCTTTTGAGCTCGGCGTGTCAGCATTTTGAAAAACCTTAACTTAACTCTGGTGCCATGTCACACATAGAAATTTTTTGATATTTGCAACCATAGTAAAAGAAAGACTTATATTTTTGATATTTATTTTATATATTTAAATGCCATTTAACAAAGAAAAATCAACAAAAAAATGAGTTCGTGTGTCATCTCTGACACGCATGTCATAGGTTCGCCATCACTGCTCTAGGACCACCACATAGCCTTGGAGTACCATCTCCAGATTTCTTTTTAAATTAGAAAAAAAAAATAATAAGTGCTGTCATGTTTAAACCGTAATTACTTGGGTCTGTATTACAACTAAACAATTTTTCACAGATAAAATCACAGAGCTAAAAAGGCAAGAAAAAGTATTTCCTTTTACATATTTGAACTCCCAGACAGAGAAAAGGAAAATATATTATTTATAACATCTTTGTAAGTGATCCCATCTTCACACCAATACTTCACTGGTTCAGTCCTATAGTCAAAACGTTATGCTCAAAGTCAATTTATGTGGCCAACAGGGGGCAAGATGGCACCTACAGCATTCCTGGAGTGTAAGAGAACTAATTGATAAAATAACCACCCACATGCAGCCCCACCTATTCAGCACAAGGCGCCATTCCAGCTGACAAAGACTTCCAGTCTGAAGACAAGAAGAAAACAACATTACATGAGCCAGAAATGATTTTAATTTTATCTCCATTGTTTCTGATGCCAGTTAGTGAGTAGAGATGGCTTCACACACTTTCTTTTATTTTGGCTGTCAATGGGGGTTTCTCTCTAATTAGATGGCTGCCCATCAGCTATATGTATACAGAACAGCAGAAGACACGTCTAAAAGAAAGGTTCTTTTCCACTGCTGACAAGACTAATTGGAAATAGTATGAAAATTCTGCTTTAGTGAATTATATGACTTCCATCTCATAGGAGTTTGGCTCAACTAAATAGACTGGGGTCTACTCTATGAGTAAAACTGTAGAACTTTGACAGTAAAGGTAATAAGACCCATATGGATAAAACTATATTTAAATATGGGACTGTTCCAAAAAATAGTTATACAGAAAAAAATGTTTTATAACTTATTTCTATTTGTCTATTAAAATTGAAAAGGCAGATCTAAAATCAGTAATAACCTATTTTTGTAATGGTATCTGACTAGGACCAAACAATTATTAACTAATTATGTTTTCTACATTTTAAAAATCCAAAGTGTGTCACAGCAGGAAATATATGTAATTCTACACTTTCCTGGGAAATATATTTCCAGAAAGAAAACTAGTTGAAATGTTTTTTAATGCAACAATTACCATAAAGTATATAATACATAGAATGATTCATGTTTAAAATGCATGTAAAAAGAGCAAAACGATTCTTAAAAATTATGCAGGTATGCAGAGCACAGCTAGGAATCCTTCTAAAAGGGCTGACTAACTAAAATCTTGGGCATGCTCAATAAACCAGTTTCAATAGCCTATTTGTAAAGCATTAATAGCTTGGACACACCCAACATTTTACACCCACTTCAACAGAACATATAAAGTGCACAGTTTTGCCTTGAAAAACAACGACATCTGCAAAGCACAAATCATTCTTTTTCTTTTTCTTTTCTTTCTTTTAGCCATGAGAATGAAAATACCCACAAACCTTGGGAAAACATAGTCTGAAATGTATGCAAGTATAGAGTGAGGACTCCTGATTAGGTGTTATAATGGTTAAATGCCATAATTTAAAAAAAATTTTTTTTTCCAAGAAAGTAATTTTAAACAGTAATTTTGATTAAACAAGCTATATAGCTGACCTAAGTACTTTTCTTATTTTATAAATATAAGCGAAAATTGGAACTAAGTACTATTCTAATTTAGAGTAGCTGATGTCATCAGGATCCACACCAACTCTGGTCAATACCACAACTGCCACCACATAAGACAAAAGAGAAACAGATAGGGGATGGATGATAGATTTTTCTTGTCACTGAAGGTAAGAAGTAATCCCATATCAGTAAAAATAATCATTAAATTTATCTTCCCTCCAACTTATATTTTGGTAATAATTTACTTTAAAAAATTGCACTCTAATTTCTACAATCCTTTGTAAAAAACTACAATTGGGATTAATGTTATTTAAGTTCCATTTAAGTAACAAGTGTCTTAAAAATATGGGAATCTGGCAGAGGTTTCTGTAGGGAGTGTTGTGGCGGGGGCGGGTGGTGGGGGGAGGGAAGAGCTTTGCTTCTTAAAATAGGAATTAATATATGATATCCTTAACTTGAAAGAAACACTAGCATCAAGAGATTGTCTGTACTGGCATCATGCAGAAACAGTAAAGTGTATCACATAACAAGGAGTAACCATTCACGATTGGTCCAGTGATTTCAACTGGCATCGATAATTCCAACACAGCTGAGACCATGAGTACCTTTTGACCTCTCTGCAGGAACACCATTGACCATGTACTTAATTAATAAAAACATACCCTAGCGTTGGCTTTAATGACCATATTCTTGTGGTTTTCTACCTCTCTCTACAGAAGCCTCTTCTCAATAATCAACATCTTCCACCAGCCCAGTCCACTCCCTACCCTGAGCTGCCCCCTGTATTTGAAGAATCCTCAGAACTCTGGCCTCAGCCTGCTCCTCTTCCCCTGCACAGGCTTCTCAGACAACCCTCCACTAGTACTGCCATGGTGTCAATTATCAGCTTTTCGGGCCAGCCCCTATCCCTCTTCTGCCCATCAGGCACCTCCACTTGGGCAGACTGCAAACAAGTGAAAGTCAGATTCAACATATCATGTTTCTCCAAATATGACCCTCCTTCTGTGTTTTCCAGTCAGTGTATTACTATCCACCCAGTTGATCAGGTCAAAACTGTGGGAGTTACTTCTTACTCTTCCTTCTTTCTCATTTTCTTACATCTGTGGATAAAAGGAGCCATATGCTAATCTGACAAGCTCAAGGGAGGCCTGCGTGGCAGTCTTGCAAACTCAGAGACCTAAAATAACCACAAAAGATGGTCTGAAAATTAAATATTTAACTACAAACAGGTTATAGTGGGTAGTCATGTCCTAGGCCAGTATTTTCCCTAACAAAGATCAACTTAGATCTTTACTGAGCCCATTTGTCTCTAAGATAACATATCTGTGAGATGTCTTGGTAACTTGTAACTTCTTCCTGCGCCCCCCACCCCCCTCACCTCCCCACCCCTCATGGCACAACAAATGGCACCAGGACATTCCCTCATTGTTATTGTTATCAAGTTAATTGTCAACTGTTATGTTAAACTATCCTCTATCCATCTATGTAAAAGAAGCACATGTCCATCAGTTCACTTTTTATCCTATCCCAGAGGTTTCCTTGCTTTGCTTTATCCCACCTCCATAATCTATCACCAATGGATTTCATGTAACCCACCTATGTCCCTTTCCTTTGATTGCTATGTATAAATACAGATGTAACCTGCCATTCTCCGGAGCATTATCTCAATTCATTGAGGTTCTGCTTCCTGGCATATGTCGACAGTTTGGCTCAAATAAACTCACAAAAATTCTTTATAGGTCTGAATTCTTTTTTTATGTTAACACATCTAACCAAATAACCAACACCCCTAGATTCCTCCTGAGAAATACATATGGAATCTCTGTACCCATAGCCACTACCATTTCTGGCCATGATTTTTACAATAACTACCTAACAAAGTTCCTGGCATTCACTCTGGTTCAGCCCTTTAATTTATTCCACACACTGTAGTTACAGTAATCTTTTAATTTTCTAAAAAGTGTAAATTTTATCAAGTCATTCTTTTGAATGGCTTTCAATTGGCCTTAATATTAGGCCACTCTGCCTTTCAGGCCCATCCAGGCTCCTTCCTTCTACCCTTGGCAAATCTAGAGGACTTCCACCATCTAAACAGTATTTTTCAAACTGTGTGTTGCAACCCACTACTTGCAACTAGTAATACAAATTACTCGTATTTTTTTAAACGAGTTACAGAATAATAATGGTAACAAATCCAGGAGCTAACATTTCACACAGTGCATTCTTTGTACCAGGAGAGGTTCTAAAGTGCTTTGTAACTCACTGTAGCTTCAAAACAACCCTGTGAAGCAGGCACCATGACTATTCATACTTTACAATTGAGAAAAGTAAAACAAAAGGATGTTTGTTAACTTGCCCAAACACACGGCTGATTAGTGTGTACCTGGGATTTGGAGCTAGGTGACCTAACTTCAGAGTCCAGGCCCTTAACCGGCTGCCTCTCAGCAATACCCATCACAGCGCGTCACAGAGAGGAAAAACAAGCATTAACTGTGTGCAATGTTTTAGTTACTTGTGTATGTATGTGTACATAGGGTTGCAAGGTGGAATTGATTTCTTACTGCAGATCATATCAAAAGAGTCTGAATACTCCCTTTCCCCAGAGCCCTCCTCAGACAGAGAACTCAAAATACCTTTTGGGTCTCAGTTTCAATAGCAGCTTCCAGAGGGAGGCTGACTCTCCTAGTCTGGGCACGGCCTTCACACAACCATGACCACAGGCCCTTTCTCAGCACCTGCTTGCTGAGTTACACCCACCACTAAAGTCCTCTCACTTAGCATGAGGCCTAGCATTTAGTAGGCCTCTGCTAAATATTGGTAGAATGTGTAAATTAATGGTTTAACCTTACAATTACTAAAGAATCATATACATTCCACAACCAGAATTGAAAAAATTCCACCTACTCATCGCCAGAAACAATTCTTGCCAGGTGAACAGTAAATTCCTTAATTTACTTTACTGCCC
Organism: Myotis yumanensis; assembly: GCF_028538775.1. NCBI lineage: Eukaryota > Metazoa > Chordata > Mammalia > Chiroptera > Vespertilionidae > Myotis > Myotis yumanensis. The sequence goes on from NW_027223752.1 coordinate 108,813,808, forward strand.
AAGTGTTTCTTTGTGTAAGACACATGCATGTATATACTCCCTGTGTTTGTCTCGGAGTCACATAGCCCTACAGTGGACAGGGGAACAGAAGCGGAGATTGCATATTGTAAGGGAACGAAGCTGTTCCCTTGAGAGATAACCAGGGCCACAAGTCCACACCCTCCCCACAGCAGGTTACTGGCCTTTCCCACCAGAAGCACCGAGTGGCCAACACTCTCATCAGGCTTTACTTCACAAACTGTAGATTTCTTTACCTCCAGATCTGCAGCTCTCACCTGCCAATTGGCAAAGGAGTAGTGCAAGCTAATCTTTAATAGGATACTTATTATTAAGTGCTGAACTATGATTGCCCATCAGGAGGTTTACTACTCATTTATACTTACCTGGGTGTTGAGACACGGCAGACCAAGTTTATGTCAGGGCAATAGCCTTCCCCCCAGTGTGTCTAGGACAATTCAGGTGTGCGGCAGAGAGCATCCTGCGTGGATGATTACCCATGCTTCCCACCGTGCTCTAAGTAACACCAGGAACTGGCTGCTGCTGTGCTCTAGAAAGAACGCCAGAGGGAAATGTCCTTCCCGTGAGAGTGCCTACTGATAGCTGGCCTAAAGTTCACTGTCTTCCAGTTGTTTCAGAATCAACCTATACTGAGGAAAAGTATGTAGATTATATCACTTACTCAATATAAAAAATGTTTTTATGACTATATTCTAAAAGGAAATAAAAAAGAAAGAAATGAAATCTGAAATTCTAGGAATTCAAAAGTAAACTAACTGGAAATGCTTTCCTCATGACTAAAATCAGTTATAAAAACAGAAGTTAGATAAGAAGTTATTTCCCTATAAGCAGCAGTGGAAATTCACCAAGTCCAGGTCTGAGGATCCCAGACATGTGAACAGAGGAGCCCTAGAGGCAGGCAACTCCTACTGAGCCCCAGAGTGAGCTGGCCTCAGAGTCATCTGTAGGGTCAGGCAGGATTGCTGGTCTGGGCAGCACTGACAGGGTTCAAGGGCAAGGAGACACAAGAAGCTCCAGAGGGTTAGCAGGCAAAGCACAGACTTCCAACACAGCCTGAGGAAAAAAAGCGTGGCTTCACAATTATTTTAATAGGGGACGATAAAAGTAACAGGAGCAGTGGAGCAAAGCTGAGGTACAAGACGTGTGTAGAAAGGGAAGGTAAGTGAGCTATCAAAACAGGCAAGGAGTCAGAGCATTTACAACAGCCACCTGAGAAAAGAGCAGGAGGAACGCTAGACTTGGCTGTTTCATCTCCCTTAGGGTTCCTGATCCTGTCTAGGCAGGTCTGTCAATCAGTTGTTGGTGAGGGAATATGGCAGTTGGTAGTTTTAAAATTAACAGTAAAATCCCGAGTCCTTAGGAATGATTTTGGCACAAGGAAGGACTCAGACACAGAAAGCTACAGAAATTAAATAGGACAGGAACACAAAAGAAAAGTCAGCCTCAAAGGATACTAACTTCCTCACTTCTCAGCTAGCAAGCAGGATTTATATTTTTCATAGCACACAGGAGCAATGCTGCCTCATATGCTTAACTACATAGCAATCTTGGCTCCCACACTGGCTTAGGAGCAGCAAAACACCGTGGAAAAGGCTAAGAAGGCTCGGCAGTTTCAGCAGAGGGGGCTTGCACGTGCCTTAGAGGTGGACCAGTATTCCGAATCCAGAAGTGGGTTCAGTGTGGCTCCACATGCAACCACTGTGTGAGCTTGGTAATTAGTTTACCTCTCTGAACCTTTGTGTTCAGTCTCTTCATCCATAAAATGGGACTAAAAGAGCACCTACCTGAGGGATATTACATGGATTGAGTGATTATTGTAAACGATAGTTTTAGCAGACTGTTCAGTAGTGTTAACTTTCAGTAAGTGCCAATCAGCAGCCCTAGTATTGAGGGGAATCACTGCATGCTTTTCTCCTTAGGGAAGACATAATGACCAGCAGTTACCCAAAACATTCTGAAATGGGAACTGGAGTGATAATGCGTAACCTTAGAAGTCACCTGGAGAAGCAGACACTCCAGTACAGAAAGAAGGGACATTTTGCAGTTAGTTTGTGTCAGTTTAGTTCATTTCAAAGTCTCTAGTTTGTGTCAGTTTAGTTCATTTCAAAGTCTCTATTTCTTTGTGTGGACAGAGAATGTAAAGTTATTCCTTTGTTTTCCTTTTTAAAGAACTGGAACTGTTAAATAACCAAAGAGAGAGAAATAATGTTTACAGAAGAAATACAAGTTATAATATAAATATTATAGGTGTTATGGAAGGAGAAGTTAAGGAGGTGAGGTTGTCTCTACCCCCACTGAAGCCACACCTAAGAATCAGGAGGATTCCAGGCCCCAGATGTTCAGCAATGCACGGGGCTGATGGGAGGAACGGGAAAGCTCCAGAGTATCAGCGAGGGTGAGCAGTCTGCTAACTGCCCAGCCTGGCCTCCAGAGGAAGAGTCCATTCTCCATGCAGCAGCTGCTTACAAAGCTTGTGAAGAATAAAGTCAAGGTTCTGACTTTTTAGAGACAGAATCTTACACCATCTCCTGGAGACTGGCATTTTGAGGCTTACAAAGACATCAATCGGGCAAATTTAACATGTATTCCGGGTGTGACCCCTCAACTAAACAACTCGCAGCCTGAAGGATGGCAACTGCTCGAAATAAATTTAATTTGGAAATCAAGATTTGCAAATCTGCTGTAATAGAAAATAATTAAATCATTTATGGCTACTAAGAGCCAAGAAAAAGGTAACTTCAATAACAAACCAAATAACAAGCTGTGAATCTGTAGAGCAAGCATGTCAAACTCACGGCCCACATGGCCCACAACGAATATTCTTGCGGCCCAGCCAATACCACGGTACATAAGAAACATTTTAATAAAAATTCCATAACTTAATTTTTACAATATCCTGTTACACATAACTATTAATAACAAACTACAACATTCACTAATGACTGATTACTATAATTGTGTTGCATTCATTTGCCTTATGTGCAGGCCACATCATTAGTCTTGTACTGACTTGTTTAGTGTGTGCACCAGGATATATTTTGCTTTCGGAGAACAAGAAAAATAGGTTTATTTGCGTTATGCTTATTAATTTGTGCAGTTATTCAGTGTCAGGTAAGTTAATGTTCAAGAAAAAAATATTAATTTTTATTAAAATGTTCTATTATTTTATGTTAATGACTAGAGGCCTGGTGCACGAAATTCATGCATGGGTAGGGTCCCTAGGCCTGGCTGGCAATCAGGGCTGATCTGCAGGCAACTGGTAGGGGGGCACCCTGCTGGCACCCGCCTTGGCTGGCCTGGCACCGCCCACTTGCCAGCCCCCACCTGTCGGGGCCTGCAGGCTGGGGGCAACTCTTGCTGTTGAGTGTCTGCCCCTTGGTGGTCAGTGCGCATCATAGCGACCGGTCGTTCCGCCGTTCAGTCAATTTGCACATTAGGCTTTTATTATATAGGATTACTTATTTATTTCAGCCCTTTGTATTCAACATGTCTCTATCGAAATAAACCTACGTTTCTATGAAAATTGAAGCTTTTGCTTTTTGTGGCCCACATAAACTTAAACCTTGTGTATTTGGCCTGTGTTAGCCTTTGAGTTTGACATGCTTGCTATAGAGCGTGACAAGGCCTGCTCTCCAGGAGATCACTTCTCCTTAGACAAGGCTGACTCTGGAAGTGCATCATCTTTCAAAGATGAGAACAAACACCAGCACTAGCACTGCCCAGGAGTGACAACTTGTCATAACTTATAAAATTACACCAGGTAGAAATTCCTCACATACAGGACCCCTCACTCTAGAAATTTTATTTATTTATTCATTTGCTTAAACAACACTTATCTTAGTCTGGATCTCATGAGAAGGCAATCCTGAGACAGATTTAGGGTAGAGGTTTTATGAAAGCTGCAAGAATCATGGTAGGGAAGTAGAGATGTGACAGAAGGGCAGAAAGGCAACCCAGAGGAAGTGTTCTCAAGCCAGCTACCACTGTGGGCCAGGAGAGCTCAATCCCACAGGCCAGCTCTTAACTTGTAATGTTCACAGACATATCCAGGGTTGTTAAACTGTGGGTTCTGATGTCAGTAGGTCTGGAGAGAGGCCTGTGTTTCTTCACCTCTGACAGGCTCCAGGTCCTTCCATGTTCCTAGTCTAAGGACCCACTTTCAGGGCTAAGGGTATAGACCAGGGGTGGGCAAACTTTTTGACTCGAGGGCCACAATGGGTTCTTAAACTGGACCGGAGGGCCGGAACAAAAGCATGGATGGGGTGTTTGTGTGAACTAATATAAATTCAAAGTAAACATCATTACATAAAAGGGTACGGTCTTTTTTTTTTTTTTTTTTTTTTTAGTTTTATTCATTTCAAACGTAGTTTGCCCACGGCTGGTATAGACTTAAGCCCTAGCATTATATTCTTAGCGGCCACAGGGACCGGAGTAAGTACCTGGTTTTACACTGGTTTTCTTGGGTCATTGTTTGAGGACTGCTCTGTAAAGGTGTCATTCCCGGGCATACTGGCAGTCCTGCACAGAGAAGCAGAGCTTCCTTCTTAGGCTCCAAAGAGTCCTCGGGCACAGAAGCAGAAATTGGCCTTTGGAAGTCGGAGGATGCACTGAAGGGGTGCTGGTGACTTAGTATCTGTTACACTACTGGGTACTGACTATGCACCAGGGAGTTTGCTAGGGATACAGTAGGGGAAAAAGGGTTAACAAGCCCTGCCACTCTTGACTTATTATTAACCCAAGTCAGGGGAATATAAGTATATGTTACCTGGTAATGAATGCAGAGGAGACAAACAATGCCAAAAAGTGGGGGCAAGAAGTATCAAAGTGGGAGGGAGCAAAGTCTGTGATGTTGGCTTGACCTCCAAAAGGCTGACATTTGAGTAAAGATGTTAAAGGCACAAGAGAGAACCTGTGGTTATCTGAGAAAAGATTATTCTTAGCAGAGAGTGAGCAAGGACACAGTCTCTAGTGGACCTGACAGATTCAGAAAAGAGGAGGCCAGTGTAGTTAGAGTCAAGTCAGCTAAGGAAAAAGTAGAAGGAATGAGGTCAGAGAGGATGGGGGCAAATCCATTAGGGTCCAACAGGAGACTCTAAAGATTTCAACTATTACTCTGAGTGACTCAGAAAGCTACTAGGGAGTTGAAGAGAGGCAGGAAGTAATGTGTCCTCTAGCTGTTGTGTTAAGGTTCTGTTTGAAATCAGGGAGAGTAAAGAGGATGAGGGCTTCGTCAATGGTGGCAGCAGTGGGGGCACAAAAGTGCTAAGATCAGAGATATGTACTGAAACCAGATCAAATGGGCTTTGGCTTTTGAACATTAATAAATTAAATGCGGGGTGTAAGTGAAAACTAGGAGTCAACGTTTACTCCAAGGTTTTGGACCTAACCAACTGAAAACACAGCTGCCATTTTCTGAGACAGGGAAGACTGACAGAAGTTTGGGGGAAAATGTCTGGAACTGAGCTGGGAGCATGTTAAGTTCCAGATGCCTGGTTGACATATGAGTGAATATATTAAGAAGATGGTTGGACCTCCAAATCTAGAGTTCACAGTGGTTTCCCGCATGGGAGTCATCTGTTCATAAGCTGTATTTAGAGCCCTGAGGCTCTGTTTCCTAGGAATATAAAAATTCTGTGTTACTGAAAGGAGAAAAAGAGATGAGACTAAGGATTGAGTGCTGAGGCACTCAATATCAGGAGAACAGAGCTAGACACAGAATTGGCAAAGGGGACGAAACAGTGTGCAGAGAGGAAGAAGGAGAAACAGCAAGGGTGATCTCCAAGGAAAGTAAGAGCTGATGTGCCCAGTACACCTGCAGTCCTGGGGCTGAGGATGTACAGGGAAGACTCACCCATGAAGGGGCCATGGGTGATCTAGATGAGAACAGGTTTTATGAAACAATGGAGGATGAAGGTTTCATTGCAGGGAGTTTAAGAGAGAACTGGAAATGAAGACAACAAGTACAAATGTATCCAAAGGTTTGCTCTGAAGAGTGGAAGAGAAAATGAGGTAGCAGTTGAAAGGGTAGGTAGGGGAAAAGAGACTTGTCTCTGAGATGGAGAAAATAACAGCTGAGTGTAGGACAACGTGAAAATAGTCTAGTAGAGAAGGGCAATCCCTGATGATGTGGGAGAGAGAAGAATGAACTGTGGATAGGCAAAAGTCCTGGAATAGGCAAGAAAGGATCAGAATGGGTTTGGGGGCATGGCCTTAGCGTAGAGCAGAAATTTTCAATTGGTGTGCCACAAGAATTTTTAAAATGTGCAATACCTGACTATTTAGTCAGGGGCACTGAACTCTTTTCCCTTAGACTGTCAAATAAAAAATGATAACAGCCAACACAACAATAGCTGTCTAGTATGAATGAATTAAAATTATACCTATTTTTTGTCAGATTGGCAAAATATATATATTTTTGGTATGTCACAGGATTTTAGTAATTAGTCTATGTGTGCCATGAGTTGAAAAAGTTGAAAATTGCTGGCATAAAGCATGGTGGCTCACCCATCTATAATAATAAAAGGGTAATATGTTAATTAGACCGGACGTCTTCTTCCAGACATCCTTCCTGACGAAGCCGGGACCGGAGCCAGCCCGGGTCCTGGGTGCCTGCCAGCGGCCAGAGGAGGGAAGCCTGGGTCCTGGATACCAGAGGGAAGCCTGTGCTGGCAGCCGGGGGAATGAAGGCCTACTCTTGCACGAATTTTCATGCATTGGGCCTCTAGTCCTAAAATAAAATGTTAAGCAGAAATGTTAACAGGAGACATGGTTATTTTGCTATGACAAAATTTAATCCAATTTGTCTTCTGTTTCTAAATTGGCTATTATTAAAGATAGGTCAAAAGAAAACCATCTTACATTTAATTATAAAAGAGGTCACTTCCCCAGTGAATTCTTCAAAAAAACTATTTGGAAGGATCAAACAATTACCTTTATATAATAACTTAGGGGCCCGGTGAACAAAGATTCATGCACTGGGGGTTGGTCCCTCAGCCCGACCTGCACCCTCTCCAATCTGGGAGCCCTCAGGGGAGCCTTCTTCAATCCAGGAATTTCTGTCTGTCTTTGCAATCATATGAGCGAATTGTCTGAGACCCCCAACCCAGTTTGATTTGTTACTCACAGAATAATAGAGGCATTTTTTTTTCCTTTGCTTCATTGGTGGAGATTTCCTGGAAGTTTTAGGGTATCTTCCCTTTAATATTTCCTAGGCATTCTGATTTTACTTATGTCTCTCACCTTTGCTTTCCCTCCATCCCCCACCGCAACAGTAACTTGCTCCAGGTTCACTTTGCTCTAGTGCAGTGATGGCGAACCTATGACACCCGTGTCAGAGGTGACATGCGAACTCATTTTTTTGGTTGATTTTTCTTTGTTAAATGGCATTTAAATATATAAAATAAATATCAAAAATAGAAGTCTTTGTTTTACTATGGTTGCAAATATCAAAAAATTTCTATGTGTGACACGGCACCAGAGTTAAGTTAGGGTTTTTCACCATCACTGATGGCGAACCTTTTGAGCTCGGCGTGTCAGCATTTTGAAAAACCCTAACTTAACTCTGGTGCCGTGTCACATATAGAAATTTTTTGATATTTGCAACCATAGTAAAACAAAGACTTCTATTTTTGATATTTATTTTATATATTTAAATGCCATTTAACAAAGAAAAATCAACCAAAAAATGAGTTCCCGTGTCACCTCTGACACGTGTGTCATAGGTTCACCATCACTGGTCTAGGAGATCCGTCTGCCACCAGAACTACGATTCCCAGCATTCCTGGTACTCCCCACGCTCTGGGCTTCCGCTTCAGGTCCTAGGGCTGCCACCAGAACTACTCTTCCAAAAATTCCTGGTGCTCCCCGCGCTCTTGGTTTTCCCTTCCTGCTCTGTCTCCGTCCTACGGCCTCCTACTCTGCCAAGTCCTCCAAGCCGCCAGCTCTCCCTCTCTGCTCTCCGTCTGGCGGCTTGGGGAGTCAAGTTCCCCAAGCTGCTCCACTCTCTGCTGGCTCTCCTGCTCTGCTCTCTGCCCAGCGGCTTTGGGGGGCATGGCTCCCTCGGTCACTGGGAGCGACTGAAGGAGCCACATCCCCCCAAGCTCCAGCTGTCCTCTCCACCCAGCGGCTTGGGGGAACGACCAAGGGAGCCATGTCCCCCCAAGCTGCCGGCTCTCCCACTCTGCTCTTTGCCCGGCGCCTGTGTATGCAAATTAACCCACCATCCTTGTAGGGTTAATTTGCATACTCACTCCTGATTGGCTGGTGAGTGTAGTGGAGGGACAGTCAATTTACATGTTTTTCTTTTATTGTATTGGATTTGTGGCATGATAAAAATACATTTAGAAATAACATGTTTTTGATCCATTATTTGTAATGTAAAAGATATAGAATTTATAATGGTAACAAATAAAAAACATCAGATATAATATTGCCAATATATGTTGTGGTAAATGTCATTAGCCAAGCCTGTCTTCTAGTACATTTTTCAATGGTGTGATAGTATTTATTTACCCTGTGCTATTAGAGAGTGAATAGTCACTAGCCTTCGATTTTCACATCAGTTGCAAAAAAAAAAAAGAAAGAAAAGAATTCTATTTTTCAGCCAGTCTGAAATTGAAATTGACTTATCTCAGAACTGTCAAAAATTTCTTTTACAAGAAGGTTTGCTTTGCAGAAACTATAAAGTAAGTGTCATTCATGATACTTGCATTCTATATTCATGCTGCAGGTCTATGGAAAAGAAATGTTAAAAAGCATCAGGAAGGCCTCAGAAAGGCCTAGCTGTCATGCTCTGTGCCCCTCCGGCTCCCTTTTTAGTCAGCTTCAGTGCTGTAGAAGTCAGAGGCTCTCTAGTTAAAACTGCCAACAAGGAAAAGAAGAATACTTGAAGAGTAGAATATCAGCTACTCTAGAACTTGTCTTTGCTAACAGGTCAGGCTGACACTTATTTTCCTGTGTTTAAAACGGGAACCTCTGTTTACATTCAAATTAAAAGAAGCATACAGTAAGTACTTGGGATTTACAAATTTGGAACTTATTCCAAGGAAACCTCCCAATAGGTGTACTTATAGAACAATATGTGTTCTATTCCAGATGAAATAAGAAAACAAGTAAGATTATGCAGAATCATTCCCTTAAATTTCAGTCTTCCATGACACAGTATTGCTCCTGTACCTCATTTAGATGAATTAAACTGCATTCCCTACATCACCAGCAGGTTGTACCAGATGCCAATTGATTTTACCAACACGAAACTGGTCACATTAATCCACAAGGACTGAGTCTTAAAAAACTACAAGTCCCAACACTTGTGACACAAACAAATAAACCCTGTTTTGTGTGTGTTCTTCCTATAATATAGGTAAATTCCACTTGGCAGAGTGGGGCGAGGGTGGGGTAGCAAGTTGCTACTATGTCTGCAGAGTGAAATCCTTCTCACGGCATACAACTCAATTCTCCAATACCCTTTTACTAAATGGTTTTCTTTTTCATCATCACATTCATTTCTAAGTGGAATGTAGTAACCAATAAGATTTTCAGAGAAACAGAGCTAGCTAAATGCAGTCTGTGTGTGAAATCCTGAGAGGCCATGAAAAACAAAGCCTTCTTCCCAGTAAAAAACTTCATTCTAAAGTAAGGATACTAATCCACCTGGGCCAGCACTTGGATCTGTGATTGGAGCACTTACCCAGGCAGACTCCAGAAACATTTAAATCACTCCAGAAACATTTCTATAGAAGTGTGTGCCTCCATTCCCTATGGTCTCAGCAAACCTCAGGATTACTGGTCAAAGTATCTCTACTTTTCCCATTGGAAGCACTTGCTGGTTCAGCCATCCCTGAAAACAGATATTTACTTTCTTAACCCTTCATTTTTTATCTAAATTCCATAACCCATGAAGGCAATTTTCTTCGCCCAAAAGTCACTTTCTAACTGGCCCACTTGGTCATCAACTGATGAGTGACTATCCCAATGGACACATCTCCTTGCCCTTGAACTGTTCAGCTGCTGCCTGCCTGTGTCCCTAGCCACTGACCTACATAATGAAACCAAATTGGTACATTACATACTCTTGAAAGCATTGATTCTTACATCTGATTGGTGTGTGCTGATGATTTCTGAATACGCCAGCAGCTAGGACTATGGTTTTCCACTATGAAAAGGGGCTAATAAAATGATAGGAAAGAAAAACACTTCTCTGCCTTTCCAAGCAGTGATTTAAACACCAAGATTGAAATCAAAATAAAAAAGTTCCAAATTAATTAATATGGAAATTACAAAACCATCAAAACTGCTGATGTCGTAAACAAAATTTGTCAACAGCCACTAAGAATTCATTAAAAGTAAATTTATTGTTTAAAAACAACTGTGCAACATGTGCTTTTCAAGCCATTTTTGAATCTGGTTTGTTGTTCATCTCTTCTCAGGCTTCAGTTTGGCAAGGCTGAACAAGAAACACGGTACAGACACACAGTTAGTACGCACAGGTAAGGGAAGAAGCAATAGTAAATTGTGTTTGTTATTCTCTCAACAGTCTAAAAGGTATAATCCAACTACAACATTAACTTTTTTAAAACATATTTTTTAATTGATTTCAGAGAGGAAGGGAGAGAGAGATAGAAACATCAGGGCATGTGCCCTGACTGGGAATCAAACAGTGACTTCCTGTTTCATAGGTTGATGTTCAACCACTGAGCCAATACCAGCTGGTATAACATTAACTTTTAAAATCTGATCATGTTCACTGTGTTCTGAAAACAATTATATTCTAAACCAAACAAGATTTTAAACTAAATGATCTATTTCTTCTTACAGAACTGAATAAACAATGCCGCAGGGACTCAGGTCATCATTTTAATTGGAGGATTCTATTTTAATAATGTGAATATTGCAACATTACTTTTGCTTGAGCTTCCATTGAGATAGCTATAGCTACCACAAAAGGACAACAGCACAAATAACCTGATATGTGCACAGTAAGGTCAGCTCTAAGAACCTTCAGTGCATGCAATTCTGGGACATTCAAATGATAATAATTCTGAGTTTTCAAGAAAAGCAATATCAAATTGCACTTACTCTAGGGCTGAAAAAAAGTATTTTTAAATGCTTAATATCTTGTTGATTATTCAAGTTGGAGATGGAAACAGGCAAAAACATGTTACTCGATAATGCTGTTATTGGAGGTCAAGGTTTGATCTCAGTCTGGGCACATGCCCGGGTTGCAGACTTGATCCCCAGTGTGGGGCATCCAGGAGGCAGCCAGTCAATGATTTCTCTCATCTTGATATTTCTATCTCTCTCTCCCTCTCCCTTCTTCTCTGAAATCAATTTAAAAAATAGTAATGCTGTTATTTTCATTTAAAAATGAACACATTTAAAACATTACACAATAGATACCTGTCTCTCTTTGGTGCCAATTTCATAAAATTGCAGAATTCTCAGAAATATTTTAGAGTATTAAATTTGAATAGCCAAGCATCTGAGAATCAAACATATACAGACTCAAAAGTACAGCTGGTCCCCCCACTCTGTACTTTGCACTCAGAATGATTGCATTAACAAATCATGTTACCTGTTCAGTAAGTACACACAGCTTTCTGAGCTACAAAGCCTCTTTAATTAAGGCAATAGGAGCTCCATACATGCAAAAGAAGATGTTGTATATTCAAGGAGAAATTCATACAAACATGACACACTTTATATTTGTTATTTGATTCCTTATAGATTTAAAACTTGCATTAAGGCAACTTTGCACTACATATACTCCATAATTTATAGACAGAATTCATATGACACAACATTCTTTCCCAGAGTTATCAATAATTAAATCCTTTTTGCCCCGGCCATATGGCTCAATGGGTTGGAATGTTGTCCTGTACACCAAAAGGTTGGGGGTTTGATTCCCAGTCAGGGCACCTAGGTTGCCAGTTCAATCCCTGGTCAGGGCATGCACAGGAGGCAATCAACTGATGTTTCTCTCTGTCTCCTCTCTTATCAATAAAAACATATCCTCAGGTGAAGATGAAAAAATATTTTAGACTAAAAACAAAAATAATTAAATCATTTTTGTGACTATCATTCAGTGTGTGAAACAGAAAACAACGTTATTTTTATATACAAATGAACTAAAATACCTGCTCAATGTTCCACAGCTTCCTCTCGTAGAATTTTAAAAATATGGTCCATCTATTAGGCCCTCATCAAATTTAACCCAAAATCACACATATACCCTATAGGGGTAGGAATAGAGTGTGTGGTTTGTTTGTTTTTTTCCAAGAGGTGTAGAGTGGGGGGTGGGGTTGAGGGGGGGAGGAGAGCCTGTGAGCCTATCTTCGAAGGAAAACACATTATTACTTTCTCAAGCAACTAAAGAGAAAAACCTTTTTCTATTATCTGAACCAAAACACAGAAACAAAATCATAACACACACACACACACACACACACACACACACACACACACCCTGCTTTGTAGTTTAGGCCAACTATGAGCAAGCTATACTTGAATCTCCTTACAAACTGTTCTAAAAAATCTATAGGCACATACACATTTCTATTAAGCTATTTAAAACCAACCTTGCTAAGGAAATCACATACTATTTAAAAGAACAAAGAGAAGGGAAGCGACAAATTTTAAAATCTTACTATTTTCCCTATGTTATTAAAAACACATAAAAGAATCAATCTGAGAGTCTATTAGTCTCAAATAATTAGATCCAGTAGGTATAAAAAGCAGTAAAAAATATTTTTAAAAAACTAATAATGCTTTAAAAGTCTTCTGAAATACTATGGAGATATAATAATGGTATGAAGAAATGACTGAGAGCCAAGAGTAAAACAAAAAGCTTATTTTATGTTTAATAAATTATTCTCAACTCATTTCCAAGGAGAGTGTTTGGTAAGCTTCAACCATTTCCCAGAGGGAGGGAGCACTGGTTTGCAGTCAGAAAGAAGACAGTCATGATCAAGAGAAGTAGACAAGATAGAACAACTCTGCTTAAGTCATATTCACATTCTCCATGGTGAGGGGAAGCCAAGTTTACTACCCCAAAATATGCCCCTTTTTAAGACATTATTTTAAGCTAGTTATTTTTAAGGAATGACAGAATCAGGAAAAACCTTTGGTCTTCCTCCTGTCTAAAAGAATTTAGATAGAGGACTTGCTCTAAAGGAGCAATTATCACAGATAACTATATTTTAATATGAACTAGTGTGATAGACAGGCAGGAACCTATCAAGAGCCATTTAGTCAGTCCTTTCTGTGTCCCACTGTTAAAGAGGCAGGTTCCATGTTCTTAGGGACCTCATATGTATATAGGTAATAAATCTGGTCATTTCCTCTTATTAATCTGTCTCATGTTAATTTTGTTCATTTCTCCAACTGGAAGAACTTAGAAGGGTAGCAGATAATTTATTTTTCCTCCCTATGTGGTATGGTGCTCTCCTGGGAGAAAAAGCTCAGTTTTGTGGAATTCACATACTTCCACGGTGTAAGTCCTCCCACATGGCTGATTTTAAGCTGGCAGCATGATGTCCCAGAGCTGAAGCCGAGAAGAGCACACCATATACAGTACTAGCACCATGCCAACACAATCAGTGTAAATAACCTCAGAAGCAGAGATTATAGTAAAATGCAATAAAATAATTAGGAAGTGCAGTTTTTGAGTATTTTATAGAACTTATTTAATTTTTTGTAATGATTGTATTTAACAACTGGTTGGCAAAAATCTCTAAAAATTGAACAACTGGCTTTCACAAGCCAGTGTAGGCTGACTCTAGCAGAGCATTTATATGTTATATACCCAGAAAAGTATAGACAGCTCTCATTTTCTTAACAGCCATTCTTAAATACTGGAAGAACACAAACTTAATTCTTAGAAAAAACTCTCAGCCCTGGCACCTAAACACAGAAGTTGATTTTCAAGAATACCCAGGCCTTCAGAGTATAAATGGGTCCACTTCCTCATCACAAAGCTGGTTATAGGTATAGGCTATAGAATTTGATCTAGAAAAAACATCATATAGTATTTCACAGAACTTGTAGCAAAAAGAAGGTTGGACTGTATTGTACTTCAGGGTCCCTTTGAAACAATATATATTTCCCTACGGCTCTGACACTCTCCACTCCTCTGGCCCTCAAAAGAAAACTCTACTATAAGGTCTCTCTGATTCTGGAGTTACAAGTTAAAAAAAAAAAGCATTTATAATTAAAATAATTTATAAACAAACTAAAAGTTTGCTTATTCTCTATTCCATGAGAATAACAGAGCACTGTGTCTATTAGATAAATGTTAGCTGATGAATAAAAACTAACAAGCCATTAGCTTTCAATAAGACTTCAGGATGAAACCCTGGAAATGTGACTGGGCTCCAAGTGGGCTCTGTAAGTCTCAGGGGACCCCTTTCATATTCTCTAATTTGAAGACAGTAGTATAAAATCTTCCATTTTTAATTGATAGGCAACCACCTTATTTCTGTGTGTTATGTAGCTGACCATTTATGAGCTGTCAGTTTGCATATAAGGAATGAAAAAACCCCTGGATAACAAAGAAACTGAAATAAAGTGTCAATTAAGGCAACTTCACCCCAAGTGTTCTTGGACATGGAATATAATGAAAAATGATGATCTGACTGAAAATGGATTCAGAAGGATCAGTATATAAGAAAAACTAATGTAAAACTAAGAAAAACCCAATGTTATGAGGCACTGGAGATGGAAATCCAATTGTATTTAAATTAAAACTGACAGGGCTAATAGATCAGGTTTTGTGTTATCTCCATCTATAGCTTACTTCTTTCATGCACTTAACTTAATCAGACATCTACAGAACATATCTATTGTGAAGGCAGGATCCTAAGTCCTCAATTTTGTAGGCTTGACATATCTATAATTCCTTAAGTTACTGAGGGCAAACTCAGGATCATCAATAAAAAATTTCTGTGAAAAGAAAAGCTCATTCACGTTTTCAATTAAAAAAGGTCAAAAGGAAGGGATTCATAATGTAGGATAACTACTTTTTGAAGAGTTGAATGATTATGCTGTATGTTTTCAAATTTAAAACATCATCATATGTTTAGGGGTTTAATTTATGGAACAATCAACTAATCTTTATATTGCACATTAAAGACCTGAATATTATTGTTCACATTAGATGAACAATTATGGAAGAGTTGCAGTGCCACTTAAGAAAAACTTGTCACTTTTATCGTGTGGCAATGATTTGTAAAGCATGATATGCTAAGTAATCCTATAATATAATTTAGGGACACAAAAACTTCTGTCAGAAAACAGCCAGAGACTACATTTAATTAAACTTTTACTATTGAAATAACATAAATTAAATTAATCAACACGGTTTAATTAAAGCTCTATTTGTAAGATTTTTTATTAGACTTGTTATTAATGAACGTTTAAATGCTACCTCTAACTTGAGCTCTATGTTAAATTTAAATAATGAACCATTGTTCATACTCACAAAAGAACAAACACTACCTTAACAGTCTTTTGTCTCAATGGGGCTGTTACTCTTATGCATAGCTAAGATATAGACTTGTCCCTCCTTCCTCTCTATAGTCATTTCCATAGTTGGCAAGATATCATCTCTAAGGTTGATAAAATGGTTTAAAATAACGAAAATGAAATCATTAAGAATACAGCAATGAAGTAGCTAAGACTGAAAAGAATTTTGGTTAACCTCAAACAATGTTTTCAAATTTGTGTTTTAGTATTTCTTATTAACCTCATACATATGTTGAGGAATGATCCAATTTGGGTTGGTAAAGACTTACCTGAACATGTCTCCTAGACCTTTCAGCATTCCCTTCTTGGCTTTCATTTTATCCTTTTCCTTTTCTCTATCTTTTTTCTTCTCTTTTCCAGTTTTATCCTTTCTCCTATTAATCTTATCTCCTTTCTCTTGGTTTCCATTCATTTGTCTTTCCAGAGAATATGAAGGCTGGTCACTGGCTGTGGACACAGACTCTCTCCCTGATCTTGAGCTTTCTTCTGTGTCTTCTTCCACTTGGAAGGAAACAAAAACAAAAAAAGATAAGGAATACAGTGAACCAAAGGAACAAAAATAAGGAAGCTAAAATATGTGTGAGGATTTTATTTTCCCACATGTTGTACTGTACAGTCCTGCTATTAACATGGGCTGCAGTGCTGTTTACTTTTGCATGGAATTAAAACTGAATATGTGATGTGGATGACTTCTATGCACATGTGTATCCCTATGGGAAAATGATGTGCCAATAGACTGAGAAAAGCTGCTTTTCAGTCAGGTGCTGATTTCCCTGGAGTAACATCTTACTTGACACAGAACATGTATTGCTGTGGGAATTGGCTGGTCCTCAGCACAGATCCGTAATGGTCCTTTTTACATATTTGCAAAATGAAAATAAGCAGTCCTTCCCCAAGTGCTTACACTCCTCCTGGGTAAGGATGAAGTGGATCCACTCTGGCCCCTCATTAATGGATTATACCACTCTCTAGTTAGCACACCAATGGTAGCACAAGAAATTGTCAGGCTCCCAAACATGTCTATTTGTCATTTCTACAAACAGGCTGGATCTTCACAGCCTCCGCAGCTTTTATTTATGTTTTTATTAAATAAGGCAACATCACAAGCAAATGGTACTACATCTTCTAATCCTAAATAATTTTGCATGTGAGTCTACACAATGGATGGAGTCATGAAAAGGTGTGATTCGATAACCTCATACTCCTCTGAACTTTGTAGATAAAAGCTGTACTTATAACAAGATTCCATCCTTTGAACCAACATTTCATAAGAATATGGTCCAATACCCCAAACTGTTTGCATTTGAAAGAATGACAAGTAACTTAGAGTGGGTTTCCACCTACCAAAAAAATCTTTCAGAATTTAAGTTGGGAAGCAATAGATATACATATTCAGCCATTCTCATTAGATCTTTTCTGAGATTAATTGCCTATGGTTTGGGGCTTTGTGTTACCCCTTGAATTCAGAGGTCATCTTTTTTTCTCCAGCAACAAACAAAGTATGAATCAATATTTTTAAGCTTCTTCTAATGTAGAGCCAAATAGAACAGTTAGGCCTCTTCCTCGTCTTTCACAAAGAACAGATCTCTAAATAAAGTAAATGTATCTTCAAGTGAAATTCAGTGAGGGGCACTTGTTAGCAATACACAATAACAAGAGTATAATAAGACATATTAAAACAAACTCAATATCTTAGTGTTATGCTACTAAACCCTCACGCATCTGAAAAGAGACTATCAAATGATGACATGAGTACAGCCAATTGATACTTTTATTAATGCCAGCTATTTACCATAATACTAAAATAATTCTTTTTGTTGACATGTTTGGTTAAAACAGGGGTCCTCAAACTACGGCCCGCGGGCCACATGCAAATACAAATATTGTATTTGTTCCCGTTTTGTTTTTTTACTTCAAAATAAGATATGTGCAGTGTGCATAGGAATTTGTTCATAGTTTTTTTTTAAACTATAGTCCGGCCCTCCAACAGTGTGAGGGACAGTGAGCTGGCCCCCTGTTTAAAAGGTTTGAGGACCCCTGGGTTAAAACATGAGCCAACATATTTCCCATTCTAGCTGGTCATACCCTAGGTCTAGCCAAAGAGTAAGAACATCACCGAGTCTAAATCCAGGCGGTACTCTGGAGGTCATTTAGACCAACTTCTTCCTCTAAATGCTGAGGAAACAGAAAGATCTGGGTCCAGCACACTCCCCGCCTGGGCATCTTTCTATTATGATATCCTTGTACAGTTGTACTTTAGCAAGACCTTCATGAATTTTTAGTCAACTCTGTTTGTGATTGCTAGATTCCATGCTTCATTCAGCATGTATTTCAGCAATCTATCAACCAGTCATTACACAGTCTTCCTAGAAGATAATTACAGCAGTCAGAAATATATTTCAGAAACCTGTTGTCAATCCTATGGTAACTGAATACTGTGATTTGTGGCTCACATTGATGAAATCACTCAAGAAGCAAGGTCAATTGTGCAGTGGCTCTAGGATGGGTTAGCAACTGTAAAAATGACTTCAGAAAGATTGACCTTTTTCTGTACTGAGTTATCTAAATGTGAGTCACTCTCTTCTTCCAATGAACATGGCAGGTTTTTAAAAAAAATTTTTTCTTTTACTCTTTTTCAACTAATGCATAAATAGAAATTGTGCAGATTTATTGGAGGAAGCCAGTTACAATTTTCAGATGGCCAATGCTAGTAAAAATCCATAGCCTTGCAAATAAATGCTGAGCTAAGGCTGTAATTTTTTGTGGTCTACATAGAGGAGGGAAAGAATATTCTGGCCTAGTGTCTCAAGAGCAGTGATGGCGAACCTTGACACGCGTGTCAGAGGTGACACGTGAACTCATTTTTTTGGTTGATTTTTCTTTGTTAAATGGCATTTAAATATATAAAATAAATATCAAATATATACATCTTTGTTTTACTATGGTTGCAAATATAAAAAAATTTCTATATGTGACACAGCACCAGAGTTAAGTTTTTCAAAATACTGACACACCGAGCTCAAAAGGTTCGCCATCACTGCTCAAGAGCTTGCTAATTATGTGAAGCAGTTTCAATGACAGCCCCCCAGAAGAATGTAAATATAGCTGTAGTAGGGCTGCAGCACCTTGTCAATACCCTTGATATGGCTATGCTCTGATTGCCAATCACTCCCTCAACCTTTTGCGAAATAGGTGTGGCCTCAACTTTGAGATAATTGACCAAATCACTATAAAACAATTCTCAAAAGTTCTTGGGAGCTACAAACCTAGGTCGGTTGGTATACTTAAACAGATGGATGGTAGTGGGTTTTCTAAACTTCACAACATGCAAAACTCCTTTTACCTATACTTCCATATCTCTTTGTAACAAACTTTTATTGTTGCACTTCACATATGTCTGTCTCCCACTCTCTAAGCTTCTAAAATGAGGAATGTCAGGCAGACAGCAACTGATCATAAAAGATTGTTTAAATCAAAGATTACTGGTACCTGACTCATGACTTTATCCCAACCACACAAGCATTTATGCAGTCTCTGGGTATTGCCATTCCTCTCGCGTCAGAACAATGCCCACTCTTCTCTAATAAACTGAAAAAACTGGCCAGACCCCAACTACAGTAACACCGGGAAGGCCCATTATACACTTGATTCTTGAACAACACAGGGTTTAGAGGCACCAACTTCCACATAGTCAAAAATCCACATGTAACTTTCACTCCCCCAAAACTTAACTGCTAATAGACTACTATTGACTGAAGCCTTACTGATACCATAAGCAGTCAATTTACAGCTTTTGTATAGCATATATTACATACTGTGTTACAATAAAGTAAGCTAAAGAAAAGAAAATGTTATTAAGAAAATCATAAGAGAAAATACACTTACAGTACTGTACTTATTTACTGAAAAACACCCACGTGTTAGTGGACCTGGGTAGTTGAAACTTACAATGTTTAAGGGTCAACTGTACTTGCTTCGGCTCTCATCAGTTTCTGGTATATTTTTATGATATTATTGCTAGTGCTGTATGTATTGTCTAATGGATTACACAACCTTCATCAATGTTTGAAACTATAAAAAAATGCGCCCAGTAAATGTAAATGACTTTGTCTTCCATAACAGCCATCACCATAACTCATGAATGCTAGTTCTCAGCCTGATAGTTGGCAGAAGTACAGGGGCATATGTCTGCTCTTGGCTTGGTAATAGAATAAAGGCAGAGCCATCACAACTAACTGTGCACTGAAGTTACATTTGTTGCCAATTCTTTTCATAATCACAGTAATTTTCTGGTGTATGTAATACCAATTATTTTATAAATTGGGTGAAACAGAGAAAATTAGTATTAAATCATTGATTAACTTTGGGTTTTATAAACACATTTGATAAAATAAAATATCCTAGCTCAGTTTCCTGCCCCAAGCCAGTGAACTATTTAAGATGATACTTGGACATTTGAGAATTGTTTATACTTAATTTGAACATTGTAAGTTTGATAATACATTATCACAGAAATTCTTCTGGGGGTGCACTTATTTCACTAATCCATTTGATGCTAACTAATTAAAAGTATTTAGCAATATGTAGCTTCATATGTACAAACATAAGATGTTCTTTTAAAGTATTGCATTACATATGTTTCAAAGTCTAAAATTATTTGATAGGGAAAAATAGGAATATCTCACTTTACCCTATAAGATTACTCTTTTAAAAACTTGAACTGGCTACACATGCTTAATTTATATATATATGTAAATATATATAATCATACTCAAGGTCCCTGATATACTAGTCAGGTTATTTTAAAGTTTTAAAATTATTTCTGTACATTTAATACTAGCTTTATAATAAGATACAACTCAACATTAATAAAATAAGAAACCATATAAATAATTTTTCAAGTAAGAAAACTACTGAGACTATATTAGCAACAAATGGCTTGATTTATGTGTTCACACAGAAAATTACAGTGCAAGAACTAACCATAAACCTACATTTAGATAATTTACTATTTAAGTGGTATATAAATTTTACAATTTTTCTCTTTAATTTTTCTTTTTACAGATTATTACCTTTCCCTTTGCAGAGAGCCTACACAAAGAAATATGATCTCCTTCCAAACAAATAGAAATTTCTATTTTTGATGAACATTTATGCCTATTCTAACTAACTCTATGCACTGAACTATCAGCTATTTTCCCATGTGATTACCTATAACAGATACTCTCAAGTTTCTCTTTTTAAAGAAGTTATAATGTGAAGCTGCTTATTTATCTTTAATGCAGCACACTCATTGTACAATTAAGACATTTAATTACCATGTTTTCAACAAATGCAAATAAAGCTCAATTAAAATTCTAGTCTGTGTTACAAATTAAGCTACTCAATTCTGCAAGGTATCCTGTTAGGACTGAGTCACCAAGAAGTTTAGAAAAAACTGGGCACTCATATGTTAATGATTATGGAAAAAATGACTTCAGATTTCAATTGAAACTCAAGGTTCTGTACCTTATACCATAAATAAATATTTCTATCTAGTCATCACAAACAATATATTGTCAAAAGCTGACTATGAGCCACATGGTCAATGATCTTCCCTACACCCTCACCATTAAGAAGCAATGCTATTGTTGATCTCTGCTGGTTGCTTATTCAAAACCCAATTTCCCTTTCTTCTTCCTAATGGGACTCTGACTGTGTTCAGGAATGCAATCTAGCTCCAAAGGGTAAATCCATTATAAAGTTTACATGAGCCTAACTTATTGATTTATTAGCCCAGTGTTATTATTACCCAGAATGACCGTATTAATCTGAACGGACATATTCCATGCTTGGGAAGATGGCTCACTCCCTTCTGTTGGATATGAATAAGAAAGTAAAACGCCTCTGCTATTACCCTCTGGATTGTGAACAGTACAACCAAAGGGGCAGAAAGATGTTGGTCTTTGATAACAAAGCTAAGGCTGCGGAATCAATAATCCCTGAAACTGCCCAACTAACTCTAGAATTCAGTTATGTAAGACTGTATTTTCTAATGGTGCAAAGTGTTCTGAATTGGATTTTCTATTGAATGCAACTAAAAGCACCCTAATAAGTACATTATATAAATCAGACTTTACAGCAACTTTGAAATATCTACAATGCTATTTATCACAAGTGTAAGATTTAACAGTGCATGTCACTATAGGCAGCTCTGACAATTTTACTATAATTAAATAATTTGTTCAGATTTTTTACTAGAGTTCAATGAATTGTTCAATAGGTGTAAACAGAAGAATACAAAATAAAAATGATAGCATTACTTCTTATTCATTAGTAAACAAGTATTCCCCTCTGCAGGCACAGCCCAAAGAAGCATCCTTAAATATTTGTTGAGTGAATGAAAGAGAGAACAAAAAGCCAACCATGTGAAAACTATTCTTTATTACTTCCGATTTATAAAGAACAGTGCATGAAATCCATGCACATTAGAAGGGGATTAATTAGAGGAAACATTTTAATATTGCTATTTGCCCTTTCTCTATAATAGAAGTGTCAGAGATGAAAGAAAATTATCAAAATGTATACAAAAATTTTCCTCCTGTCAGAGTCTGGGTCGTGCTGCGGGACCCAGAGTCAAGTCCCCATCCACCCGTGGCGCCTCAAAATTGCGTGAGACCCAGACCCAGACAGCCCCACCCTTGTCAAGCCCTGCCAGGCAGAGGGGCGCAGCCTCAGGTCCCCTGGCCCAGCACTGGGCGGGGGGCACAGTCTCAGGACCCCCATCAAGCCCCGCTGGGTGGGGGGCACAGCCTCAGGTCCCCTGGCGCTGGGATGGGAGGGCCCGGCCTGAGGTCCCTTGGTCCAGGGTGGGGGGAGCAGCCTGAGGTCCCCCGGCCCAGCACCAGGACAAGGGGCGCACCTTGAGGTTCCCCGTCAAGCCCTGCCGGGTGGGGGGGCGCAGCCTGAGGTCCCCTGTCAAGCCCCACTGGGCGGGGGCGCAGCCTCAGGTCCCCTGCCCTGGCCCAGCGCCACGCAGCCTCAGGTCCCTGCTGATTGCTCGTTAAGGGAACTCGGCCTCCGCTGTGGGTGCAGCTATCTTGTGTTATGGAAACGCCACCTCCGCTGTGGGCACTGCCATCTTTGTGATGGTCAATTTGCATATTCCCTCTTTATTAGATAGAATTACCCCCAATACTGGAAATACTTAATGATAGAAACAAGTATTTTTGAGTAATTTATAATTTACTTTGGAAGACAAAGGATTCAACATAATAATTATAAACAGGATGACACAGTCTTCAGAATCTATCTTCATAAAACAAAACTTAAAATAATTAAGTTAAAATAAGACATTAGTAATGGAAAATTTCACTATACTTAGCAAATCCACTGATTACTACTAACTTCTATTGATAAATGTTAAATAAAACACAATGTAACAAAAATAAGTGAGGACTAGACTTCTGGGCAATGCAAAGTCCTGTGTAGAATTTGAAAACTTTGGAGATATATTATTTTTGTTTTTTATTTTAGTTGAATATTTTGACTTTGGAAAAGGAGGAAACATGTAGAAAATGAACAGCTAGTGATACAGATGGTGTCCGATAACAGGGTCTGCTTTTCTGGACTCTGACTTTTAACATTAGAATGATGAACTACTGACAATGGAAAAACTCAGCTTTTTTAGAACACTATTAAAAAAAGAACCCATACACACAAACCTGGTATGAAATATGAAGAATTAAGAAGCTTTTATGCTTAAATGTGGGGTAGAAATAATAACTGAAGAACCAAGAGTATGAGCATGAAAGAAAAAAAAAGATATGAAAGAACTGGGTGATATTTATCCATTGATAAATATAGAAGAGGTTTCATCAACTGGAGGAAAGTTCAAAAAAATAATTACTAAGACATTCTATTCTAAAAGTACATTTATATATCTCAGTTTATGTTGGGTTGGGACTATGTGGGAAGATAAAAACAGTAAGATCACTCTCTCAAAGAATGTTACAGTTATTACCATAAACGATTCTTCACTTCTACTCTACAGTCTAAACTTCTCTATAATGCTTTCTCCAAATGAACCAGGTAAAATGCTCAGGAAGATATTGGTAGAATAACACCTCCATTATTTCACCTTTCCCAAGAGAGGGCTGCAGAACAAGTACAATGAGGGTAACACCCTCAATTTTCTGAATCATTGCAAAATTGCTTTTGGTATCCAGCCAATTTTTATACTCAATGATGGTCCACAATGGATATGGTTTCCAGTCCATGGGGACAATGTACATGGAAGCTGAAGGCTTTCCTTTCAACAGACAGAACTGAGTGGTTACATAATCAAAATGGTAGCATTCATAATAACCCTGCTATTGAAACTGAAATTTTATTTTATCAAAGGAGTGAGCTTGGTGTCAAATTTATGTTTTAACATTATACAAATATTAGTAATAGTGTCAAGGAAAGACATTCCAGGTCACTGCTATGACTTTGTTAAGTGGAAAAACAAAACAAAATAAATAACAAAAATTTACAAATGTGATAAATAGTAAATGGTTAGCAATACCCTATTTTGATATTTATTGAGAATTCAAAATGGCTGTTCCCCCTAGTCCAATGCTCTTAAATCCCATGCCACCCAATCCATATAGGGCACCCACAAAAATTTCCTGATTAAGAAAAGTGTACATAGTAAAACCTCAATATAAGAGACTAATTCTGGGAGGGAGAGTCTATTAAAGCTGAAAGTCCATTGTATAACAAAGTAGGCTTTCTGAATGCATATGTTAAATAATTGACAAATTAGTATACCTATTTTTACTTATGTAGACACGTTTGTATAATTAAAATTAAGTATGTATGAAAAGTTTAATTTTACAGAAAAGTTTTCTATATGTATTACTGTAATTTTTAATTTATACTGAACAATGCGTGCATTCACCAGTCACCATGAGTAAACAAATGCACACAACTGGGGCGTGGCTTAGCGCATGTCAGAACATGGGCCTGCATGCCTTAAAACTGCTACAGAAAATCACATCGACAACAGAACCAACTACCACGTGGGATGTGTTGTGATCACGTGCTAATCATTTGCCGAACATTTAAGTATGTAGACTGTAGTTGTAGATATGGAATATTTATGTCGGAAAAATTACTAGTGTTTTATCCCAACACATGGCCTATTTGCTAAAATATGTTAAAAATAACAGTAATTAATAACAAAAAAATAACCTGTTAATTTAATTATAAGAAAATCTTGTTTAAAAGCATTTTAAAATTAACAGGGTGTTAATTTTCACATTAGACATATGGACCAGAAATTTTGTTCCTTAAATCTGGTTTGTTAAATCGAGATCCACAAAATCGAGGGTTTACTATACTACTGTTTCAGACACTAGATTCTATATAATCACTTAGGGCTCTAGAAAGTCAAGGGAACCCTGGCCAGTGTTGCTCAGCTGGTTGGGCATAGTCTCCTGAGCCAGGACACATGCCTAGGTTGCAGCAGGGTCCCTGGTGGGGGTTGTGCAGGAGGCAGCCTATCAATGTTACACTCTCACATCCATGTTTATTTCTTGCTCTCCCTCTCTCTTCCTCTCTCTCTAAAAATCAATTTTTAAAAAAGTCAAGGAAAAACTAGGTTATTTAGAAAAAGGCTCCTTGAAGAAGAAAGAAGGTCTAATGTACACATGAAAAGAGGAAAGTTTGAGGGCAGTAAGAAGATACACCTCACTGAAAGTGCATGGTTTGGGCAAGAATGTGCATGGAAGCTTGGGGGACTGAGAATAAGAATGTGATTATAGCCCTAGCCAGTTTGGCTCAGTGGATGGAGCTTCAGCCTGCAGACCAAAGGGCCCCAGGTTCAATTCCAGTCAAGGGCACATACCTTGGTTGCAGGCTCCTCCCTGGCCCAGGCCCAGGCCCAGGGACCATGCAGGAGGCAACCATGTATTTCTCTCACATCGATGTTTCTCTCTGTCTTTCCCTCTCTCCTTCACTCTCCCTAAAAAAAAATCAATGAATATCCTTGGGTGAGGATTAAGAAAACAAAACAAAATTGAAAAAATGTGATTATAGAGCTCACTCAGCAAATTGAAAGACAGTAGAGCCAGTTAGGAGATCCTAACCATAACCTCAGTATTATATAATGAGGAATTGGACTAGATTGGACAGAAGGAGTGAAATTAGGGGGGAAATTTCAGAAAGCTTGGTAATGGAGTGACTACGCAATGAGATAATTATTCTAAGTTTCTGAGCCTGGAAGTGCTAATGAGAAAAATCACATCATCATCGTCCATTTTCGTATGAGAGATGCTAAGGGTGTAAATGCAGTTTCTCCCTTTCCTCCAGCATTGCGAAGCATCATTACTCACCTGGGTTATTGTATCACTATCATATAACTGATCTTGCCACCAACACTGCTACTTACATCCCATCCTTGATAATCCATCCTTGATCTCATGGCCCCAACAATCATATTCTTTTACTTGATATTCTTCAAATGCTCTTTATCTTCCTTAGAGTAAAACAAGTAATTTAAACTATGCCATCAGTGATCTGTTCTCCACCTACATGTGAAATCCCATTCCTCACTATGTCTTCACCTGCACTATACACATTAACCTAATAGACCTGCAGCAGTCCAGAGATGCTCCCTGTGCACCCTATTGAAGACCACTCAAGTAATAGCACTCATCTCAGCCAACACCTCTTCTAGGAAACATTCTCCCCTTACTTCCCTCTCCACTCTAATTCCAGAGGCTGAACCCTTTGGTGCCATGGTAACTGTGCATTACAATGTTCCTTAATTACACTGCTTCTCAATGTTGGTTTATCCACTGGGTTGAATCACCCCTGACCCCTCAGGAATTTAGAGGCTAAATATCAGATCTTAGAGGCACTTAAGCACATTTAACTAATTTAAAGTGGTTTTAATGTAATTGTCTTTCCCATTTGGAAGTTTAATATTGTAGAAAAATCATAGGACTGAGAATCAGAAGGTAAGCATTCTATGACTTAATTCCTAAGTAAGACCTTGGTCAACTATTTAAATATGTTTTTCTTATCAAGAAAATGGTGAAGGTGAGGAGTCTGTAATTCATACACTTCAGATGTGATTTTTCCCTGTACGTTATAGCTTCAGTTACTTTTCACCTGCAAAAGGAATGGAACATACATACTGCATTCAAAAACTTCCCAAAACTAATCAAGGCTGCTTTTCTTAAACTGCAGATGATTTTTAAGTATACAAATTGACATCAAAAGATAAAATAGGTTCTCTTATTCCTAACATTTCAGAAAAAAACCTTTTATAGATCAATATCCATCAATACTTATTAAAATAATAACCAAATAGAAAATATTTTACAAAGTTCTCTGACTTTGATACCTAGTCCCTGATTTCTTCAACATATTTGCTATATCTGAAGGCTCTGCTCAACATAAAATTAGACTTAGCTTACATTATTTTTGCTCAAATAGGTAGTAATCAAAGGTGGCTAGAAGTGAGCAGAACCCTGAGTAGAAAATCTGAGATATCAAATGCAATATGCTATCTTGTAGCTAATAAAACAAACAATAATTCACTAGGAAGCTATCATATTAGCTGATTTACTAATGTAGTAAATTTAATTTCTTGAAATCTCATACTGCTAACCTAAGTTATGTATATTGTAGAACAATGTTTTTTCTTTCTCCTAATGAAAGTACCATAAGAAAGTACGTAAGCTACTCAAAAGCAATTTATCTCTATGTTCTAAGGTATACGGGTTTTCACATTTAAAATTCTAAGCTAGATATATCTTAAAATCAATAGGTATAATTACTAGGATAGTATTGGGTTTTGTTGTGTTTCACCTCCTTGACCCCAACAAAAACAGTTCCCAATTTTTAATTGAGAAAAAATAGAACTACATATTTTTCTTTTTTAAAAATATATTTTTATTGATTTCAGAGAGGAAGGGAGAGGGAGAGAGAGATAGAAACATCAATGATGAGAGAGAGTAATTGATCAGCTGTCTCCTGGAGGCCCACTACTGGGCATTGAGCCTGCAACCCTGGCATGTGCCCTTGACTGGAATCGAACCTGGGACCTTTCAGTCCGCAGGCCAACGCTTTATCCACTGAGCCAAGCCAGCTAGGGCAGAACTACATATTTTTCAAAAAGAAAACAAAGAAATGTTATTGCAAGCATTTTCTCGGGAGCAACAGAAATTGATTAATTATGGGGGATGCGGAAGCCATTTGCTGAGAGCCAGGCAGGGTATGTAATTTGCATAAAAGAGGGAACAGATTGTATATGCCTTGACCTGTCAAACATGGCTACGACCTTAGAGATAATGGGTCCCAGGGCACAAAGCTCCATCTTGATCCAGACGAACATACAACATGGAAAGGCCAGATGGATTAAATGAGAGATTAAAACACTGACTTCTGCCATCGCCATGGGAAGAGCATAAGTGTTACAGAAGATGACAGATACCAGATACCACATGGATCCTGCCCCTGTCTTTTGGCCCCCCGTGTTGTGCCAATGCCATAATTTCAACACTGCTGAGAAGAGACAAGCCTGTTTAGAGCCATGAAATGTAGCCACCGGGGAGATGCACAACCCAAGTGACAAGAACAATCAATGGTACCCATGCCTAAGATGAAAAGGGCTCAGTAAGGGAAGAAAACAAAGTCTGCCTACACCACCCAGCCTGGACTCCCTCCTTATGCAGCTTTTCAACTGGCCCTCCCCATCCCAATGTTTCCAGGGTGTGCTACCTTCATCCTTACAAGATGTCCTGGATGACAAAAAAATGCTCTGCTCAGACAGTGGTCCTTTCAAAGCAACCTTCAATAGTGATCGCACTTTCATTTCAACAGGTGGTTGCAACTGTCATACCACCTTATAAGGAAGCACACTCTGTCAGAGTCCTACAGAGCACAGACAATGGCAGGACACTGGGCACACGGCAAGGGTCATGTTGCAAGGCAGGGATGCAGGAGCACAACCAGAAATGGGAACACAGATGCTGGCAGGGCCTAGCAACAGGAAGTGTGCTGTGAGACTCTACAAGCCAGGTTCGGAAAAGGAAGAGCTAGCTGAGCTGACTTCTTTCTCATGATTGGAGCAATGAAACACCTTTTTCTTTCTAGTTACATGTGAAGGTGACAGCCTAATGACTACAAGCAGTAAAACAAACCTTGACAGATTATAGACATATATTCTATATATGTGTGTGTGTGTGTGTATATATATATATATATATATTTTTTTTTTTTTAAAGAAAAAAAGTTTGCTGAGGTATTGAGGTCAGTGACATGCAGGTCCAGTGTGGGAGCACAAACAGAAACAGCAAAATGTCACGACCATTCCATATACTGCATTCTGAAAGTGCCCCTCTCTCCCTCTCCCTTTCTCTCTCAGGCATACAATGGTGCTAGTTATATAGGGGCTCACTTTCTGATATAACAAATATGCACTGAATCCTACAATTTCCCAAGCCTTGTGCTTGGTTCTGCAGGGATAAAATGGACATAATGATGTACTCCTTCATGGACCTTACAGAAGTGAGAGAGGATAGCAAGCAGGACTTAGGGAGGTAACTGACAAGTATACATAGAATTATGAAATGGGAAAACTAGAAGGGACTTCAGAAACCATCTAAACCAGAGCTTTTCAAAATTTTTATGAATAGCAGCAAACTACCTTTTATTAAAATTCAAATTTATAAAGAACCACAATGTATTAAAAGTGGTTTAAAAAACCCACAACTGTCAAGACAGAGAAGTGGTGGCAGCAAGGGAGGCATGAAGCCTTTGTAGAGTCCAACTGCTTAGCCTCTCATTTACTTCCTGATTGTCCCCAAAGCACTGAGGGGCTCCTCCTGACCAGATGTCACCATACACAACCTGAAAATCAGTGACTTAGCTGTCCAAATCTTCAGTTTCACAAGTGAGAACATTAAAGCTCACGGATTTTAAATGGCTTGACCAAAATTCCAAGCTGGTTAGAAGAATGTAGACTAGGATGCAAATCATCTGAACTCCAGGTCAGTGTTTGCACCACTCTATTAATTAAATTTCAACAATTCAAACTGCAAATATTAGAAATGTATGATAGTTGCCTTTCATTTGCCATCCAAAATTCAGAAGACTGGTCTGTTCAAATCAGACTTTGGAAAACAGGGTACTTTGTAGTTGTAAGTGCTCATGTTACAAGTAACATTGCCAGTCTTGTCCAGAATTTACTTTGGGCTCAGAAATTGTAATTAGTCTATTTACTTTTTTTGGTATTGATGATAGTTGGATGAATAAGCTTTAATATAATATTCATAAATATGTTATCTCCAATTTATAAAGGAAATTAAGTTTATATAGGGACAAACTTAGATGTCCACTTTGGTGGGAAGCGCTGGAGGCTGTCCCTATAGAATTAAGATTTCATCCCCTGTTGCATTTTAAAGAGTAATATAAATGAAAAAACTTCATTAAACAAGGGAATTTAAATAACATTTTAACAACATGTTCAGATGCATCATAAATTGTAGATGCTTAAAAAACAAATACTGAGGGGCCAAGTACTACATCTCTTATTAAATATATACCCAGGAGAGACAGAGGCAACATCTACAGATAACACAGTTCCGGCCTTAGAAGAGCTGCAAAAGTCATATTTGTTAGGATGCCAAGGAACCATGGTTACAATGGGAAAAAACTCAAGAAGGTTGAAAGCTCATGTGACTCAGGATATTGGAGACAAGGCGAGGCAGCAAAAATAAAAAATATGTTCTTCATCAAGCAAGAATAGGCTGCATAAATTTGAAATCACTGGTTGGGTGAAGTGAAAAAGAAACAACACAAACTGTCCAGATATAGACAGAGAATTGGGAGGGGGACGAGGTGGAGCAATCTTCTGAGTTTTGCTTTGCATGTTACATTATGGCAGCAATATTCATCTTCCGAAACACAATATATGCGACAGGCAAAAATTATATAATTTTGCTTTGAAACTCCTAAGAGTGTGATTTTTTTCATATATATATATATATATATATATATATATATTTAATCTGTAGTGTTGAGATTATTATAGATGTCCCTCTTTTTCCCCCATTGCCTCCCTCTACCCAGTTCCTGCCCTGCCCCAGGCCTTCACGACCCTATTGCCTGTGTCCATAGGTAGTGCATATAAGATCTTTGTTTAATCTCTTCTTGGCCACCTAACCCACTTCTGAGAATCGTTAGTCTGTTCCATTTCCATGTCTCCGATTCTATTTTATTCACCAGTTTGCTCTGTTCATTAGATTTCTTATTCATTTATTTTGATTTTTAGATTCAATTGTTGATAGGTATGTATTTGTTGCCATTTTATTGTTCATATTTTTTATCTTTTTCTTTTTCTTCTTCTTCCTCTTCTTAAAGAATACCCTTCAACATTTCATATAATACTGGTTTGGTAGTAATCAACTCCTTAAGCTTTTTCTTGTCTGTAAAGCTCTTTATCTGACCTTCAATTCTACATGATAGCTTTGCTGAGTAAACTTGGTTGTAGGTCCTTGTTATTAATCACTTTGAATATTTCTTGCCACTCCCTTCTGGCCTGCATAGTTTCTGTTGAGAAATCAGCTGATAGTCTATGGACATTCCCTTGTAGATAACTAACTGCTTTTTCTTGCTACTTTTAATATTCTCTCTTTGTTTTTAGCCCTGGGCATTTTAATTATGATGTGTCTTGGTGTGGTCCTCTTTGGGTTCCTCTTGTTTGGGACTCTCTGTGCTTCCTGGACTTGTAAGTCTATTTCTTTCACCAGGTAGAGGAAGTTTTCTGCCATTATTTCTTCAAAATAGGTTTTCAATATCTTGCTCTCTCTCTTCTTCTGGCATCCCCATAATGCAAATGTTGGTACACTTGAAGTTGTCTCAAAGGCTCCTTACACTATCTTCATATTTTAGGATTCTTTTTTCTTTTTGTTCTTCTGGTTGGGTGTTTTTTGCTTCCTTATATTTCAAATCATTCATTTGATTCTCAGAATCCTCTACTCTACTGTTGAATCTCTGTATATTATTCTTTATTTTAGTCAGTGTATTCTTAATTTCTGAATGGTCCTTTTCCATTTTTTTGAAGGTCTGTAGAAGATTCTTGATTAACCTTATAACTGTGGTTTTGAACTCTATATCCAGTAGTTTTCTTTCTTCCATTTCTTTCATTTGTGACATGCTTCTTTGTCTCTGCATTTTGATTGCTTCCCTGTGTTTGTTTCTATGTATTGGGTAGAGCTGCTATGTCTCCTTGAGTTGGTAGAATGGCCTTGTTTAGTAGGTGTTCTATAGGGCCCAGTGGCTCAGCCTCCCTAGTCACCTGAGCTGGGAGATCTAGGTATACCCCTCTGTGGGCTGTGAGCACAGTCTTGTTGTAGTTGAGATGTGATTGCTGTTGGTGTCACTGGGAGGAACTGACCTCCAGGCCAATTGGCTGTAAGGACCAGTTGTGACTACAGTGGAAAAACTGCTGTGCAAAACACCCCTGTGGAGCACAACTTGCTTCAGAGGGGCTTTAGTGCTCACAGAGTCTGTTCCTTGAGTGTGTCACTTACGGATGTGTAGAATTGTAATCTGGTATGGTCTGACACTGACCACTAGGTACACTGACTCTAGGGTGTCCAGGGAGGTGCAAAGCCAACCACTGCCTGGGGCTACCCAGCAGGAGCTACAGAGAGATCTGCAGATTCCTCCTCTTTATATTGTGTTTGAAAGTGCCCAGATGAGGCCCAGCTATGAAGCAAGGCAGGCTGGTGCTGGTTTCGGGTCTTGGGTGTTTTATTGATAGGTTTGGGGCTCCCTGACCCATATGCAGCTTGCTTGAGAGATTTTAGCCTGGGCAAGGACAGGCCATTCATATGCAAAAGCCGCTGCACACAGCATGGGTGGGGTTGTAAACTGGATGAGGTGATGTCTTAGGGAATCACCAGGGTGGAGCAAACAGAAAAGCCTGCCAGTCAGCCCTGCGACCATGGGGTCCCAGCACAGGAACAATGATCCCTGCAAACACCTCCATCTGGGAGAAAGCTGCCACACCGAATTCCTGCCTCAATGCTACACAATCTAGTTCCTGCTTATATGTGTCTGTGTTCCCAAGAGCCTTGCCCTGGTTCTGGAGCTCAGAGGAAACAGGATCTTGTAAGTTCAGTTTGTGGAGCTGGCCTTTTAAGAGGAACAGCTGGGTCTCCAGCAGCCTCTGTGTCACTGAGCCCCAATCCACACTGGTTTTTATAGCCCATAGTTCTTACTGCCCATAGAGACTTCTCTTCCCAGCTCTGGGACTGGGCCGGGGGTCTGGTGTGAGGCTGAGACCCCTTGCTCCTCAGGGCAGCCTCCGCAGAGATGATATCCCTCCTGATTAAAAAAGCAGCACACGTGAGTGCTGGAGCAGCCCATTCTGTGCCTCCATACCTCCTACCAGTCTTGGTGTGCTTTCTTCTTTACTTCTCTAGTTGCAGGACTTCCATTCAGCCAGCTTTCCAGTGGTTCTGAATGATGGTTGGTCTGCATTTTAGTTGTAATTTTGATGTGGTTGTGGGAGGCAGCGAGTACAGGTGTTTGTTTACCTATGCCACCATCTCCAAAATCAAGAATGTGATTTTTATTGAAAACTCTTCTTCCTTGTCCAGTCAGTGTGGCTCAGTTGATTGAGAACTGACCCATGCACCAAGAGGCTGTCAGTTGGATTTCAGGTGAGGGCACATGCCTGGGTTGCAGGCTTGATCCCCAATAGTGGGCATACAGGAGGCAAGCAATCAATGTTTCCTCCACATTGATGTTTCTATCTCTCTCTCCCTCCTTCTCTTTCTAAAATCAATAAAAATGTGTTTTTTTTGTTTGTTTGATATTTTTTAATGATTTCAGAGAGGAAGGGAGAGGGAAAGAGAGAGAGAAACATCAATGATGAGAAAGAATCACCAATCAGCTGCCTCCTGCACATCCCCCACTGGGGATCGAGCCCAGAACCCGGGCATGTGTCCTTGACTGGCATCGAACCCGAGACCCTTCAGTCTGCAGGCTGATGCTCTTTCCACTGAACCAAACCAGCTAGGACAAAACATGTTGGGTTTTTTTAAAAGACATTATTACCACCAAGCCAGCAATGCAAGAAATGCTAAAGGGACTGCTGTAAAAAGAAGAAATAAAAAGGCAAGAAGGAATACAAGCATAAAGAATTAAAATAGTGACAAACAAGTACTTATCAATAATAATATTAAACGTAAATGGATTAAATGCCCCAATCAAAAGACATAGGGTAGCTGAATGGATAAGAAAACATGACCCATATATTTGCTGTCTAAAAGAGACCCACCTCAGAACAAAGGATTCACACAGACTGATAGTGAAGGCATGGAAAACAATTTTTTAGTCAAATGATAATGAGAAAAAGTTGGGATAGCAATACTTATATCTACAAAATAGACCTCAAAGTAAAGGTCATAACAAGAAATAAGGAAGGCCACTTCATAATACTAAAGGGAGCAATTCAATAAGAGTATATAACTCTCGTAAACATATATGTACTCAAAGCAGGAGCACCCAAATACATAAAAAAAACTTCTGGAAGATATCAAGAGAGAGATCAACAGCAATACAGTCATAGTAGGGGACTTTAATACCCCATTGGCACCACTGGAAAAATCCTGTAAACAAAAAATCAGAAAAGAAACAGCAATCCTAAATGATTCACTAGATCAGAAGGACTTAATTGACATCTTCAGAACATTTCACGAAAAAGCTACAGAATATACGTTTTTCTCCAGTACACATGGGACATTTTCAAAGATAGACCACATATTAGGACACAGGTAAAGTCTCTTTAAATTCAAGAAGACAGAAATCATACCAAGCATCTTCTCAGATCACAATGGCATAATATTAGAAATCAACTACAATAAAAACAATGAAAAAAAAATAAAACACTTGGAGGCTAAATAGCATGCTATTAAACAATGATTGGGCTACAAAAGAGATCAAAGAAGAAACAAAAAACCATCTTGGAAACAAATGACAATGAAAACACAACAACCCAAAATCTATGGATACAATGAAAGCAGTCCTGAGAGGGAAGTTCATAGCTCTACAGGCCTACCTGTAAAAAAAAAAAAAAAAAAGAAGAAGAAAAAATGGTAATAAATTATTTAACCTTGCAACTTAAAGAATTAGTAAGAAAGCAACAAGAAAAGCCCAGAGTAACCAGAAGGAAGGAAATAATAAAGATCAGAGCAAAAATAAATGACATAGAGATAAAAAAAAACAAAACAATACAAAAGATCAGTGAAACCAAGAGCTGGTTCTTTGAAAGGATAAAGAAGATTGATGAACCTCTAGCCAGACTCACCAAGAAGCAAAGAGAGAGGACCCAAATAAACAAAATCAGAAATGAAAGAGGTGAAGTAACAACTAACCCTACAGACATTCAAAGGATTGTAAAAAAAATACTACAAACAACTCTATTCCAACAAACTGGACAACCTCAATGAAATGGACCTATTCCTAGAAAAATACAACCTTTCAAAACTCAATCAGAAAGACTGAAAAAACCTGAATAGGCTGATAACCACGGATGAAATTGAAACAGTAATCACAAAAGTCCTGGACTGGATGGCTTCACAGGGGCGTTTTACCATACATTCAAAGAAGAACTAAAACCTATCCTTCTCCATTTATTCCAAAATATTCAAGAGGAAGGCACAATTCCAAGCTCTTTCTATGAAGCCAGCATTACCCTAACTCAGCTGTGGGCAAACTACGGCCCACGGGCCGGATCCGGCACGTTTGAAATGAATAAAACTAAAAAAAAAAAAAGACTGTACCCTTTTATGTAATGATGTTTACTTTGAATTTATATTAATTCACACAAACACTCCATCCATGCTTTTGTTTCGGCCCTCCGGTCCAGTTTAAGAACCCATGGTGGCCCTCGAGTCAAAAAGTTTGCCCACCCCTGCCCTAACCCCCAAACTAGATAAAGGCATTAGAAAGAAAGAGAATTACAGGCCAATATCCCTGATGAACATAGATGCCAAGATCCTCAACAAAATTCTAGCAAACCGGATCCAGCATTGCATTAGAAAGATCATACACGATGACCAAGTGGGATTTATACCAGGGATGCAAGGATGGTACAATATCCGCAAATCAATAAACGTGATGCATCACATAAACAACTGAAAGACAAAAATCACATAATCATATCAATTGATGCAGAAAAGGCATTTGACAAAATCCAACACCCTTTTCTGATAAAAACTCTCAGCATAGTGGGAATAGAGGGAACATACCTCAACATAATAAAAGCCTTATATGACAAACCTACAGCCAACGTCATACTCAATGGGCAAAAACTAAAAATATTTCTCCTAAGAACAGTAACAAGACAGGGATGCCCTCTTTCACCACTTCTGTTTGACATAGTACTAGAAGCACTAGCCATAGCGATCAGAAAGAAGAAGCAATAAAAGGCATCCAAATTGAAAACGAAGAAGTAAGATTGTCATTATTCGCAGATGGCATGATATTGTACATCAAAAACCATAAAGACTCTATCAAAAAACTACTAGACTTAATAAATGAATTTGGCAATGTAGCAGGAATACCCAGAAATCTATGGCTTTTTTATACACCAATAATGAACTCAAAGAAAGAGAAACTAAAAAAACAATCCCATTTACAATTACAACAAAAAATTAAGATACCTAGGAATAAATTTAACCAAGGAGGTAAAGGGCCTGTACTCAGAAAATTACAGGACACTTTAAAAAGAGATAGAGGAAGACATAAACAAATGGAAGAATATACCATGTTCATGGATTGGTAGAATCAACATCATTAAAATGTCTATATTACCCCAAGCAAT
The DNA here is from genome assembly GCF_028538775.1 of Myotis yumanensis. Lineage (NCBI taxonomy): Eukaryota > Metazoa > Chordata > Mammalia > Chiroptera > Vespertilionidae > Myotis > Myotis yumanensis. The sequence goes on from NW_027223752.1 coordinate 108,850,217, forward strand.
CTATAGATTCCATGCAATCTCCATTAAAATACCAATGGCATATTTCAAAGACCCAGAACAAACTCTCCAAAAATTCATCTGGAGTAAAAAAAGACCCCGAATAGCTGCAGCAATACTGAGAAAGAAGAACAAAGTTGGAGGGATCATAATACCAGATATCAAGCTATATTACAAAGCGACTGTTCTCAAAACTGCCTGGTACTGGCAGAAGAACAGACATACAGACCAGTGGAACAGAACAGAACAGAGAACCCAGAACCCAACCTAAGCCATTATGCTCAATTAATATTTGACAAAGAAGGCAAGAGCATACAATGGAGTTAAGACAGTCTCTTTAATAAATGGTGTTGAGAAAATTGGACAGATACTTGCAAAAAATAAATAAATAAATAAACTAGACCACCAACTTACACCATACACAAAAAGAAACTCAAAATGGATAAAGGGAAACCGAAACCATAAAAATCTTGGAAGACTCCACAGGCCGAAAAATAGCAGACATATGTTGTAGCAATATTTTTACTGATACAGCTCCTAGGGCAATGGAAACAAAGGAGAAACTAAACAAATGGGAATACATCAAAATAAAAAGCTCTGCACAGCAAAAGAAACCATCAACAAAACAACAAGAAAGCCCACTGCATGGGAGAACATATTTGCCAATGTTATCTTTGATAAGGGTTTAATCTCCAAAATTTATAGGGAGTTCATACAACTTAACAAAAGGAAGATAAACAACCCAATCAAAAAATGGGCAAAGGACCTAAATAGATACTTTTTGAAAGAAGACATACAGAAAGCAAAGAGACATACGAAAACATGTTCAAAGTCACTGATTATCCGAGAGATGCAAATCAAAACAATGAGGTACCATCTCACACCTGTCAGAATGGCTATCATCAACAAATCAACAAACGACAAGTGCTGGAGAGGATGTGGAGAAAAAGGAACACTCGTGCACTGCTGGTGGGAATGCAGACTGGTGCAGCCACTGTGGAAAACAGTATGGCATTTCTTCAAAAAATTAAAAATGGAACTCCCATTTTACCTATTGATCCCACTTCTAGGAATATATCCCAAGAAACCAGAAACACCAATCAGAAAGTATATATGCACCCCTATGTTCATAAGAGCACAATTCACCATAGCTAAGATTTGGAAACAGCCTAAGTGCCCATCAGCAGATGAGTGGATTAGAAAACTGTGGTACATCTACATAATGGAATACTACACTGCTGTAAAAAAGAAGGAATTCTTACCATTTGCAACAGCATGGATGGAACTGGAGAGCATTATGCTAAGTTAAATAAGCCAGTCAGAAAAAGATGAATATCACATGATCTCACTCATTTGTGGAATATAATGAACAATATAAACTGATGAAAAAAAATAGAACCAGAGACACAGAAGCATCGAACAGACTGTCCAACCTGAGGGAAGGCTGGGGGATGAGGGGGTAAGAGATCAACCAAAGTACTTACATGCATGCATATGAGCAAAACCAATGGACACAGACAGTAGGGGGGGAGGGGGGTGAGGGCTTGTGCTTATAGGTGGGAGTGGCGGGGGAGAGGTCAATGGAGGAAAAAGGAGACTCATGTAATATTTAAACAATAAAGAATTTAAATTAAAAAACAAAACAAAAAACTCTTCCTCCTCACCACAATTTTCCTTATATATGTATGAGAACGAATTCCATCCAAACATTAAATTGTAAGTAGTTTGCAATCCACTTGAATTATCTCTGGTCTTTGCTTTACCTTCAAGATGTGGTGTCTCCAACTTTTCTTACAATGTAAATTAGTAGTTATGAACAGTATAAGCTAATCAATAGTTTTTACTATTAAAATTCCTAAGCCCTTTCTCTTCTATGTAAACTAGTAGAGTTCTTCCCTTACTTTTAAATTGAATGGTTATATTTATACCATAAATGTTTGATAACTCCCTGAGGCATACGATTGTACATATTTATAAATGTTAATTTTTTCTCAATATATGATGAAAAACATATTGCTCATTCATATTAACCTTTGACTTTTAATTGTCTTGGCTTAAAATACTTTGCGATTTGGAAATACACACTCATAAAAATATCTTGTTAGTTTAGTTCAAGGAAAGCATGAGAAATTCATAAAAACAAAACAGAAATGTTTTTAAAATCATAGATTATTAATATAGTCATTGAAGACATCACATTATACATATACTCTGTTGCAGTGGTTTTCAAACATTTTGGTCTCAATATATCTTTATGATCCTAAAAATTATTAAGAACTCAAAATAAAAATATTATGTATTATCAATATTGACTGAATTAAAACAGAAAGCTTAAAAATACTAATTACTTTATAAAAATAAAATTTCATGTTAACAGAAATTATATTTTTACAAAAAATACCTCTTTTTCCAAAAATAATAGTGAGAACAGTGGCACTGTTTTATATTTTAGCAAATCTCATTAAAACCTGGCTGAAAAGACAAGATTTTTCTATCTGATGTGCATTCATTCTACCACAATGTCACATGACATGTTGCCTCTAGAAAACCCCACTGTATAGCTGTGAGAGAATAAGAATAAAAAGATTGCCCTGGCCGGTTTGGCTCAGTGGATAGAGCATCAGCCTGCGGACTGAAGGGTCCCAGGTTCGATTCTGGTCAGGGGCATGTACCTTGGTTGCGGGCACATCCCCAGTGGCGAGTGTGCAGGAGGCAGCTAATCGATGTTTCTCTCTCATCGATGTTTCTGACTCTCTATCCCTCTCCCTTCCTCTCTGTGAAAAATCAATAAAATATATTTAAAAAAAAAAGAATAAAAAGATAAACAACTTCTTATTATGAAAGTAGTTTAGACCTCCCTGTGAAGGGTACTGTGAACCCCAGGGTTCCCTGAGGTACACTTTAAAAAACTGCTGCTTTATTGAGCTATTTGCAACTGCTTTTCTTTCTTACATTATAAACTTACATGTCTCCATGCCTTCATCATCATCATCCACTGTGGGTTTATCGTAAGACTTGTCAATGGCAGCTCTGAAGCTCTCGTTGCACCCCCTTCCTCTGATTATCCGAGGTCGTGGGCGATGGAAAGGAATATCCCCATTCAAAGTCACCTCAGCAACTGCTGTCTGAAGACTTTCTAATGAGCTTGACTTCTTCAGACCTAGGGAAGGTCCCACATCTCTGCTGGGGGAACCTTGGAGGGTTACAAAAATAAAATGTTAATTAGAACTAGTGGTGGAATTTATCTTCCTGAACATTTACAAATTAAGGAAAAAATTAAGTCATTTTTATTTTTCCCAAATATTTATTAAATTTTGTCTATTTTCTTTATTTTCATGAGGTAAAACTTTAAGCTTTAAGTTATTAATTTCCATTTTTGGCCCAAGTGAAATTTTTGTCAAATCATCTGCTCCTAGTTATGTAAATAATCTAAAAGAACCAGAATAACCCAAAGGCTCACTAGTAGAGCACAAATAATGAGAAGGCTAAGGTAAACAACCAAGAGTACTCTTTTCAACTTCATTGAAATTAGTTTTTGATAGTTCAAAATTTGGAAATATATTTCGAATTTTTAACAGAAGTTACACTTTCATATCAATGAGCTCCATCAAGTACAGTGCATGTTCACAACTCATACTTAAAGAGAGCACAAAAGACTACATGTCACCGATACCATTAGGGCACCCTGACACCAGGCTGAAACCTCATTCTGGGCAGTATTAACATTCCATGGAAAGAATCAATACAAGACTTGAACAGAAACAAATTACATAAGGGCTCTCCCTAGATAGAGGTAACAAAGGAGAGACTGAAGAGCTGACATGAGGAGTTAAGACTTCCAGACCTGGAAATAATATCTCCTTGAGAAATAAGTGCTAACCAATTACCAAAAAACTTTTCAGTAAGATGGAGGGAAGAACTCAGAGAATTCACAATTTGCCCCTATTTCTTGAGATCGAGGGCAGAAAGGCCTGAGATAACACCAAGAGCACCATGCTTTAGGAGGCAATCAAAACAGATTTCTTTAACTAGGTAAGCAAGTGTCATCCATCACTGCCTAACCTGGGGCTTAAAAGTAGATAAATTTAGGCTCTAGATTACTGAAGTACCTGCTTTGTTCTACCACCTGGGAAATCCAAGTTACAAATTAGTTCTTCACGTACATGATTAGAAAAACTCATGCAAACAAATGGGCAGGTGGGAGAGACTAGTTTGTCTCTACATGGGTCATCAGCCTCTCGATTGATTAATAATTCAGAAGTAGCTTTGGTAAGGTATTACTAAAAGACATATGGTGATGACATAGGCTTTTTATGGCTCAGAGTGTAAAGCTGAGTAAAAATTAAATTCAGAGAGTCAAAACAAGAATTATCTTTTTAAGATTCATTTACATTACATCTTCACCTAATTTTCACAATGAGATGGCAATTTTAAGTTTAAATATGTTAAAAATGTAACAGGCAAAAAGACAGACAGATGATTCCAATGAAGAAATATTATCCCATAATTATTGTGCTTGGGAAGAAAAAGATGATTTATTTAACTTTCTCAATGTAGGTTTGCATATATATATAGATTATTTTATGACAAAAATTCACATAAACTATTTCTTTCCAGAATGATCAATAATACTTTTTCTCTTGATAACATTAGTATAACTTTTGACAAGTTTGTGTTCTAAATACCCATAAAAGCTATGTCACAGGATGGAAACAAATTTTGTTCCAAGTAACTGAACAAAAAATTAAGAAATCAAGGAACCAAAATGAATAAAGCAAATATTTGGTGATTTCTTGGTTTCAAAAAATGCACAAAATAAACTGATGAACATTTATAGATCCAGCAACATACAAGCATAGAACAAACAAAAACTTCAGAGGGAAGGTGTGGATGGGGGGAGAGATTAACTGGGGAACTTATATGCATGTATGCACAGCCCATGGACACAGACAATTGTGTAGTGAAGGCCTGGGAGGGGCTGGTGTGGGGTTGAGAGGGTCAATGGGAAAAGAAAACAAAGGGGACATCTGTAATACTTTCAACAATAAAGATAAATTTAAAAAATAAAATAAATAAAAACTTGGAAGAAATATCCTTGGGTGATAGTTAACAAAAAATAAATTTAAAAAATACATAAATGCAGGCAAATCTGGGAAGCAAAACAAAGTATAACTAAACAAGCAATAGATATTTTGTAAGTGTAAATCAGAGGTTATACTGTAGAATAACATTTTAACAAAATGTTGATAATTATCAATGGTGTGTATGGGATATATGACAGATCAATGAACTACTGTCTCTATATTAATATATGGTTATTTTCACAATAAAATATTATAAAAACAAAGCATCTATAATTTGTGAATCTATAACAGGGATCAGTAGATCTGGGGCCAAATCTGGAAAAAAATTTTGAAACAAACCTTGCCTGTTTGTTTACATATATTTTATAGCTGCTTTATGTTACATCAGAATTAAGTAACTGCTATAATGGCCTCTGTAAATATTTACTATCTGGTCTTTTACAGAAAGAGCTTGCTGATTCTTGATCTGTAAAATTGTTATTATTCACCTAAGTATTATATTTGTCAAAGAAACTTTAACAAAGGTTTAGTTAACTAATGTGTTTAAATTCCTGGATGAGGGTTAGTGAGATCCCTAATATTAAAAATTCCACATTTACTAGTAAGGAAAATTGAAAATTTGTTTCTTATTAAAATATGGGCAAAGAATTAGTGGTATTTACAAAACACAAAAAAATCAATTATCTTTTCATTTTTAAATAATATTTAAAGCTCCTTATATAAATCTTTTAGTCCGTTAGGATACTTTATTTTTTCTATTCAAGGATTAAACTGTTAGCAACCCAATTATCTTCTAATTCCTGTCCTCTCTTTTCTTTTAGAAAGTAAATTTACCTCCCAAATATCACAAAACCCGTAATTCCATGAACTAAATGAAAATAATAATCACACTGTTTTCCCTAGGTCTCGTTTTCTATTCCTGCCCCTCTTGCTGAAGAACAAGTATAGAATGTCTTTTGCAAGGGCAAAGAGAAATGGAATTCAGTTTTCATTATAAAAGGCTTATGGCTAGACAGACAATCTATGCTAAAAATTCCACTATGACTCTACTAAAAAACTCTGGACTAAACTATAAAATCATGATAATCTTAAAAATTCAAGTGAAGTGAAATGAGAAAAATAACTGAAAATTTGTTGTCTATATAATAATTTTATTTTTTGCCCAAGCCCAAGTTTTTCCAATTTAATTTGTAGGATGGTCTGCACATCCTACATAATAATAATAAAAGGCTAATATGCACATTGACTGAACGGCAGAATGACCGGTTGCTATGATGCGCACTGGCCACCAGGGGGCAGACACTCAATGCAGGAGCTGCCCCCTGGTGGTCAGTGCACTTCCATATGGGGAGTGCCACTCAGCCAGAAGCTGGCTCATGGCTGGCCAGTGCAGAGGTGGTGGCAGGAGCCTCTCCCACCTCCGTGGCAGCACTAAAAATGTCCAACTAACGGTTTAGACCCGATCCCTTGGGGGCCTAAGCCTTTAGTTGGACATCCCCCGAGGGCTCCCTGGCTGCCAGAAGGATGTCTGACTGCAAGCTTAGGCCTGATCCCCTGGGGAGTGGGCCTAAGTTGACAGGTGGACATCCCCCAAGGGGTCCTGGACTGTGAATGGGCGCAGGCGGGGATGAGGGACCCCCCCCCCCCCCCCCCGCGAGTGCACAAATTTTTGGGCACCGGGCCTCTAGTAGTAAATAAAGAGAAAAAAAGCTCTTTATATCTAGGATGTTAAAACACTATAAACACGATTCAATTAAGGTGATAAAATTTCCCTTCTCACCATGAAAGTTATTTAATGTTTCCAGTTAAAATCTGAATATCATTATATTTTAATCACAATGAATTGTTCTATTCTTTTTTAGTAGTAGTGAGTTGTTTAAATTAAGTATTTTCCTTTACTTTACCTAATTGTCATAATGTAAAAATTCATATTCTTTATTGAATTTTTTCACTTTGGTTTTTATGAACATTAATTTGGACAGAAGTTACTTCCTAAAAATACTGTAAAATAATATCTCCAAAAACTAAAAATTATTTTACATATGAAAACTATCAAAAATGATTTTCTTTCACCTTAGTTCAAAATTTAAATGAATTTTGTTTGATAAGAGAAAAAACTACTTACTAACAGCTGAGGCTATAGTCAATTGCTTTGCACTACAGTGAATCCATGATTTATTGGATATAATTTTTACAATCTATCTTTTACTCTACAGATTGTGAAAACTCCAATTCACAATCATCTTTACATATATATGTGGGATACACATTTTCAAACCAATTACTACTATAGGTTAAAAAGGTGAATTGAACCTAATTAGTGGTAAGTGGTATAATTGCCACATCATACTGGACCTAGAATAATTAAAACACTATTCTCAATTGTACAAAGCACATTACTTTAATTGTAAATAAAAACTTTCCTTTTATTATTTTCATAAAATAACATAAAAAGTAAAATATACTATAATGCAAAATCCCAGTTCAATATAACCAATTGTTTCTATGAAATAATTTAGACAGCATTTTGAAGTTATCCTAAATAGTTAACAAAACAAAACAACAACAAAAACATTTATTATTTTATTTATTTATTTACTAGAGGCCCAGTGCACGAAATTCATGCACTTGGGCGGGGGGCGTGTTCCTCAGCCCAGCCTGCACCCTCTCCAATCTGGGACCCCTTGGGGGATGTTATTACCTCTTTATTATATAGGATTAATCCTCACCTGAGGATATTTTTCCATTGATTTTTAGAGAGAGTGGGAGAGGGAAAGACAGAGAGAAACACTGATTGCTTGCTTCCTGTATGCACCATAACCAGGGCCTGGGCCGGGGAGGAGCCTACAACCATGTGACCAGAATCACACCTGGGACCCTTTGGTCTGCAGGCCAAAGCTCTATCCACTGAGCCAAACCGGCTAGAGCACAAAAACTTTTAAACAGGTTCACAAAGTTAAGATAAGGAGCAATATACATTATACAGTCTAATTTCAATGTCAGGTAACTATGAGCTAATTCTTGCATTAGAAAAAAAAAGGTTTTCTGAGTGAATAATGATAGCAATTACTAGACATTGTCCTTCAATGACAAATATTTATACTTGTGCTATTATTACCCTTCAAATAAAAGTCACCACTTTGAAAATACTTCTTGGATGTTAATCTAGGCAAAAGAAATAACTTAAAAACAAGAATCTACCCAAGAGATCATGTCTTCAGGATTTTGATTTTTCTTAAATTGTTACAAAACATATTCTTACACAAATATAATTTAAAAAATCTAGATTGTTTAAGCATTTTTGAAGCACTAACTTACATTTCCATTTAGATGTACTACACTGATAAATTTCTCCTAACAGAAACTTTTTCTTCTTGTATAATTTGATTTCCTACAATGAAAACATCCATGCAAGACTGAAATATTTATGTGTACATACAATATGATTGGCAGCTCTATAATTATGATAAGCTCCTTGGACCACAGTTTCTATGGCAACAGTTTAATGGTCCATTCTTACCTGCTTTCTGGTCATCCACTGTACTGAGTTTAGTCTCGTCAGCTACTGTTAAAAGGTAAATGTATAATGGTTAGCCCAGTTAGTCCCACAGCCCAACATGCTTCAACCATTCCCAGATCTTTTCAGTTATGTGATAATTCTTAGGTAATATTTCATGCAAATAATATGAAAACTCAAGCAAATATATATATAATCAAAAGGGCGGGGGGAAGCAGTGTCTCCATGCAATATGCCAGTCATTTCATTTCACAGACATGTAATGTTATTTATGTTAGCATATCATAATTAGCCAAAGCAATGTATTGCCAAATTTTTCTTTTATGCATGTAAAATTTAATTAATTTAAATTAATGCTTTTAGTCTTGAAGTATAAAAAGCCACCAAGGAACAGCATAAATAAGTTACAGTTGATTAACAAAGGGTTTAAAAATCATTCAATCAGTTTACAGGCATGATTATTTTATTTATTTGTTTGTTTGTTTGTTTGTTTTGGTAGATTAGAATTTAAAAAGAGACACTACCTGATTGGTGTTTGATTGAATAACTATGGTTATTTTCCTGCTCTCATTTGCTTCAAATACTTTCTACAATAGTCTCTCAAATTATTATTCAATTAAATGCCTTTCTTATCAACACATGAGAGTTTCTATTAAATAAACCTTAAAGAATAGCATTAAAAGGAAAATATGAAGTACCCAAATTCTAGACATGGATTGAGATAATGATTTTTCTCCAAAACTTTTTTCTTTTAGTTCAGAATGCCAAAACCAAACAAATATTATTTCAATGAAATTGGTTTTAAACAGCCAGTGTTAAAACATTTCATTGCTTCAAATAAAGATACATGAATATATCTTTTCATGTATGATATGCACATGTGTTTGTTTCTTTTCTCATCAGAAAACATAAATATTAACATATTGCACATTATATAAACATGCCATTTATTAGAAATATTTTTATCTCAAACTCAGAGAAAAATTAATTTTTGCCAAATTATCACATTTCACATTTATTTTCTCTATTGCTCCAAGTAAACAACATGTATTTGGGACCATCAATTTTAATATGAAAGCATCTATTTAGATAAAGATTCATGGAGACTGTACTCACTACCTAAATCCATGCTTTTTGATTTTCGTGTTTTAACGATATCCAATTGACTGGCATCTGAAAATTGCTTTGTGCGTTTTTCTGACATACTCTGGCGTCCAAATCCTTCTCGTTGAAAAGCAAGAACTGGATCAACATCTGGACTCAAAGAGCTGGTGTGAAAAGAAAGAAAAACATAAACATATTTACTAAAAATAGAAGACATTCAATTTAGGAAAGTTCATATATACCTGTGTGTATGAGTGTGTACATATGTATATTCCTCAAAAATATTTAAACTAAATTATACAAATACAATACATTTTTTTAAAAAAACTGTGGCTGTATAGTAATAGGAAAATACAACATTAATTTACATTTAGTAATTCTTTCTCCATGTGAGTTCTCTCCTCTTCTACTTCCCTCTGACATTTTCCTCAACTTGACAATACATTATTATTTTTAAGTGGTTATCAAAAATAAGCCTTATATCTTTTAGACATTAAAATGATTGAAAATTTCAGGAAACTTTTCATATATTAATACAAATATTGGCAGCAAACAAGTAACTATATAAATTGAAAATGAATAGAAGTTTTAAAAAAGATATATGTATTCTGGTCTTCTTATATATCCTTTATCTGGGGTTACAGAAAAGGAAAAAAAAGCACCTTATGGCATGTAGTTTCATAAAGATGTAGTTTCTCTGCAATACTTAATCAAACTGAGAAGGTCAACTCAACAATCTTTATTAGAACCTATTCTGATTAAGGCATCCTGCTGGGTACAAAAGTTAAAAGATCTCTGATCTCGCCTCGCCAGCGTGGCTCAGTGGTTGAGTGTTGACCTATGAACCAGGAGGTCATGGTTCGATTCGCAGTCAGGGCACATGCCCGGCTTGCAGGCTCGACCAGTGTGGGGCATGCAGGAGGCAGCTGATCAGTGATTCTGTCTCATCATTGATATTTCAATCTCTCTCTCTCCCTTCCTCTCTGAAATCAATAAAAATATATTTTTTTAAAAAAGAAAAATATCTCTGATCTCTGAGTTCCTAAGAAAAATACCAAACCAGAAGTATATAGCAGAAGCTGTGGCTGCATAGATGAGAGAATAAACAGTATTTGAGGAAGTCAGGAAAAGCATGACTTAGACTAGATGATATTTGATATGGTCATACCAATACAGTGGCTGAAGCAGAGATGATGAAGTATATGGCAAACCATTGGAACAGGATACAGTTTGATGTGTTTTCCCAATGGAAGTGGCAGGGATGATAGGAAATCACTCCTATTTGTAAAAACGTGTAAAGACTTTAAAAAGCATCTCAGGTTTTCTGAGCACAGCACATACAATGAAAATCATTTTCCTCTGGATACACCGAGAAAATAAATAGCTTTCCTATGTCAGTGCTGTGCCACCTTACCTATCTGACCAAGTAGCAGAATGTACCTCCCCAGTTAACTAATCTACTGGAATGTGAGGGGGTCACTTCCACTATGTCAGCTGGGTTTATGACAACCTTCCTTATGCTCCTGACAGAAGCAAGCTTCACGAGCCTTTTTTGAGAATTATCCTCCATATTGGGAAAAGGATAGTGATCTAGTTTGGATATGTATCAGAAATTAAGTTACAACTTACTGAGCATAAAATAACTGGCTCTTACAGAGTAGCTAAACCAAAACTGATGAAAAGGAAGACATCAAGGAAAATGCTCTGATGTCAGGCTAAGTGAACTGAAATGTATTGCCCACATGTGAGAATACTAGTTGCTTCATCCATCTCACAAGGCCCATGAAAGAATTCAATGACATAGGTGAAAGCCCTTTGTAAACTGCAAAACGCTATACAAAATAACTTATTATTGCCCAACAAAGACTTTCTCAAATTATAAAGATAATAGAAAATATGATAATAGAAATAGGATCCTTAAAAACCACACAAAGGAATACTCTTTCTCAATCTTTTCCACCAAATACAAAGCAGGCCCCTAGAATGAGGCAAGGTAAGTGCCTAGGGCTCTGAATTTAAGGCAGCACTCAATCTCAGGGCCATGCAAGTTTAGGGTTGGAACCTGCGAGTGAGTGCCTCCTTACATTTTGAACCCTGGGCAACTACCTTGCCTCACCCTAGTCCTGGCCCAGGTACTGGAAAAGGACATACCCACAGAGACTGGGAGGTGAGCCCAAGGCAATAACAATGTATTTTTGTTTTTGTTTTGTAAAACACCATCATATATATGCCCTAATGAAGTTATTTTGTTTACATTCTACACTATCTCTTTCCATTTTTAACATATCATATTTTCCTATAAAACTTTGAATAAATTTTTTTATCTTGAAGCCTTATGTGCCCATTCACATCCAAGGATGCTTACAGGCAGCTGATATTTGAACAACACTGGGGTTACTGGAGCCAACCCACCTCCCCTCCCCCACCTAGCAGTCAAACATCCATATGTAATTTTTGAATCCCCCAAAACTTAAGTTGTCCCTCAGTATTCATAAAGATTGGTTCCAGGACCCTCCACAAGTACCAAAAATCCACGGATACTCAACTTCTCAATATAAAATGGTGTACAGCAATCATATTGTCAGCCCTCCATATCTGCAGACTCCCGATCACAGATGGAAAACAGTACAATATTTATTGAAAAAAAACAACAACTATGTTAAGTGGACCCATGATGTTCAAGGGTCAACTGTACTGTGTATGTAGGTATGTACAGCAATAGTGAGCATTAGATATATAATTGTATATTATTTATGCATATTTCATAAATTTATATGCTTGCATGTTATGCTTACATAGTAGTATTCTGATACTACTATGCTTACAATTTCCAGAGCACATACATCCCAACTTAATTACACAGTCCTAGAAGTGAAAAATTAAAACCCATATGATAATTAAAATCCAATCAGTAATGAAAAACTCTAAATAGTACATTTTCAATAAAATTACTTTTTATATGTTGAAAGTTGATCTCTTCAACCATTCTGCATATGTTTGTCTGTTTTAGTATCATGTGGAATATTTTAAAACCTGAACTCCAATAAGGTATCAAATTGGTGAACAGAATGAATTTGAAATACAATTTCAATAAAATTACTAGTAAAAAATTTTTCAAAGAAATACAAATTGTTATTGCTAATGTTATTTGAAAACTACATATTATCATATTTCATAAACTAATTTTATATCCTCTAAAGTTATGTTGTCATTAAAATTAGAATGTCCTGTTTTCCCCATAAACCATTGTTAATGTTCCCTAAATCAACTAATGGATTGAAAAAAGTATATTCTATTAGTTAACAAATTAAAATTTTAGCCATTTGACATATTTATCCTTCCAGTACAGTGAACTGTAAACACACACAATTTAAAATGTCAAATGAGTTGGTGAATTAATGAGTCTTAATATAACTAAATATTCTTAAACCATGACATATTAATTCTTCCCTATCAATAGACCCATTTAACTACTTTCAGACACAATAAACAGTACAGTAGAATACCTAACAAGTTAGATTTCAGGACTAACAGCTGACTCTTTAAAGAATGTAACCATATCCTGACCCCCAATGTTATTAAAATTCCAGTTATTAATCCTGTCTTATTTCCCTTTTGTTTTCATAACATTTTCATCAAGGATTAGGGAGATATTGTCTGGCTGAAAAGCTTACATTTTCTGCTGTGATTCAGAACAGCTGCCATTCTTGTTTAGATAACCCTTTATTCATATTGTTTTCCTTGCCCCACTTTCCCCACAGAAAAATCATACAAGTCCTTGCCATTTCAGGAATCCCTTTAGGGAAGATAATGCCACAGTTAATCCCTGCTAGTTATTTATTTACTTTCACCAACACAAAGCCCACCATGGATCTATTCCTCTGCCACCTTCACAATTTCTCATCATGGTGGAGATTCAAAGGCTTTTGTCCCTAAGATGAATGCTTTTCCCTGTTGTTGCTCTCACTTCAGAAAGATAAAATCTGCAGCAGCAAATGTAAAGGCATCTGTGGAGTTCAAATGGGAGTTTACTTTACACTGGATCTTCCCCTCCAAGTTGAACCAAAAAACACATTCAGGTAAGTTATTATCATGGGGGCTCGATTCGAGGTCTATTTTTATTGATTTTTTTTTTCTTTAAAGAGAGGAAGGGAGAGGGATAGGAGAGACAGAAACATCAATGATGAGAATCATTGATCAGCTGCCTCCTGCATGCCCCCTACTGGGAATCCAGACAGCAACCTGGGCATGTGCCCTGATGGAGGAATTGAACCAGCAACCTCTTGGTTGATGCTCAGCAGCTGAGACACACGGGCTGGGGTGGAGGTCTGTTTTTAAATCCTGTGTTTCAATAAGAGGAGGGGAGGGGAGGGGAGGGGAGGGGAAGGGAGGGGAGGGGAGGGGAGGGGAGGGGAGGGGAGAGAGAAAGAAGAAGAAGAAGTAGAAGAAGAAGAAGAAGAAGAAGGAGGAGGAGGAGGAGGAGGAGGAGGAGGAGGAGGAGGAGGAGAGGAGGAGAGGAGGAAGAGGAGGAGGAGGAGGAGGAGGAGGAGGAGGAGGAGGGAAGGGGAGGGGAGGAGAAGGAAAAAAGATAGATAACGGACTTTTCAAGGGTGCAAATATAAGGTGAGATTGTTCTCAAAGAACACTGACCCACGGAGAACTAACCCATGACCCGGCTGTGTTTTCATGAGCTCATGAGAGGAATGGGGGAAGAGGACTGTGGGGGTCGTTCATTTTGTTAAGGTCATCACTAAAATGTTAACACAAATAAATGCCAGTCACCAGGACTCCTCCTATCTAATATTTAATGTTGATGCAAGTCTGAGGAAGAGGAGGAAACAGAAATGGTTAAGTGGTGAAGGAACGATACTATAATATTAAAATATAATTTTGCTGATGTATTCCATAAAGATCCCAGAGAAAGGGCAATGAGAAAATTCTGGTATAATGCTTCATACAGTTTGTGTTAATTATCACTACAATCTTACAAGGTCATCGAGAAGCAGCACTTTCCTATTGTTTATTGATTTATATAATTGCTAGGCATGCAAATTAAAACCCAAATCCACATTCATGGACCACACATCCGCTCAATAATATCAAAAACTTACTTCAATTTTGAAAGATATAGGAGAAAAAAATAGCATCAGACTGCCCCAAAGTCACAATGCTACAAGCAAGATGGGGGACTGGATGAAAGAAGGTGAAGGGATTAGCCAAAAATATATATACATAGACACAGACAACAGTGGGAACAGCCAGAGGGAAGTGGGGGTGGAGGTGGGCAAAAGGTGGTGGGTGCACGATGCAGTGAGCAGATGATGTTTTATTGAGTTGTACACTTGAAACCTGTATGGTTTTGTAAACCAATGTCACAACAATAAATTCAATTAGAAAGAAAAATAAAAGCCCATGAAAAATAAATAGTATAGCTACAGCACTCTTAAAATAAATCTTCCCATTCTCAGAACATGTCAACTATTAATTTGGCCAAAGTCATCTAATTATGACAAATTTTGAGTTACTTTAGAGATTTGCTTAAAATTTATTTACTTAATAGAAAAACAATTCATCAAATTGACACTGATAAAAAATAATAAATAGTAAATTAACAAATGAATAGGGTTTTCTGGTTAGTGGTAGTTTTGTTACTATTTTGGCTAAATTATTATATAGCCCTGCAAAGGCTAAAACAATTGGGCAAGTTTATAGGCTTTGAGAAAATTTTTTATTAAAAGATTGATAATTAATAAGAATATTCAAACCATGAAAACAGAACACTGCTATAAAAAAAAAAAAGATTAACTGTGCTCAGTGATAGGGCTTTTAAAAACACAGATAAACTGTGACTGTAATTCACTAATGTCTTCTATTCCGTGGCGTGTGAACTTACCAGTCTGCTGAATCACTGATTGCAGCCTTAGCCCAGGGGCCATGGTCTGTTGTCACGAAGCCCACATCATCATGAGAGCTGGAAGATGACTGGTCGGAGAG
This sequence comes from Myotis yumanensis, assembly GCF_028538775.1. NCBI lineage: Eukaryota > Metazoa > Chordata > Mammalia > Chiroptera > Vespertilionidae > Myotis > Myotis yumanensis. Next base: position 108,865,913 of record NW_027223752.1, read on the forward strand.
ATGTGGAGGAAGCACTGGTACCCTGTCATCTTCTATAATGACAGTATCATCTTGGGGCATATTCACTGTGGGGGACAGCTGGTATTTACCTGTCCAGTAAAAAAAAAAAAGAAATTCTAGACTTGTGTTAAGTGTTAATGTGCATTAATACTTTGCTACATCAGAAAAAAAAAAAAACCAACTAAATTTCCAAACATCTGTTCAACCTGATAGAACAAAATTTAATTAAGGCAATTTATTTTTCATAGATGAATGTCAAATGGAGACCTCAAGTTTATTCCTTCCTCTACCACCAGAGCTATGTAGCTTTGATCAGAGTACTCAATTTCTCTGGTTTTAAGTTTCATAAAGCCAGAGATGATCTCCAGAATGTCTTCTAATGTGAAAATGCTACATAGTTTCTACATTATGAAAGTCCTTTGAAATTTTTTACCAGGAAACTTAGAGGGAAGCCCTGCAGACTTACATCAACCATTCACCCATTCATTCATGTAGTAGGTATGTAAGAAAGACTTAATTTCTGCCCCTAAATTGTTCAAACCCTAGAGAAGGAGATAGACATTTAAAAGTTGATAACTGATTGGTGCTATGAGTGATGTGCCAAAAGTACTGTGCCATTCTCTAGTGCTGTTACTGCCTGGGTAACTAGAGACAGAGGATGCTCAGAATCTTAACAAAAGTTAACATCAGAGTTGGGTTTTGAATGATTAATAAGGTCTTTTTCATCGGCAGGATCATCATTCAATGCATGAAGCAGAAATGCCCATGGTGCATTCAAGTGATGCTTCAAAGATGAGCACATGCAGAATCAAGGCTTTGGGGGAAGATGGCACAATTGATCTTGAAAAGTAAAGATTTATCTGAGCCCTAGCTGGTTTGGCCCAGATAGAGCATAGACCTGAGGACCAAAGGGTCCTGGGTTCGATTCTGGTCAAGGGCAAATACCTTGGTTGCAGGCTCCTCCCCAGCATGGGCCCTGGTCAGGGCTCATGCAGGAGGCAACCATTCGATGTGTTTCTCTCACATAGATGTTTCTCTCTGTCTTTCCCTCTCCCTTCTACTCTCCCTAAAAATCAATGGGAAAATATCCTCAGGTAAGGATTAAAAAAAAAAAAAAGAATCTGACTGCCCAGGGATTTTCAGCCCAAGACAGGGGAGACTATAGTTTTGATTTATTCAATTAGGATATAGTGTTCTTGGTAAGGAAAGACCCAAAACTGTCTACACTGATCAGTTTTTTCAGGAAAATCTGCTCAGGTTTACAGATCAGCATGACAGGTATTTACATTTCTTAGGATAAAATTATGATTCCAGGCCCTAAATCCTTAAAGATAAAGCTAGGGTCCAAATGATGCCATTTTCTTCCCCAAAATGCCTACTGTTCTTCTGGCTAACTACCAAAACCCTGTGCCATAATTATGAGAAAGAACTGTGAACCAAGCTTTGATACACATGAATACTTTGTGGGAGGCCATGCACACAGAAATCTGTAGCATGGATGATATGGACCCACTGGCCTGGCTTTTCCAACAAAGCAAGGAAAATAGACAATTTCCCTATCACCTTACAAGAGAATGAGAAAACTCTCATTTTAACTCCAATGTCCAAATCTGTTAAATCAGCTATACTAGTTCTTATTACCATTAAAAGTGATTAGCCACCATTTTACAGAGAGTACACTTTTCCTGAATTATAAAGCATTGCTTAAAATAGCACAAGAGCAATGTGTAGAAATTCTATTAACATTTTAACATTGATCTTACGATTTAAATTTTAAAGTAAATGATAATTTTTGTTTTAACAGTATTATGGAAAGTTTGGGATGACAAATATATGATCTTTAAGGATTTCTAAAATATAAATGATACTGGACATTTCAACAAAGGTGCAAAAATTAAATCACATATACATCTTTTCAGGATAACCCACAAAAGCAACCTTGCTAGAAATTTCAGATGCATTCATTATTTAGCATAAACTACCCTATTATAGAAATACTACATGTTCACTAAAAGTTCTACTCGGCATTTTATTAAGAAAAACACTCTACTTTGATTTGAAATGCATTCATTTTGACAAACTATAAAAACTAGCAACCTCTTATGAATACTCATAATAAAAATGTAAGTCATACTTAATTGTTTGCCTTTCCTGAATTCAAGTCACTCATTTATCCCCACTAGAGTTTTAGAATATTAGCAGAAAGACAGAAATCTGTTCAATAAAATATCATTCATAAATAAGGTCAGACAGTCTAGCACTATTCCCCAAAGAAATATTTCCTTCTCAAGACATACTTTTCCCCCCAAAAGTGTACAGAATGGCAAAACCTGAATTTTCCCTGACAGCTTGCCATTGACAAGGCATGTATCAAAGCATTAAATGCCAAAACCCCACACAGGCAAAATACATTGGAAGGAAATATTATGGTGTAATTACAGTACACTCATTTTTAACACAACTAAAACTCTTGGGTTTACACAATATATTCTGAGAGACAGCCTAATAAGCAATATGGAACACTGAATGGTTCTTCAGATGACAATCCTTTTTCATAAGATATTTTTAGTAGCAATATTGTACCTTAGTGATCCAAAAAATATACATAAATGAATGGCAAGAAATTTCCCTAATAGTGAGGTAAGAATTTGGCTATTTTGTCTCACCCATGATTCTGGAGGCTAATATCTTTAAAAATTTGAGAATTCATATTTTCCATCAATATTCTACTTTTTAACATGATTGCTAGGAATATAGTTTTAGACTCTGACTCCAGAAATATATTGGGGGTAATGGATGACTAAATTATCTAACTCCACATTGTACCAAACTCCACCTAGTCAATACCTCTTAATTACGCTTGCTGTACTTGGCACATCATAAATGTGAAACCTTTGAAGGATGACTTGAGAAGCCTTTGATCTATTTTTTGATGGATAAATATTCCCTTGTCCTCAACTAGTTAACTAACAACTACAAACTAAAATGTCAACCAGTCAATATCCTGAAGAGGAGGGAAACAATGAGATGCAGGATGATTGTTTACTAAACATTTATTCATTGGCACATTTACATAGAAGGCAATGCCATACATGATATTAAAAACATGAAATGAGGAAATTTTTTCCAGTGATTGACTCACAATAAAATATTAATGTTCCATTTTTCTATACTGAATTTCTAACAAGATGAAATAATATTAACATAATTATTTTTTTAAACTCACCACAAATGTGTGAAAATAAGATTAAATTCTAAAATGGATACAACAGATTTCAGTTTTACTTTAGATAGAAAAATTCTTCAGATTAAGACATTGTAAAAATTTAAGGTTCAATGCTCCCATGTCAGCTTGTAACTTTATGAAATGAATATATTGGTTAAATTAGCTATGCCTAGTACTGTTATTATTAATTAGTTAGGCTGGTCTAACAATTTGTAAAATATTTTTAAGGCTTTTAAAATAAAGAAATCCTATGCAGGCTCACTGCAGATTTCTTTGTGATGAAAGTTCAGGATGACTCTTTTAAAATGCACAATAGTGGAAAGTCAGCCAATACGAATGACGTTTGGAGACATCTTGCCTTTGGTGGCAAATATGGCTGACCCCATCAAAAGCTAGGGAGATGGAACAGGTTTGAGTAATGTGGGACTCATGACTCACAAAAATATACATCGTCATTTTGGTTCAGTAGCACAGAAACTTTGCAGCTTGTCACTTAATTTCTTTGGTCTATAATTCCTTGAACAGAACATAAGGATGTTGGACTTCATGATTTCTAACATTGTTTTAAAAGATTAACTTCTTTGATGTTTAAATCACAGTGGTTGCCAAAATGGAATAGATTTTAGAGACTGTCTAATGCTTTTTGCTTAAAGATGTGAGTACTTATAAATTGATGGGAATAAAGAATGAATGTCACAAATTGTGTGATCTCAGTATTCCCCAGAAAATAAATAAAAACAAAATAAAAATCACAATGGTATCTTGGGATTTCATTCCTTTATTTGTTAATTGGGAAAGTGTAGCTGATGACATCTAACATCCTTCCATTTCTAACAATTCTACCTTTTTAAATCTATTTTTAGTAACTTCTTTCCTAGGATATGTTCCCATAGATATGAGTCAGAAAGTCTCAAAGCTTATTCTGGTCTAGAGTCAGGCCTACGTGAGAAATATTTTATGTGAAAATTAACCCTGTTTGCATAAAATAAATCATTTCTTAATGTAGTCAGCTGGAATTTCAATACCAAGTTCTAACTGAATCATAATTGATCATGAAGTAAATACCATCACCTCCACTGGTGTCTAACAGGAGTTAATCTAAAAGCATAGGAGACAAGCATTTACTAAGCAAGATCTGAGGAATTTCCATGTACCTAGATACTATGCAAATCAACAAATTCTATTGGAGATTAATAGAAATTGGTGGAGATGAATAGAAATTCAGTGCTCTAATATTTTATATTTGGTATCCTGTTTTGGTGTTTTGTTGTAAGGTAACATCTTTTGCAAGATTTCTAACTTTAAGGGGAACTGACTTAAAGTGGATTTGTGGCCAAACCGGTTTGGCTCAGTGGATAGAGCATCGGCCTGCAGACTGAAAGGTCCCAGGTTCGATTCCGGTCAGGGGCATGTACCTTGGTTGCGGGCACATCCCCAGTGGGGGGGTGTGCAGGAGGCAGCTGGTCGATGTTTCTCTCTCATCGATGTTTCTGACTCTCTGTCCCTCTCCCTTCCTCTCTGTAAAAAGTCAGTGAAAAATATTTTTAAAAAAAAAAGTGTATTTGTGTTTTAGGGCCAATGATATTGAAATAGGGGCTGACAAAGACTGAGGAATTCTCAGATTTTCAAAACTAAAAATAAATCACATTAAGTACATGTATTTCTCAGGGTACAACTATATGGGATCCCTAGATTCCAGTACAACATGTAAAAATATGGTCTCAAGAAAATATCTAATCATTCAACATCAATTGGCCTATCATCTAATGTAAAGAGTCTGTCACCCCCCAGCCCAAAGGGCATACACAGTATGTCACAAAGCACAGAGCTGGGAGGGAAGTTACTACCTTGGGGGAAGCATATAGAGTTTTAAAAGTCCATTACATCTCTAGCAGAGGGAAGGAAAAACAACTCCAATGATAATGCAAAAGTAAGCAAACTAATGAATCCATAGCTAACAAAATCAGGGCAACACACTATAATGAAAATGAAGGAATCCTCAACCCAAATATACAGCATTTCAAAAGGTTACTAGGTGAATTTTGTTTGGTTTTTGGTTTGTATTCTAGTTTAGTTTTTCGCCTTCCTCTGAAGCATCAGGGATTGGAGGCAGGACGCTGGTTACAGGAACTGGTGGACCAATGGTCTGATTCAGTATGGCAAGTCCTATGTTCCTATAATAGAGGGGAAATTACAGCATATCACTTTGTATGCACACAGATCCAGGCACACATGCACTCTCTCTCTCAAGGGGTCTGAACTTTTATCAATAAAAAAGTATTTAGCAAAGATAAAGTTTTATACCAAATCCAAGAAAGTATGGAAAATCCAACAGCAGTGATAAATGTGATAATTACATGAGATACCTGTCACCTAAAAGGTGCACAATATCTTTACCATCTTCCTCTGCTTTCACTTATGCCAACCATGGAAAAGGAAGAATGGTGACAAAATAAAACTACAGTTGGCATGTCTAAATTCTATTTGTAACAAAATAAATGAGAATTTAGCAATTTTTCTAAACTAGAAAGCTAGAGGAATTAGAGAAAGAAAAACAGAAAATTCTAGCAGTCATGTTTATGTATTTTTCCTATCATGCAGCAGAAAGTTCTTTGAAGGCACAGATTGTTTATATTCATCTTTGTATCTATAACAAAAGTGTATATACAATGTCTTGCCAATAAACATCCACTGATGAATGAAGTAAATCCTTCTTCTAATGAAGCTTCACGATGGAAAATTTAAATGTACTAAATCTGTACTTAATGTACTCAAAATAGAGTAAAATTTAGGGTTTTACTTTATATTAGCAAAATATACCAGCAATAAAAGTGTTTTATGTCAGTTGCTATTTTAATCAAAACAGCTTACTATATTTTAAATTTGAAAACTCCCAAGGTAATACCAAGATGAGCAACTCAGTACATCCAACCAGTCCTGTGGCAAAATAAGTCTTTATTAACTGGGTCTGTTAGTAGAAGCTATACTGCTACAGAGCAAGTGTGCACAACCTCATTACCCACTGTGGGCCATGCATACAGCACAGTGTTGAATCTAAACAATGGATGCAAAAACCTTGTTTCAGAATATTAAAATGAAGGCTTTGAAAAAGTAGAGATGCAAGAAAAAAAATGGTACTCTCCGATTAAATGCAAACCAAATAAATGTGAATATCTTATATACACATACGTATTTTTCCTCTCACTCCGAACAGCGCTACTGCGAAGCCTCCTTGCCATAAATCACTAAATTTTGACCTTTTTAAAAACATGGCTTCATTTATTATCTCAAACAAGCTAAAAACACCTTGATCACTGGGAAACATTTCCATGGGATCCCTTTATTCTTCTTCCCACATCACAGGATCTAAAACTCATGTTAAAAAAGCAATGTATTGATTTACTCTCTTCACATGAACACTTCCTGAGTGATTATAATGAACCTGCCCTTTTCCTCTTGAAAACATGGCCCTCTTTTTCATTAATATTACATTAATAACCTCTGTGTGAACCAGTTAAAGCATAAAAATAAGATGTGATAAACAGCTTTACCTGACTCACCCATTATCCTACTGAGTGCAGCATTTCTTGTGGGGGATTCATCAAGCCTCTCAATCCCACTGTAGAGGGAATGGGAAATTCTTCGTTCTCTATCATCCAACACAGTTTCAATGGGCAGCTCAGGTGCTGAGGGGCTCCCAGGTGACTTCAGCTGTAGAGAAAGGGGACAGGGGAGAGTCAGGACTAGAGGCCTGTTAGTAGCATGGGGATATTATAACAACTTGCCCAAGGATTGCATCCAACGGGGTACCAAATAAACTATAACTTTTCACCATATACCATAATAATTTGTGATGGCAGCTCTGCCTAATGACCAACTTTCTGGGCCACTTTACACTGTGCCTCCCATTAAGTTCTGTCAGATTTCAACCACTAGAGGAAAAATATGTATATTAAAAGCTTTTTTAAAAAAACTTATCTTGTTGCTTATGTTTTTCAGTTTGACGGTTAGTATCTATTTAAAGTCAATTTGTAAAGATTTAATTCAAAGTTTTTCATAAGATGTTGCTTTGCACAAGGCATGCAATATCAGAATGGAAGCTGGAAAGTAAACTGATGTATAAGAATAAAAGAATATTTTCTGAAAGAATAATAAGGCTAAACTCCAAGGTACTTTGGGGACATAAAAACAAAAGCAAACGAAACTATTACACTTACAATCTGTGTGTGTGCTGGTAGAATTACTACTCATGCTATAAGACTTAAAGACCACTTGTCAGCTCATGTGTCTTGAACAATACACTGATCCTAAATTTCTTCTTCTAGACATTAGGAATAATCATCCTATTCTCTGATTGTAATCTTAAGCATGAGACAGTGAATAACTGAGAAAAGCACTTTAATAGTATACAAATAATATTCTAATAGGCAAAGATGTATATTTCACAAACATATACAATGTCCTAAATAAGCAAAACATATGAGTTAACTTCTATCACTATGAATAAAATTACATGTGGCATTCTTTAAAACAGCCGTGCCTTGTAAGTCATATTCCCCATAAAGATAATATGAATAAAAAACCTATGTTAGTAAGGCCTTGAAACAAATCTGCTTCAAGGAGGAACAAAGCACACTTAACTACACTCCTCCCAATGTGGGCTCTGAGGTTCACTCAGGGGACCAATATCTTAGGACGTTTTGGTGCTGGCTGCAGCCAGAGGCAGAAAGTGCTTGGGAGGCAGGGCAGCCAGCACAACACAGCAAAGCTGGAAGGAGACTGCATTTTCCAAACAGATGAAACCCCACTGTGGCAGTTCCGTTGCCTGAACAAATTATGATTTCTATAAGAAGATATCATCTGTTTAATATAAATGAGATATTTAATGAATTTCTGAATTGTAGACTTATCTCTCCCAGTCAGATAAGCAGTGGGGAGATTTAATGCATTGAAGGGTCAACACAATTACAATTGAGGCACGTCAAACTGCAGGAGAAAAATAAACTCACAGCGCCAGTGAATTAGACTCAATAAGGTTTAAATTGGGAAAAGAGCATTTGTTTTATTAGGTTTTTTTTTTTTTTTAAGTTGCAGATTACAACTGACAGCTTTTCTGAAAAGTAAATGAAATATTCAAGGTCTCTGATGTATAAGAATAAAAGAATATTTTCTGAAAGAATAATAAGGCTAAACTCCAAGGTACTTTGGGGACATAAAAACAAAAGCAAATGAAACAAATACCGAACATCTTTAAGAACAAGTACATTTGAATTTTTAAAATGAGCACATACATTAAAGAGACTTGCTATACAATAGGTGCTCTACACACAAGACCCACTTGCTTTGCAACAATTTATTTCATCATAAGACATCCTCAAGTTTGCTTAACAAGTATGTTTAATTAAACTATATAACTGCAGTTTTTTAGATGATAAAATCTTTATAAAGCTCATGAGAAAGTCCTAAATATACCAAGAGGCTACTTTAGAATTTTACAAAGTCAAATACAAATTAGATTTAAAAAAACTGTCCATGCGGGCTTTTTGAGAAAAACAGTAAGATGCCTGCTCAGATAGAACTTCCAACTTGACCACTTTCCTAGGAAAGAGGACACACCTCCCCTGCCTCACTAAGCATATCTAATTTGCATCTCAAAAGACAGATTTAAAGGGAGAAATCAATGAACTACTATATCAATATTTAACAGAAGATGCAATGCCTTTTTATTTCAAAAAAAAATACAAAAAACACAAAACAAAACCTGATTTCAAATCTTTTGATGATTTTGTGAGCGTACTGGAAGAAGTGTGGCACTCAGCTCTCAGGGGAGGAGGCAGAGCCAGGTGGCCCTGGGAGAGCAGTCCAGGCCTTTCTACAATTCAGGCTGTTCCCAGGCCCTTTCAGACTCCTTATATTAAAACTTTATCAAAATTAAGCTTAATTAGAAAAAAAGAGAAATAAACTACAATTTTCACTTTTTCATTTGTTGTTTAAAGTGCAAAAATGTTATTCAACCCAGCTTCATTCAGTACAGAGCTCCATCCCTACAAATGGGAAAGCTTTACACCTGCTGAAGACAAATAAGCTCCAGGTTGAAGCTAGATTAACATAATGAGTAGCAGTGTAAAGTGATGCTGTCTTTTCCTAAAGTAATGTGGAAATGTATATCACAGTTCAAAAAATACCTTATACATTTGACCAGGCCAGTTATTTCACTATCCTTACGAACTAATAAGCAAAGTGAATAATAAAGACTCAAGGGAGTCAATATTTCTCAGAACTTTATTTACAAAGGTATAAAAACTGGGAATGACCTCAAAATCTAAAAATAATATAAATAATATGCTCCTTAAAAAGATATTCAAATGATCATATATTGCTTTTATAATCAGAAAATAACAAATGATATTTAATAACAAAAAGCTGGATATTGTCCAATAAATATGCTTTTTTTTTTTTTTTGGTGCCCTTGACCAGAATCAAACCTGGGACCCTTCAGTCCACAAGCCGACGCTCTATCCACTGAGCCAAACCAGTCAGGGCAAATATGCTTTTCATTATATACTTGGCCTTCTCTTCTTACTAGGAAAAGTTAAAATCTTGGTTTCTTATATAAAACTAATACAATTTCTGTGGGGTTTAGTAAAATTTCATGTTGTTTAAAGTATGCATTAGCAGGTTGAATGATGTCTTTCACATTTAAAAAATGTATCCCACTATCTCAACTATAAACACTGAAAATCTGATATAGATATGGCCCTCACCCCTTTCCACAAATTTAGAAGTGGGTCCTACTTAGTACTTAGCATGATCTCATTATTCAATATTTCAGTCATCATGGACTTGACCTGTTATCCCCAATGCCTGGCACAGAGCACACACTGATTGAATAATGAGATGAATAAAGTTAATCTGAATTCAATGACTCAGAGATTCCTTAAAATGGTTAATAGAGATCTTACACACACTAGGCCACAAAGAAGTAGGCCTTTAAATTTGATGGAATTCTTTTAATTTGAAATTAAAAGAAACTGATCTAGATTTCAATTATACATTGAGAAAATACTCACATCCAAAGGATACGTGAACAGAAAAAAAATAGACAGGGTTTAGCTTTGGAGGACAGTGGCAGGACATTTAGGATCCAGATTCAGGTTCTGCTTTCATGCAGGACCACATGTAATTTCCTTTCAATCCACATGTGGACAACAGCAAGGATCAGAGAGGTGAAGGAATATCCCCAAGTTATTCTACCGGTATGTGGCAGACCCAGAGTGTAACTGACTCTGGGTGATAATATAGTCTGCGGTTGATGTGGCACAGTGGGTTGAGTGTTGTCCCATATACCAAGAGGACATCAGCTTGATTCCTGGTTGGGGCATATACCCAAGTTGCAGACTCAATCTCCAGGAGGGGTATGCAGGAGATATTTCTCTCTTCTCTCTTCTCTCTTCTCTCTTTCTCTCCGCCCCCCTCCCCCCCCCCCCCGCCACCCTCTCCCTCTAAAATCAATAAAAACATAAATAAAGTCTGTGCTTTCATTGTACACTACATCCCAATACAATCAGAATACAAATTGCCTGAACAACACATTCATAGTTAATTAGACACATTCACATGCATATGAGGAAGGAACACTAAATTACTTCATCAGTACTTTGGCCTTACAGCTATTAAATAAATAGTTTGACCTCTCCAGATTTATTCCTTAATACATAAAATGAAGAGAATCATAAATGATGTCTTACACCACTTTCCATTTTAATATACACTGAGTGGCCAGATTATTATGACCACCTGACCTTTGCAGGCAAATTAGCTATAATTTCACGCTGAAGTTGCTAGAGGGCCAGACCATTATAAATAGGGAAGCAGGTTGTTTACCATAATAGAAGTGATTTTTTTCTGAAGATCTGGGTAAACAATGCGATTTAACAACCTTTGAACGTGAGATATATATATTATATACACTAATAAAAGACAAACATGTAAATTGACTGTACATTTGCTATGCCTTAAGCCACGCCCACCAGCCAATCAGAGTGACTATATGCAAATTAACCCAACCAAGATGGCGGTCAGCAGCCACCGCGCTGGAGCCAGCAGGAGGCTTGGTTGCTCCAGTGATGGAGGAAGCCAAGCTTCCCACGGCTGGCTGTAGCCTCTGCAAAAGGCTACAACGTTTCAATTATAGAAGGTAAATAAATCCCAGAATAAAGAAAAAAAGAAAAAAAGGAGAGGCTGGGAGCTTCCATCGCCGGGGGGCTTGGCAAGCCTGAAAACGGCTCTCAGCCCCTCACCCAGACTGGCCAGGCACCCCAGTGAGGACCCCCCACCCTAAAGGGGGTGTGGCCAGCCTGAAAACAGCCATCAGCCCCTCACCCAGGCTGGCCAAACCTCCATGGGGTGAGGGTCCCCAATGGGGGGGGCTTGACCAGCCTGCGAACAGCCATCAGTCCCTCACCCAGACTGGCCAGGCACCCCAGTGGGGACCCCCACGCTGAAGGGGGTGTGACCAGCCTGCAAACACCCATCAGCCCCTCATCCAGGCTGGCCAGGCACCCCAGGGGGACCCCCACCCTGATCCGGGACACCCTTCAGGGCAAACCAGTCGGCCCCCACCCATGCACCAGGCCTCTATCCTATATAATAAAAGAGTAATATGCAAATTGACCCTAACAGCAAAACGACTAGGAATGACTGGTTGCTATGACACACACTGACCACCAGGGGGCAGACGCTGATTGTAGGAGCTGTCCCCTGGTTGTCTGTGCGCTCCCACAGGGGGAGCTCTGCTTAGCCACAAGCCAGGCTGATGGCTGCCAGCACAGCAGTGGTGGTGGGAGCCTCTCCCGCCTCCTCAGCAGCACTAAGGATGTCCGACTGCAGCTTAGGTCTGCTCCCTGCTGGTAAGTGGACATCCCCCGAGGGCTGCCGGGCTGCCAGAGGGATGTCTGACTGCCAGCTTGGACCCAATCCCCCAGGGAGCGGGCCTAAGCTAGCAGGTGGACATCCTCCAAGGGGTCCTAGACTGCAAGAGGGCACAGACCAGGCTGAAGGACCCCCCCAAGTGCACAAATTTTTGTGCACCGGGCCTCTAGTACTTTCAAATTCTAAGAGGATTAAACCTAGAGAGAGAATTCATTTGAAAACAGTGCTTGACACAACTAAATCCTTCAGTATGGGGTCTAAGACAAAAGTTCACCTACTCATATTCTTTGTTGGTACTAAGACAAGACTTTTTATAAAATCATGTCTTGCTCAGCTGGTGTGACTTGGTGATTGAGCATTGATGCATTAACCAAGAGGTCGCTGGTTCAATTCCCAGTCATGGCTCGAAGCCCAGTTGGGGGAGCTTGCAGAAGGCAGCCTATCAGTGATTCTCTTTCCTCATGATGTTTCTATCTCTCTCAAATCAATAAAAATATATATTTTTAAAAAGAGATCATGTCTAACAGAAATATAATGAAATGACTAAAAGCTATGTTAACAATAATCTCTACAAATATTAATTTCCTTAGAGCATTAAAAAGCATAATTGTGGAGAGAGACAAAATGGCGGTGGAATAAAGGGACGTGTTCCAAGTCTTGTCCCGGAGCAGACACAATGAACAACTAAATCGAATAACATCCACCCCAAATTGGCAAAGTAGACACAGCTGGTGAGACAATTCGCAGACGGGAAAGGAAAAGGACGCCTGGAGAACAGTAAAATCAGGGATATGGGCTGCAGAGAACTGCGAGACCTCGGAGCTCAGAGGGTCAGACAGAAACCGCATGGCACCGAGGCCATATCTCTTGGGACAGGCAGAGCATCTGACTATGGAAAGGAGGTCAACAGGACTGCTGGCAGCAGGGGATTCTAGATCTGGGTCCAAAGCCATGAAAGACTGAGCCCAGAGGGGGCTTCCCAGGCCACGCTCTGCCAGTGGAAGAGGGGCTCACAGAGGCGCAGCTCTTTCCCCTTTTTGATCTTTGCTTTTGTTCACTGAACCTACTTCATAGGACCTTTCAAATACAGACACTCCCGTGGCTGAGGTGCAGGTGGAGGTGCAGACTTGTGGAGTCTGGGAAGAGGCCAGGGAGAGGAGAGGGTCAGGAAGAGGTGGCTGCAAGTCTGGCGCTGAGTCATATCTGACATACTGGACCGAGGCAGCCGTTTTCTCCTGAGGAGATAGCCCCTCCCTGCAGTCTCCAGGCAACCAATACAGCCTCACCCAGACTACACCCTGAGTGGCACAAAGGATACCAAAAAAATCTGAATAGTTCCTGAGAGCCCACAGGGAATGGCCTAAAGAGAGGCCTTCAGTCCCAGCAACAGGAAACTGAGAAGCGGCAGACAATACAGAAGAGTGGGATCTTAAACCAGCCCTCATTTTTATTTTAATTTAATTTTATTATTATTTTGTTTATCTCTTTTTATTTTCCTTTTTTTGTTTGTTTATTTTCTATTTCTTTTCACATTATTTTTGTCATCATTCTATTTTTTTATTTTACCCTGCTTTTTAAAAAAAATTTTAAATTTTTTAAATTTCTTTTTTCCTCTCTTTCTCTTTCTTCTTATCCACTAATCCTCTTCCTACTCCCACTATACTGAACTGAGGTCCTCCCCATATTCATCAAATTCCTTAAACTTACTTTCTGTATATAAGATTCTGCCACCATCCTCTTTACTGGGTATTTGGTATTTGTATGTTTTGGTTTATCTGTTTGTTCTCTGGTGTTTTTTCCCCACATATATGTTTTTTTTCCTTTTTCCTCATTTCCTTTTCTCTCATACCATTTTTTTCTCTCTGCTATATCATCTGTGCTCTCTTTTCTCTCCCCTAATTCTCTTTTCTCTGGTGGTCACTTACATTGAGGCTATCGGTGTCGTAAGTACATTCGTGTTTTGTTCCCTTTTGTGATGTGTCTTGTCGAGGTGAATTTTATCCTGTTTGGCCAATGTGATAGAGAGTGAGCCACATAACTACTCACCTGGAGAGGAGACTACATCCAGGAACGGGTCAGTAACACTCTGGTGCTGCATCACATATAGAAATTTTTTGATATTTGCAACCATAGTAAAACAAAGATTTATATTTTTGATATTTATTTTATATATTTAAATGCCATTTAACAAAGAAAAATCAACCAAAAAAATGAGTTCGCGTGTCACCTCTGACACGCATGTCAAAGGTTCGCCATCACTGCTCTAGACCCAACTACAGAGGCAGGAAGAGGGCAGCAGTGAGGGAGAGAGCATGAGTAAGTGAAAGAGCAAAAGAGGAGTGTGTGTACATGTGGGGTGTGTGTGTGTGTGTGTGTGTGTGTGTGTGTGTCACAGTTAGATCCCACAGGACCTTTGGGGGCAGGCTGACTGGGCTCGCCTAACCAGGCAGCCTCTGTTCCCACTGCAAACAGTCCCCAAGCAGCCAGGTCTTCCACAGGGGCCACAACTTTTTGAAGGGGAGAGCTTCTGTGACTGGGATCTCAGCCTCATCACCACCCAGGGTGCCCTCAGATGACATTCAGGACTCTACAGCTACCTCCGCCAGGTACCTGCTACCTCAGCTGTGGTCTCACGGTCACTGTGACTCCAGTGACCATGGGGGCAGGCTCCTGTGACTTCCTAAGTGTACTCCCCTCTGGCCAGCCCAACACTTTATCGCAGGGCACCGCGACTGTGCTAGCAGCAGCCACGTGAGCAGCCCGCCCCGGTCTGAAGAGCAGCCTCCTCACGTGGCCTGCCCTTGTCTGAGGAGCAACAGCCTGCAAGCAGCCCACCCCAGTCTGAGGAGCAGTAGTCTCACAAGCAGCCTGCCCCTGTTCAAGGGGCAGCAACTGCACAAGCAGCCTGGCCCCGCCAGCCAGAGGAGCCAACACTGCTGCGAGCAGTGCTCACAAGAGGAGCTGCCAACAACTGAGGAGCAGCCGCTGCTGCTACGGCTCAAGGAACAGCTGCCACACGAGGAGTAGCCCCTGGACGACTCGACACCTAGATCCTTCAGTGAGAGCAAAAATGGGGAGACAAAGAAACCTCCAAAGGAAAGAAAAGTAGAAATCACCAGAAAAGCCGCTAAGTGAAATGGAAGCATGCAATATGTCAGAAAAAGAATTCAGAATAAGGGTCATACAGTTCATAAACCGGATGGACGAAAAAATCAACAACTTATGTAAGAATCAATAAGAAATAAAGAGTGGCCCTAACTGGTTTGGCTTCGTGGATACAGTGTCGGCCTGTGGACTGAAGGGTCCTGGGTTCGATTCCAGTAAAGGGCATGTACATTGGTTGCGGGCACATCCCCAGTACGGGGTGTGCAGGAAGCAGCTGACTTGATGTTTCTCTCTCATCGATGTTTCTAACTCTCTGTCCCTCTCCCTTCCTCTCTGAATAAATCAATAAAAATATTTTTTTTTTAAAGAAATGAAGAGTGATATAGCTGCAATAAAAAACACCATGGAAAATTCCAACAGTAGACTAGGAGAAGCAGAGGACCAAATTATCAAATTAGAAGACAGGAAAGCAAAACACACCCAAACTGAACTGCAATTGGAGAAAAAAATTAAAAGCCAGGAGGGGAGTCTAAGGGAACTGTGGGCCAACATGAAACGAAGCAATATATGACTAATAGGGGTGCCAGAATGACAGGAAGAGGCACAAGGGTTAGAAAACCTATTTGAAGAAATAATGTCGGAAAACTTCCCTGATGTAGGGAAGAAAAAAACAAAATCACACAAGCACAAAGAGTCCCAAACAAGATGAACCCGAAAAGACCTACACCAAGACACATCATAATTATGATGGTAAATGTTCAGGACAGAGATAATCTTAAAGGCTGCAAGAGAGAAAGAAAGTTACGTACAATGGATCTCCCATTAGATTATGAAATGATTTCTCAACAGAAACACATCAGGCCAGAAAGGAATGGAAGGAAATTTACAAAGTGATGCAAAGCAAGGGACTGAATCCAAGAATACTCTATCCAGCAAGGCTATCATTCAAAATTGAAGGGAAAATAAGGAGCTTCGCTGACAAAAAAAAAAAGGCTAAAGGAGTTTATAACTACCAAGCCAGCAATGCAAGAAATGTTAAAGGGAATGCTGTAAAAAGAAAAAAGAAAAAAGGAAGAAGGAACACAGACACAAAAAATAAAAATGGCTATAAAAAGCACCTATCAATAATAACTTTAAATGTAAATGGACTAAATGCTCCAATCAAAAGACATCGAGTGGCTGAATGGATAAAAATACATGACCCACATATATACTGTCTACAAGAGACACACCTCAGAACAAGGGACTCACACAGACTGAAAGTGAAGGGATGGAAAAATATCTTTCAGGCAAATGAAAATGAAAAAAAAAAAAAAGCTGGGGTAGCAATACTTGTATCTGACAAAACAGACCTCAAAGTGAAGGCCATAACAACAGATGAGGAAGGCTACTTCATAATACTAAAAGGATCAATACAACAAGAGGATATAACCCTGGTAAACATATATGCAAACAATGGAGGAGCACACAAATACATAAAAAAAAAAAAACTCCTGGAAGATATCAAGGGAGAAATGGACAACAATACAATTATAGTAGGGGACTTTAATACCCCACTGACATCACTGGATAAATCCTCTAGACAAAATCAGAAAAGAAACAGCAATCCTAAATGACTAGATCCGATGGACTTAACTGACATCTTCAGAACATTTCACTCCAAAGCCACAGAATATACGTTCTTCTCAAGTACACATGGGACATTTTCAAAGATAGACCACACATAGGGTCACAGACAAAGTCTCTACAAATTCAAGAAGATTAAAATCATATCAAGCATCTTCTCAGACGACAATGGCATAATATTAGAAATAAACTACAATCAAAACAATCAAAAAAATTCAAACACTTGGAAGCTGAAAAGCATTCTATTAAACAATGATTGCATTACCAAAGAGATCAAAGAAGAACTGAAAAACATCCTGGAAATGAAAGACAATGAAAACACAACAACTCAAAATCTATGGATACAATGAAAGCAGTCCTGAGAACGAAGTTTATAGCTCTACAGGCTTACTTCAAAAAACAAGAAAAAATGTTAATAAATCATCAAACTCTACAATGTAAAGAATTAGAAAGAGAGCAACAAGAAAAGCCCAGAGTAACCAGAAGGAAGGAAATAATAAAGATCAGAGCAAAAATAAATGACATAGAGACCAAAAAAACAATACAAAAGATCAATGAAACCAAGAACTGGTTCTCTGAAAGGATAAACAAGATTGATGAACCTCTAGCCAGGTTCACCAAGAAGCAAAGAGAGAGGACCCAAATAAACAAAATCAGAAATTGAAAGAGGTGAAATAACAACAGACTCCACAGAAATACAAAGGATTGTAAAAAAAAAATACTATGAATAACTCTATTCCAACAAATTAGACAACCTCAATGAAATGGACATATTCCTAAAAAATACAACCTTCCAAAACTCAATCAGGAAGAATCTAAAATCTCAATAGGCTGATAACTATGGAGGAAATTGAAGCAGTCATCAAAAAGCTTCCAGCAAACAAAAGCCCGGGGCCAGATAGCTTCAAAGGGGAGTATTACCAAACATTCAAAGAAGAACTAAAACCTATCCTCCTCAAACTAGTCCAAAAAAATTCAAGAGGAAAGAACACTTACAAGCTCATTCTATAAAGCCAGCATTACCCTAATAACAAAACCAGATAAAGACAACAAAATAAAAGAGAATTACAGGCTAATATCCCTTATAAACATAGATGCCAAAATCCTCAACAAAATTCTGGCAAATCGGATCCAGCATTACATCAGTAAGATCATATACCATTACCAAGTAGGATTTATCCTGGGGATACAAGGATGGTACAATATCTGCAAATCAATAAATGTGATACTTCACATAAACAAATTGAGAGATAAAAATCACACAGTCATATCAATTGATGCAGAAAGAGGATTTGACAAAATCCAATACCCTTTCTTGATAAAAACACTCAGCAAAGTGGGAATAGAGGGATCATACCTCAACATAATAAAAGCCTTGTATGACAAACCTACAGCCAACATCATACTTAATGGGCAAAAGCTAAAAACCATTTTACCTAAGAACAAGAATGAGACAGGGATGCCCACTTTCACTACTCCTGTTCGACATAGTTCTGGAAGTGCTAGCCATAGCAATTAGAAAAGAAGAAGAAATAAAAGGTATCCAAACTGGAAAAGAAGACGTAAAACTGTTATTATTCGCAGATGACATGATACTATACATAGAAAACCCTTAAGACTCCATAAAAAAATTATTAGACTTAATAAATAAATTCGGCAATGTAGCAGGATACAAAATTAACGTCAATATCTCTGGCATTTTTATACACCAATAGTGAACCTACAGAGAGATTAAAAAAACAATACCATTTACCATCACACCAAAAAAAATTAATATATCTAGGAATAAACTTAACTAAGGAGGTAAAAGACCTGTACTCAGAAAACTACAGGACACTGAAAAAGAGATATAGGAAGACATAAACAGATGGAAGAACAAACAGTGTTTATGGATTGGTAGAATCAACGTCATTAAAATATCCATAATACCCAAAGCAATCTATAGATTCAATGCACTCCCCATTAAAATACCAATGGCATATTTCACAGACCTAGAATGAACTCTCTAAAAATTCATCTGGAATAATAAAAAAAAAAGACCCCGAATAGCTGCAGCAATCCTGAGAAAGAAGAACAAAGTAGGAGGGATCTCAATACCAGATATCAAGATGTATTACAAAGC
The DNA here is from genome assembly GCF_028538775.1 of Myotis yumanensis. Classification (NCBI taxonomy): domain Eukaryota; kingdom Metazoa; phylum Chordata; class Mammalia; order Chiroptera; family Vespertilionidae; genus Myotis; species Myotis yumanensis. Next base: position 108,884,923 of record NW_027223752.1, read on the forward strand.
CACTGTTCATAAGAACAGACATATAAACCAATGGAATAGAGAACCCAGAAATCGGCCCAAACCACTATGCTCAATTAATAGTTGACAAAGGAGGCAAGAACATACAATGGATTCAAGATAGTCTCTTCAGTAAATGGTGTTGGGAAAATTGGACAGATACATGCAAAAACATGAAACTCGACCACCAACTTACACCACACACAAAAATAAACTCAAAATGGACAAAGGACGTAAATATAAGACAGGAAACCATAAAAATATTAGAGAAATCCACAGGCAGCAAAATCTCAGTTTCATATGCCGAAGCAATATCTTCACCCTTTACAGCTCCTAGGGCAATGGAAACTAAAGAGAAAATAAACAAATGAGACTACATCAAAACAAAAAGATTCTGTACAGCAAAAAAACACACACAAAAATCATCAACAAAACAACGAGAAAGCCCACTGCATGGGAGAACATATTTGCCAATGTTATCACAGATAAGGTTTAATTTCCAACAGCAGATGGTCATCCCCCGAGAAGTTCCAGACTGCGAGAGGGCACAGGCTGGGCTGAGGGACCCTCCCCGAGTGCACAAATTTTTGTGCACTGGGCCTCTAGTTGTAAATAATGCTGCAAAAAACATATGGTTTCTTACAATAAATACCCAGAAGTATAATTGCTGGGTCCTTCTTTATCTTTTGTTAGAGCCTTTAACATCTACTTTGTGTGATATGAGTACTGATAACCCACCATTTTTTGTTTTGTTTCTGTTTTCATGAATTATCTCTTTTCTTCATTGTGTGTGTATCTTTGGTCTAAAGTAGGTCTTTTATAGGCAGCATATAAATTAATCTTGTTTTCTTATTCATTCAGCCACCCTATGTCTTTTAGTTGAAGCATTTATTCCATTTACATTTAAAGTAATAGCTAATACATATGTAATCATTGCCATTTTATTATTCATATTTCTTTATCTTCTTCTACTTAAAGTAGACCATTTAACATTTCTTGTAATGCTTGTTGGGTGATGATGAGCCCCTTTAGCTTTTTCTTGTCTGGAAAGATCCTTATCATCTGTCTTTCAATCTAAATGACAGCTTTGCTAGGTAGAATAATCTTGGTTGTAGGTCCTCGCTTTTTATCACTTTGAATCTTTCATGCCCATTCCTTCTGGCTTGCAAAGTTTCTGTTCAGAAATCATCTGATAAGTCTTATGGAAACTCCCCTGAAGGTAACTAACTGCTTTTCTCCTGTTGGTTTTAAGATTCTCTCTCTGCCATTAACCCTTGGCATTTTAATTATGATGTGTCTTGGTGTAGGCTTCTTTTGTTTATCTTGTTGGGAACTCTCTGGATTTCCTGCACTTGTATGTCTGTATCTTTCCAAAAGTTAGGGAATTTAACAGTCATTAATTCTTCAAATAGGTTTTCAATTCCTTGTTCTCTCTCTTCTACTTCTGGTTCTCTATGATGTAAATATTGGTATGCTTGATGGTGTCCCAGGTGTGCCTTAAACTATCCTCATTTTTTGGATTATTTTTGCTGCCCTGTTTGGGAATATTCTGCTGCTACCTTATCTTCCAAATCTGCTTCATCTATATACTACTGATTTTCATTAATATATTCTTCATTTCAGTAATTATATTCTTCATTTCTGGTTTTTTTATGTTTTCTATCTCTATTTTTATGATATCATTGAGCAACCTTATAAACAGTGTTTTGAACTTTGCATCTGGAAAATTGATCATCTCCATTTTGTTTAGTTCTTTTTCTGGAGTTTTGTTCTGTTCTTTCATTGGGGACATATTTGTCTCCTCATTCCAGCTGCCTCCTTCTGCTTGTTTCTATGTACTAGGTAGATCTGCTATGTCTCCCAGACTTCGTAGAGTAGTGGCCTTATGTAGTAGTTGTCCTTGTGGAACTAGTGGTACAATCTCCCTGGTTACACACCTAAGCTGTGAGGTCCAGATGTGTCCCTTGTGTTTATTGTATGTGTCCTCCTGCTGTAGTTGAGCCTTGATTGTTGCTGGCATATCAATGGGAAGGACTGTCCCTTGGGCTGATTGGTTGAAAGGACTGGCCATGACATTATAACAGTGGAGGAGCTGTTATAAAAGGGCCAACCCTATGAAGCAGGATTTGTTTTATTGGGGCTCAATGCCTGCTGAATCTACACTTTGGGTGCGTAATTTTTTGAGATGGTTGAGTGGTACTCTGATGTGGTCTGAAACTGGCCACCTGGTGTGCTAGTTCTGGGGCATCATGGGAGGGGCTCTGATGCAGGCCAAAGTCAGATGCCTGTCCCCTGCCTGGGGCCATTCAGCATGAGATATAAAGCAATCTGCAGGTGGCAGCTTCTTGTGCTGGACTTCGAGGTTCCCGAAAGAGGCCAAGTTGCAAACCAAGTCTGGCTGCCCCTCATGCAGGGGTTGGGGTCATTTAACAAGAAGTACAGGGCACGCTGAGGCCAGATGCTGCTGCATGGGGTTTGTGAGCCTTTGCGAGATTTTAGGAAAATCCTCATCAAGAGCTAAGATATGTTGCTTGTGTGGAAAAGCCACCAAAAAGGGCTTGAGTTGGCCTACAAGTTGGGTGGGACAGGGTCTCAAGGAATCACCAAGGCAGGTCAAATGTTATTAACCAGGTTGATGGAGATTCAGATGTGGCACCCACCTGTGGGCTCTGTGGGGAGGGCTCAGCAAAGGAATAATGGCCTCTGCCAGCACTTCTGTCTGGGAAAAAGCTACCTCTCCATCCCAAAGCCATACAATTCAGTTTCTCCCTGCATGTCCCTGGTGACTTTCAAGCTGCCACCCCAGCGAGGGATCTCAGAGAGAGTGAGACCAAGTAAATGAAAGTGTAGGCTTTTCAGAGAAATACCTGGGACTCTGGAAACCCTCTTTCTCACTCAGCCAAAATCATTGCTGGTTTTTGCAGCCAGAAGTTACTGGGACTTCTCTTCCTAACACTGGAACCCTGGATTGGGGGTCCTGGTGTGGAGCTGGAATCCCTTGCACTTCAAGGAGAACCTCTGCAGCCAAGATATTTCTCCAGATTTTTAACCACCACAAGAGGTGTATGACTAGCCCATTAGGAGTCTATGTCTCTCCTACCAGTCTTCACACAGCTTCTTCTTTAAAACCTCAGTTATAGGACTTTTATTCAGCTAGACTGCAGGTGGTTTTCAATGATACTGTTCTGTAGTTGAGTTGGAATTTTGATGTGGTCATGGCAGGAGGCAAGCAAAGTGTTTTCCTACTCGCCATCTTGACTGGAAGCCTGCTTTTTGTATTCTTTTCAATGGAAAAGAATGCCAGGGCTTAAGAAATTGTTCTTTAAAAAATTAATCTATCCTTGAGGTGCACAAAATAAGGGGAAGCCATTTCTTTCCCTCTCTCTCTCTCTTTTTTTTTTTTTTTTTTGAGAAACAATGATTGCTTAGAAAATGTTTGATGATATATTTAAGTAAGAGCACTAGATCTGAGGAGCAAAGAAAATCCAAATCTCTGTCACGATATTAATTTTATTACCTGCCTGATGGTTTTCTTAGATCTTCACTCTCTAGCAGTAACTAAGTTATCTTTTCTTCTAAAATTGCCAGATTCTCTAGAATTGTTTCCTTTATCATTTCATACAATGAAACGTGTCAGTCCTGGATTGGACACTAGTGACAGAAATACGAACCTGGCCGATGGATGAGGGCCCAGCCATCTCTGAATTTATAGTTCCAGCAAAGGAAAACCAAGAAGAAAATGATGACAGTCCTGAGTGAAGGTAAGTATACAGAACTAGGGAAATGCTTTGGAGAGAGAAAATTGAAACTTAAAGGTTGTCTTTGCCAGGATAAGAAGCAGGACAAATTCATGGCGAAAACCTGGAGGTAAGATAGAACACAGAACATTTGAGAACTGCAAGTAGTGTAGAAGAGCTAGAGAAGAGATTGCACAGGGATAGGCTGGAAGGGGTACAGGTTTTACACGCCCTAATAGGCATTGGGGAGTAGATTGGCACCAGTCCTAAAGGGTACAGAAAGCTCCTGAAGGGTTCTCAGCCGGGAGTGACATGGCCACTTTGTTTTTTTTAGAAAAATCTGCCTGCCAGCAGTGTAGAGAATGGAGTGAGAGAGAATTCCTGACTGCAGGGAAACCCTTCAGGAGCAGCAGCAGTGAGCTCAGGGAAATAGTGGGCACAAATGTGGGCAGTGTCAGAGGAGGGAGAAAAAAATGGATTGAGTAGAGATAGTAAAGGCTTTTGAGAGATAAAGAGTATCCCAAATCTCTAGCTTCAACAACTGAAGGAATGGTGGTGTCATTTATGGGGACGTGGTGACTAGGATGAAGTACCTCAAGGAGGAATTGGTTTTGGAGGAAAAAGCATAAAGTTTGGAGCACCCTGAGAGACATACCAGTGAATACCTCCACGGTCAGTTGGAACAAGATTAGTTCTGAGCTAGAAAGAGAGTTATGGAGCACTTATCTAGGTGGTACCTAAAGACCAGGAAGTGGAGATCACCCAGGGAGAATGTGCTCAGGAAGAAGAAACAGCCCAGGAAGAGCCTTGAGGAACACTAACAATAAAAGGACAGGCAGAAAGAGGAAAGAGAGAAGAGCCGGAGTAAAGTAGAAGAATAGAGAGAGAACAGGTAACAAATGATTCAAGAATGAGGTGGTATTCAAAGATTCCTGCAATGTCAAGCAAAACAGATTGAGAAATACCTTCCAAAGAAAACCTCCAGTGTGCTGTAGAGGGATAAATACTAGTGAAACACAGGGTAAGTTAATACCTAATATGGAGATGTGACAAACAGTTTATTTTTAAAAATACTAAAATAATATATGTATAGCACTTCCCACATATAAGGGCAAGGAAAGTTGTGACAAAGAAGTTTCTTTTTTGCAAATTCTCATCTTCTCTAGCTTGAAAGTAAGTATGCAAACTCTTGATATAAGGAAGTGTTTATAAAATACAGTTTTATAATATTTCAAAAACTGGACTATATAGCTTTCTAACAGATCCAGAAGGAGAGAACTCAAGCACTTTGTTTAGCCTGAGGTTCATTCATGACAATACACCCTATGCTTATATCAATATTTACTGTAATATAATGTACACATACCCTCCCATTAATTCAAGGAATGTTTTTCCAAAGGTAATATAATTACAACAGCAGCAAAATTATGTCTTAAGCCTTATGGGAAGCTGAATGGGGCCCTTCTGTCTTTGCATAATGTTTTAGTTAAACCCTGTCAGTATAAAAGGCTTCTCATAATACTGTGAAGTAAGCATAGCACTTATAAGATTTTACTTAATATAATTGTTATAAGCTTACTCTGTCCAAAGAAGTAGTAATAACCAGGAATGTATGAAAATTATATAACAAGGAATACTGAATATTAACTACTACTGTCTACTGCAGCTGTTCCTTGACTTAAATAATTTCATTCACATAAATTCATATGCAGAAGTGAATAAGACACAGATATTTCAATGGGATTCTAATTTCATGACTTTCCAAGAACAACAGAGGATAAAATCAGTGCTTTTCTCAAAACATCTTCAAGCTGGTACAGGTTTGCTTTGCTACTATTTGGGGAACAATGGGGATCATCTGGATCAGATGAAAGCAGATCTGGACTCAGGACACTGACCTTAGTGTTTTTAAGTTTCCCTATAACACTCAACATTTTTCTCTGATGGAGAACTTTACAAGGGGATACTAATTTTAGTTTCTTTTAAAGAGTCTAATAGCATAACAATTGTACAATATAAGTTCTATGAGAGAAGGGTCACATCTATTTTATTTGCCTCCATATCCCCAGGATCTAACACACTTTCTTAAAACAGTGGATATTCAATAAACATTTGTTTAATAATTACAGTGTGTCCTCAAAAATGTATATATACTTTGAGTAATTATTAATTCCAATGGGTTAAATTTGAAAAGAAAAAAACATCAATTGAGTTATCAGCTGTTAAAGTGTATATACATTTTTTGGGACAGCCTACATGTACTGTTTGAGGAATGTGCACTTATAGTTTCAGGGGGAAAAAAACTAATAAAGATCAATGTATCTGGTAAACTTACTGTTGAGAATTTTTCATGTAGCACTTTAAAGGGCTTCCATTAAAAAGACCAGTTAATTATTTGACAAACAAATAATTCAAGAAAACTAGGCCAGTAGCCTAGTATGAGGGATTAGCATTTATAGTTATATAATAAAAGTGAATGTTTCTACATCACACTGCTTTCCACTGTGAGATTTTTAGTTACAGTTACATTGTTCTCTTATTGGTATGAAAATTAATTTAATTACTATTAACTCATTCTCCATTTAGAAATTAAAAACAACACAAAAGCAAGTCAATGGTCAATAACCTTTCAAAACGTGGTTGCCTCTACACTGACTACACACTGAGCTCAAGAGTACATTTTTTTTCAAAATATGATTGTATTATAGGATCAGATGAGTGATCATCACAACCGAGAAAGCTTGCTTTAGCTACTTTTTAAACATGGACTTTAAAATTAAGAAAAACACAAGCTATTTTGATAGCATTTTCAATTTGCATGATTTGTTAGTAATTTTTTCTTACTTTATTTAAAAATGTGGGAATTTTAGCATCAATAAAAATAAACCACATTTTCAGTAAGTTCTGTTCTTCATAAACTATCCGGTCCCAACTATTTTCTATTGATGGCACATAATTTAGAATAGATCTATGAAATTTGTTTAAGGTTCCAATATTAGTTTTTTAATATATATATATATATATATATATAATGTAGTTTTACCTTTAATTTTCAAATGCCCTGCTAAAAAAGAACATATGTTTTTATTTATTTGGGAAGACATGACCATAACATTCCTACTACCCCTAATTACACAGTACAGCATATATTTTGAACTAAGTATGTATTACATAATAGATAAAACTGAAAAAGCAGGCACTCAAGGGGAAAAACAGTTAACCTTTAGTGAAGGAGAAAGAGGAGGTAGTAGATAGAAGTGGAGGCTCACACTTTTGACAATGCCAATGGATAAAGGGGCTTTGAAAGAGGCATCCATTTTTTTATAAACAACTGAACAACTCTAGTTTTGTTGCATCTCCCTACCAGCTACAACACTGCTGAACAGAAGAAAATTGTTGGCTCTGAGCAGGAAGTGTGATCTCAGCTAAAGGTGCCTTTAAGGTCCCCATCTTATCTGTTGAGTTGGCAACAGAAATACTGTTGAGCAAGTAAGAATATTTTGGCCACAGAACTACGAAAACACATCACAACTCACTGATAACACAATAAAACCACAGCAAGCCAAGATAATTTATAGTGGTTCAAGGAAAAGTCCCAGGACCTGCCATGTTCAGTCCAAAGTCAGGACTGAAACTCAGTCTTATTATGATTTCAAATACTAGTGCCTTTGGTGTTTTCATTTATTTATTCTTTACCTCATTGCACTTGCTTATTCGCCTTGCAACAATGAGCTGGATCATTCCTCGCTTGTTCCCTTCAGTGGACATGGACCTTCTGAGAGTTTCCATGGCATCTTGGTTTGTTTTGCCCAACAGGGATTCCCCATTCACTGCTATCAGCTGATCATTCACCCGAAGCCTTCCATCCTGAGAAGCAAACAGGTAAAACCAAGTCTGTTATAAAAGAAGTTGCTTTCATTTTAGTTAAAAAAAAATAAAATAAAAACAACCCCCCCACCAAAAAAGAGGGGGGGGCAGACTTTAATCCTAATGGACTTTCCCAATTGAATACCAGCATACTGTCCAAGCAGTCACTGTAGCCTTTGTCCATTTCAGTCATTTATACATTTGTAAATCAAGTCATTATCATAATCTGTTTACCAAAATAGGGTACTAATTCAAAGGATACAAAGTGATTACTTTCTTGCTTCCAGAGACACCCACAGAGGTTATTTACAACCCAAGATATGCCAAAGCTCAAGGCTATTAGACAAGTGCAGAGAGAAAAGTGCCCTCTTAACAAACAACCAAGAAATTTTCTCTAGACTGGGAAATAGGATAAATGATCCATAGACAGTGAAGGGGAAAAAAAAAGATTAACCTTTATTGTATGGCAGCTCAGAGCCAGAACTTAAACTAGGTCTTTGCATAGATTATCTTCATTTAACTAGAATGATTATGGGTTGTAAAATCTATGAGACAAAAAATGCGGAGTTGAAGCCATGGACACCACCCCAAAATGAGAGATCACTGCTTTTTACACACACGCACACACACACACACACACACACACACACAATATTTGTTAAGTGTTATAGGATATCAGAATATGCCAACACAAAATATACCACTTTGGCGTAAGAATGATTCTGAGCTGATGGCAACTGAGAAATGGCAGACACAGCAGGTGTTCTCTGCTCTCCCCTTTCTTCCTGAACACAGGACATGCATTTCCTTTATGAAGGTGTCCCCTCACTTTTCCCAAACCAGGGAAGGAAGGACAATGTTCAACACCAGAGACAGAGATGGCAAAGATTAGTCTGCATAAACAAACCTTACAAAATAAACCTTATCATTAGTTTCCCTGATATAATTACCTTCCCAAAATCTACAGCTCCTAGAAGCCCAAACCCTTTTTCCTTTTATTAAACACAATGTACTGCTGTTTGCTTAAATGGTATGTAACCTTCCAAGTCTCACTGTTTCTTCAGTTTACACTTTTTTTCTGTGGAGCCCCAATATATGTAAAATTTAAAATATTAACTTCAATAAAATGTTAACCTTTTTCTCCTGTTAATGTCTTTTGTCTCCCAAGATTAACTAATAGGCCTCAGAAACAGAATCTATGAGGTATAGAAAGTCTGTCCTCCTCTGCAGTGTATACATTTCCAAAATAGTTATAGAGGTAAAATTAAACATTTTTATCAATGGACATAAGCTCAATAAAGTTGACATTTGCTTACTTTAGATGCTGCTCCTCCATTAATAATGGACTTGACAAAGATTCCCAAATCCGCATGGTTCTCTTTTGACCGGTTACCTTTGACACTGACACCAAGACCTGCGGATCCTGAATCATTAAGTGGAACTTCAAATGTCAAAAATTCCCTGGTACCATCAGGTGTGAGAACAACATCCTCTTCGTCTGCTTTCTAATAGGGAACAAAATGGCAAAGCACATTATATTCCAGTGTTTCTTCCTCACAGATATGTTTAAAGGGCTAATGAGCAGTTCTTAATCATAACAGGCACAGTATCTCCACCAGAGTTCCATGACAAAATCCAGGATAGCAGTGCATCTGTACCCCTTCAAAGGATTCCTAGGGACAGCGATTATTATTTATATGCAGCATTTATTTAAATATTGAAACAAACCCAAAACAGATGATCAGAAAGATAGGGGGAAGTATAGTGAAAAGGACTGAAAACATGTAGACTCCTAGAGTTTGGGATTTTTTTTTGGGGGGGGGGGGAGGGAGAGGCAGGAGGATTTCTGTTTATACAGAGTGGGGCAAAAGTAGATATACAGTTGTGAGTACCTGGAACAGAGTTATTTATTAATCATTGTATTATTTTCAATACGAACAACTGTGAACCTACTTTTGCTCTACCCTGTATATATTCTAAACCACAGGAGAAAAACAATACATGAATCAAAATAAATATAACTCATTTGTCCCTTGCTTTTCATTAGGAATTTTCAATGTTATTAATAGTTTTATGCAGAGAAGATTTTTCACAATATTGTACCATACATAATGTTAGGACTATAGATACAATCCTTAACAGCCATTTATTTGTAAGCTTCCCGCCACAGGAGAACAAAGACCAGGAAAAACTTGTTGATCACTAGGAGTCAGACCATATAAGGAATGGAAACTGTCCTGAAGGCACCTGATGGCACACCTGCATTCCATCCGCATTCCAAGCCCACCAGCTCAGCCCCCAGACCCACTCACAAAGGCTTCCCACCAGTGACTGCACAGAAAGATGAAACTCCAGCTCCTGGGTGCTTCCATCATTGACCCAATGTCACCTTGGCTTAGTGCTGTGCAGCCCTTCCCTTTGGATATTCCATCCTTTATCCCCTTTCTTTAAATAAATTCAATTTTCCTTTATCCACTGTCTGAGATGGCTATTTAGCCTGCCCGCGTAACCACCCATTCTTAACCTTTCACATAGTATAGATGGAATTTTTCAGGTGATATTGTTTAATTAATTAGCTGTATATGCAAGCTTTAATGCCATAATTGCAGTCATCAAGGCATAAAAGATTGTTTTAGAATACAACATATTTTAACTTACATAACCTAATTAAATGCAGTGAGATGACATATTCTATCAATAAAAATTGCCCATGCCAGTTTGGCTCAGTGGAGAAAGCATCAGCCTGCGGACTGAAGGGTCCCGGGTTTGATTCTGGTCAAGGGCACATGCCTGGGTTGCAGGCTCAATCCAAAGTAGGGGGCATGCAGGAGGCAGCCAATCAATAATTCCCTCTCATCACTGATGTTTCTATCTCTGTCTCCCTCTCCCTTCCTCTCTGAAATCAATGAAAATATATTTTTTTAAAAATGTATGCCATAAGATGAAGCAGTGTGCCTCCTGTGCCCCTCCTCAGTAATCCCACCCATGGCCAAGACTTCAACCACCTAGATCTCTGTACCTGTCACCTCCCAATGAGGAAGGCTAGAATTCCTTTTCAAACTCAGTATTTCCAACCACATAATAAACATGTAGCAGGAGCTCCTCAAATCACAACTAAATGCCTCATCTAGTACTACAACCTATTTATCCTCCTTTTCCCCCAATTTTGAAATATTAGACCAGCATCCACCTAGTCCCATGGTCGGCAAACCGCGGCTCGAGAGCCACATGCGGCTCTTTGGCCCCTTGAGTGTGGCTCTTCCACAAAATACCACGTGCGGGTGCACACATACAATGTGATTGAAACTTCATGGCCCATGCGCAGAAGTCGGTATTTTGTGGAAGAGCCACACTCAAGGGGCCAAAGAGCTCACGAGCCGCAGTTTGCCGACCACTGACCTAGTCACTCAAATTGGAATTACCAAATTATAATTGATGAATGGCTAAATATAGGGTGTCCCCCAAAATTGTATACACGCACTTTGAATAATTATAAAGGCAGTGTTTATTAAAGTACATTTCATTTTCAAAATTGAGCTATCAGGTGTTAAAGTGTGCATACATTTTTGGGGATACCCTGTATATAGCAGTACATAATTAGGCTGGAATATAATGCATCCTTTAAAGATTGTGCATTTAGAGAGTGGTTCAATTACACACATGAAAGCAGACTAGTGCAGAGTAATGGGTAGACTTCAATTGTTCTCTTTGTATCCCAACAAACTTTTAAAATTTTCTAAAAACAATAAAAATTAACATAATTATAAAATACTTTTTAATGGAATTTAGGGATTTAACATGCAAGCTGAAATATCTCAATTAGATGAAATAATTTTTGGAAGTACAGAATTTATCAGTAAGAAACTATTTTTATAGCTTATCTTAACACTAGAAACCCAGTGCACAAAATTTGTGTACGGGGGGGCGGGAGGGTGGGGTCCCTCAGCCTGTCCTGCGCCCTCTCACAGTCTGGGAGCCCTCGGGGGATGTCCAACTGACGGCCATCAGTCAGACATCCTTAGCACTGCCCTAAAGGTGGGAGTCCGGCTTCTGGCTGAGAAGCACTCCCCCTGTGGGAGCACACTGAACACCAGGGGGCAGTTCCTGCATTGAGCATCTGCCCCCTGGTGGTCAGTGCATGTCATAGCAACTGGTGGTTCCGCTGTTCAGTCGATTTGCAAATTAGCCTTTTATTATATAGGATAAGATGTATGCAAGTTTTACATAGCTAAATCCATAATAATGCAATTTGAAAAGTAGTGTTCCTAATTTACTAATATTCAATGTTAACATTTTATGGTAGGACATTCATCGTGCCAGCTCAACAGACAGCTCATACTTATGAGAACAAGGTACATTTCAAAGGCACAAAATAATATTGCTTATATTAAGACAAGGAAACTATATAATAAAGATATAAAATAAGAATAGCTTTATAAAGATACAGGGCAGAAGCTACATTAACTATACAAAGTAAATAAATTTTGGTATCACAGTAAATATAAAGCCTAAGTCAGCTCATTATAAGACTTTCTTATCTTTAAAACATTCCTAGAGAATAGTTATAGCTCAAACAAAATCAATGTATTGGAGAGAAATAAACATTAAGTACTCACATCGAAATACTGATATCATTTAGTATACTGATATCATTATCACATATTTAGTATATTGATATCGTTATCACATATTTAGTATACTGATATCATAACCACATATGTATTATACTGACATCATTATCACATATTTATACTGACATCATTATCACATACTTAGTATACTGATATCATTACCACATATTTATTATACTGGTATCATTATCACATATTTATTATACTGACATCATTATCACATACTTATTATACTGATACCATTATCACATATTTATATACTGATGTCATTACCACATATTTATTATACTGACATTATTTATCACATATTTAGTATACTGATATCATTAATCACATATATCTTTATATACTGTTTTGCTCTAAAAGCTTTTTTTGTCCATATCATTCAAACCAATTAAAGAATACTAAATAATGACTTTGTGTGAATGAATATAGCTATGCCAAAATAAAATGTTATAAAAACATAATATATAGGTAAATTTTCATGTTTAAAATACAAAATAGAAGCAAAACACAATCGTCTTCTCCTTTAAATTCCAAAGTAATTGAAAGATAAAATGTACTTTGTAAATCAGTATTGATATTCCTGGGAAAGTTGCATTTGAAAAGATGAAAAAAAAGATTCCTTGGCTGGGACCATTTGGGTCTGATCAATTAGTATGCTTATCTGCTCTTTAAAAACCATTTAAATGCTTCATTACAGAGAACTGTTACAAAGTCTTCAGAGTATAGGATCTCTTCATTCTGATACAAAGGAGGAGCCAATTTTCTATCACCTTAATTATTATTCCACACAGATTCTGTACTTTATTAAGTTTCTTGAGTCAAATTCTTTCTACAGAATTTGCTCTTCAAACCATATACATAATTGTGTCCTTCATGTACATACATGTACACTCAAAGTGATTTTTTCCATCATACACTCAAAGTGATTTTTTCCATCAGTGCAACCAGACAGTGCTTCCTTTGCTCATTACTCTATTGACATTTTGCCCTTTTAATGCCCAGAAAAAACAGGGCATTTTTACTGAGCATTTTAAAAGCAAAGAACCTGCGGGATGGGCAATATATAAGCTATTTACTTCCCCATTATCCTCAGAACAGCAGGAAAGACACATACTTCTATCTGCAGTGAAGACAGCAAAAGCAGACACAAGTCCCAACACCAAGGCTCAACTTTCCTTCCTCCCCAACAACAGTCTGACCCCCAGGTCACTCTGAGTCTACAGTGCATCTGCTAACAGAGGGAATAAATGTTGCTTATATTAAGTAGCAAAAAAATAATCATGAGAATCTGAGATTCAACATATGGAAATTTTGATGAGTGTACAAAATAGTAAAGAGTGTACAAAATAGTACAAAGGCCAAAGAAATATGATTTGATATTATCATGAGTCCATAAAATTATAGATATGAGTAAAATAGCTGATATGGGGCACTGAAAAGAAATGAGTGACTCAGCACATATTTTATCACTTGTGAAATCTGATTCCTGTTAATATTTTAGCCTTTGATCCTGACACAGAGCTCCTAAACTCCTTCAAATTTTCTTTTTATTTTTTAAACTTTTTAAAAATTTTATTTTTATTGATATCAATAAAATGGATAGGGAGAGATAGAGAGAAACATCAATGATGAGAGACAATCATTCATCAACTGCCTCCTGCATACCCCCTACTAGGGATCGAGCTCACAAACCAGGCATGTGCTCTGATCTGAAATTGAACCACAACTTCCTGGAAAAATAGGTCGATTCTCAAACGCCAAGCAATGACAGCTGGCCACCCTTTAGAATTTTCTGAGTGATAAGTGAAAGGGTGAGGGCTATGCCCTCCCCTCCATCTTGCCTGTATCCTCCATGTTGGGGCCACGTGTAGCCTTCTTCCCGGAAGCCCAGGCCTCTGCTGGCCGCGCCCGGGATTTTAAACTAACCAATGACAATCAAGGGAAGTGCGCGCCATAGATGTGACCACATCCTGTGTAACAAGACCCGGCTCACGCCTGGCCAATCGGCAGGGCCCACAATCCCCTTGCGTCACCCCCCTATTAAAGCCGGATTTTCCCATGGGAGGGGACTCTCTTCCTGTCGCCGGGGCCAGCCGGGAGCAGGGTCGGGCCGGCCGGGAACGGGGTCGGTCTAGCTAGCCCAAAAATAAAAGGACCTTCTGCTTTTGCATCGAACTGGCTCCCAGTGTGGCATTTTGGGGATCTTGGAATCTGGGCATAACATTTGGGGGCTCGTCCGGGATCCTCAAACCCCATTCAGGGACTCCCAGCTCAGAGGACTTGGCTGACCGCGGTATGTATCGTTTATGTTTGTATTTGTTTGTTTCTGTGTGAGCTCACTTCTGAAATCTGTATTCGCCCACATTGATCGTGGACGCACGAGGACCAAGGGCGGGAGGAGTCGGGGGACGCCCCGGCCCTCCATCTGAAGAGAAGTAGCTTTGCTTCCGAGGTCGGGAGATCTGTAGGCGGGTAGCTTCCGCTGGCTGTAGAAGTAGCTTTGCTTCCGAGGTCGGGAGATCTGTAGGCGGGTAGCTTCCGCTGGCTGTAGAAGTAGCTTTGCTTCCGAGGTCGGGAGATCTGTAGGCGGGTAGCTTCCGCTGGCTGTAGAAGTAGCCTTGCTTCGTTTTCGGTTTTTACCATCATGGAGTTGGAAGATTATTTTGGTTTCGCGTCCATGGAGTTGGAATACTGTATTTTAGGGCCCCTTAGTTGTCTGTGTTTGTGTTTTTTTGGTTTTATTTTGTGGATTTACTGGATAGACATTATGGGACAGACTCAAACTACTCCTTTAAGCATTATGGTCTGTCATTTTAAAGAGGTAGAGGAAAGAGCCAGCAACCTCAGTGCGGAGGTTCGGAAGGACCGGTGGCGGGCCTTTTGTTCCAGGGAGTGGCCGACTTTTAATGTTGGGTGGCCGCCGGAGGGGACTTTCGATCTCCCCACCATTCGCCGGGTTAGGGACATCGTCTCCCAGCCCAAAGAGGGACATCCTGGTCAACTCTCTTACATTGTTACTTGGCAGGACCTCGTGGAAGATCCACCATCTTGGCTTAGGCCCTTCCTACCTCCACACCCTCCGGAGCCAGAACCAATTCTTGCCTTGCAGGAAGCGGAGAAGAGGAAGGAGAAAAAAACCACCCTGCCGTCAGCTCCAGCTCCCCCCTACCCGGTTTTGTAGGGGGGAACTGGAGAAGAGTTAATTTTTCCTCCCCCATATCATTTCCACAGGATGCCGGAGAGATTTGATCCTGCCCTGTGGCGGGAAGCTGACGGAGTTCCGGGAGTGCCTGGGGGCGGAGTTCTGGGAGTGCCTGGGGACGCAGTTCCGGGAGTGCCTGGGGGCGGGGTTCTGGGAGTGGCCTCAGTTCCGGTTCCGGTAGGAGGCCCGCCTCTCACCCGGCAAAGAGCTCAGCGGGAACTGTCTGTCGCAGCACCCGACTCCACTATTAAGACCCTGCCCTTACGGGCCGCTGGACCCCCGGATGCGGATGGCAACCAGCCCCATATCTATTGGCCTTTCTCAACTAGCGATTTGTATAACTGGAAGGCACAGAACCCTAAGTTCTCTGAAAAGCCGGGGAGACTTATTGACTTGCTAGATTCTGTTCTTTTCACCCATCAGCCCACATGGGACGACTGTCAGCAGCTTTTACAGGTTCTGTTCACAAGGGAAGAGAGAGAAAGGATCCTCAATGAGGCCCGGAAGATGGTTCCTGGTGTAGATGGAAATCCAACCACAAACCAGGCCCAGATAGATGTCTCTTTCCCTTTAACTAGGCCTGAATGGGATTTCAACACGGCAGAAGGTAAGGAGAGGCTCTCGGTCTACCGTCAGACTCTAATGGGAGGTCTCCGTAGGGCTGCTAGGAAGCCCACCAATTTGACCAAGGTAGGGAATGTACAGCAGGGAAGAGATGAGTCTCCAGCTGCCTTTCTAGAACGGATCATGGAGGCATATCGCACCTACACCCCCATGGATCCAGAAGCCCCTGAGAATAAGGCAGCTGTAATCATGAGTTTTATAAACCAGTCAGCCATGGACATTAGAAAAAAACTGCAGAGAATAGATAGATTAGGAGAAAAGAGTTTACAGGATTTACTGGCAGTGGCAGAGAAGGTGTTCAATAACCTCCCCTGAGGATAGACGAGCCCGTGCCATGGTGGCTGCCAGTGACAAGCAGACCCGAAACCTGGCCAAGATTCTGCTAGCCACCACCACGGAGTCCCCTGAGGAGCGGACCCGCCGCCTTCGCCAGCTTGCTGATGGCCAAGAAAAAGGTAAGGAAACCGCCCGGAGTGGGAAGAAAAAACTGCAACAGAACCAGTGTGCTTACTGCAAAGAGATAGGGCACTGGGTCCGAGAATGCCCAAAGAAGGCCGGTAAAAAGGGAAGCAAGACGGACCGGGTGGAGGTCTTGGAGCTGGAAGGACTGAGTGATTAGGGGAGTCGGGGTTCGGACCCCCTCCCCGAGCCCAGGGTAACTCTTAGAGTGGAGGGGACCCCTGTTGACTTCCTTGTCAACACTGGAGCACAACATTCGGTTCTCCGCACACCTCAGGGGAAGCTTGCTAATAAAAAGTCCTGGGTGCAAGGGGCAACTGGCATGAGCCAGTATCCATGGACTACCCGAAGAACAGTAGATCTAGGAACGGGCCGGGTATCCCATTCCTTCATGGTAATACCGGAGTGCCCCTACCCCCTTTTAGGACGGGACTTGCTAACCAAGATTGGAGCCCAAATAACCTTCAGACAAGGGGGGCCTCAGGTTACCGATAGCGAAGGCCACCCCATCCAGGTTCTGACTCTGAGACTGGAGGATGAATATCGCCTACACCAGGGGGCGCCCCCAGTAGAGAACAATATAGATAGATGGCTGCAAGAATTCCCCACAGCCTGGGCAGAGACGGGGGGAGTAGGACTGGCCGCCCACAGGGCCCCAACCCTGGTTGAGCTAAAACCAGGAGAAAGCCCAATAAGAGTAAAACAGTACCCTATGTCCCAGGAGGCTCGGAAGGGAATCCAGCCTCACATCCGGAGACTGCGAAGCCTAGGGGTACTGGTTCCATGCCAATCTGCCTGGAACACCCCCCTCCTGCCGGTCAGAAAGCCCCACACGAATGACTATCGACCAGTCCAGGACCTCCGGGAAGTAAATAAAAGGGTCCTGGATATACACCCAACCGTTCCTAACCCATACACTCTCCTAAGCTCTCTGGCACCCTCTAGAGTCTGGTATACCGTATTAGACCTGAAGGATGCCTTTTTCAGCCTGCCACTAGCGCCTCAAAGCCAACCCCTGTTTGCCTTCGAGTGGCACGACCCAGAGGAAGGCTACAGTGGACAATTAACCTGGACGCGATTGCCCCAAGGATTCAAAATTCACCCACCATCTTCGACGAGGCACTGCATGAAGACCTTGGTGAGTACAGGAGAGAGCACCCCAATCTCACTCTCCTTCAGTACGTAGATGACATCCTGATTGCTGCCGATACCGCCAAAGATTGTGAACAAGGGACCAAAGATCTGCTGGCCACCCTAGGGACCTTAGGGTACCGGGCCTCTGCGAAGAAGGCTCAGATATGCCAAAAGAGGGTGAGTTACCTGGGGTACATACTGGAGGGCGGACAGCGGCGGTTGTCAGATGCTAGAAAAGAGACAGTCTTGAAAATCCCTGCTCCCACCTCCGGGAGGGAGGTGAGGGAGTTCCTAGGATCGGCTGGCTATTGCCGCCTCTGGATACCAAGTTTTGCTGAGATCGCCAGGCCCCTATATGAAGCCACCAAGGAGGGGAAGGCCTTTAAATGGACTGAGACAGAAGAAATGGCCTTTAATCAGATAAAGAAAGCTCTTTTGGCTACTCCAGCCCTGGGCCTACCAGACATTACAAAACCCTTTCGCCTCTTTGTAGATGAGCGCAAAGGAGTGGCAAAAGGGGTTTTAACCCAGCCAGGCTTTAGGCCCCTGGAGTCGCCCAGTAGCATATTTGTCTAAAAAGCTGGATCCTGTAGCCGCCGGCTGGCCACCGTGCCTAATAATCATTGCAGCAACCGCGCTCTTAGTCAAGGATGCTGACAAACTGACCCTGGGGCAGGAGATCTGGATCACAACCCCGCATGCCATTGAAGGGATCCTAAAACAGCCTCCTGATAGATGGATGAGCAATGCTCGCATGACTCACTATCAAAGCTTGCTGCTCAACCCCCCTAGAGTGCGGTTCCTTCCCAGTGCGGCCCTCAACCCTGCTACCCTGCTACCTGACCCTGACCTAGATGCCCCACTACATGACTGTGCGGGAATCCTGGAGCAGGTACATGGACTTCGGAAGGACTTGACCGATCGGCCCCTCCCGGATGCAGAGGCCACCTGGTTCACGGATGGAAGCAGCTTCGTGCGGAACGGGTGCAGGTACGCAGGTGCGGCGGTGGTTGCCAACACGAACACTGTGTGGGCGGAGGCTCTGCCCCCTGGGACATCAGCTCAGCGAGCAGAACTCATTGCACTCACCAAGGCACAGACACTGGGGGCTGGAAAGCGGCTTAACGTTTACACAGACAGCCGTTATGCATTTGCTACAGCTCATGTTCACGGGGCAATCTACCAGGAGAGAGGGCTATTGACAGCAGAGGGACGGACAATAAAAAATAAGCAGGAAATCTTCAACCTGCTCTCAGCCTTATGGCTTCCTGCCAAGTTAGCCATAATCCACTGCCAGGGACACCAAAAAGCCAATGACCTGGTAGCTAAAGGTAACCAAAAGGCTGACCAGGCTGCAAAGGCAGTAGCCCTTACCTCGGTCCCTACCATGGCCTTACAACTACCAGACCCAGGGGACCCAGTCCTACCAGACCAGCCCAAGTACTCCCAGGAGGAGTTGCAACGTATCAAAAAGCTCCCTAAAGCCCAGGAAATAAAGGGATGGTGGCATACACCAGAAGGAGAACTTATACTGCCGGACTGGCTCGGGGACACGATATTAAAACATATGCACCAATCCACTCACCTGGGAGCCCGGAAAATGAAGGACTTAATCCAACATGCCAGGATAAAAATTCACCAGCAGAATACCAAGATAGATCAGGTTGTGTCAGCCTGCAAGACCTGTCAACTCACAAACGCAAGGGTTGGATCAAATAAAGAAGGAACCAGGCTCAGAGGCACCAAACCTGGAGCACAATGGGAGGTCGACTTCACTGAAATTAAACCAGGGAAGTATGGTTATAAATATCTTTTAGTATTTATAGATACCTTCTCTGGCTGGGTAGAGGCATACCCAACCAAGCATGAAACAGCTCAGACGGTGGCCAAGAAGCTGCTGGAAGACATCTTACCCAGGTATGGTTTTCCTGCTATGATAGGATCCGACAACGGGCCAGCCTTTATTTCACAGGTAACACAGGTAGTAACCAGGGCTATTGGGGCAAATTGGAAACTACATTGTGCTTATAGACCCCAGAGTTCAGGTCAGGTAGAAAGAATGAATAGAACTCTAAAAGAGACCCTTACCAAATTAACCATGGAGACTGGCGGGGACTGGGTGGCTCTCCTACCGTATGCCCTTTACCGGGTAAGGAACTCCCCTTACACCCTGGGCTTTACTCCCTATGAAATCATGTTTGGCAGGCCACCCCCTATCATTCCTAACCTTAAAGCTGACTTTCTCGCTGAATTTGAAAATCAAGAACTATCTCTTTCCTTAAGAGGGCTCCAGAGGGCACACGAGGACATTTGGCCACGCCTTCTCGCCATCTATGAGACCAGCCCAATTCCAACTCCTCATCGACACAGACCAGGAGATTGGGTCTACGTCAAAAGGCATCATCAAGAAACTCTTGAGCCACGTTGGAAGGGTCCCTACACTGTGGTGCTAACGACCCCCACTGCTCTCAAGGTAGACGGCGTCGCGACCTGGATCCATCACACTCACGTCCGGTCAGCGGACCCATCCACGGTCCAAAAAGACTTCATCACCAAATGGAGCGTCGATCGGGATCAACGCAACCCACTGAAGCTCAAGCTATGGCGTGCTCCACCTGCCTGATGCTGGTGACATAACTCGCGATCACTCCTGTCGCCAGGAGCCCCCACAATAGACTTAGATGATGCCTGCATCTTTATGGACATGGCTCCAAAGAGACAGGGACAATTTATAGAAAAATCGGGAATAGACTTTAGTATCACATGTTTAATAGCGGAAGATTTGGCTGCCTGAAAGCGGCCATAATGCCAGTATTATGTTTCATTGTATTAATATGTTACATTAACCTTTAATTCTCTTGCAGGTTTGAATGTATATTGGTTGTCCTAAAAAAGAACTGTGCGGGATGACCCCCGAAAGTAAAGAGTGCCTAGCTGCCAAGAGGGCAGGTGCCCAACTGAACAGGGAACGGTGCCCATCAGGTTTTGGTCGCTGTTGAGAGACAGTTGACAGTTGACAGCCTGTGTACTGCTTGCAGGCCTGCATGACCATGCCCATGTCAGGGGTAGTAAAGCTAGGAAAGGCCTGGTTAGAATAAAAATCTAAGGCATGGTTATGCATGAAAAGAAATTAGCAAAGAAAGTCAGAAAATCTTAGAATAAATCAATATGTTTTTCTTCTTATATAATTCCTCCGAAATCTGGCAATACATCTCTTTGCATAAATTCAATAAGACCAGTTTCTAATGATGGTTTTCAGTTACCGTTCTTGTTGTATTTATGCAAACATCAGGATAGTAGATAAATTAATCTCGATTTGGCTTTTTTTAATGGCCATGGAGGAATTTTAAGAAGAAAAATCCTATTTCAATAAAAATTGTTACTTTCCCTTCCACCAGACCATTTGTTAAGATATGCCCAGTACAGGCCTCTAGCAACGGTGGAATAGAAATGCAGCCCGACTCATGATTGAGCCGGAAGTTCCAAGACAAAGGGGGGAATGAAAGGGTGAGGGCTATGCCCTCCCCTCCATCTTGCCTGTATCCTCCATGTTGGGGCCACGTGTAGCCTTCTTCCCGGAAGCCCAGGCCTCTGCTGGCCGCGCCCGGGATTTTAAACTAACCAATGACAATCAAGGGAAGTGCGCGCCATAGATATGACCACATCCTGTGTAACAAGACCCGGCTCACGCCTGGCCAATCGGCAGGGCCCACAATCCCCTTGCGTCACCCCCCTATTAAAGCCGGATTTTCCCATGGGAGGGGACTCTCTTCCTGTCGCCGGGGCCGGCCGGGAGCAGGGTCGGGCCGGCCGGGAACGGGATCGGTCTAGCTAGCCCAAAAATAAAAGGACCTTCTGCTTTTGCATCGAACTGGCTCCCAGTGTGGCATTTTGGGGATCTTGGAATCTGGGCATAACATTAAGAACATCTTTTGTTCTAATGAGGTTATTTTTGGTAGGTCACCAGAAAGACCAAGCCATGATTAGAAGCTTGGAAATTTCATACCTACCTCCACTCTCCAAAGAGAAAAGAGGGGCTAGAAATGAAGTTAATAATCAATCATGCCTACATGATGAAGCCTCCATAAAAATCCCAAAAGTATGGGGTTCAAAGAGCTTCCAGTTTAATGAACAGATCCACATGCTAGGAAGTGACACACCTCTACCCACAGGGACATCTTTTCAAATGACCATTCATTCACATGGTTAAAACATCCTTTGTAATAAGACAACAATAGTAAGTAAACTGTTTTCCTGGGTTCTGTGAGTTGCTCTAGCAAATTACTGAAGTCAAGGAGAAAGTTAGAAGTTGTGTGTAACTTGGGGACCCACTCCTCGGCATTGGCATCTGAAGGGAGTGACAGTCTTGTGGGACTAAGTCTTTAATTTGTGGGGTCTACAATAACTCCAGATTAATGTCAGAAATACTTGGTGTAGAAAAGCTCACACATCTGGTAAGTGTGAGTAGAGAAATACAGCAGTTTGTTCCTGCTCATGGCTTCACCTTAATTTACTGATTTCAGTTACTCCCTCCCTCTCCATAGAGTTAATTATTTTTTAATTGTGTAAAGTTTTACATATGTCTCATTTTTCCCCAATTGACCGCCCCCCTTCTGGCCATTCCCACAACGGGCAAGCCCCCACTGCCCAGTGTCTGGGGCCATTGGTTATGCTAATATGCATGCATACAAGTGCTTTGGTTGATCTCTAACCCCTTCCCTCCCCTGACATTTGTCTCTGGATCTATTCTTGTTCATCAAATTATGTTGATCATTATATCCCACATATGACTGAGATCATGTGATATTTATCTTTCTCCAACAGTCTTATTTCACTTAGCATAATGCTCTCTAGTTCAATCCATGCTGTTGCAAATGGTAAAAGTTCCTTCTTTTTTATAGTGGCATAATATTCCATTGTGTAGATGTACCACCGTTTTTTAATCCACTCATCTATTGATGGGCACTTAGGTTGTTTCCAAATCTTAGCTATTGTAAATTATGATGCTATGAACACAGGGGTGCATATATCTTTTCTGATTGGTGTTTCTGGTTTCTTGGGATATAGTCCTAGAAGTGGGATTACTGGGTCAAATGGGAGTTCCATTTTTTAACCTTTTCAGGAAACTCTATACTGTCTTTCAGAGTAGCTGCACCAGTCTGCATTCCCACCAGCAGTGCAGGAGGGTTCCTTTTTCTCCACATTCTCACCAGCACTTGTCCTTGGTTGATTTGTTGATGGTAGCCACTCTGACAGGTGTGAGATGGTAAGTTGTTGTTTTGATTTGCATCTCTCAGATGATTAGGGACTTTGAGCATGTTTTCATATGTCTCTGGGCCTTCTGTATGTCCTTTTTCAGTAAATGTCTAGTTAGATCCTTTGCCCATTTTTTGATTGGATCCTTTATCTTCCTTTTGTTAAGTTGTATGAGTTCTCTGTAAATTTTGGAGATTAAACCCTTATCTGAAATAGCATTGGCAAATATGTTCTCCCATGTAGTGCTTTGTTGATGGTTTCTTTTGCTGTGCAGAAGCTTTTTATTTTGATGTAGTCCCATTTTCTAAATTTTCTCCTTAGTCTCCATTGTCCTAGGAGCTGTGTCTGTAAAGGTATTGCTATAACATATGTCTGCTATTTTGCTGCCAATGGAGTCTTGTAGGATTTTTATGGTTTCCTATCTTACATTCAAGTCCTTTAGCCATTTTGAGTTTGTTTTTGAGGATGATGTAAGTTGGTGATCTAGTTTCATTTTTTTGCATGTATCTAACCAAATTTCCCAGCACCATTTATTAAAGAGACTGTTTTCACTCCATTGTAAGCTCCTACCACCTTTGTCAAAATTGAGCATAATGGCTTGGGTTTATTTCTGGGTTCTCTGTTCTATCCCATTGGTCTTATATGTCTGTTCTTGTGCCAGTACCAGGCATTCTAAGAACTGTGGCTTGGTAATATAGCTTGATATCTGGTATTGTGATCCCTCCAACTTTGTTCTTCTTTCTCAGGATTGCTGTGGCTATTTGGGGTCTTTTTTTATTCCAGATGAATTTTTGGAGAGTTTATTCTAGGTCTTTGAAATATGCCATTGGTATTTTAATAGGAATTGCATTGAATCTGTATATTGCTTTAGGTAGTATGGACATTTTAAAGGCCCGACAGCCTCTACTGCTGCTGAAATATCTTCTGGAGCAGCCGGCTCTGCCACAGAGACTGCGCCATCTTGAAGGGGAGAGTGGCTGTGATTGGCAGCCCAGGCTTACCTTCAACTGGGGAGACCTTGGATACCTCCTGGGACCCTACAACTACAACGCCCAGGAACCAGCTGCCTCCACTGCGAACCCATAAACACCAAGACTCCAGTCTCAAATGAACAAATAATCTGTCAAGGGGGAGACAAAGCGGCATGAATACACAGAAGAGCCCTGCACCTTCTCACAGAGCAGATAGAAGGAACAGCTGAATCGAACAACACCCACCTGGAAATAGCGAATTAAACACAGCTGGTGAGGCATTCTGCAGATGGAAAAGTCAGATATCGCCTAGAGAAAGGTGAGATCTGGGAGCCAGGCTTGAGGGAGAAACGTGCACAGCGGGATCTAGAGTCCCAGAGGAAGACTGTGCCCCCACAAAATCCACAGCCAGTGGGGTCAGTGTAGCCTGCGAATGTGGAAGGGGTTCCACAGGGCTGCTGGCAGAAGGGGTCTCTAGAAATCAACCCACAGCTGGGCTGGGCCCAGAAAGGCAGCCTGAAGTTCTACCAGTATACTGGCTGTGCAGAACCAGGGGAAAAAGATGCATGCAGAGACGTGCGCAGTGCCAGGGGAAAAAGACGCCAGTCTGCACGCTTACTCTGGTTTTTCTTTTTAAATCCTTGCTTTTGATTACTAAGCCCAGTACATAGGATCTTCCAATTAAAAACACCCACAGAGACTGCAGGGGAAAGTTGATTTGTGGAACCTGGGGATCAGAGTGGGGAGAAGCAAACAGAAAACCAGCTCTGGGGCAGTCCATCCTCTCAACCCAGTATTAAGTACAACAGGGAAAGCAATGTAAACACTGGGTAGAGAGGCCTTTTAGCCCTGGATATTAATACAAAAACACTGCCACCCAAGGGTTGTATCAGAAATTGACTCTTGTGTAAATACAACTAAAGGCAGGCTGAGAAACAAAGAGAACCTGCCCGCGTAAAAACAGGGTTGTGGCTAATGACACAGAGGAGCAGTGGATCGCAGAGAACTTCAATACTGTCCTGACTACCTGACAGGAAGCATACGTGCCAAACAGAACAGTAGAGGAAGTGAATGACCCTTCACTACTTCACATTTTTATCTTTTATCTTTTACTTAAGAAACTAATTTTTTCTCACTTGATTTTACCTTTTTTATTATTATACTTTTATTTTTAATTATTATTACTACTACAGTGGGGCCTTGACTTACGAGTTCAATTCGTTCCGTGATGGAGCTCATAACTCAAATTACTCGTATATCAAATCAACAGTGAACGAGTGAGACACGTGATGCTGGGCTGATGTTGTGACGTTCACTGTGATGTTTGCTGCGCCAACTAGTAGTGGGGTATCTGAAGCTGGCTCATAACCCGAATTTTAGCTCGTAACTCAAAGCAAAAAAATCGGCCGAGTGACGGCTCATATCTCGAAAAACTCGATAGTCGGGACACTCGTAAGTCAAGGCCAAACTGTACTATTATTTTACCTTTTTATTTTATTTTATTTTATTTTTATTTTTTTAAATATATTTTATTGATTTTTTTACAGAGAGGAAGGGAGAGAGATAGAAAGTTAGAAACATTGATGAGAGAGAAACATCGACCAGCTGCCTCCTGCACATTTCCTACTGGGGATGTGCCCGCAACCCAGGTACATGCCCTTGACCGGAATCGAACCTGGGACCTTTCAGTCCATAGGCCGACGCTCTATCCACTGAGCCAAACCAGTTTTGGCTATTTTACCTTTTTAAAAAGTTTTATTTTATTTTTTCTTTATTTTATTTTGGGATTAGTGTCCTACATTCTATTTTTATTTTTCCTTTAGCATTATTTTACTCTATCTCAATTTTTCCTTTATGCCAACACTCTCTTCCTCACTGCGAATGTGGAAGGGTTTCCACAGGGCTGCTGGCAGAAGCGGTCTCTGTTTCTCTTACCCTGTTCCTCCTTTAGTTTTCCCCTAACCTTTCTTTTTACTCCCTGTTTAAAAATTGATCTTACTTATATATCTAATTTCTGCTCCCCTGCTCCAAGTCCATACACACTTCTCTCTTCTCTTTCTACACTATCCAAATTTATTTTCTCTTCCCTTTATTTTTGTTTTGCCTTTTTCTTTCTTTCTGTCTTGTTGTTGTTTGTTTGTTGATTAGTTTGGGTTTTTGTTTGTTTTTCTTTTTTTTGCTTCTGTGTATGTGAGGAGAAAACTCCAATAAAACAACTAATCCCAAAAATGCAAGCAACAAACACCCAGATATGAATGCAAACCAAAAACAACTAATTCAAAAAATGTTTTGTTTTTCCTCTCCTTGCCTGTTATCTTCTTCTACTAATAGCTTAACTAATTCCAATCACCAATTCAGGCCAATCTAGTCATTATTCTCCTTTTCCAATAGTTAACAAATACATAGATAGATATATTAAAGAAGGGGAAAATTGATATATATATATGTATATATAAATTTTCTTATATATATTAGAGGCCCGTTACACAAAAATTTGTGCACTCGAGGGGGGTCCCTCAGCCCGGCCTGGGACCCCTCGGGGGATGACCACGTGCTGGATTAGGCCCGCTCCCCAGGGGATTGGGCCTAAGCTGGCAGTCAGACATCCCTCTGGCAGCCCAGGAGCCCTCGAAGGATGTCCACTTTCGAGCAGGGAGCAGGTCTAAGCTGCAGTTGGACATCCTTAGCGCTGCTGAGGAGGCAGGAGAGGCTCCCACCACCACCGCTGTACTGGCAGCCGTCAGCCTGTCTTATGGCTGAGAAGAGCTCCCCCTGTGGGAGTGCACTGACCACCAGGGGGAAGCTCCTGCATTGAGTGTCTGGCCCCTTGTGGTCAGTGTGTGTCATAGTGACCAGTCATTCCCAGTCCTTCTGCTGTTAGGGTCAATTTGCATATTACCCTTTTACTATATAGGATAGAGGCCTGGTGCATGGGTGGGGACCAACTGGATTGCCCTGAAGGGTGTCCTGGATCAGGGTGGGGGTCCCACTGAGGTGCCTGGCCAGCCTGGGTGAGGGGCTGATGGCTGTTTTCAGGGTAGCCACACCCCCTTTAGGGTGGGGGGGTCCCCACTGGGGTGCCTGGCCAGTCTGGGTGAGGGGCTGAGGGCCATTTTCAGGCTGGCCAAGCCCCCCCCAGCAATGAAAGCTCCCAGCCTCTCCTTTATTTCTTTTTTTTTCTTATTCTGGGATTTATTTACCTTCTATAATCGAAACTTTGTAGCCTTGAGAGGAGCTCAGAGTCGGCCAGGGTGGGCAGGAGGGAAGCTTGGCTTCCTCCATTGCCAGGGGCAACCAAGCCTCCTGCTTGCTCCAGCTCCGTGGCTGCCGACCGCCATCTTGGTTGGCTTAATTTGCATATAGTCACTCTGATTGGCTGGTGGGTGTGGTTTAAGGCATAGCGGAGGTATGGTCATTTTGCATGTCTTTTATTAGTGTAGATACAGTGGGGCCTTGACTTACGAGTTCAATTCGTTCCGTGATGGAGCTCGTAACTCAAATTACTCGTATGTCAAATCATTAAAGTGAACGAGTGAGACACGTGATGCTGGGCTGATGTTGTGGCGTTCACTGTGACATTTGCTGCACCAAGTAGCGGTGGGGTATCTGAAGCTGGCTCGTAACCCAAATTTTAGCTCACAACTCAAAGCAAAAAATAGGCCGAGAGATGGTTCGTATCTCGAAAAACTCGTTAGTCGGGACAAGGCCCCACTATAGTTTAATATATATTTTTTTTCTTTTTTGTATTTTGTTTTTTACTTTTCTTATTATACATTTATTCTCTTTCTAGCTCCTCTACACTGAATTTTGGCTATTTCTCCATTCATTCAATTCCTTCACCTTACCTTCTGGAAATAAGCTCTGCCTCAGCTTTATCTGTGTGTTTGTTGTTTGCATTTTTTGAATTAGTTGTTTTTGGTTTGCATTCATCTCTGGGTGTTTGTTGTTTGCATTTTTGGGATTAGTTGTTTTATTGAAGTTTTCTCCTCACATACACATATTTTTCTCCCTTATTTTTTCTTCTCTTTCTTTTCTCTTACATTTTTTCCTTTTCTCAATATCATTTTTGCACTCTTTTTTTATCCCCTAATTCTCTTTTCTCTGGTGGTCACCTTTATTTGGGGTTATTAGTATCATGAATACATTTGTGTTTGGTGCCTTGTGAGTTGTGTCTTATTGTGTGGCATTTTGTGACTTTAAGTCAATGCAGGAGAGAGCTACATAACCAGACACCTGGAGAGTAGTGATCATGGGGAGACAAAGAAACAACCTGCATACAAAAGAAAAGGAGGTATCGCCAGAAAAGAAAGTAAACAAATGGAGTCAATCAATATGTCAGAGAAAGAATTTAGAGAAACGCTGAAAAGGATGAAAGACAAATTCAACAATATGTGCAAGAACCAAGAGGAAATGAAGAAGAAACAAGAGGAAATGAAGAATGACATTGCTGCAATAAAGAACTCAATAGAAAGCATCAACAGTAGACTACAAGAAGCAGAGGACCACATCAGTGAGCTAGAAGACAAGGTAGGAAAAAATACCCAAGAAGAGCAGCATCTAGGACAATGGTTCTCAACCTGTGGGTCGTGACCCCTTTGGGGGTTGAACGACCCTTTCACAGGGGTCACCTAAGACCATTGGAAAACACATATATAATTACATATTGTTTTTGTGATTAATCACTATGCTTTAATTATGTTCAATTTGTAACAATGAAAATACATCCTGCATATCAGATATTTACATTACTATTCGTAACAGTTGCAAAATTTCAGTTATGAAGTAGCAATAAAAATAATTTTATGGTTGGGGTGAGCACAACATGAGGAACTGTATTAAAGGGTCGCGGCATTAGGAAGGTTGAGAAGCACTGATCTAGAAAAAAAATCTTAAAAAACAGGAAAAGAGCCTAAGGGAACTTTGGGACAACACAAAATGAAACAACATCTGCATAACAGTAGTGCCAAAAGGAGAGGAAGCTGA
Organism: Myotis yumanensis; assembly: GCF_028538775.1. Taxonomy (NCBI): domain Eukaryota; kingdom Metazoa; phylum Chordata; class Mammalia; order Chiroptera; family Vespertilionidae; genus Myotis; species Myotis yumanensis. The sequence goes on from NW_027223752.1 coordinate 108,913,790, forward strand.
GCAAGGAATAGAAAACTTGTTTGAAGAAATAATGACAGAAAACTTCCCTGATCTTGGGAAGAAAAAAAACACACAAGTCCAAGAAGCTCACAGAGTCCCAAACAAGATGAACCCCAAAAGACCGACACCAAGATACATTATAATTAAATTGGAAAACACCAATAACAAAGTAAGAATCTTAAAGGCTGCCAGAGAGAGACAGAAAGTTAGGCTCTTTTCCTGTTTTTTAAGATTTTTTTCCTAGACCAGTGGTTCTCAACCATCCTAATGCCGTGACCCTTTAATACAGTTCCTCATGTTGTGTTCACCCCCAACCACAAAGGATCACCCACCAGACTATCTACTGATTTCTCAACAGAAACACATCAAGCCAGACGGGAATGGAATGAAAAATATAAAGTCATGCAAAGCAAGGGTCTGAATCCAAGAATACTGTACCCAGCAAGGCTATCAATCAAAATTGAGGGTGAAATAAGGAACTTCACCAATAAAAAAGGACTAAGGGAGTTTATTACTACCAAACCAGCAATGCAAGAAATGCTAAAGTGTCTACTGTAAAAAGAACTAGAAAGGGAAGAAGGAACACAGGCATAAAGAATAAAAATGGTGACAAACAAGTACCTATCAATAATCACTTTAAATTTAAATGGATTAAATGCCCAATTAAGAGTTAATATTTTTACTGCATAGTTCATGATAAATTAATAACAACATGTGAACATCCCCACAAAAAATAGGAAAAAGATATGAATGAGAAATTCAATAAAGATGGGTGGACCAAAAAAATAACTAAAAGGTTCAATCTTACTTGCAACAAGACACACAATCAATAAAAGTTATTAAATTGCTAAAAAAAATAAGTTATTTTAAGTAATGATATTCAAGAATTCAGAAGGTGTGGTAAATGGGCATGTTCTTCACTGCTTTCACTGCTAGTGAAAATATAAAGTTACAACTATATATGGAAGTCAATTTGACAATGCTTATTGCTTAACCCAGAAATATAACTTTTAATAATATATCATTAAAAAGCTAATTGTGGTCAGGAAAAAAAGATTTAACTGTTAGGGTGGACACTGCTATAATCACAATAGCTAAAAATTGAAAATAAGCTACATGTATCATATCAAGTGGATTAACATATACCTACACAATGGAATACCATTCAACTATTAAAGTGTCCTTTAAAAACATTTAGTGAGACAAAAACATCTATAACTAAGAAATTAGGTTTTACCCTATGGACTATCATAATTTCCAGTACTTCACACTCATTATCAGCCTTGATATCCTATTCTTATAAATTGTTCAGTGTCTGTCTTTTCATATCAGTCAAAGCTGCATGAGGAAGGGATATATCAGTCTTTCATTCTGCCTAGGACATAACATTTATAAGCTACATGACATATGCCTGGGATATGATATATATTACTTACATAGGTAAAGTAGAAAATCATTTTTTAAAATGCACATCAAAATGGTGGCACTGAAGTCACGTAATTACAGGTGATTGATTGATATTTTTCTCTGCTTGACCTAATTTTCTACCATCAATATACATTACTTTTGTGTATTATAGGACCCTCATTCTGTACCATTCTTTAATACTCCTTCAAAAACACAGTGTGGGAGAGAAGGAAATGGGCAGGGGCTTGTGCTGGGAAGGGGAACACTGACTCTTACAAAACAATTACACCATAGTGGCTACCATCACATTCTCACACCTCACAAAAGTTCTTATAAAAGTGAAAGGGAGAATTCATTCAACATACAAAAATGAAATATGTTGTTATCATAAATAGTAAACAACATTTCTGTTTTTAAGAAGATAATTTTTATAATTAAATATAGAGGTCATTTAGATGTTTTGCATAAAAAAAACCCTCCAGTCATATTTTCTCCCAAAGTTACTTAATGTTAAATATTTTAGCTTATTCTATATGTGAAATGAATGTTTATGCATGTTATTTGTGATGATATTTTAGGGTCAATTATCTTATTGACAAAGTTAACAATGTCACATCTGGCTTTATTGTGCTCTTTTCTAATTCAAATAGTGGGTGTAAAATTTAAAGAATTTAGAAATGTGTTCCTTGATAATACAAATACTTAAAAAAAAATGATTCATACAATTATTGATCTGTAATATTAAGCCAGAAAAAATTCTTATCCATTCAAAGAAATGTCACACAAACCGAAATTGAGGGACATTCTCAAAATAACTTGCTCTTCAAAACTGAAAACCAAATATAAACTAAAGATATGTTTCAGATTAAGGGAGACCAAGGAGACATGATTAAGTCCCATGTCTGATCCTAAACTGGAATCTGAACAAGATTTTAATGCTTATGCATTCATTCAAACATTCATTCATTCATTTCTGCATGTTATTACAAAATGTAAAAGTGGGAGAGGGAGGAATGGAAGAAAATTATATATCAAAAATGGGAAAAAGCGGGGGAGGGAGGAATAGAAGAAAGTTATATATCAAAAATGGGAAATTAACAATCGAGGAAAGTAGGTGAAGGGTATACTGAAGCTCTTTGGACAATTTTAAAACTTTTTGGAAACTTCTGAAATATCAGAATAACAATTATACCTACTAAATTATTCAGAATAGTTTTTCTGTATCTAATATAGTTATTTTTAAATCAGATATTACTACCAACATAATCTTAAAATAATCCGAGTTCAATAGCGAAAAGAACCACTAAATTTTAGAGATATTAATTGTGTCACTATACCACAAAAAGACAATAAAAAAGAACTAAGATATATTTCCCAAAGAAAAATATACCATACATTAAGCAATCCTTATCCTATCTAATAAAGAGGGAATGTGCAAATTAACTGTCACACCATCACAAAGATGGGGTGCCCACAGCCACAAGATGGCAGCACCCAGACCCCTCAGTCCCGCCAGTGTCCCCCAGCCCTTTCAGCCCAGCTGGGGGGGGGAGGGGAGGGGGTGCGGCAGGCACACAGTGTGGCCGGACCTGCCCTCAGCCCCCCAGCTGCCCAGGGCTGGCCCGAGGCGTAGGCAAGCCTCAGATGGCGGCTGCCCAGCCACCCAGGGATGCCCAAAGCTCAGGTAACCAGGGCTGGCCATGGCTTGCGCTACCGGCAGTGGCAGCAGCAGAGGTGTGATGGGGGCATCACCTTCCCCTGATCACAGGGTCGCCTCCTGGCCCTGAGGGCTCCCGTACTGTGAGAGGGGGCAGGCCAGCATGAATTTTCATGCACTGGGCCTCTAGTGTTACTGTAGTAATAAGCAATTTCAAATGAAATCCTTAAACACTGACAGACCACTATATGAAGTCATTACAATTTTTTAATATCATGAAAATATTAATATATTCCAATTTTGCAGAAAGATTTTTAAATAAGTTTGAATCATTTGAATCACATATATCTAATTACTTCATAAGCTTAATATAAGTTTGAGCATTTAAAACACTAGAAATAGCACATTTTATAAAATTCTTTGTGACAATAGCAACATTGGATGCTCAAAAACAAACCTTAAGGTCAACATATTTAGTGTATGATAGTATAAATTTTCAACAAAATCTCAAATTATAAAGTTTTGTACACTTTCATCTATGTTCTCTAGAATATCAAAGTTAATTTACATTATAAGCCTAAAGAAATGTTTGATGAAGAGTTTATCTCAAAGAATTTGTACAAATTTTCAATAAAGATGTAATGACTCACAATTTATTTCCCCATTAGGTTCCCCATTTGCTTTGTCTGGCTCATCTATTTTCTCCTCATCCCCAGCTTTATTGAAATATAATGACATTGTGTTACTTTAAAGTATACAACATGCTGATTTCATAAACTTATACATTGAAAAATTATTACCACCATAGCATTAGCTATCACCTCCAACATCACATAACTATCATTTCTTTTTTGGGGTAAGAATATTTAGGAACTATTTTTCAGCAAGCATACACACTTTAACAGCTGACAGCTCAATTTTGGAAATGAAATATATTTTAATAACCACTGCCTTTAAAAAATGTGAGTATACATTTTTGGGGACACCCTATATATTCCAGTATTTGTAATTATAATCACTACGCTATAAATTAAATGTCCAGAGCTTATTCATCTTATAAGTTTATTCTCTTTGACCAACATCTCCCCTTTCCCTCCAACCCTCACGCCCTGGGAACCACCACTGTACTCTCTGTTTCTATGAGTTTGGCTTTTTAGATTCCATATGTAAGTTATACATGTATCGAACAGTATTTGTCTTCCTCTCTCTGACTTATTTCACTTAGCATAACACCCGTAAGGTAGATTCATGTTGCAAATGGTAGGATGTCCATCTTTTTCATAGCTGAATAATATTCCATTTTGTGTGATATTCCACACACACATATCATATCTTTTTTAACAATTCATCCATTGATGTACAGTTAAGTCTATCCATAACTTGCCTATAGTGAATAATGCTGCAACAAAAATGGGCGTGCAACTTTCTCTTCAAGATCCTGATTTGATTGCCTTTGGATATATAGGATGTCCCCAAAAAATGTATGCATAACTTTGAATAATTATAAAGGAAGTGTTTATTAAAATACATTTCATTTTCAAAATTAAGCTATCAGTTGTTAGAGAGTGCACACATTTCGGGGGGGGGGGGGGCATCTTGTATACTCAGAAGTAGAATTGCTACAACATATGATAGTTCTATTTTTAATTTTATGAGGAACCTTCATACTGTTTCCATAGTGGCTGCATGAACTTACATTTCTTCAAAGAGTAAACAAGGATTCTCTTTTCTCCAGATCGTCACCAACACATTATCTCTTATCTTTTTGACAAGACATTCTTCTAACTGATATAAGATGATATCTTGTGGCTTTGATTAGTTGGGTACCCCTTCCTAACCTGGTGGCCACTGGTATGTCTTTTTTGGGAAAAACTGTATTCAGATCACTCTACCCAATTTTTCACCAGATTATTATTTTTGTTTGCTAATGAGTTGTATGAGTTCTTTATACATTTTAGATATTAACCTCCTACCAGATACATAATTTGCAAATATTTTCTCACACTTAACAGACTGCCTTTTATTTTGTTCATTGTTTCCTTTGCTGTGCAGAGCTTTTATATTTAATTTAGTCCCACTTGTTTATTTTTTCTTTTGTTGCCTTTGCTTTTGGTATCTAATCCAAAAAACCAACAAAAAATACATTGCTAACACTGATGTCAAGAAGTTTACCCCAAAAGTTTTCTTCTAGGAGTTTTATGGATTCAAGTCTTACATTCAAATCTTTAATCCACTTTAAGTTGAATTTTGTATATAATGTGAAATTGGTGGCCAAATTCATTCTTGTGCACCCAGCAATCAAATTTTCCCAACATCATTTAGTGGAGAGACTGTTTTTCCCCACTGTTCTTTTGTCAATTAATTGACCATATATGCATGTGTTTCTCAGCTCTCTATTCTGTTTCCTTGATCTCTGTGTCTGTTTTTATGTCAAAACCATATTGTTTTTATTACTATAGCTTTATAATATAGTCTAAAATCAAGTAATGTGTGCCTCCAACTTGCTGTTCTTTGCTTTGGCTATTTGGGGTTTTTTGTAGTTCCATGTACATTTTAGGATTTTTTTTCCTATCTCTGTGAAAAATGCCATTGAAATGATAGAGATTACAATGATTCTGTATTATCATATGGGTAAAACAAACATTTTAACAATACTAATTTTTCATATCCATGAATATGGACTATCTTTCCATTTATTTGTGTCTTCAACTTCTTTCAATATTGTCTTATAATTTCAGCATCTGGATCTTTTACCTCCTTGGGTAAATTTATTCCTAACTATGTATTTTACTCTTTTTTATGCTACTCCAAATGGAATTTATTTCTTAATTTCTTCAATTGTTTTCTCAATTTATGGGGGGCAGGGGGGTCAATTTGGTAGTATTTACTTGTTCTACCACAACCATTAGTCAACTGAACCTATTAATGACAATGCTTATTGCCTCGCTCATTAAATTTCTAAATCAAGTCTATTCATACCTTCTGAAGTTAGCTTATCAAGGAGCCTTCTGATTTTCAGGAAGGTTCCCCAAAATTCTCCAATAAATCCCTGCAGTTTTTGTAAGAAGAACCCACTAACTCTTTCCGGAATTCATTTTGACATGATATTTAACCATGAAATAAACATATCTTATTTCTATGCTCTGGTATCATCTCTAAACTGTAATATTTTCTAAAGCAATACTTTAATCCAATAGCCCTGAATTTGTTTAACATACAATTATATTCTTACCTGGGTCTTATTGAAGAGTTCTTGGAGGGCTTACTTACTATGCAGGTTTGCATTAGACCAGGAAGAAAGTGACATTTTGGGAAGTGAAGGCCTGAGCCAACAGGTAACTTCACTACCTCATTCTAATGTTAATTTTAGGTATCAATTTGGAGGGTATTTATGAATGAGATTAAATATTTAAATTGGTAAACTTTGAATAAAACAGATTGTCCTCCACAATGTAGGTGGACCTCATCCAATCAGTTAAAGGCCTGAGCAGAACAGAAAGGCCTCTCAGAGCAAAGGGGAATTGTCAAACAGACTGACTTTGTTCTTCATCTGTACCACTGGTTCTCCTGGGTTAAAGCCTGCCAGCCTTTGGAATAAAACTGGAACAGGGCTCTCCTGGGTCTTGAGCCTTGCTGGCATCCACAATTACACAAGCCAATTCATTATACTAAATATCTTTCTTTATATATACACTAGAGGCCCGGTACACAAAAATTTGTGCACTCGGTGGGGAGCGGGGGGGTCCCTCAGCCCGGCCTGTGCCCTCTCGCAGTCTGGGACCCCTTGGGAGATAACGACCTGCTGGCTTAGGCCTGCTCCCGGGTGGCAGAGGGCAGGCCCAATCCCTAGGTGAAGCCCCTGGTTGGGCTCAGAGCAGGGCCGATTGGGGAGTTGGGGCGCCGCCACCTGTCATGCACAGAGCAGGGCGGATTGGGAGGTTGCGATGCCACCCCTAGTCATGCTCAGGGTAGGGCCGATTGGGGGTTTGGGGCACCGCCCCCTGTCACACTCAAGGCAGAGTCAATGGGGAGGTTGCGGCGCCACCCCGTCACGCACAGAGCAGGGCCGATCAGGGGGTAGGGGCGCTGCCCTCTGTCACTCACAGAGCAGGGCCCATCAGGGGGGTTGGGGCTCTGTACCCTGTCATGCACAGAGCAGGGTTGATCAGGGGATTGAGGAGCTCCGCCCGTCACTCACAGAGTAGGGCCGATAGGGGAGTTGGGGCACCGCCCCCTGTCATACACAGAGCATGGCAGATCAGGGGGTTGGGGCGCTGCACTGTCACACTCAGGGCAGGGCCGATGGGGAGGTTATGTCTCTACTCCATCACACACAGAGCAGGGCCCATGGCGGGGGGGGGGGGGGGGGGGGGGTTGGGGCGTCGCACCCTGTCACACACAGAGCCGCAGGGCGATCAGGGGGTTGGGGAGCTCCCCCCTATCAGGCACAGAGCAGGGTTGATCAGGGGGTTGGGGCACCTTCCCCTGTCATGAACAGAGCTGGGCGGATAGGGAGGTTGCGGCCCCGTCCCCTATCACACACAGAGTTGTAGGGCGATCAGGGAGTTTGGGCGCTGCCCCCTGTCACACTGATCCCGGTGCTGGGAGGCCTCTCAGCTCCGCTGATCCTGGTGCTCGGAGGCATATTACCCTTTTACTATATAGGATAGAGGCCTGGTGCACAGGTGGGGGCCGGCTGGTTTGCCCTGAAGGGTGTCCTGGATCAGGGTGGGGGTCCCGCTTGGGTGCCTGGCCAGTCTGGGTGAGGGGCTGATGGCTGTTTGCAGCTGGTCACACCCCCTTCAGGGTGGGGGTCCCCACTGGGGTGCCTGGCCAGTCTGGGTGAGGGGCTGAAGACCGTTTTCAGGCTGGCGGGTGACTGAAGCTCCCAACCGCTCCTTTTTTTCTTTTTTTTTTATTCTGGGCCAGCTTTAGCTCTGAGGCTTGGCTCCAGCTCTGAGGCCTCGGCTGCTGAAAGCAGGTATCTGGTTTGTTTGGGTTCTATAATCGAAACACTGTTTCAACTCCAGCGCTGAGATCCCGGTTGGCTGAAAGCAGGTTACTGGGGTTTTGTTTAGCTTCTATATTTGTAACAATGTTTCAAACTGCAAGCTCAGAGGCCGGCAGCAGCAGGCGGGGAATGTTGGCTTCCTCCGTCACTGAAGCAAGCAAGCCTCCTGTTAGCTTCAAGCTGCCTGGCAGCCGGCCGCCATCTTGGCTGGCATTTAATTTGCATATCGCCCTGATTAGCCAATGGGAAGGGTAGTGGAGGTATGGCTAATTACCATGTTTCTCTTTTATTACATAGGATATCCTATTGGTTTTGTTTATCTGGAGAACTCTAATATATCCATGAATATCTTACCCAAGTTGGACATTCACATAAGAGTGTCCTATATCATGGGAATGAACTTTTCAAAGGCAAAGAGTTTGTTCATGACGTGGAACAAGTGACCTTGAGACTTTGCTGAGTAATTCAGCATTCTGTCCCATTCTGAATTTGGTAACCTAAAACCAGAGTTTCTGATTCCCCACTCTCATTAATCAATACAATATTTCAACAATGTAATTGGAAATTTACATCACAAAAATGCAAAACATCTATTAGCTACTATTATGCAATTACCCTAATCATCAACCTTAATGCTTTTATTAATTTCTCAGACTAAATCAGTTATGGATCATGGTGAAAAATCAGTCAACAAACTAATTGAACTTTAAGACATAACTGTTCTCAAGGTGCTTACAATAACATGGCAGTTTAAATAATAGCAGAGAATTTCAAGACTTAAATTAATTTAATGGTTAGTTATCACATGGTATTAAGAGTGGGAGAGGCCCTGGAAGCCAGTTTGCTAAATTAAAATTTTAACAGAAAGCCTTTCACAACCCAAAATGGTACTCCATTCAGAGCAAGAGCAGAAACAAAGCCAAAAATATGAGGATGCATTTTGAAAAGAAAACATTTGAAAAAAGATTCTATGCTTTTTTAATTTACTTGGAAAACTCTCCTCAGGAAAAAAAAAATTCCATTTGTAATTGGGAATCCCAGGCAACAAGCATATGTATAGTACTACTTCTGTTTAGGTGACTAAATTGTCATTACTTCTGGCATGCTCTCATGAATACACAGGGCTTATGGGTGAGGAATGGATTAGAATGGACCCTGAGATTCTCAAAGGAATAAATACCACATTAAAAGTCCATGCTGCTGCTATCCCTTAGTGATTGAAAGTTTTGGGCTAATCACCAATGCCCTCACTAGCACTGACCTACCTATCTTTATTGCTTACAGCATCATGTCCTATCTCAATCTCTCTTAAGCATTAACAGTTGTAGTTTATGTCTGAAGTCATTCTGTTTTCCAGAAATTTCTATGATATGAAGATTCTAACAACAAAGAGTGTTCTCTACCTAGGGATCACACTAGGAAATACTGCCCCCATGTAGCATTTATTTTGAAACTGATTCATGGTTTGGTTATTGCTATACAGAAGTATTCAAATGCACACACTCATACACAAATAATCTACCACGCATTTATTGTCTAAGGACACTGTGGCTTCTTCATGCTTGCACAGCATTCTTCCTCCAAAGTTAACAAAAAGATTTTCACATATTTTATCTTAAAATGTTTTGGTACTTTTTTAGGTTTAATTTCAGAATCAACTGGGATTTATTTTACTGTATGGTGAGAAAAAAAGAAATCTAACTTTTTAAATTGAATGGCCAATTGTTTTAAACATTAAAGAAACCATCCCTTACCACTATTTTGAAATGCCACTCTTAACATACATCTACACAGCAGGTCTATTTCTATCATCTATATAATAAAAGGCCAATGGCCGTAACGACCAAAATGAACAAACAAATGGTCACAAGGAAGTGCATGGAGCACCTCTCAGTCCCTCCCCTGTGGCCCACAGGCTCCTATCACAGCAAGAATTGTGGCCAGCAGGCAGGCGGGAGGGTGTTAGGTGGGCGCGGCAAGAGAGGCAAGGGCCTGATCCGCAGCTGCTGCAGAGGCTGTGGATCAGGCCCAGAGATATGCCCGGAGAGAGAGACAGCTATCAGTGGGGTCGTTCTGGATTTCCCAGAAGAGCCAATGGCTGTCTAGGAGGCGGAGCTTTTTGACACTGACTGGTATAGAAACCGACCAATCAGAACCAAATCTGGGTGAAGTGTGAGGAGCCAATAGCTGCCTAGGAGGCAGAGCTTTTGACACTGACTGGCATAGAAACCGACCAATCAGAACCTAATCTGGGTGAACTGCAAAGGCAGAACCTAAGGTGGGGGCTGAGGAGGGGTTTGAAAGGCAACAGCTGTTTGGTGTAAGGTGTAAGAAAGCAGTTCAATTTTTTAATAACCAGTTTGGCAGTACAGTGCATATGGCTGGCTATCAGTCCTGATATAGGGGTTATGTATTTTTGTCTGCCAAAAGCAACTCCTCCTGCTGAAAAATGCTTTTCCCCCCCATTTAAGCAATCCTATCCTACATAATCTAAAAGGATAATATGCTAATTAGACCGCACCAACTGGCCATCTTCCGGATGTCCTACTTCCTTCCGGACAAAGCCATGGTGGTGGGAGCCGAGGCAGAAGCAGTTGGGGGCGAGATCAGGCTGGCAGGGGAGGGCAGTTGGGGGTGAACTTGCCTGTAGGGGAGGGCAGTTGGGGGCGACCAGGCCTGCAGAAGAGGGCAGTTGCAGACAACCAGGCCTGCAGGGGAGGGCAGTTGGGAGAGAGATCAGGCCAGCAGGGGAGGGCAATTGGGAGTGACCAGGCCTGCAGCGGAGGGCAGTTGGGGGCAACCAGGCAGGCAGGGGAGGGCTGTTGGGGGCATTAGGCAGGCAGGCAGGTGAGTGGTTTGGAGCCAGTGGTCCTGGATTGCAAGAGGGATGTCCGACTGCTGGTTTAGGCCCAATCCCTTAATGGGTAGTCAGACATCCCCCAAGGGGTCCAAGATTGGAGAGGGTGCAAGCCGGGCTGAGGAACAACTCTCTCCCCCGCCCCATGCACTAATTTCATGCACTGGGCCTCTAGTCACTAATAAGTATTTTAGTTTTAAAGTACTTTTTGTCATCATTTTAAAATAGTATAAAAATCACTCTTGTGCCCACTTTATTTTTTAGAATCAATCTGTTCAATTTCCCTCACCTTTCAACCAACCCCACCACACACACACACACACACACACACACACACACCCCACTGTGATTCTGATTAGCTGTCACTGATCTATTGATTTTAGAATTAAAAAATTAAGACTATGAATTTTCTACAACCCATACTTATGAATGTATAATATTATTACGGTTGATTTTCCTCTGAGGTCTGATTTGTCATCCATCTTTGTAATTATGAAATCTTTGTAGCACTGTTTCTAATTTATTCTTAATTTTTCCAACTAAATCTAAGTTATAAGTTATATTATAACTTGATAGCTAGAACAGATAATAATAGTGTGAACCATAAGCACTGTACTTTAAAATATTACATAGGTTTTATATATTTTGTTTGTTTGCTTATTAGGTTCAAATTTGCTTATTTATGAATCTGTAAAGAAAATCAAACCTAATTATGTTATTCAAATTCTTCATATCCCTACCATTTTGGGTCTACTTAATATGACAATTTTTAAAAATATGTATTAGCATCACCATGTGGATATGGTTTTGTTAAATTTTCTTTCTCCTCACAAGAGTTTGGGAATGATATGTTTTGTGCTATGTTGTTTGATGTGTAAAAGGCCCTAACTGTTAGAATGTTACCAAATGACATTATATATCAATATAAACACCTTTTCTTTTTTCCCCCATGCAGGGTATCCATGCTAAAAAATTATTTTCAGAACTCATATGGCATGTCTTACTTTCACTGTGTTAGTACTGTCTGGTAGAACTCAACTTATTTCTTTATCTCCAGTCTGTATGTATTAGGATTTGTTTTCTAAACAGAACACAACTAGATTTGCATTTTAATCCATGGTGGGAATACTTACTTTTATTAAGTTACCCCTTTATAATAGGCTAATATAATTTATACTAAAATACCTCTGTATTTAGCGTAATTGCTGACATTTTATTTTTCCTGATTACGACACATTTTTATTATGCTTTTAGTCCTCCCTATTTTTTCTGTGTCTGAATCAAGTTTTGTTTTTGTTTGTTTTTTTCACTTTGTAGCCACTTATAGCATTCCAAACTCATGAAGTTCTTCACATATATGTCAAACTACCAGACTCACCAACTTTTGGTCTCTCTTATGCAGTTAATAGAAAACTAATCTAATCTATCTCCCTTTTTTGTCTAACCAAAAATAAGCTGAAATATTCTATATTGGGGATAATAACAGTAAGTCACCTTAAGACAATACCACTTTGGAATTTAATAAACTTAGGTAATATCTATATGCGCCAGGAAAAGGGAGGACAAGTTAACTTCATATTTACTTAATTAATAAGAAGTTAGTGCCACTTATCTTTCAAACATCTCTGCATCCTGAAAAAGACAAAGCTCTTACCGTTTCTTTTGGAATCTGCATCTGGCTTGGCTCTGCATTCTAGAAGAATTGAAGAAAAACATAAATACAGACTGACCAAAGCCATCTTCAACACAAAGGGACACAAGGTTTAATTGAAAGGAAATTATACTGGTTTTTAAAATCCACAAAATAAATAGAGTGTGATTATATTTTGGCCGATGTATTACTCTGTCTTCCAAACTTTCACTGGGATGCTTATGTTATCTTGTGTGGGTGTGTGTTTTACGTTTTTCTAGATGTATGTTTTTAATTGCTCATTCATAGTACATCATCAATTTAGTAGAGAAAGAAAATCAAATCTCACCAAGCAGCTCTTCTATTCATAGCACTATTTCTAATTTATTTTTAATTTTTCCAACTAAATATAAATTATGTTATATGATAACTTGATAGCTAGATCAGGTAATAACAGTGTGAACCAAAAGTATTGTACTTTAAAATATTACATATGTTTTAAATGTGATTTATTTCATATATTATAGAGTAGCTTTAATTACAGAGTTACAAGGTTAATTTAAAATCTACATATTGATAAAAGTATTTCATTGTAGACACAGAATTTATACACAGACACCCCAAACCAAGGAAAAGTTTGGTCATTGGATTAAAAGATCATTTTAAATGCACCCTTTAAGTTTTCAGAATTTTATTCTTCTAAATCTTGACAAGCAGATGCAACATTAGTAACAGACTGACGGCCTACTGGCTCACTCCTTAATGAAACGCTCAAAGGCAATAAATTAAATAACCAAGAAAAAAAAGTAGGTAGCAGAAGGGGAAAACAGAAGCATGTAATATCAAAATTGGACAAGAAGAACCTCAATAACCTTAAGCTGACTGTATGTTGGCACTAACTATAGAAAGGCTGCTTAAGAGCGTGTGCAAGCTTTGGCAATCTAATAATGCTAATACCCAAACTCATACTGAGGAAGAATTAAGCTTCATCAAATCATATCTAAATCTTAGTTTTGCTTTAAATGCAAATTTACAACTTAATAAAGACATCTCCAGATTTAGGATCAGGTGGCATTTTAAGCACAAAATTGGATAACAGTGTGGGGGAAAGAGCAATGCATTAAACATTTTAAAAGAGAAATTTTTCCAAAATCTACTTAAAACAAAAGTGCTCACTTTTCAGTTTTATTAAAATCTGAAATTTCCACAAAATCACAAAAAATTTTGGATCTGTTAGTAACCATGAGATGGGACATTTTTATAACTAAAATTTATCTGACTTATAATAAAAGGGACATTTTATTCACCATGGCACATCCATACTTGAAGTATCAGCTTAAGACCGTGATTGGCAAACCTTGGCTCATGAGCCACATGCGGCTCTTTGGCACCTTGAGTGTGGCTCTTCCACAAAATACCACGTGCAGGCACGCATGTACAGTGCAATTGAAACTTCATGGCCCATGCGCAGAAGTCGGTATTCTATGGAAGAGCCAGTATTTTGTGGAAGAGCCGGTATTTTGTGGTAATATGAATTGTTTTTTAGACAAAGCTATAAAGCTATCTGAAAGAGATGTCAAATGTTGTAAAATGACCCAGCTAGAATATTTAAAATACCATTTGTACATGAAGTAAAACAAGTTTCACCAGATCAAAAGATAAAGGTGATTCCTCCAATTATGTTGTTTTTATATATAAATAAACTTTGCCCTTTTTTCAGAAAAACACTTAGGACTATGTTAACTTAATATACATATTTCCTTTTCACCAATACTACATAAATACTCTTATTTAATATTTAGATGTGTTGATATATGCATAAAAACTGAAACAGTTTGCAAAAAAAGTTTTTTCATTTGATTTATGTTATTTGCAATAATGTTTATGTTAGTAACTAATGGTCATGGGGCTTACTGACACTCAAGTCTTTTTATTTTCAATAACAATATTTTAAAGGTATTCCTTTTCTTATAAGAAGCAAGCATCTTTATTTGCTTCCATGAAAATCTGAAATCTGAAGGTTTGTCACAGGTAGTAGAGAACACAGCAAACTTTCAACAAGAGCCTTTGAAGTGACAGTAATGAAATAATCAACATCTCTGTATTCAATTAGGCCATCAGAAATTATTCAGTAATAAGCATTTGCTGTCCTAGAAAATATCCCTGCAATTTTTAAATAACCCTACACTCAACATTGTAGATATCTATTTCCAGACCTGAAGAAATTTGAGAAAAGAATGCCTGTAAGGTTGAAAGACATATAAAATATAGAAACTACTAGGAAAATATCCCAATAAACATTGGTCGTCAGTAGGTAGCCCAGACCAACCCTGGCTCATGTGCTCATGTGCATCAGAAATCTTTCATGTGCTCTAAATTTACACACCAGTTCCCTTGGGTGGAAGGCATCTTCTTGGCGAAAGACCAGAAGGCTCACTGTCCCTTCCATCTTGGTGCTTCTCAACAGGGAAACAACTTCCTCTTGGGATTTGCCTGCTAAATCTACTCCATTTACCTAAAACAAACAAAAAGTTTTCAGCTGCAATCTTGTGCAAACAGATAACAGAAGAAAAGACACACATTGTAGAACTGATCATATCTGCTATAAAACATAACTCATTTCATGGTAAAATTCTGCATAATCTGATAACCACCAGGCTGTTGTGCTAATAAAGAAATGCAGATCAGGTTTCTAGAAGTGAGACATGAAGTAGTAAATCTTCCAGTGCTTATCAAAAAATCAAAAGCTACAGTCACCAGAGCATTAACAAGTAATAAACAAATTATATAACATGTCAAGTTAACACAAAACTTCCTGGCTGTGAACTGAGATATCTTAGTGGCCTGTGTAGCATAGGTTTTCTTATACCAAAATAAAAAGTTATATCTTTTATAGGGGGCAGTAAAAACACACTCAAAAATATTTTGAGCAAAAATATTTTAACTTTCAATGTAATTCTACTAACAATTATGAAGATAAACTTTTTCATCCCTAAAAGGCTAACATTAAAGAACAATCTCCACAAAATAATCCTGGAGATAATTTTGGAGGAATAGCAATATTTCACCTCAATATTCTTCAATGTTTTAAGAAAATTCTACCAAAACAAAAAGATTTAAAAAAACCAAGTCCTGAGAGTTACATCATTTTTATTTTGTAGGAAGTATAATAACATTATCAGAAAGCACTATATATTTAACAGCCTAACCGGTTTGGCTCAGTGGATAGAGCGTCGGCCTGCAGACTGAAGGGTCCCAGGTTCGATTCCGGTCAAGGGCATGTACCTTGGCTGCGGGCACATCCCCAGTACGGGGTGTGCAGGAGGCAGCTGATCAATGTTTCTCTCTCACCGATGTTTCTAACTCTCTATCCCTCTCCCTCCTTTCTGTAAAAAATCAATAAAATTTATTTTTAAAAAAAAATAAAATAAAATAAAAGTACTATATCTCATTTTCTTACACAAAAATAGCATTTTGTCCAAGCCAATTAAGTATATTATTTAAATTGTAATATCGAAATCTTCCTGTAATTAGACTATGTTTTGGAACCTTTCCCCTCTATTAAAAACCATCTTACCGGTATATAGTTCAATATACTACTAAGGGATTGCAAGAAATAGATAAGTAATAATAGGTTAAAAGGAAGCAAAAAATTTCTAAGTAATAAAAACATCTTTTGATAATTTTTCTATATGCTTCTAGATATCCAGATACTCATAAAAACCCACAGAATTACTGATATTGTATAGATACTAAACAATTAGATTTAAAACATGTGACATGTAGTTTCAATTTTAAGAGAAAGCCGATAGCTATAAAAAATAAAACTTAACTCAGAAAAAATACAGGTTGCAGGCCCTTCCCATTGCTAAAAATAAAAAATAAAAAATAGTCTTTGTGATGTGGAAACAGTAGAGCAATTATGTGATGAAAGAGAGACTCAAAAATCAAATAAGGAGCTTTAGAAAGAAAGAAGGTTACACAGGGACAAATTCAGGGAGAGGAAGAGGTCTGGGAAAGAAGGACAGATAATTTTTTTTTTTTTTTTTTTGGACTTAGAGGCAAAGATTCAAGTCCCAGCTGAGATTCTTACTAAATAAAACAATCTACAAATACAAACTAAAAATAATATTCTAGTTGACCCTTGAACAACATGGGTTTAAACTACACAGACCCACTTATACACAGATATTTTTTTCAATAAATAAGTACAGTACTATAAATGTGTTTTCAATTCCTTATGATTTTCCCAATAACATTTTATTTTGTCTAGCTTACTTTATTGTAAGAATACAGTATATAATGCATATAATGTTAAATATGTGTTAATCATCTGTTTATCCTATTGGTAAGGCTCTGAACAACAGCAGAATACCAGTAGGTGAGTTTATGGGGAATCAAAAGTTATATTCATTGGTTATAAAATGTACATAGACAGTAGGATGGTGAGGGCATGTGCTGAGGGGTGGGAGAGGTCAATGGGGAAAAAGAAGACATATGTAATACTTCAAACAATAAGAAATTTAAATTAAAAAAGAAGTTATACTCAGATTTGACTGCGTTGTTCAATGATCAATTCTACACAATTTATATACCAAGGACAAGTGGTCCCTTTTATAAACAACACCTTAAATATAATTTGTACTCAAACCTTTCCTTTTATTTAGCCTCTTCTATCAATGTCTGTTTAAAATATACTGTCATGTGAATGAGAAAAAAAGAATAAGAGCTTAAGATTTAAGTAATCTAGGTACAAAATGTAGGCATGAAAAAAAATCAAGAAATGTTTAGGACAGTTAAATATGGAGAGTTCAAATGACCGAGTGATTCCTCTTCTGACAATTTATCCAAAGAAACCCAAAACACTGATTTGAAAGAATATATGCACCCCTATGTACATTGCAGCATTATTTAAGAGCCAAGAATTGGAAATAGCCCCCAAAACCCATCAGTATAAGAGTGTATAAAAAATACCTGTGGTACATTTACACAATGGAATACTACTCTGATGTAAAAAGGAAGAAAATGTTATCCTTTGTGACAGCATTGATGAACCTAGAGAGCATTATGCTAAGTGAAATAAGCCAGTCAGTGAAAGACAAGTACCATGTGATTTCACTCATATGTGGCATTTAATGAACAAACTAAATTGCCAAGAAAAATAGAAACAGAATCAAAGAGAGCAAGCAGACAGCGCTAGTAAGAGGGAGGAGCGGGGAGAGGGATTGAAAAAAAAAAAATAAGAGAGAACTCATGGACATGGACAACAGTGTGGTGATTGCAGGGGTGAAGGGGGATGGATGGGTAGAGGTGGTAGAGGGCATATAGGGGATAAAAGATCATGGAAAAATAAAATTAAATTTAAAAATGTATGAAAATACAGGAAAAGGGGTAATATGCCAGGTAAAAATGTTAACATTAGAATTTGGATACTATTTAATACCTGCTGCTAAGAATACAGAGTATGTTTTCTGAAAAAAACACTAAGAAAAAATGGCTAATAAAGTATACTTTTACTCACTATTTATCCCCTTTATTTCCATATGCACAAACATTTACATAAACAGAAATTCTGTATATTTATGGAAGTCAAAGACATTTCCAAAGACCAATGAACGGAAACTCATAAGGCATAGAAAGGAAAATTTGAAAACTGTTTTCTTTTTCTTCTGACATTTTATTTTTATGTCTCAATTTATTTTCCATGCTGCCATTTAAAAACTTCCTGTTCCTCTCATTAAAATATACCATTTCATTTACTTCAACTGTCTCTGTTCTGATTACAAAGTAGATAGCATTTCTATATTGCCAGACATAAATGTAAAGCTATCTAGAATATAACCTCATAGGCATTGTACTTATATAATATTAAAATGTTGTGGTACCTCATAAAACAAATGCCTGGGTTACTAAAACTTGAGTACACTAAACAAAAAAGGTATTTCTTATCAAATAACATGGGACAATGTAAAAGTAAAGCATAAATACATTGTTTCGTGATGCATACTTCTGCTAAAATATGTTTCATATTTTATAAAAATATTTAAAAAAAATAACTTCCAAGAGTTATGGAACTTCTGACTTGGAAGCCTCTCACCTCTACCAGGCGGTCTCCTGCCTTCAGTCTCCCATCTTGGATGGCAGCCCCCCTGGGGAGGATGTTTTTCACATAAATGGGAGCTGAGCCACCTATTGTTACATCTCTGGAAGTGATGCTGAATCCCAAACCTTCTGTACCTAAATATATAACACAAAATGAAAGGAAATAAAATGAGATGTGTCAAAGTTTACAAGTATATTATACATTTAAAATAATTGTTATTATTCTCTATACCAACTTAACATTTTATAACTTTCACAGTGGCCTACATGCCTTCTAGTATTTTAAAAGTTGCAAAAGATTTTTCAAAATATACTAAATTCTGAAAGGTTTAAATGCTTCACATATCAAAATTCATTATTTTGAGAAAAAATTGGAATCTATCTAAAGACTGACTAAAGATAATATACATATATAGAAATATGGTTGCTAAAAGTTATTAAATTGGTCTAAACCTTTGATTATGAAAATAAACTTAATTTCTTTATAATACAAAACAAAACTTCTGTTAAAATACACAGTACCTCCAATAGCAAATATTATTGTGGAATAATGGTATCTAGATTTGACAAGTAGGAAGTGGAGAGGAAGAGAAATGTTCAGGGAGATAAAAAAAAAAAAAATAAAGACAACTATTTCGAGATACAGATAACAGAATCTCCCCAAACTATAATTAGTCACAGCAATTTGCCAACAGAATGAAACCCATTATAATTGCCTAGTTCTCTTCTAACTCACCTAAATCTGACCATGTACATTTGAAAAAAACAACCAATAAGGCAAAAATACCCAGTAAAGAATGATCACAGATCATAGATGGCAGGTCTGAAAATCAACATCATATTTAAAGGTGCTAAACTTAATGAGGCATTTAAAAATTACTATGCTGGTTTGTATAATTGAAATTCACAGTCACTTGGCAGCTTTCTTGACAGGCACTCTTATAAGCTCAATACAGTGTAGAAGGTGGTTATATGTCACCAGAACCAACATGCAATAGGCCAGAATAAGCCTAGAAAAAAATGTGAAGATAAAAATTTTTTAATGAATCCAAGAACTTTTGTAATATTTTAATAATGATTAATTTCTACTAGAAGTTTTTAAAAAGTTACTTAAGATATTAGGTTGCATTTCAGTTATAATGATATTCGAACACATACTTGCTCATTTCAGAATGAATAAAGAGATGTGTAAAGGCGAAAAATTTATAACATTCATTCATTTGATTCAGTACTCAGTATAAAACTATGAGGGGACATTCCCAAATCTCATAGTCCCGGATTGCAATAAATGTGACTCTTTAATTCGACTTCTTGAGGCGTCCTTCTGTGATTCGAGGGGTACATTACAACATTTGGAGGCCCCAGCGAGATGCAGCCCCTTAGGGGTGCTGTTTCGGATGCAAAGGGAGGCAAAACCTCCCCTGAGCCGTTCGTGGAGACTGAGGAATCTCTAGGGGGTGCGCACCCTGAGAAGTTCCAGGGCCCCAGAGAACTCCCTTTGGATCCAGCGAACGGGCAGGGGACATTCACCCGTCCCTAAAAAATTTTCATTGGAGTCACCTGAAAAACCTCTAGAGGTAAGCTCTGGAATTCTGGGACCGGTCACTGGTGGTGGATTGTAAGAAGGGCTGGACTCGGCCTAACTTCTCCTTCCTTGGTACCCCTGAGACGTCAGAGGGTACTTCTGGCCTTGGTTTTCTTGGTTTTTGGTTTTGGATTTGTTTGTTTGTTTGTGAGCCTTTTTGGTTTTGGTTTTGGATTTGTTTGTAAGCCTTTTTGGCTTTGTTTGTGAGTCTTTTTGGTTTTATTTGTTAGCCTTTTTGGTTCTGGTTATTGTTTGTGAGTCCAATGTGTTCAGTCTATCGATTTTGTCATTTCGCCGAAATCCTCTTGGAGGACATTGAATGGTTCTTTCCTTCCTCTTTAACTTTTGGGGGATTGTGTGAATGGATTACTGATCTAGGTTATCAAGGATCTCTGTTCAGGGACTTGTCCTGTATCTGGAGGAATGGCTTCTAGACGGTATTCACCATCTCTGGGACTTCCAGGAGGGAAGTCAAAACTCGGACTGGCTAAGGGTTCGAATCTGGCCTATCTTTTAAAAAAGGTAGAAGAGAAGCGTTCCTAGGCAGTTTTCTACTGCCTCTGTTCAGGGACTTGTTCTGTATCTCGGCACAATTGAAACTGATTTGTTGGTATTTTGTGGTATAAATGTGGCATGTGCCTGTGTAAAAGTGTTTTTGTTTGTTTCTGTTTTGTTTTGTTTCCTTTGAAAAAAACAACCTTCTAAACATCTCCTGAGTTTCCGTGGTGATTCAAAGTTTTTAATGGGAAATGTTATCTGTCTTTATTGTTTAAATATGTGTCTTTGTTGTTTAACATTGCTTAGCTAGTGAAATTTCTGTTTGTGTCTCCTAGAAAATATAAATGTATTGCTAATCTGAGGAATGTTAACTATTTACATGTCACCTAAAAATTAAGGCTAAGAGTTCTAACTAACTGGAAAGCATGGCTTTGGTGTGATGGGAGGAAAGAGAAATGTTGAAAGAAAGTTAAATGCATGATAGGCCAGTAAGCTGGGACAAGTAAAATAGGTAAACTGAGCAGAAATCCTATCTTCCCTAAACAAAGGTTAAATAGATCATGTCAATCTGATTAGTGTCATTTGCTGTCCATACCCAAGGACAAATGAAGTTAGAAAATAAGCCTTGTTTTGATTAGTTCTTTTATTCAGGTATTTTTTAAGGAGGCAACCCGGTCCCTCCCTGCAACATGGGTAATAGCTCCTCCTCAAACTCAAACTCGACTGTCTTAGAATATATGTTAAGGAATTTTAAAATTGCTCAAACCTTGCCGCCTTGGGTCCGGTTCTGCGTGTGTAAGAAGGGACAGAGTAAGGTTTAGTAGCAGAAGTGAAGAAGCTGGCAAGGCCATCCAAACCACCCAGCCGCTATTGGCCAGAGCCGCCTGAGGCAGACCTTCTCGGACTGGCAACAGCTGACTCTGACTAGGACAGGCTGGGCTCTTTCCAACTGGGCCTCCATGAGCTGATGGTCGAAATGAAAATCGGGGGCCAGACTGTGAACTTTATGGTTGATACAGGGGCAGAGCACTCGGTAGTTACTCAGAAGGTAGCTCCCCTCTCAGGACAGGAAGTCACCATTATTGGAGCTACCGGGACCACAGCTGCAGACTGTTCTGCTGTCCCAGCTGATGTCAGTTAGGCGCCACCAGGTGGTTCATGAATTCTTGTATTTGCCAGTTGACCTGGTCCCTCTAATGGGCAGAGACCTTTTAGCCAAAATGGAAGCAGAAACCACTTTTGCCCCAGATGGCTCAGCACAGCCCTGCCAGGTGAAGAGACCTCCCCAATGATCCTGCCCTTAGCAGTGCCGAGGGAGGAAGAATGGAGACTTTATACCCGCCAGCCAAAGGCCCCCACATCTGTTCCTGTCAGGCCCCCATCAGGGGACTTGGGCAGTGTTCCTGTTATCTGCTCAAGATCCCAAGACTGTAAAAGTACTTGTTCACTGAAAGGGTGTAAGTGTGGATGTTTATTTAATGTTTGTATGTCTACTTAGGTATAATTATTTTCATGTAAGTGTGGAAGTCTGTGAAAAAACATGTTTGATTTAAGGCTGAATGCTCTGACCAATAGCAAAAAGCCTTTTCCCAAGGGCGCTTGCTCTCTGTCAGAGGTGGAATCGGCCCGCCTAACTAGTAAAAATTTCTGTCTGTTTGTGTACTAGGGACTTTGATTTGCTCTGTGATATTTCTGTGTTGGGTTGAGATTTTAGAATTCTGGGGTAGATTTAAAAGGTATTTGTGGCTTTTCTAGTCTGACTGGGGCATTCAGGGGTGGGGCTCACAGTTCCTCAGGGCAAAGATTTTATGGGCCCTTCTCCCTGTCTGTCCTGAATTAAATAATACAGGCCAGTGTCATTTGGCCTACTGGTTAAAGGAAGACAATGGGCCCTGGAATCTGTAAAGGTGGGTGGGAATGAAGCTGGTCAAATGTACTGAAAGGGTTCGGTACCTGTTGCTGCTGGCAGAGGAGGGGCTGAAATCCCCTTCCAGTGCACCCCCTTGGGAGAGGCCTGACTGCTGCTCTGTCACAGGGGACGGGTACGATGGCAGGGGCCTGGTACCCAACCCACTGTCACAGGAGCGCTTTGTAACATGTAAGGCGTATTTCCCCTGGCCAGCTAATTGCTGCTGGCCCCCACCATGCCACCATGGCTGGCTGGAGGCAAGCGCTTTTTCCCAGTGGGAACAGAAAGAAAAGCTCCTTTCCCCCGTGGTGGGAGCACCTCCACTGGTCACCTGGGGACCTGCGCAGACTCCCTGCCTCCACCTATCAGGCTCCCAACTCCCGCACCCTCTGCTCACTGGGGTTGTAATTGCCTCTCATCCCCTGAGGGGTTATTGTGATTAGGCACGAGGAGGGAAATTTCCCTGTGCCTCCTTGTGCCTCCCTGTGCCCCAGTAAGATCCAAGGCCTTCTTGGACACTTTTCACCGTATTCTGTTGGGGGTTTGGGGTGGGGGGCGAGGGCTTAAAAGGCAGCAGTTAGAAAAAGAAACTCCAAAAATTAGAAGGATTTGAAGGAATGAATCTGTCACAGCTAATAGAGGTAGCCCAGAAAGTCTTTAACAATAGGGACACCATGGAGGAGAAATAGGACTAAAGGAAAGAAAAGGCCGGCAGCAAACTAGGAAGGCATTAGTATGCCTATTGTAGGAAGTATGGGCACTGGAAGAGAGAATATCCTGGGAGGTTAACAAAGGAAATCGGAAGGCTGAAGGGAAAACTCAGACTCTGAAGGATTTACACTCAGGGAAGGGGACGAATAGGGCCAGGACTCCTTTTCCTTGAACCCCTTAGAGCCCAGAATGATAATTTTTTAATTTCCTGGTGTATTCTCGAGCAGCCTATTCAGTCTTGACAGAGCCAATGGGACCCGTAACATCTAAGAAGACATCAGTCCAGGGAGCCACCGGATAAACTGCCTTTTTCCTTGGACATCAAAGAGGACTGTGGACCTTGGAAAGAACACGGTAACACATTCGTTTCTGGTCATGCCAGTTTGCCCATACCCCTTTCTTGGATGTGATCTCTTACAGAAACTACAAGCCACCATATCCTTTGAGAGGGATGGAGCACACTTCACTGTGGATCCAAGGAACCCAGGCCCGGACCCATTCTCCCCTGGCCGCATTCTTCTAACCTGTCTTCTCTCAGATGAATATCTCTTGCAGGAAAGGGCCAATGTGACTCTGCTTACTTGGGGAAATTACGACGTCTCTTTCCCATGGTTTGGGCAGAAAACAACCCCCCTGGGGTTAGCAAGTCATCAAGCTCCTGTAGTAGTCCAATTGCAAGCCACCACCACTCCAGCTCTGGTAAGGCAATACCCCCTGAGTTTAGAAGCAAAGAATGGAATTGCTATCTTTGCATTCGAGTGGAATGACCCAGAGGGTGGATTCTCAGGTCAATTAACCTGGACTAGACAGCCTCAAGGTTTCAAAAACTCTCCCACCCTTTTTGATGAAGCCTTGAGCTTGGACCTACTTGCCTTTGGACAGGGGCATCCAGAATGTGCCCTGCTCCAGTATGTAGATGATCTTCTGCTGGCAGCAGATACTGAGGAAAATTGCTGACAAGCCACTGAGGGCCTGTTAGGCACCTTACAAGCATTAGGCTACTGGGTGTCAGCCAAGAAGGCACAGTTGTGCTCCTCTGATGTCACATACCTGGGGTACAACATTAGCAAAGGCAGACGGACCCTGTCCCTCAGTTGAATAGAGGCAATCTTAAGGATCCCCATGCCTACAACCAAGAAGCAGGTTCAGGAATTCTTGGAGGCAGTTGGATATTGCCGCCTGTGGATACCGGGGTTCGAGGAGATTGCTGAACTTCTGTGCTCAAGCACTGGGGAGACGCAGCCGTTAAACTGGACCGAAGTGGAGCAACTGGCCTTTGAGGAGCTAAAGAAGGCTCTCATCTCAGCACCTGCCCTATCCTTGCCAGAAGTCAGGAAGCCCTTCCACCTCTACCTGAGTGAGGTAAGGGGCATTGCCAAAGGGGTTCTCTCCCAGACTCTAGGTCCCTGGAAGAGACCTGTGGCCTATCTGTCTAAGAGAGTAGACCCTGTGGCTGCAGGGTGGCCAGCGTGCCTTCGGGCAGTGGCCACCACAGCATTGCTGGTAAAGGAGGCAGATAAGCTGACTTTGGGCCAGGAACTAGCCCTGACAACACCCCATGCTGTGGAAGCCCTCCTTCGAGATGCTCTGAAGAGATGGATGTCAAACACCAGGGAGACCCAGTACCAAGTTCTTCTCCTGGACCAGCCCCGCATCTGATTCCATAAGACATTGGCCATCAACCCTGCCAGCCTGCTCCCAGATGATGATCCAGAGGAGCCATCCACGACTGCATAGAGGTAACAGACACAGCTCGCCCAGACTTGACAGATGTCCTGCTATCATCACCAGACAAGGTACTGTTATGTACAAGATGGGAGCAGTTATGTTCAGGATGAAATCTGGTATGCAGTAGGAGGTAGTAGTCACCCTAAACTGCTCAAGGAAACCGAGTTGCAGACCAAGCTGCCAAGGAAGCTGCCCAAAAACCAGTGGGGCCTTTACAAGAAAAGGTATTGGCAGAACAGAAGCAAGCTACCAGAGGACCAAATGGTTGGTGGACTCTACCAGATGGCAGACTGTTGGTCCCAGAGGCTCTAGGTCAGACTTTAGTTGCCCAGTTACACCAGGCTACCCACATAGGTGTCACCAAGACTTCTGAACTTTTGTGAGGCAGGTCACAGGTAAATGCTAAGCAAGGAAAGAGGGTCCCCCTAGGAATTCAGGCCTGGGGGAACTCCCCAGGAGAGCATTGGGAGGTGGATTTCACAGAGATTAAGCCACCGGCATCAGGGTATGAGTACCTGCTAGTTTTTATACTCTTTTTCGGGATGGGTTTAAGCCTATGCCACTAGGACAGAAACTGCCTATACCTAGATTTGGGCTATCAGCAGTTATAGGGTCAGATAACAGCCCCGCCTTGTAGTCAAGGTATCTCAAAGTACAGCTAAGGTCTTAGGCTTAAATTGGAAACTCCATTGTGCATACCGGCAACAAATTCAGGGCAGGTAAGAACAGGACTCTAAAAGGATCCTAACTAAATTTATCCCAGAAACCGGTGAAAACTGGACCAACCTCCTGCCCTTTTGCCTACTTACAGGCCAGGTGTACCCCCAACCGGGAGGGGTTCTCTCCTTTTGAAACCATGTTTGGTAAACCTCCCCCTATCCTACCCAAAGTTAGGGGAGGAATTAAAAGCTAAAAGTCATAACCATTCCTTGCTCAAGTCCTTGCAGGCTCTGCAGTATACCCAGAGAGCCACCCATAAGCTTGTTCGAGTCGCCCTGCCAGTGCCCACCTCGGACCCTGTACATTCTTTCCAGCCTGGGGACTCGGTGTGGGTAAAGAAGTTCACAACCCAAGGACTCACCCCAACTTGGAAAGGACTATACACTGTCTCCCTGTTGACGGCATCCAGACCTGGCTACACCACTCCCAGCTCCTGCTCCAGGAAACAGCCTTGATCCCGACAGCCAGCGGCCTCACCCATGAGATCCCTAGCCTGGGCTCCACGCAGGCCAGGAGGAGGCTCAACACCCGCAGGAGGGGAACTGGACTTCAGTGAGGACAGTACTGATGGGGACCGTGGCACTAGGGCACTTGGTAACTGTAAGAACATCTTATTCTAGCCAGTGAGAAAGTCCATGGCCAAGTGGGGCTAGATCTGCTAGGGGACAGGAGAGCAGGAACAGAATAGAGAATGCCCCTAAAAGAAGTGGGGTGAGTAAATCAAAATTAAATGTGCCAAGCTGGCAGTTTAGAAAAATTAATTCAGTCAAACTACTTGTAGTTAGGGGGCAGTACAATCCCCTAACTAATGAAGATGAGTCCATGATTTCACTCATGTACATAAAACCAGTGGGGAATGAAGTATGGTACCTATTTGCTTTGTTTAACAATGGACAGGTTACTTTGATTTTCTAAATTGTATAAGTCATCCCATTCGATTGAATGCCTTATTGATTGAATGACTTTGTGATCTTACTGGTTATTGAAGCACATTCTTCTGTACCTGGGAAACAGGACAGCACAATTACCCTAAATTGTTTTAGTGGCCACAGGTGGTGCGTTCCAGTTGACTCAGTGGTCCTAAGACCAGGACAGTGCAATTACTCTAAATTGCCTCGATGGCTCTAGATAATGTGTTTCTATCAACTCAGTGATCCGGAGACCCAGAACTATAATTTAGATAACATGCCTAAGTTTAATCCAGGTTACCCAAAGGCTCTAGATAATGTATTTCTGTCAATTCAGTGATCCCGAGACCCGAAACTGTAATTAACATGCTTAATTCTGCTTCTGTAATCTGCTTTTTTGAGAGCCAGGTGCCTCATTCCAAACCCTGAGATGTAATCAATACCTGTGTGATTTTTTGCCTATATAATCCTGGAACTGTGACCAAATGACTACTATGAGATTTGGGAATGTCCCCTCATAGTCCCGGATTGCAATAAATGTGACTCTTTAATTCGACTTCTTGAGGCGTCCTTCTGTGATTCGCGGGGTACATTACAACATTTACAACACTTTTGCAATATTAATTTATATGAATTATAAAGGCTGACTGAACCTTAATACTACTAAAATATTAGCAATAACCTCTAAATCTGTAAGCTAAAGTTTCAAGCAATGACCTTTAAAAGAAAGATAAATCAATTTTCATTTAGCAAAGCCAACAAAATATTTTGCACTGACTGAAACAGATTACTGATCTTCCCTTCTGACTTTATTAAAAAGCTAATTTCTACAAAAGAGCGGGGTATTTGAGAATGCCAAAATGGCAATAAATATTAAGAAATCATAATTATGGAAGCAAGTACATAGGGGCTACTCTATTTTATGATATTATATGGCATAGTTCCAAAATTATGACAAAGAATTTTAATGAAGGCTTCTTTTTTTAAGTACTTAAAACTGATCTCGGTTTATGAAGAGCTTCTGTCAAAGCATGTCAGGTCACTTAGAAGTGAATTTAAAGTTTAACACTGACATACCCTAAGTCTTTTATGTACTTCTTTATAATTTTAAATGTGCCCTAGGTGGTTTGTCCCAGTGGATAGAGTGTCCCACTATGGACCAAAGGTTCCCGGGTTCAATTCTGGTAAAGGACACTTACTTGGTTTGCGAGCTCCTCCCCAGCAAGGGCCCTGGTCAGGGCACGTGCAGGAGGCAACCAATCAATGTGTTTCTCTCACATAGATATTTCTCTCTGTCTTTCCCTGTCTCTTGCACTCTCTATAAAAATCAATGGAAAATATCTTCCAGGGAGGATTAAAAAATAAATTAATTAAAATGTTAAATGTAACATAATTGGTAAAAAAACATCTATTAACTACAATGAAAGCTTGTTCAACTCTCATGAAATAATTTTTTAAATAGATGTATTTAGTATTAATCAAAGACAATCAGCATTCTTCACTGTTATTCACAGTAAATATTTGTATGTATTGGCATACAAATGTAAAATATTTGTAAGTATTGGCAGGAACCCACAGGTAGTTTCAACATTTTATCATGGATTCTCACAGCAAATTAAAATCATGGTAGATCTATAAAGCTCTATAATATTTAGATTACTCAAGATCAGCAAAATATTTAAAAGAAAATCATTGTTTCTATTTTTCTTATGTTGATTGAGCACATTCTTTGTGAACTAGCTTGTATAAAATGTAATCATAGCTTTTAAAATGCTATTAAAATAAAAGTTTCTTTATTCAAAAAATGATTTTATCTAAAAAGTTCATATATCATGAATTGCTAAAATATAAGAATTGTATCAAAAACTGTAATTAACTAAATAAATATGCCTGTATCAGTGTAAAAAGGTAAAGATATTTGTGAACTAATAGCTATATGACAATGACCAGGTAAACTGTTTATCCTTTGTTGAGAGATCCCAAGCAGAACTTTATCTTTTTTACAACTCTATTTGTGTTTCTTTTTTTTTCATAATACATTTTATTGATTTTTTACAGAGAGGAAGGGAGAGGGATAGAGAGTTAGAAACATCAATGAGAGAGAAACATTGATCAGCTGCCTCTTGCACACCCCCTACTGGGGATGTGCCTGCAACCAAGGTACATTCCTTTGACCGGAATCGAACCTGGGACCCTTCAGTCTGCAGGCCGACGCTCTATCCACTGAGCCAAACCGGTTAGGGCTGTTTCTTGATGTTTTTGCTTAAAAATTAGGGCCTGTCATTTTAGTAGAGCAACAGGAAGAAAGAGGATCTGCCAGTTCTCATTTAGGAATTAACAGAGCTTAAAGGGGTTTATGCTGATATGATTCTGTGTTTGTAATGGGTTTCAAAAGTGGAGTAAAGCTGTCAGTTCCTAATCATGTCAACTAAGTAGTTGGAGCTTAAAAGTCAATAACCAGAAATAAGGAATCTGTGGTTCACATAAACCTCAATGAAAGAACATGACTTAGAAAGTAATGAGGAATCTCAGAGCTTACAAGTTTGTAAACCTTACCCCACATAGAAAGAAAAATTGTCTACATGTCAAGATATGGAATGTTCTAGTAGGAAACTAATGCCATCAACAGGCAGGTGATGTGAGGTAATCGCTGAACTTTCTCTTGGGTTCATTTCCATCTAACTACAGGAATTGGTTGGGCTCATAAAAAGAAAAATATCTATATAAATAAAAGGCTAATATGCAAAGTGTCCCCTCGAGGGTTTGACCAGGAGTTCAATCACTCGCTATGTTGACCAGCAGGGGGCAGTCCAGAATGACGGAAGTCCCCAGCTGACAACCAGCCGCTGGCAGCCGGGGAAGGGAGGCTCTGGCCAGCAGCCGGAAGGCCCCAATTGGCCCTGATTGCTAGCCAGGCCTAGGGACCCTACCCGTACACGATTTTCATGCACCGGGCCTCTAGTTCTTACAATAACACCATTTTGAAAGACAATTTAAAAATATATCAAAATGATCAGCTAAAATTGATCACTGATAGCAAAAGTATATCTCAATGCCTGGAGAGGACAGCAATTGGTAATCAGAAATTCTAGCATATGCTTTAAGTCATGGATCCTGTACACAAGGATCCATAGTCTATAGGACAGGGATACTTAAAGAAATAAGTTGATATAAGGTATATGTAATAAAGAATTAGCAAGGCCCATTATAATCCTCCTGTCTCCTTAAGAAACAGAAGCAGTATAATATCCCGGAAAATTGGACTAGTTTCTCTTCATTCTACCGCAAGCCATTAAAACAGTGTCAGAGGAATCAATCACTTCCAATAACCAAAATGGTAGCATTGAAATGGGAGGACCTTTCTAAAGTCCTCATCAAGTGGGATAATCAAAACAGTCAAATCCTCACTACTGTTTTGGGTTTGAATGTAAAGTCCTGAAATCATTTTCCTTCATTGTTAAAAATTTTACTGCAATAGTAACTGCTATCTTCATATGAAACTTATTTTTTAAAACCTTATTCTCTGATCATTTCAATTTTTATATAGCCAAATTCATCTGAAAAGAATAAAAATACATTGTAAATACTTTTTAACAAATCATTACATTACTTCTTTCACATAATGGAATAAAACATAGGGTGTTTTGGGTTAGTCGGTTTAGTTTTAGAAGAAATTCCATCAAACAAAAACAAGGTTTGTACCTTTCTTAAGCTGGATATTCAGCCTCTTGCCTATTTTTTTGGTGTTATAACCACTGCTTACACTTGTTCCAAATACACCTTGTGGTGCTGGGGCTGGAGCTGCCGGTGGCTTTCCAGAGGGCTGTGTACTCTGAGGTAGTCGTGGGTGCGAGTCCATCTGTTCGGCCTGGTGGGTCAGTCTGGGTACTCTCTGTGGTGCCTGAAGCCCTGCACTGTTCACACTCCTATTATCAATATACTGGCTATCAGGGCTGAAGCAGCCTGAATAGTCATTGTTCTTCTCACTTTGGGAGAGTTGTTCATACTGCTCTTTATTTGCTGCAGGAACCACATGGAACCAAATGATGGGTGTACGCATGGCCTGTCGAAACATATGCTGTGCTCTGGGTTTGAGAATGAATGGAAAATTAGCAAATTAAGACTTGCAGACTAGAAGATATTAAGAGCTTAATTAAGTATACAAATTAAGCAACAAGGAATGATACACTTTGTTGAGACTGAAAACCGAAATTCTGATATCCCATTTATCAATCATGTTTGCAAACTCTGATAGAAGCATAACTGTTTCTCCAAACTTAAATTTCTCATTCTCTAAATAAAAAGGAGAAAATTATCATAACTACAGATAAAATACTGTGCTCTAAACTATAAATCATTAAATAATAGTTTAAAGTACAATGGAGGTATTATAATTTCAATATTAATAGAAATTAAATACAACCTCCTCTCTACAACCTCCAATACCACTTTTAAAAAATTATAGCACATCTGGTATTGCTCAGTGGTTGTGGGTGGACCTATGAACCAGGAAGTCATAGTTCGATTCCCAGTCAGGGCATACGCTCAGGTTGCAGGTTCAATTCCCAGTGTGGGGCACGAAGGAGGCAGTCAATCAATGATTCTCACTCATCACTAATCTTTCTTTCTTTCTTCCTTTCTTTTCTCTTCTTTCCTCTCCTTTCCTTTTCTTTTCTTTTCTCCTTTTCTTTTCCTTCCTTCCTTCCTTCCTTCCTTCCTTCCTTCCTTCCTTCCTTCCTCTCTCTCTCTCTCTTTCTCTCTCTCTCCCCCATTCTCTCTAAAATCAATAAAAATATATTTTAAAAAAACACAGAAAAAAATTTATAAATGATTTCCTTACAGGGAACCATTCGAGGTTTTAAAGAAATATACTTAGAAATATACTTACAAAACAATAGAAAGCACATTATGTATCAGCAAAATTAATTCAAGTCTGTGTGTACAAAAATCCTAAGAACAATACAGCCTCAATGACTCAGAATGTTAGGAGTCACAGGCCCAGTGCTACTCCATGACCAGTCCGGGAATTGCACTGCCTCATACTGATTGCCCAGTCCTTATTTCTGCTCACTCTTGCCTTATTTTATAAAAACTGAACAACTTTATTTTTGTATTTGAAAAAAGGAAACATGAATCAGGATAAAGAAAATCTGGACAAACCATTCACTGTGGTTCAAAGAGCTTTGCTTATTTGTCCTGAGGAACATTATATGAGACAAAGTTGGAAATGTGAGTTACAGTATAAAACAAACTGGTATCCTGGTAAATTTTCCAAAAGGTGAGAGTAGCAAAACTGTAAAGCCTAAATTGGGGCCATAATATTTTAAGAAGCACTCTACCAGTCAGAGGGCATTTTACATTTTTTAAATATATTTTTATTGATTTCAGAGATGAAGGGAGAGGAAGAGAGAGATAGAAACATCAATGATAAGAGAGAATCACCAATTGGCTGCCTCCTACATGCCCCCCACTGGGGAACAAGCTCACAACCCAGGCATGTGCCCTTGACCTGAATCAAGCCTGGGACCCTTCAGTCTGCAGGCCAATACTCTATCCACTGAGCCAAACTGCCAGGGCCAGAGGACATTTTAAAATACAGTCTGATGGTAGTGATTAGCTCCAATTTAATTAAATGTTTAAAAGCAACATAAACCAGAAAATACTACTCTCTAGTATAAAGACAGAGATCCCAGATTTGGTGTGGAAAGCATTTTGATGACTGCACTCCATCATGCCTAAAACATGGAAGCACAGCAGTGTCTCCAGCACACACTTACTGTTCAAATCTTCTGTTTCGAAGGTCGCCATCATTAATCCTGACAATGCAATCATTCTCATGAAAAAGGTTTTCTTGTTCAGCTTTACCACCTTTCTCCAATCGTTTTACTAATAACCCCAGGGTTCTGGAACATTAAGAATGCAAATCATTACACACGTAATATTTGACCATGTACAATGTCCCACTGCTTTAATTCTGGTATTATATTTATAGAGACTTCCTAATAAAGGGGCATATTAAATTGCTATTTTAAAACAACACCGCAGAAAAAGTAAAACAGTGTAAATGATGTGTAAAAAAGGAATAATTTCAAAAAATATAACAAAACATTTCTGTTTTGTTAGTATTGTGTTTCTGGAACAAACTATATACCAATACTTCTGTCTATGCTTAAAAATGCTTCAAACAGAGCTAGCCTGATGGCTCAGTGGATAAGGCAGTGTGGATCATGGATGAGCATGCATTTGTGCATAGGTTTGTCAGTTTTCTGTTTTCCGCCAGCTGGTACACTGCTAATGGCAACCTCCATCATACCATGAAAGTAAAGGTAGGGAGGAAAGACTACCCGAGCACATTGTATATTTGAGAAGCAAAATAGGAAAGAATTAAAAATAGAAGACATTCCATCCTGGCATCTGAATTTGATCTGACCTAATATTCTGAATTTTAAAACTTGTTAAATCTCCCTAAAGTAACTTGTTGCCATTATTCCCATTTGAAGAAAACCAGTAACAGGTTCAAATAATGACACACACTCATCTCTTCAATGTATACTCAAACTTCAGGTTGAAAGAAAAGCCTGAATAAACTTTTAGAGACCAATCTGAAGGGAAAACAGTAAAAATTACTGGTGTACATGGCCTAGAACAGTAACTATTTGACTGACAAGGAAGGACAGTATTCACTCCCCAGAGCAAACAGCAGAATTTTATAGGATCACAGAATAAGGTGATGTAATTTTTACTTAGTTCTAATGCTGCGACTTACTTGATGGTTAGCATAAATTCTATATCACAATCATGTTAAAATTTTTATGAACTTATTTTTGGCCTGCCCAAGTTTGTGTTTTCTTTCATAATCACAACATTTAGAGAAAAAATGCCCATACTGATAATACAATTTAGAATCCTGCATAAATTAAAGTTGAAGACACCATCATTCCCAATAGCATATATATATATATAAAGTTGAAGACACCATCATTCCCAATAGCATATATATATAAAGTTGAAGACACCATCATTCCCAATAGCTTATATATATATATATATATATATATAACATAAATATATATTTTTTTCCAATAGCATACAATTTGTAGTACCCTACATATCTTTCCAGTAGACCTATTCCCAAATAGTTTCTTCTTTTACAGTAAGTGCTGTTATCTCTTCTGTGGCCATTCATCTTACTCCTCTGTTATTGGTACTGATAGACACACTTTCTCTCTATAAGCTCCTAGAAGATGGAGAAGATGGGATTCAATAATATAAGCTCAAGCACTTAGCTAGTAGTAAATGATAAGTGACAATGGAATGAATGGGTGACTGAGTGTAGCTGAGGCAAACAAGTCTCATATTTCTAATTAGCTTTTTGCAAAATAAAATACAAGTGAAATGAAACGGAAACTCAGATCCTTTCTTTCTTTCATGAAGGTATCATTTATACCAAATATATAATTGAACTGAAATAAATTAAATTGCAGCAAAGGCCCTTTTTCAATTATTTTGCCATTTAATCTTGTTTCTTTCATGAACATTTACAGTCATCATTTAACTTCATTCTAATTTTTATTATTAAATATAGTAAAGAAGCAATGTGTTTTACTAGGCCAAGTGTACCAACTAGCAAGAATAACAAGAGGAGATAACATTTAAATTGCCTATTGTAATTTTACCATTTGAGGATTAGCATCTACTAGTGCAAGAGTCTAAAAATCTAGTGAGTGATGTAAGTAATTTTTAGTTGCTTACTACCATATATTGGAAATAAATCAATATAAAAATTCCATGAGCTCAAGGTAAGAATAAAGTATACTGGTATAGCTGCATGAGCAACTTAACAGTCTTAGTCTGTATTTGGAAGAAAAGAGATTTCATAATATGCCACACCAATGATGAAGTTATTGTTAAAATATCATCATACCCACAGTCTACCTCCCTATGCTTCTCTATTGTTTAAGTTGTTTCTATGTCCAATGGAACAGTATTCTAGAAGAGGAATCAAGTTAAGATATCTCTATGATTCTGTTGAATGGGACAAAATAATTTGAGAAATCATATTAAATCTCAGTTACTGATAATAGTGGAACAAGTAAAAGACATTTAGCTACTTTACCATCAAAGGAAAAGGTGACTCAATCATACACAAGCTGCTTCTACAGACTGAGACTACTTGAAAAAAAAAATACAGCACTGGCAAGGGGGCTCACTTTGTTGAAGTGTTGTCCCATAAGGTTGCAGGGTCCATTCCTAGTCAGGACATAAACCCAGGATGCAGGTTCGATCCCAGGACAGGGAACATGCAGGAGGCAACTGACTGATGTTTCTCTCACATCAATGTTTATCCCTCTCACTCTCTCTCCCTTCCTTTCTCCCTAAATATCAATAAAAACATATCCTCAGCTGAGGATTAAAAAACAAAACAAAACAGAAAACAAAACAAAACATGGTTTCTGCAGTAAAAATACATGCTACCAAGAGTCGCTCAATTAGTTAATTGGTGAAATCATAATTACAGCATTTCTTCAGCCTAAACTGAGTAATAATGTTTTCATATATTCTAAAATAGTTTGTGTATTTTAAAAGATTCCACAGAATATTTTTAGAAAAAAAAATATAGACTACGTTTA
This sequence comes from Myotis yumanensis, assembly GCF_028538775.1. Classification (NCBI taxonomy): domain Eukaryota; kingdom Metazoa; phylum Chordata; class Mammalia; order Chiroptera; family Vespertilionidae; genus Myotis; species Myotis yumanensis. Next base: position 108,949,143 of record NW_027223752.1, read on the forward strand.
ACAGAAATTACGTAGCAGTTAACTAACACTGATAATTTATGTTTATAAATTTATCTCTAATAGTATTAATTCAGTATTTATGACAGTTTAAAATAATATAACTTGAAAATCTATAATTTAACTCTATAGGTAGCATCAATATTTTTCAGATGAACATGTCTATGGATTTATATTCATTTAAATAATTATTTTTCTTTTAAAATTTACTTTTTCTTTCTGGGAATCACTCTAGATGATAATCTAAAGTAAAAAGGCATGGCATTCTTCATTTACGGCCAAATGCATCAATAATCCTAACAGAAATTTAAAAAAACAGAAAACAAAAACTACAAATAATAAATAAACTACCACACTTACATAAAATATAACTGAGGTTTACTAAATGAGGCTTTAAAATTCAACTTTGTTAAAATAGTCACAAAATATCAGAATTCTATTTCTCAGCAGATAAGAGATAAGAGAAAGGATGGGTGGGGGTAGTCAGCAGAGGAAGATTTTCACTCTGAGTGACATGGCAAGTAATCAGGGAATGAAAGAACAGACTGAATTAAGAAGTTAGTAGCCTGCTGATTTCTAAGTACTTGACCACACTATTAGAATCATTCTCTCAAAAAGAATGGATTCACTTAAAAGTAAAGTAGCACAATCTGCAAAAATTATCTCATTAGCTTCACCAGGTGAAAATGGTTACAAAACAATGGGAATGAACTATGAAAAAAACTTCACAAGAAAATTAAACTGATAACATAACAGCTAGACTGAGAATGAAAAGTACCCTCTGAAGGGAAATCAACAGGAAGTAATAACAGATGCTTCCATCTTCCTGAAAATTTGTGTGTGTAAGCAGGTATATTTCTATTCCTCCCACATTCAATCTAAAGGTATCTCAAGTAGTATATATAATTAAAAACAATTAAAGTATATATTTTGCAAATTCAACCAGGAACTAGAACTTGACCTGAAGTAATAAAGAATTGACTACCTCTGGTATTGTGGTCCCTGTAACACTTTTAGTAAAGAAAATAACTGAAGGTAATAAACTTCAAAACATTTTGGCATCTCAATATGCTGGAACAGAGAATAGTTTTTCACCTTGGAAATTACCAAGATTCCTCATTAGGAACAACCATTTCCATAAGAAGAAACCACTTTGCAAAAAAAATAAGAGACAGAGAGGGAAATAAGGAACTGGTCAAACTTTGTTTGGGGGAAATAGTCCAAGAACAGAAACAACCACCCAGATGGAAAGAAGACTCAGTGTACTGGTTACTGGAACAGCAGAATTATGAAGATGTGGCCACAGGGTTCCAGGGTATGTGATACAAAACCTCCTTGACCTCCCATATGAATCTAATGTAAACCCAACATGGCACATGCTTTTTGAGCAAATAAATATTTTTTCTTATAGATCTGAAACATCCAGAAAAACACCTCTTCTACTGTTTCTTATACCTTTTTCAAAATTGTGTGTATGTGTGTGTGTTGGGGAGGGGGGGAGAAGAGACCGAGGGGGGAAAATACTACATCCACTGTGTGTGTGTGTGTGTGTGTGTGTGTGTCAGGGGGAATACTATATCCAAAAATCTCACTTCTGAATAAATTTCTTTTAAAAAATGCAAATGAAATAGGAATTTTTTAGGGGTGAAATACACAGGTTTAGGGTTAGGGTTAGGTCTATATTTAAAAAATAAAGAAGGAGGGCCTCACATGTCCTATGTGAGGTTTGACCTTTGAGCTCAGAGTTGCTATACTGACCAAGTCAAAGGGGAATAGTGGCCAATCAGAGGGGATATTGAGGCACAAAAAACTGCATGCAGCCTTTATAAACCGGGAAAAAAGAAACTCAGTGTGACTCTTTCCCCGTCCCCACGTGGGAGTCTGTGCTGTGAGATTCATTCTCCCTCCCCACATGGGAGTCTGTACTTCTTCAATAAATTTCCACCTTTGCTATACCATCTTCTATTTGAGGTTTCATTCTTTGACTCTGATGGACAAAGAATCTGGGGAAGCCATCCTGCCCGGGGGAACACCTAGTGTTCCAGTCCAAAAATCCCCTATCATAATGGTGCAACACTCTTCACGTTGAACTGTGAGTATACCCACAGATTCTGTCCCTTTTTTGTCCCTTGTATGATCTTGAGGCTGATGGATGCCCGCCAGCCACTTAAACTTGGCTGTCATCTAAAAAGTGGGCATTTCTCTCTCTCTCTTTCACTGCTCCTTTCTGGGTATATTCTCCAGGGCCAAAACCATAGCAGGCATGAGTCAGTCAAGTAAAAGCCATTAGGGTGACTGCTACTAAAAGAAAAAAATCTCCCTTGTCAGGATAAACTGGTGCCAGGTCGGGTTAGCATTAGGCTGCCACCAGTCTGAAGACAAAACCCGGCCATCGGTTGAATGAGTGAATGGGTCCCTTCCAAAGAGGCAAATTCCTCCCCTGGGTTGAGAAATCTCGAATGTCTTTAAGTGAGTAAAGGACCTCGCAGGGGCGCTGGGAGAAAGGTCTCTATGGAGGGAAGGCAGCCTCATAGAGACAACACCTGTAATTAAACTCTGACCCGACCAGGGGATGCATACAAGGGTTGGTCACCCAGCATCCTGGGTCCTCGCAGTTGTCTTAGACACCAGGAGAGAAACTCAGACACGTTTCCAAAAACATCATGTTTCTGACCCACTACATATGTCCACTCCTCTGGCCCAGATCCCAAGCAGGTTTTATTGAAGAATCATCTGCCTTTTTCTTCTGCTCTCTATCTCAGTCAGGTCAAATAGCATCTAGCCAAGACCACCGCCTCCGCAGTCCAGATCCCACTAAGCTTAACTCCTCAGTCTCCATTTGTGCAGGCCTCTCTAGTAAGGGTCCTAAGGGAAAACTTTTAGGCGAGAGTTAACACAAGCAGGGGCAGCCAACTGTTTCCACTCCTGGCATATAAGTATGGTCCTAGATCTTCCCACCAGGCATAAAAGGAGTTAATCACAGCCCTTAACCACTTCTGCCACCACCCTTGTAGAAGTTTTAGCCTTTCAGAGAATTCAGCATTATAGCCAGACACAGCTGTTAAGGTAGCCCATTAATTACTAGGTCACGTGTCTCTTGCCTTTATTGTGATCCTGTAAAATGGGCACCCACTCTTGGGAGTGTTATTAAAAGTCTCATTTTCACCATGTTTTTGTTTCCTGGTCCGTCATTAGAAATTTGAATAGGTAAGCCATTTCTCACAATTTGGGGATGCGTCCGAGACTTCTGTACACGTGAAGAGGGAAAGGCTGGTTTAAGGGGAGGCCCACACCACCCAATTTTGGATGGCCTCTTGGCCTAAGCCCCATTTCTTCACAGATGCTACAGAAAAGGCCCAAGACTGTCTTTGGAAGATGGAGAAAATGACACAAGGGGGATATACACGAGGCAAGCCACATGCATGGGCCAAAATGGTAAATTGGACTAAGTGTCATTTTGGTGGTTAAGTATCCTTGGAGGTCGGGTACATGTGACTGGGAAATGTCTGGGGCATAAAGTGAATGCGGAGTTCTGATTTTCGGTTCTGTTCTCCCACAAGGGAAATGGTCAGAGAGAGACAAAGCAAATCTCGGAGTTTGCACGAAAGGTCAGAAAAGACCTGCTGAGGATGGAAAACAGAAATTCTAGACCTAGGGAATGCATTCCCCAAAACAGTCCATTGGGAGAATGCTGAGGTTCTGGGGAGGGTCAGTCCCCAAACCAGGGACAGGAGACATCGCTCTGCTTCGGTACTTTTTTTTTTTAACACGTTAAGCGCCCTGTCAGTCACCAGTGACTGACACTGTACTTTCCGTCCGGACGACAAAACAGGCTGGGTGCTTAATGTGCTAATGAAAGGCATTCTCAGGTGTGGGTTGTGCACACTTGTAAATCTTGTGTATAAGAGTGTCTCTGTTGATATTTTGTGTCTTTGTTGTTTGGATCAATCTGTTTAAAGAGGGGGCATGCCCCACTTTGCTGGGGGTCCAGCTGCTTGTGGACAGGCTGAACACATGGCAGGGATTTCAGGAACTTTAAGGCATCAGTGGCCAGGAATTCAGGGTTTGAATTCTGAGAGACTTTTTGTCTGTGTGTCTGTAATGTAACTTTGGTTACTGATGTTTTTTGCTAGTTTCATTTGCTTTTCACCGTTTTATGAACATAAGAAACCTTCTGTTTCTGTGCTGTGTGGGCTTTGTGCCCTCCAGAACCAAAGGTCATTTTGCTGTGCTGGGTTAAGATTTTAAGATTCAAAGGCTAATTTGAAAGTATAAAATTTGTGAAGGTTGCGTATGTGATAAGGTTGAAAAGAAATGTGTTAACCCAGGGAAGTTTAAACAATGGCCTGACCACTAGCTAAAGTTGTAGCCTGCCTGTAGCTAACAAACCATTATCTCCCACACCTGAGGCAAAACAGGTGGAGGAAGAGGAAAAAGGGGCAGTTTTAACCTGAAAAGCAGCTTTTAGGTTTCAAAGCCGCAGAATGAGAGGCAACACTTGTAAAACGCACACAGGCGCTCTGGAGGGGCCAGGGTGGGGAAATCTTCAAAGCCCTGCCAGAATCATGCCCAGTATGCAGTCAGTACACAGCATCAGTAGTGCCAGAACAGGGTGGTTCGTGCCTGCCTGTGACGTCCCAAACCACGCAGGTCGGCCAAAGCAGAACTGAGGTTGGCTATGTGGTGGTCACAGCTTGGTCGCTTCTGTGCTCTTGGGGACATAGTGGCAAGGGAATAGGCGGGCAATAGGGGTGTCCTCCCAGCCTTTCTACGCAAAGGATAACAGTCCAAAAACATATTGTATGTGTCTGTGCTTCTGTGGCATTACTAGAATATAACAATTTATTAGCCAGATTGAAAAGGGCTAATTCCGCCTTAACTGGTTTGGCTCAGTGGATGGAGTGTTGGCCTGTGGACTGAAGGGTCCCAGGTTCGATTCCAGTCAAGGGCATATACCTTGGTTGCAGGCACATCCATGTTTCTAACTCTCTATCCCTCTCCCCTCCTCTCTGTAAGAAAAAAATCAATAAAATATATTTTAATAAAATAAAATGTTAATTTAAATGTTTAAAAAAAGAAAAAGAAAAGGGTTGATTCTGTGGTCCGGACCAAATCTTTAATGTTAAAACCAGTTTAAGCTTTGGTAATCTTCAAATTGAGTATACTTTGGCAGCACTTCCGAGTGTAAGCTCTCAAGAATTTAACTGAGAGACAGCTTTGTGACACCCCGAGGGCTCTGGGGTGGCTCAAAGATCTATACGCTCTTCCTAAAAAGAAGTATTTTTTAACTAAATTAGACCGATTCAGTATCATTGAAATTGCACAAGGAAGCTCTGTCAAATAAAAACTAACAACAGTATCTATTCAGACACATATACTTTGTTTTCAATGTTTGATACACCTCCTGAAATAAGCCATGTGCCACGTTATTTTTTATATACAAACTAGAGGCCCGGTGCACGAAATTCGTGCACAGGGAAGGAGGGGTCCCTCAGCCTGATCTGCAACCTCTCCAATCTGGGAGCCCTCAGGGGATGTCCTACTGATGGCTTAGACCTGCTCCCCATGGTCCTCTGCTCTCTGCGGACCTGCCTGCTTGACGCCACCGTAGGCCCTGGTGTCTGCTCTCTGTAGGGGACTGCCTGTCCTTCGCCGCTGGGGTCAGGGGCAAGCAGTGCCCTGCTGTCTTCTCTCTGGCTCGCCACCGCAGGGGCAAGCAGGGGCAAGCAGGGCCCTGGTGTCTGCTCTCTGTGGGGGCCCTGCAAGGGACTGCTTGCCCCTCGCTGCCACAGACAGTGGCAAGCAGGGCCCTGCTGTCTGCTCACTCGCTGCAGGGGACGTTCCCGCCCAGTTCCTGGCCGCTTGGGTGTGCGCCAGTTTGGAGTGCCTGGGTCCTGGGGATGTTCCCACCCCAAGCCTGGCCGCTTGGCACCTGCAAGCGTAGGCCCGGCATTCCGGACTTCGGCCACTCAGGGCCTATGCACAGGCCTACAGGCTCAAAGCGGCCTGGCTCCAGAGGACGCCGTTCCCTGTGACAGGGCTGTGGCCAGTTTCCCCTCCTGCTCTCAGCCACTCCTGCTGGGTTTCCCCTCCCGCTCCCAGGTGCTGTGGCCAGTTTCCCCTCCTGCTCTCAGCCACTCCTGCTGGGTTTCCCCTCAGCTCCCAGGCACTGTGGCAGGTTTCCCCTCCACTCCCAGGCTCTGCCCATTTCCCCTCCGAGCCACTGCCCCTCCTCGCAGCCGCTGTGGCTGGGCTTGCCCTCCCACCTCCCACCTCCCACCTCTGTAGCCTTGGCTCCGTTTCTGTCCTCGAGGCCTCTACTTAGCTCCCTTCCGTACTGCTTGGCCTCTATGTTGTCCTCAAGTCTTCCCTCGCAACTGGTATATGCAAATTAACTGCCATCTTTTAGCTTCTATAATTGAAACATTGTATCTTTTGGAGCTGTTGCTTCAGGAGCTCAGAGCCAGGCGGCAGCAGGCGGGGAACCTTGGCTTCCTCCGTCACTGGAGCAAGCAAGCCTCATGTTCCGCTTCAAGCTGCCTGGCTGCTGGCCGCCATCTTGGCTGACAGTTAATTTGCATATTGCCCTGATTAGCCAATGGGAAGGGTAGCGGTTGTATGCTAATTACCATGTTTCTCTTTTATTAGTGTAGATTGATTGTTGTACTAAAAGGTTGTTGTCTCAGAATGCTATAGAGTAAAGGTTTTATCAATTGAATTTTAAACAAATCTATAACCATGCCACTTTTGAATTTTGTCATATTGGACAGCCATTGCTTTACTTTGGTGCATTTAAGTCTTTAGAAAAACCCATAGAAAGGACTCTGACTTACTCTAAATTCCAGGCTTCTAAGCAGGTCATATCTTTGAACTAAAAGGGGTTTGTAGAACTTCAGGGAATTATTGAAAGTATATATAGAAAGTGGCACCCCCTTTGAGCATACCTAAGTGAAATATATAGATGAGTACTAGATATTCAGGGGTAAATTTAAGCTTAAAAGGGGGAAATAAAAATCTCTTCCACCAGTACTGCCATTAATAAAAACTAAGAAGGTGTGCATTTTTCCTAAACTATTCCCTGCAAAGTCAACTAGCATGTCCCTCTCCCAGGTATTTTCGGGGGAGCAACCAAGTTGGTTGCCCAGTTTAAAAGAAAATTATATCTCTGAGGTGGCATTTTTAAGGATTGGAAGTAAAACAGCAGAAATTGAGGTTCAGTAGAAACTAAGAGTTAAGCCAGTGAGCAGGGAAGTTTAAAATACTAAATTTGGCTAGAAATAGATTCCATCCTTTCTTCAGAAATCAAGCAGAGGATAAATCCTTTAATGACGAAGGGGATACAAGGGTTGGGGACCGGAGTTGTTTATACTTTCCCTGGATACTGGCTGAACCAGGGTTCCGGGTATTGTGGAAATTCTCTTAATTCCTCATCCTAGAATAGATCCCTAGGAAATTCAGTTCAGCAGGTACTTCAACCCATCCAGTTCAGCGGGTACTTCAAACACATTACAGCTATCTCAGGCCCTTTTTAATCAAAGACAAGGGCTTGCCTGAGAGCAAGACATGAGGTACACTTCCCCCACAAGATAGGGAGGCAGGAGGGCGGCTTGTGTGTGAGCTTGGGTGGCCACCACAGTGGTAAGTGAGGTTAGTCCACCCGGCAGCCTTGTTTGCGACCTTCCGTGGGCAAGGTACCCCTCACTCCTAGATTCAGAGTGGGAACTCCCTTCAGCCTTGGCCAGGTGGGGGATGGCCCACTGGCAAGGACATCTTTGTGAGCACAATGGATACAGGAAACATCCTTGTGCGAGTACAATGGATACAGGAATCATCCTTGTGCACTTCTTTTACTTTCTTCTTCTTTCTTTCAGATGGGAAGCGTGTCATCCACACTACATAAAGACAGCCCCTAGGATGCATCCTCAAAAATTAGGATAATTTGCCCTAACCGGTTTGGCTCAGTGGGTAGAGTGTCAGTCTGCGGACTGAAAGGTCCCAGGTTCGATTCCAGCCAAAGACATGTGCCTTGGTTGCGGGCACATCCGAGTAGGAGGTGTGCAAGAGGCAGCTGATCGATGTTTCTCTCTCATCGATGTTTCTAACTCTCTATCCCTCTCTCTTCCTCTGTGTAAAAAATCAATAAAATATATTTTTTTAAAAAATTAGGATAATTTGACCCACAAATCTTAAAGAAATAATGCCTGATTTTTCTCTGCACTCAGGTTTAGCCTCAATACCAAGTAGCAAATGGGGAAAGTTGGCCCCCAGAAGGAAGCCTCAAGTATAACACCATCCTACAATTAGATCTTTTCTGTAGGAAAAATGGAAAATAGTTGGAAGTCTCATATGTTTAGACTTTCTTTACTCTAGGGCAGTGGTCGGCAAACCGCGGCTCGCGAGCCAAATGTGGCTCTTTGGCCCTTTGAGTGTGGCTCTTCCACAAAATACCACGTGCGGGCACGCACGTACAGTGCAATTGAAACTTCGTGACCCATGCACAGAAGTTGGTTTTTGGAAAGGAGATAGACGAAACAAGTATATAAGACGAGTGTGGATGGGAGAGTCGGAAGGGGTCGACCTCAGCGAACGTACCTCAATCAGATTGAGGACGTTTTTAGCAAAGGCCAGCTTAGGAGTACCCTAATTAAGTTAATAACAATGTACCTACCTATATAGTTTAAGTTTTAAAAATTTGGCTCTCAAAAGAAATTTAAATCGTTGTACTGTTGATATTTGGCTCTGTTGACTAATGAGTTTGCCGACCACTGATCTAGGGGACAAGCCAGAGGCAGGTGGAAAACCATAAACTTGTTCCTTCACTCCTGGCAGTAACAACCCAAAGTTCACCAAGGGAGAAGGCGGAGGCCTAGGAATAAGCCAACATTAACTTCACCAAGACAGATGAAGGATCTGATCATACTTTAGCTCAGATCCCCTTCTCACCCTGGGACATGAAATAAATTAAAAGTGATTTAGGAAAGTTCTTGGAAGACTCTGAGAAACATATTAAGATCTTTCCAAACCTCAAATGTTTGACCTCTCATATAGAGTCATTATGCTCATATTAAACCTGACCCTCTCAGCTGCTGAAAAGCAAGGTCCTGAAACTGAGAGGTAGAAAAGAAAGCACTGCCAGTTCCATATTATGGAAGGCCTCAGACGTAGTAAAATAAAGCCCATTAATTACTCTAAATTAACCACCATTCATCAAGGGGCTGACGAAAACCCCTCAGCTTTTTAGAAAGGCTCAGGGAGGCTTTGGTTAAGCACACCAACATTACCCCAGATTCAGAATTGGGACAACTAATTTTAAAGAACAATTTTATCACTCAGGCTGTCCCAGACATCAGGAGGTTGCAAGAATTGGCTATTGGTCCCAAGACTAATTTAGAGAATCTCCTGAAAGTTACAACCTCTGTGTTCCACAACAGAGACCAGGATAAGGAAAAAGGAGAAAGAGGAGAAGCCAGGCCAAAACCAAGGCTCTTGGTCTGTGCTTTGGGAGTAGGAGCCCCAGGCGAACAGTCAGTCCAGCTTACCTGCTACAAATGTGGCCAGGTCGGATATATACGCCCAAGCTGCCCCAAAGGGTGTGGTAAACCCCCAAAGCCCTGTCCTGTCAAGGAAACCACTGGGAATGGGACTGCCCCCAGAGACTGAGGTCCCTTGGGGTGGGGCTGGCGACCCAGTTGGCCCCACAGGACTGATGGGGCTGAGGGTCCCCCAACCCGGCTCCTCAGAGGACTGCCACCTCCACCCAGGAGCCCTGGGTAAGCCTGATAGTGAGGGGCAAGGAAACTAATTTCCTCCCTGACATTGGAGCCCCTTCTCTGTACTCCTCCCAAACCCTCAGTAAATCATCAGAGGCTGTAGTCATTACAGACATGTCTGGAAAGCCAATAAAGAAATATTTTTCTCAGCCTTCAGGGTGCAGCTGGAGCGAGTTGCCTCTTTCCCGTGCCTTCCTGATCCTGCAGAAAGCCTCACGTCCACATCAGAGACAGTATCCTCTCAACCCTGAGGCTCGAGAAGGACTCAATATTCTAATAGTCCATCTATTTCAGAAGCCCAAGGTTTATTGAAACCTGTTGTAGTCCTTACAATACCCCCATCTTAGGGGTATAAGAGCCTAATAGAGGAGGAAGACTAGTTCAGGACTTATAACTAGTAAATAAGGCAGTGATTCCTTTCCACCCAATTGTCCCTAACCCTTACACTTTACTTGCCCAGATTCCGGAGGACACAAAGTGGTTTACAGTACTAGATCTCAAGGATGCCTTTTTCTGTATGTACCCCTACATCCTAACTCACAGTCCCTATTTGACTTTAGAACAGCGGTTCTCAACCTGTGGGCCGCGACCCCTTTGGGGGTCGAACGACCCTTTCACAGGGGTCGCCTAAGACCATCAGAAAACACATATATAATTACATATTGTTTTTGTGATTAATCACTATGCTTTAATCATGTTCAATTTGTAACAATGAAATTGGGGGTCACCACAACATGAGAAACTATATTAAAGGGTCACAGCATTAGGAAGGTTGAGAACCACTGCTTTAGAAGATTCCTAATAATCAAAGCCATCAGCTAACATGGTCAGTACTGCCTAAGGATTTTTGGGAATAGCCCTCATTTATTTAGGCATGTCTTAAAACAACTCAAAAGGCTCCTTTTACAGGCCCCAGTTTTAAGTCTCCCAACAGGTCAGCAGCCTCAACTCCTAAATCCATCTGCTTCAAGTGAGCCTTGAATGCCAGCACAGGAGGAGGACGAAACTGTACTGTCATCAACTGAATCACCAGATTTCTATTTGTGTGAGCCTCTAGGACCAGAAACTTCTCTTTTGATGGGATCCTAAAGAGTTAATGAGTACCAGATAAGTAACATACTCTGATATTTCTAGATAAATCAGTCTTTTCATCTTTTTAATAGTTCTTATTCTGTCTTTTTTTTTAAGTATCACCTAAACCCTCAGCTGGTACCTGGAGAAGACCTTTTCTGCCCTTGCTGGGACCTAGAAACCCCATAAGATGTTCCTACTTATAGCTCCTTTTTGTATCCCTGACATAGCAAATTTTTCAGCCATTCTGGCTTCCCAAATCCCTAACTACTAAGTATGTTATAAGCAGCCAAATTCAGGGTCAAATAATCTCAATTGGATATTTATCTCCCATATCCCTAGAATAAAATGTACTAAATCTTAGTCTATAGGACAACATATGCTACCACTACCACCAACCAATCAGGACCACTTCTCAAATTTCTGAGAATACTGACCAGAATTTTAAGGACATCCAGAAGTCTATAGTTTCTTTCTTTTTTTAAAAAAATATATTTTATTGATTTTTTACAGAGAAGAAGGGAGAGGGATAGAGAGCCAGAAACATCGATGAGAGAGAAACATCGATCAGCTGCCTCCTGCACGCCCCCGAGTGGGGATGTGCCCACAACCAAGGCACATGCCCCTGCCCGGAATCGAACCTGGGACCCTTGAGTCCGCAGGCCGACGCTCTATCCACTGAGCCAAACTGGTTCGGCAGAAGTCTATAGTCTCTAACACACATGGTCCTTACTCACAGAGAAGCCCTTGGTTAGCTGAACAGAGCAGAGTCTGTGCTATGGGTAACACTTCTTGCTGCAAGCAGCTTAGTGAAAGGCAAGGCCTCACAATCCCTTTCCCCAGAAGTCCAGGTACTAATTAAAGGTATGATGCCATCCCTATTAGCTAGCTCCCCTTCTCAGACTCTTGTTCATGCTGTTTTTTATTACTCATCTTTAACCTTTACCTGTTTATCTTTCATATCCTCATATTTAGAAGCCCTAAAGCTAAAATGGTCCTCCGCATGGAACTGCCAAAAAAGGCCACTACATGCATTGTCCATGGACCCTTACACCGCCCACTTACAATGGGACCCTGACTGCCAACCCCAAACTACGACACCTTTGCCAACAGGAAGCAGCCAGAAAGACCCGACATCCCCTGTCTCCAACGGTAGCTGGAGCTTCCTAATTGAAGGGGGGACTGAAATAGAAATTTTTAGGGGTGAAATAGGCAGGTTTAGGGAATTTTTAAAAATTAAAAGGGTCCATAGAAAAAGCACAGGTTAAGGAGCTGCAAAAAGTTACATTTCCATAAGATAAAGGAAAAGCAGAAGTTACATTTCCATAAGACAAGGGAACTAGGAGTTGTCAAAGGTCTATATTTACAAAATAAAGGAGGGCCTTACCTATGTGAGATTTGACCTTTGAGATCAGGAGTTGCTATATTGACCAAGTCAAAGGCGAATAGTGGCCAATCAGAGGGGGTATTGAGGCACAAAAACTGCAGCCTTTATAAACTGGGGAAAAGGAACTCAGTGGGACTCTTTCCTCCTCCCCATGTGGGAGTCTGTATTTGTCTATAATAACAAAAGCGTAATATGCTAATTAGACCGGATGTCCTTCCAGACATCTTTCCGGACAACCTTCCAAATGAAACCAGGGCTGCAAGAGAAGCCCAATGATAAAACTGAAAATAAATAAGGAATGTTTTATTGACATCTAAATTGCTGAGCAAGTCTGAGTTTTGTTTTGATAATGCAAATTCTCACAACTGTCACCCAGCTGTGTGAAAATTATCACAATTCATCTTAATAAAAACTGACACGGTATAAACACCACAACTTTAGTGAAGTCAGAGTAGGAATGGATACAATGGATCCAATCAACTGATCCTCTCACCTCACTGAATGAGAAACAGGAGGGGCTGGCAATTAACTACAGTGGATCACTGAGAACCACAGCCACTGTCTTAGCCTACACAAACAAACAAAAATTTAAAGGAATCCCAAGTTAAAGGAGTATCTTGATTTAAAATTTTTAATAGATGAGATTAAATAGATACAAAAAAGAGTAAGTAAAAATAGAGAATTTCTTCAGATTAAGGCAGAAATGACAAGGCATCATACTACTACATTTAAGAAATAAGATTTATCTAAATGTAAAATACAACTTTTCTCTCAAAAACAAATGCATTTACAATGTCCTTTATTGGAACAAACAAGTCTGCAGCTGAAAATGTACAATTAAAAACTTTCAGACAAAAATCAACAGGTACAGTCAAGTTAAATTGGTTTTTACTAAAGTAAATAAATTAAAATTGAGTATTCAAGTTCAAGAGCATATTTTTTTTTCTTTTAAAGGTAATATTCCATTTTAAAACTCTATAGTGAACTGAAACATAAAAACTTCAAATAAAGCTTTCTTTAACACCTGAGGTAGTAGCATAAAATCCAAATTGGCTATATTTTTTATTAACACAACTAGAGGCCCCAGTGAGGGGGGCGGGCCTCAGCCTGGCCTGGGCCCTCTCACAGTCAGACATCCTTAAGCGCTGTTTCAAAGGCAGGAGAGGCTCCCGCACCACCGCTGCGCTCGCCAGCCATGAGCCCAGCTTCTGGTTGACCAGTGCTCCTCCTGTGGGAGCACACTGACCACCAGGGGGCAGCTCCTGTGTTGAGAGTCTGCCCCCTGGTGGTCAGTGTGGGACATTACGACCAGTCATTCCGCTGTTCGGTCGATTTGCATATTACCCCTTTATTATATAGGATAAGTATGTATTGATATCCTCAAATTTATGATATAACAGTAAAACCTCATATTAGATTCATGATAGAAAAGTGATTATTTTCTATTATTATATACACTAATCAGCACTTACCTAGAAAACAAGAACACAAAGCAATAAGGAGGGAGTTTTAATGCACATACAGGAAGATAAAAATCATTCTTTTTTATTTATAAACTACATTTACTGGGCGGACAATGGTTACTGGAATAAGATCACATAGATTTCAAGTATACAGATAATGTATCATAGAATATATGATATATATACACATATATATATATATATATGTGTGTCAAATGTATGGTGATGCAAGAAGATTTGACATTGGGTGGTGGGCACACGAAAATTTCATTCTCATTAATGGCCAATGCCAAGTACCACATAAAATGTATTTTAATGTATAATTATAAGTCCTTTCTTATTTAAACCATACAAAGTCATAGGAGTATCTATTTCATCCCTCAGGTGTGAAGAGTAGGGATAAGTGAAATTAACTTGCCCAGGCCACACTTACTAAAACGAGAGAGCCAGGCTCCATTCAAAGCTATCCCTGGCCTCAAACTGTGGACTGTTCTAACAATAACATAGAAACTTAGCATCTGTTCAAGTCAGAACTAATTGACACAAAGAAATAATACATTTCTAACTAGAAATTCTGAAAAGAAAATGAACATTCTGTTTTTGATGTGCTGTAACTAATAAAGTATAGGTTAGATGAGCTAAGAGTTATAAGTAAGAATAATTATGACCATGTTAATCTTAGAAGGGAAAGCCAAGCTCAGATATTGACTAAATAATTAAGAAAATGGTACGGAATTTTCAAGACCTTCAAAAGATAGTTGCTAACTACTTTTGAAGATAGGCTAGTTAAATACTTTATGAAACTTTGGTTTTTATTTGAGAGTAAAATTAATCAGTATGTGCATCTGATGCAAAAAACAAGCTTTATATTTCAATGATTTTCTATATTAATGTGACAAAATAAATACATATTTTCCGAAGAGGTCTCTTTTATTTTAACTCTAACATTTTTTTTTTCTTTTCCTTTTTTTGGTTAATCCTTACTGGATGATATTTTTTCCATTGAGCTTTATTTTTTAAATATATTTTTTATTGATTTCAGGGAGGAATGGAAGGAGAGAGAGATAGAAACATCAATGATGAGAGAGAATCATTAATGGGCTGTCTTGTACTCAACCCCTTTTGGGGATGGAGACCACAACCTGGTCATGTGCCCTGACTGGGAATCAAACCATGACCTCTTGGTTCATAGATCCACACTCAACCACGGAACCACACCAGCCTGGCTCCATTTAGAGAGAGTGGAAGGGAGGGAGGAGAAAGGGAGAGTGAGAGAGAGAGGGAAGGGGAGGGAGAGAAGTAGTGAGGGGGGGTGGGGGGGGGAGAGACAGACAGACAGACAGACAGACATTGATGTGAAAACAACACATCGATTGCTTCCAGAATGTGCCCTACCAGGCTGAAGATCCAAATAGCAAACCAGGTATGTGCCATAGGAAATAATTTTTTTCTTTCTGAAAGTAGTAATAATTGTGATTTAAATAAGGAAGTTATATTTGACAGTTAAATAAGGATGAATTGAAATTATATGTATGAAGTGAAAAGTGATTTCTAGGTGATAAAAATTAATAGTTCTGCTTGCAGATCAATTAACAATTTTCGAGTAACATAAAAGATGATGACTAAAGAGAAACAGCATCAAGGGGAAGATAAGGCTGCCTTTTCTATGCATCTATAGGGTATCCCCCAAACATGTATACATACTTTAACAGTTCATAAGTTACTTAATTTTCACTCCTTTTGAGGTTTAACTGATTTGAAATAATGGGTGTAGCCAGACTAAGCTTTGAACAAAGAAAATTTATCCCAAAGTGCCACTAGACTATTTTTATGGGGATACATAAAAAAAGTTTAAGGTACAAAACCTGCAACAGTGGACGAATTGAGGGCACACATATACTGAACAAAATGGTTCCTGATGTCTGTAATTTCATTGCTTCGAGTTATCAGCAGTGCCTGGACCAGAACAGTTATCAGTTTGAAATCAGGCATAGATTCTTCTAAATTTTGAAAATGAACTGTATGTTAATAAACACTGACTTTATAATCATTCAAAGTGCATATATATTTTTGAGGGAACACCCTGTATTTGTCTCCATTTCTGGAAATAAGCAGTGGTTTAAGGATGAGCAACTACATGCCAATTGTCATTGGTGCCCCATTCAAAGACCAACACCCAACCTACTCTACAAAACAGCCTTTTAAAATAGGCCCAGTGAGATCTTTATTAAAAACAAAACAAAACGACTTCATTATACCTCAGGCCATAATTATACCTAAGTGGATTTAAAATTTTCTCTAACACTGACTTCACATTTTTCCTATTTTCCTAATTATATTTTACTAGAGGCCCAGCACACAAAATTTGTGCACTGGGGGGCGGGGAAAGGGGAATGTCCCTCAGCCCAGTCAGCACCCTCTCCAATCTGGGACCCCTCAGGAAATGTCCAACTGCCGGTTTAGGCGGCAGTCATACAACCCTCTCAAAATCCAGGACTGCTGGCTCCCAACCACTCACCTTCCTGCCAGCCTGATCACACCCTAACCACTCCCCTGCCAGCCTGATCACCCCTAACCACTCCCCTGCCAGCCTGATTGACGACTGACTGCACCCCTGCAGGCCCGATTGCCCCCAACTGCCCTCCCCTGCTGGCCTGGTCGCCCCCAACTGCCCTCCTTCCCCTGCTGGCCTGATCACCCACAACTGCCCTCCCCTACCGGCCAACTTGTGACCACATGGGAGCGGCCATCTTGTGCAAGGGTGTGATGGTCAATTTGCATATTACTTCTTTATTATATAGGATATGAGTTGTTCTGCATTGTGTTGTGGGTTTTTTTGGATACATAATTCCAATCTGTATTGTTCCTTAGACTCATTGACTTTGAAATCTAAACCAGAAAGCAACACTGACATATGTGTCACTTTTATAAAACTAAGTACAGACCTCAGAGATACTGTAGGGTCAGTTACAACCGAAGCAATAAAGCAAATATCACAATATAAAGTGAGTCACATAAATTTTTTGGTTTCCAAATGCATATGAAAGTGTTTACACTGTATTATAATCTAGCATATATGCAATAGCATTTATGTCTTAAAATGTACATAATTTGCCCTAACCAGTTTGGCTCAGTGGACAGAGCATTCGGCCCTCAAACCAAAGGGTCCCAGATTCTATTCCAGTCAAGAGCATAAACCTCAGTTGCGGGCTCAATCACCAGCCCTGGTCAGGGCATGTGCAGGAGACAACCAATTTATGTATCTCTTTCACATGGAGGTTTCTCTCTCTCTCTCTGTATTTCCCCCTCCCACTTTCTCTAAAAAAAATAAAAATTAAAAAAAATCAATGGAAAAATATCCTCAGGTTAACAACATATCCTTAGGATTAACAACAACAAGAAAAATGTACATACCTTAATTCAAAATACTTTTTATTGCTAAAAATGCTAACATTCACCTCATTCCTCAGTGAGTCATTAATTATTTATGGGTGAAGGGTCTACCTTAAATTTTAAGGAATGTAATAGTTGCAAAACTCAATAAAGTGAAGTGCAACAAAACCAGGTATAGTAAGACTTCACTTAACATCATTGATAAGTTATTGGAAATGTGATAAAAACAACACATTTACCACAGGCTAATTGCTAAATATGAGTTAAGTTCCCACCACATCTCATCAACATTATAACAAAACAAGGTTGAACAAAACTATCCTATATAATAAAAGGGTAATATGCAAATCGACCAAACAGCAGAACAACTGGTCAGTATGACCCGCACTGACCACCAGGGGGCAGACACTCAATGCAGGAGCTGCCCCCTAGTGGTCAGTGTGCTCCCACAGGGGGAGTGCCACTCAGCCAGAAGCCCAGAAGCCGAACTCATGGCTGGTGAGCGCAGCGGCAGTGGCGGGAGCCTCTCCCACCTTCGAGACAGCACTAAGGATGTCCGACTGACAGCTTAGGCCCACTCCCCACGGGGATCAGGCCTAAGCCATAAAGGGACATCCCCCGAGGGCTCCCAGACTGAGAGTAGGCGCAGGTCGGGCTGAGGGACACCCCCTTCCCTGAGTGCACGAATCTCGTGCACTGGGCCTCTAGTGTTATATAAGGACCTGCTGTATTCCTATAATTACTTGGTGTTATTCAATTAGTTTTGTCACCAAAACTGAGATGGCCCAAGTAGAATTGGAATTTCGTAAAAGGGAAGTTATTCTTGGAAATTTCACCTTACATCCTATGAATATGCAGTTTTGCATACACACTAGATAATGAGCAATTTCTTCACAAGTTCCACTCAATTTCTTCCTTTCTCCTATACTGAATTGCCTAATTTGCCCTTATAGCCACCATGGAGATGATGAAGTTCCCTTTATAAGCAATCATCACATTTAAAATCATCTTTTCCCACAAGCCAGTTTCAATTACCTAACTTAGACAATACTTTATCAGCTCACAGAGTAGCTATTATATAACTATATCAACATGTATCTGTAATTTCTATTATAATTCTGTGATTTCTTAGTTATCACTCCACCATGACTAAAAATAAGTGAGAAAAAGATTTAACCTTTGAGATAATTTAAAAGAGAAAGACTTAGTCCTGTTCATCTTTGTTTACTATCACTTAAAAAAGGAATTACCACAGGCTAAATGCTTGGTAAGGTATGTAACTGAATGAGAAGAACCCACTGGTAAACATTTCTGAGAACAAGGAAGATGGGTGTTTCTGAGTACCCTGCCTGTGCTTTCACCCCCATTGTCAGCCTACCTCTATGCGGCCATTACTAGGTCGAAGAGGAAGCTTAAAAATACAACACAGGCTTTGGAAAAAAAACACTAGTTCTGTTCTGTTTCCCAATACGAAAACCAGTAATGCCTATAGGGTTTGTAAAGAGTTTGATTTTATTAATCCCTTTGTCCCTTATATAGGAAAGCTGCAGGAGATTTTCTTTTTCTTTTTTTTTTTAAAATATATTTTATTGATTTTTTTACAGAGAGGAAGGGAGAGAGATAGAGAGTTAGAAACATCGATGAGAGAGAAACATCGATTAGCTGCCTCCCGCACATCTCCTACTGGGGATGTGCCCGCAACCCAGGTACGTGCCCTTGACTGGAATCGAACCTGGGACCTTTCAGTCCGCAGGCCGACGCTCTATCCACTGAGCCAAACCGGTTTCAGCTGCAGGAGATTTTCTTCACTGATTGTCAAATTAACAGGTTTTAAAAATGATGTGGCTGAAAAATAATTTCTAGTTCTGCAAAGGGATACTTGTATACTTAAATGCATTCTATATATCAAAACTAAACACCATGGTAACCAGTAACTGTAGTAGATTCTGTGAAATGCCTTCCATTGAATTAATCTGGAGTATGTTTAGTTTTCTCTTTTTCCCCTTTGCTTTAGGCTTTTCATCAATTTATTTTATCCTAATATCCTTTCACACTGACATAGGAAATATATGATGACAGAAAATAACATGTGTGTCATTGAGATACTGGTTCAAAGCTGGTACATAAACAATTAAGTCTCCTTTGTAGTAAGTTATATTCCACAGGTGGTTAAAGACACATTAGTATTAGGAAGCTATTGAAAGGACAGAACAGGGCTGATAACCCTGTTCCTAACTCCTCTTCAAGCAAAAGCCATAGAATGTATCAGTTGCTCAGCCAGCCCTTATCTCAGCCAATAGGAACGCAAGGAAACTAGCCCAAGGCCAAGAGTATGCTAGCCACCTCCTGTCTTTGTGTAACCAGACCCTAGCTGCACCCTGCCCTTGCGTCATTAACCCCCGGCCCTCACTCAGCCAACCGGAATCGGCCAAATCAGTGGTCCGAGTGAGCCCCCACCCCCTGACCCAAGCCCTATAAATTCTTTGTTCTCCCAAGACTCTGGGCTCTCTTGCTTCCTGTCACTCCACTGTGTCAGTGAGGGAGGCAGAGGGACCAAACTAGCTAGTTTGAATAAATGACTCTTTGCTTTTGCATCGGACTCGGCTCCCTGGTGGTCGGTCTTTGGGGATTTTGAAATCTGGGCATAACACTATAAGCCATACATTTTATATTATTTTCCTAGTTATGATATAAGTGAAAAAATGATTTAACTCTGAGATCATTTAAAATGATATATTTTAAAGGAAAACAAAAACATGAGCCATTTTGAAAACAACAAAGCTTGTTTAACTGAAAGTTCTTTGAAGAAATATCAATGCTTCTCCCACATTTAAAAGGTAAAAGAGAAGAGGAGGAAAAAAGTGAAAGCAGTTACAACTCTGTGAATATAACACCACCCCCAAATTCAAGATGAATTTCACAGCTTGTTATAAAACACTAACATTCAAGCCTCAGACTCTGGACTTGAGCTCCGGGTAAATTAAAGTTTCAGCATCCAGACATTCCCTAAAGAGATGAAATCTGGACTTGCCACAGTTAGGAAGATACAACAGGAATGTAGTACAATTGTTCAAATACCCATCACAGGCTTGTATTGAAATTACATCTGTTTTTTACAACACACGATGCTTGTAATTCCTTAGCCAGAGTTTAAACCATGTTCTAAGTCCTCAGTCACTGGTCTAAGGCAACTTTTCAGCTTTCCCTTCTCACAGTATAAACAAAGTTAAAATAGCCCAGCCTATATTCTTCAGTGGTTGGGCATCGCCCTATGAAACAGGAGGTCCAGGTTGGGGCACATGCCTAGGACAGTGATGTCGAACCTTTTGAGCTCGGCGTGTCAGCATTTTGAAAAACCCTAACTTAACTCTGGTGCCGTGTCACATATAGAAATTTTTTGATATTTGCAACCATAGTAAAACAAAGATGTATATTTTTGATAATTATTTTATATATGTAAATGCCATTTAACAAAGAAAAATCAACCAAAAAAATGAGTTTGCATGTCACCTCTGACACACGTGTCATAGGTTCGCCATCACTGGCCTAGGATGTGGCCTCGATCCCTAATAGGAGGCCTGCAGAAGGCAGCCAATCAAAGATTCTCTCATTATTGATATTTCTATCTCTTTCTCCCTCTCCCTTTATCTCTGAAATAAATAAAAATATATTGGAAAAAAATATTGCTGGTGGGTCACTAGGAATAATAGTGAGTGGCACCACTACTATATAAAATAAATACTTCACCACGTGATCATTAGGTGGGTAAATAAATGAGAATGTGGTAAAACTCCCACAAGTTAAATGTGTATGGTTAGTGTCCCTGGGAAGGACCTGACGCACTTTGCCTGTCCATAGCAGAAGCCCATCAACCACTAGCTGCAAAATCAATTCATAATATGTATTTGAGTATATTAAAACAAAATAATTCTTTCACAGAAAAAAGCAGCAGAATGAGAGAAACTCATATAACATTTTAAGTTTTTAAGGATATATGATCTATAAAAGGATGAAGTCATATTAACAAACAATATTAAATTTTCACATCTGAATGTGCAAATATTGAAGGGAAGGAACCATAGGCCACAGAGTAGGAAGTAAGCTATAGCTTGTCTTACTTTTTAAAATACCAAACATAATCATAAAAATCTTACAAAATTAAGGAACTAAATAAACATAAACAATAAGCTCTTGCCCTCAACTTTGCAAATTCATCTGGAGTTCTGACACTAAAGTCTATCATTGATTTATAGCAAAGTAAAATGCCGGTACAGATGTAATGAACAATAAATTTATTAGGATAATTTGAATGCTTGATTTCTTCATCAGCTTAAGTGCCTTCTGTGATTATGATATATACATATGAATTAAGTGGCAGTTGCCACAAATGAAAATATTTCCATTAAGCATATGCTAAATCAACACCACTCTATATCTGAGCATAAATGAAGATAAAACACTCCACATTATGATTCAATTAAAAACCTCCAAGATACATTACCTGCCGCCTCGAGCACTGAAAGGCACTACATGGATTCCCAGAGGCCCTCCATCGTTGGGGACGTGTACGAGCTTTACCATATCACTGTGAGACAATGATGAATGAGGGAGCATGAACATGGACTGTAAACAAACCAAACCGAAACAACAAAACAAAACAAAAAAAAAACCACAGACAATAACACAGACACACAATAAACAACAAAAGAGAACAACAACAAAAACAATCTCACCAAGCACACAAGCATGTACATACACATTCTGGAATATAGCATGGTGATGAAGGCAACATTAAACACTACATACCCGAACACTAGTCTGACGGCATGGAAGGAGAACAATCATCAGAAATAACTACATTAAAAATGACACAGAACCATTTCTCTGGGACCATACTTTTCTGTGTAATATAAGTACGCATTTTCAAGTCAAATCTCTAGATTTCCAATGAAAATTTTCCATCCCAATATCTACTTCAAGGGCAATGAAGATTAACTGAATAAAGGTGTTCCAAGCTACAGAGCACTTTATAATTTACAAAGAGCTCGTAAATATGTCACATCATTGACCCTTCCAATAATCCAATAAAGTTTTTACTCCTGTGGACTGGTGACAGTCCAGATGTAATCCAGCAATCCTGACTTCCCACCATTCCATAACAGTTTAAGTAGCCATTTCTTAAACCACTGCAAGTGCAGGTTATGAAACTCCTTTTTCAAAGCCAATAGATTTCCAATAAAAAACAAATCATTTTCATAAAAGTGTTTGCAAATGAACATTAAAGTAATGAAGCTATTTATATAAAGTAACTTCTAGTATATGAAGTTACTTCTATTATATAAAGTAATTTACTATTAATATAATAAGCCCAAGTTTAATGCAAGCTGGTATAATTTAGAGAATGTAAACTTTCCAAACCATTTAAATGAGATTTCACTTTCTTTGTAGATTTTGTCGTGTGTTTGTGTGTGTGTGTGTGTGTGTGTGTGTGTGTGTGTGTGTGTGTGTTGGGTGGGGGGGGAAGGTACTGCACAGAAATCTAAGCAGTACTTATCTAATAAGCAATATTTGGAAATAGTATTTTAATTAAATATCTAGTTTAAGTAACACCAACAACCGTAAATGATTATCAATGGATTTGAGAAAGATCACAATATAGTTCTTATGTATATAATGGAAAATGCAAATTCTTAAACTTCCTAAATAAAAGCCTGAGGTCATCCTATGTACTATGTATGTTCTGGTTATATAAGACAAAGGCTAAAGAAAAATAAAGATAGGAATATTGAGTGAAAACAAAATTGAAAATATGTGCATAGATTTAATCACATATACTAATTAGGACAAAATAAAAAAAAATTAGCCATATTAAAGTAACACTAAATGGATTTTTATTTCAAAAAATATTTTCATAGAATTTTATAACATCCTATTTTAGATACTATTTACAATTTACACATTTTTTAATGATTGGTTTGTCCACTAAAAATAGTGTAGTTACTCTAATAATTATCGCTATTCTACGTTTTCTCTAAAAAGAACTATGACATGGCAAGTATTTCTTAAAAGAAAATACTTAGTGCTGGTTTCTCTATATCCAAACATAATCTGATTCTAGTGCCTAATCTCACTGAGGAAGTTCTTAGAAACTTCTCTTGGAAGACCCAAAGAAGAAAGAGTTCAAATGTTAATGTCTAGATCCCCTAACTTTTACCGATAGTCAAAGAAAAAAATTCAAAATGACTGACCTCCCTGATAACCCCTTCCATTTAAACATGCCAATATTTAAGATAATTGTACAGTTGTGATAATAATATAAGAAAATTTTACTCTGTCCGTTCATACTAAAAATCATGTTCAGGTCCTTAACCTATGACCTATAATTTTTCAAATGCCTTTGAGAGATTCTATTTTTTCAAATCAAAATATATATGCTAAAATAGCTAATGCCTATATGATTCAAATAGTTTTTCAGTTAAAGTATGTTTATAATTTTTTTTAATTTAGCTAAGTTGCACAACAAATGACCAAAATACTGACATACAAAGCAATCAAAATTAACAGTTGAAGTGCTGTAAACTAAGCAAACATTTTTAATCAAACACTATTTTATATTATAACTTAATAGTATTTGCTAAGGCATAAAACTCAGGACAGAGACATGTGAATTTCCATGCTATTCTTTTTACATTAGATAATAACACAATCGATGAAAGATGCTCTTTGGAAAACAAACTAATGCAAGGCATGTTTTTAACTCAGCACAAACATCCTACACATGCCATATGTTTTTGGAACACTTTCTACTATCAGTGATGCTGCAGGTATATTACATATTTAATTAAAACCATCAGTAACTTACTCCAGAGAAAAGTTGGGAATGTTCTCCAAACCACTGTCAGCATGTCCAACAGGTTCAACACGACTATTGTCTTCTGTCCCATCCTCATCCTAAAAACATGACACAAAGAGAAGCACACTCTGTGTTAGATCTATTTCTAAAATGTGAAAGAAAGCTGGATAAAAGTGGAGTCTGGCAGGCATTATGATCATATTATAATTAGATATTTTCTCTAATGAAGATGACTTTTAATAATAAGATGGGTATGTATTTATGAAAAGTTGCATTTCAAAGCAATAGTCAACTGATTTAGCATTTCCCAGGAGATGAAAAAGATACCAATGCAATAAGAAAACATTAGAAGTTCTATTTAATGTTAACTTTATCATTTTTACGTCACTTTTTGGTGTATATTTTAGGAAGTAATTACATGTTACTACAATGTTATAGTATATTAATATATCAATATATTAATAAATATATGTACATGACACTGAGTATGTATGTTTAAAATTCTTACTAAATAGTTGAGACCATTATAATCCTTAATGACTACCAAAATTTTCAAAGTCATATTTATCAGTCCCTAAATTCCACTAACACAGCTTGGCAAAATGAGTATGCAGTAAGTACAATACTTGACTCAAATCCTTCATCCTATGAAATATCATTTAAAATTACTGAGCCAACTGACTAGAGTTACCTGAAAAGGCATTAAGATCTTAGTTTTAAAGAATCACTTCTGCTTACTTCTGTTAATGAAGGACCAAGTAAAAGGTAAAGCACACAGAGCAACATAATCAACACTCACCTTGGTATCCTTACTTTTACGAAGGCAGTATCCTGTAAAAATTATGTTCCAACATGTTGTACAAATTGGGATTGGGTAAGATGCTGATACTCCAAAAGGTGCCATGTGGAATAAATGTGATGGTTTATAAAAACAAATAAAACGTCACCCAAGACTATACCTTTTTTTTATATAATCGTGGTCATTGTTTTTTCACTAGGGAGTTCACTAACAGTTAAGCCGCCTTCTCAGGATCATTTGAATAATGATAAACATGCCTGACTGACATCAGTGGTCTTCTTAACCAAATTAGAATATTTAGGAAAGACTCAGAGTTCCAAACACTGTGGCTAAGAGGCTCTTGTGGGCTTTACGTTGGACCACAGTGTTTTGGGCACCTACTAGATACTCTGTAAATACTTTGCTAATAGAAACAAAACCACACCTAAATACAATTTACTTAATCGACTGGTATTTCTTGGAAGTTTATGTATATAATTAATGTATACAAATAACCTGTGAAGTTTATCCTTTCAACTATAGAAATTAGATAACAGTAATTTTATACGTGAACTTATACAACCACCTATGTGAGATTCCATCATTAGCAAAAATTTTATATGTTTAAACATGTATTTGAGAGACTCATAATAGAAATGTGTATGCTGTCAACAGAGACATCAATCAACAAAATGATAAGCAAAGCTTATATGTTCAATTCACAGTGTCAAACAATATTACAGATTATTGAAGCAATATTAAGGCAAAGTAAAGCAGTTGATAATGTCCAAATGACATTTCCTCTGAGAATCAAATTTTTCTGAGTTGTAGATGGGCCCACATAGCCTCACTGGTAGGTCACTGCATAAAGCCAAGCTACTTCAAGATATGATCCTGTGCTTTTAGAGGCTCCAATATGCAGTTCTTAGTCATTTACCTCTTTTCAGCACCAGCTTACATTTCAAAGTTAACCAACATCTTGAACTTGCCTAAGAACCACACTTTGAAATAAACAATTCCCAAAAGTATGCTTTTCCTTTGGGATTGAAAATAGGGGAGGAGAGCAAAGTGACTAAATCAGATTAAAAACATAAAGATAATCTTACAATTTAAAGACACTTTGTTTCAGTATTTATGAATAACTTAAGCACCACTGAAATACCACAATATATGAGCAACTGAAACACCTACGTTGCACTATGAAAAGCAGTCATATAAAAGAAATGCCCCAAACGAAAGTGGTAAACAGTTACTGATAGTCTACACACTCATTGTTCTCACAGTGGCCATTATCAGGCCTCCAAGAGTGAGTAGAATATTATTTCATGAAGCTGCATATGATGTTCAGTTTAGATTGCAATACTCACTGACCCGAGGCTGGGCTGCAATTATGGTGGGAGCCACAACTTAGAATTTCCCAATTTCTGGATGTGGAAATGTTAGCTCCTATATTGCTTTAGTTTTTGTTTTATACTTTTAAAAAGCAGTGACTGAACATAGTCAATTTTAACAAGAGTTATACACTGAATTCCATTATAAGCAGTCCAGTAGTCCTCCCTGATCTGAAGGGGGTACATTCCAAGACCCTCAGTGGGTGACTGAAACCACGGAAAGTTCCAAACGCTATATATACTATGTTATTTGCCTATAAATACATATCTATGATAAAAGTTAAGTTATACAGTACAGTAAATTGACAAAAATAATTAAAATATACTGTAATAAGATTTATGTGACTGTGGACACCCTTCCCCCTCACATGAGGGATCTGAAAAGTGCCTAATGGGCAGGGTGAGTATACAGCCTAGAGACACTGGACAAAGGAGTGAGTCATGTCCCAAGGGGGACAAAATGTGAAGACCCACAACTTAAAACTTATAAATTGTTTATTTATAGAGTTTTCCATTTAATATTTTTGGACTGCTATTGACAGTGGGTAAGTGAAACCATAGAAAGCAAAACCATGGGTAAAGGAGACTACTGTAAATGAATATTGGTGTTATTTATGTCAAATTAATAGTGAAGGGCCATAGTATTAATGCAAAGTACACAATGTTTAAAAAAATCTCCAGGTGAGTTGATATAGTCAATATACTTTTAAATTCTTTCTCTTTTCTCCAATTCATAGGAGGCTGTAGTGGTTAAGAACTCAGATTAGAGAATTAAACAGACCTGGGTTTCAATGCCATCTCTACCATATGTCAATTTTATATCCTTAGGCAAGTTATACAGCCCTTTATATTTCTATCCCTCCTTCTTCTGTAAAATAGGAAAAAAAAATCTTCTTCATAGGACAATTGGGAGGAATAAGATGGTGCCTGACACATAGTAATTGCCTAATAAATGTTAACTATTATTGAAAAGAAAAATAGATGACATATAAAATATACCTCAATAAATATTTTGTAGTAACTTTACACAACTCCAAGATATTTTAAGAATACATATTCATCCATTCATACCCTGTGCCTTGCAATACAATTTAATATTAAACATATTACCTACTCAAATACATCATGTAGCATGTATATTCTAGAAACTTGCATAAAACCTGATATTTGTTGTGCTTTACTGCACACAAAGTAATTTCATTATAAAATGCCCTGGCTGGTTTGGCTCAGTGGATAAAGCATTGGCCTAGGGACTGAAGGGTGCCAAGTTCAATTCTGGTCAAGGGCACATGCCTGGGTTGCGGGCTTGATTCCCAGTAGGGGAGTATAGGAGGCAGCCGATCAATAATTCTCTCTTAGCATTGATGTTTCTATCTCTCTCTCCCTCTCCCTTCTTCTCTGAAATCAATAAAAATATATTTTTTTAAAAAGCCTTTAGAATAAAAAAACATATTAAAAAATATAAGCAAACAAGTACTGTATACAATCAAGTAAATGGCAGGAGGGGGAAAACACTATGGGTGACTGGTTGAAGAAATTTTCAAACAGAAAACAGATGTCAAGGGCTGAAAAGAGTCTAGGACAGCCGTGGGCAAACTACAGCCCGCGGGCCGAATCCGGCCCGTTTGAAATGAATAAAACTAAAATAAAAAAAGACCGTACCCTTTTATGTAATGATGTTTACTTTGAATTTATATTAGTTCACACAAACACTCCATCCATGCTTTTTTTCCGGCCCTCCGGTCCAGTTTAAGAACCCATTGTGGCCCTCGAGTCAAAAAGTTTGCTCATCCCTGGTCTAGGATCTCACCCAACTTGAAAAGTCCTAAATTAGCTTGCCATGGTTCCATGTGTGCTAGCTTAAGAAACAAGACTCCTTGTTTGAGACAAAGAACTGCTTATTACAGCAATAGCATTAGTCAGAGTATCATCCTTTTATGCACTGGTTCTTCAATCTAAAATTTTCACAAGGTGATGTGAAGAGGGCCAGGGGACACTGGCACACATAGAAGAAAATGAGCTTATGGAATGAGAATCTCTTATACACTCATTAAGCACTAGAGGCCCGGTGCACAAAATTCATGCACTGGGGTGAGGGTGGGGTGGGGGTTGTCCCTCAGCCCAGCCTGCATCCTCTCCAATCTGGGACCCCTCGGGGGATGTCCGGCTACGGGTTTAGGCCCGATCTGATCCCTGTGGGATCGGGCCTAAACCGGTAGTCAGACATCCCTCTCACAATCCGGGACTGCTGGCTTCCAACTGCTTGCCTGCCTGCCTGCCAGCATGATCACTCCCTAACCACTCCCGTGCCAGCATGATCGACACCTGACTGCTCCCCTGCCGACCCGATTGCCCCCAACTGCCCTCCCCTGTCAGCCTGATTTTGCCCTCAACTGCCCTCCCCTGCCGGCCTGATTTTGCCCCTAACTGCCCTCCCCTGCAGGCCTCGTCGCCCCTAACTGCCCTCCCCTGCTGGTCTGGTCGCCCCCAACTGCCCTCCCCTGCCAGCCATCTTGTGGTGGCCATCTTGTGACCACATGGGGGCAACCATCTTGTGCGAGGTTGTGACAGTCAATTTGCATATTACCTCTTTATTATATAGGATGCCTGCTCATTGCTATGGAGGGAGACACTGCCTATCTTCCAAAGCTGTTTGCTACGCACTGCCATATGGCAGCATTTATATGATTAATAATGAACTAAATAAACCTAGGAATATCATTAAGAAATGCCGTAAGATAATGTCTTCATTGTTAGGAACTAACAATAATATTAAATTTTATTAGATAAAAGAACCATCCCTCCTATATCAAAAAGAAAATTATCTTTCAGTTAGAACTCTACAGCATCCTTCAAAGAAATAAAATCAGTAATTGCATAACATAATTTTACTTCATAGTCATTATATTCCACTAGAGTAGCAACATCCTACAAAATAAAAGGCTAATATGCAAATAGACCAAATGGCGGAACAACTGAACAACCGGTTGCTATGACGTGTGCTGACCACCAGGGGGCGCACACAGAACATGGTGGGTGTTGGCAGCAGGCACCAGAGCATGGAACATGGCAGGCATCAGCTGCGGCAGGATGGTGGAGCAGATGAGCGGGGGTGCCAAACCAAGGCAGGGTGCCAGTCGCTGTCATCAGGGTGAGCCTCTAGTGGTTACTGAAAATTCTTTGCTCCTGTGCACTGTGGTCCCACCCGGTGCTCGCACCTGCTGCTGGCGCTGGCCCCACTTGCACCCACTGCCAGCGCCCAGCACCGGTCCCAATCACTTGGCACCATCGGCAGGTGCGAGCAGTGGCTGCCGCCCAATCGCCACTGAGTGCTTCTCCACCTACCCCTGCTCCTGAGGGGCAATCAGGGCAGCAGCTGCCACTCACACCCGCTAACAATGCTGGCCCCACTCGCACACGCTGCGGGCGACGGGCCCAATCGCTCCGTGCCATCAGCGGGTGCGATCGGGGCTGGCGCCATCAGCACATGGGAGTGGCAGCAGTGGGAGTGGAGCTGGCTACAGTCTGGGAACCAGGGGCGGTGGTGGAAGGGGCCAGGCAGGGGCGTGTAGGATGGGCCAAGACCCACCCCTGTGCCCACCGCAGCCTCGCGGCCCCACAGTTCCTTTCAAGGTACTCGAATTCGTGCACTGGGCCCCTAGTATACATACAAAAAAATAACTTAATTCAAATACTTTTAAGGACAGATAGTACTAGATAATAAACAAGACTTTTAAAATAAAAATACTAAAAAAGAGAAGGTGGCAGCTGAATAGGCAAAGCTTTCTAACATCTCTCTCAAGGGCAGACTAGAAATAAAACTAAATTACAATTCATCTGGAATTACCAACTGAGGTCCAGATGAGGAAGAGACTTACATCAAGGAAGGACAGAAAACAACTGGAGACTGGTAGGAAGGGCAAGGTCAAAAGAAGAGCTGATCTAGCAGGAGGCCGAGAGTGAGGAGGGATAACTTGGCTACCTGAGGGTTAATTCCCAGAGAAGATTGAGGCTCAGAACCCAGGCTGGGCTCCATAGCCTGGAGCACCAGAACCAAGACCAAAGTCCCAAGTAACATACAGCCATGAAAGGCAGCAGGGCTTCTGGCTGCCCAGGAACGTGGAGCCAGTAGATCTGAGCTGGTCAGAGAGAAAGCCTCAGGGTTTTTGTTTTGTGTTGTTTTTAAACCCGGAGCACAGGAGTTTTTCTTAGCTACTCACCTGAGGCTTTGGGCTTTGGTGGGAGAAGGGCAGTGCAGACTCTAGGTGTCTAAAGGGAGGCAGAGGTGGGAAGCACTAGGGAAGAGGGGGGAGAGGCGGTGGAAGAGGGAGACCTGCATTGAGCTGCAACCCAAAACCAAAACAGCCATTTTTCCTGAGAAGCACTAGCCCAGTGATTCCCAAAGTGGGTGCTACCGCCCCCTGGTGGGCACTGCAGCGATCCAGGGGGGCGGTGATGGCCACAGGTGCATTTGGGGGCATATATCTTTCTGTTTAATTGCTATTAAAATTTTAAAAAAATTAATTTCCAGGGGGCGCTGAGTAATATTTTTTCTGGAAAGGGAGCGGTAGGCCAAATAAGTTTGGGAACCACTGCACTAGCCCCTCACAGAAGCCACAGCTCAGGAAAAGGAAAAGGACCATGCATGTCCACCTTTGCAGAGGAGACAGCCACAGAGGCCACGCCTAGAAGTTTGGACAGTCTCAGGACACATCAGAGACTTGATTGGGGATGGGCCATCCACTATCCTGGGAACCAGACTGGTGCTTCCCCTACATATGGGAGAGTTGATAGAAACTCCAGTTTCCAGATGATCCTACTAGATCTCCACCCAGCTGAGGAGAGGGTAATATTCTGAAACACTTTTGGAGGGACAGGGAAACATACCCACCACTTTCCCTGAAATCTGAACAGCACCTCCACCACATGGGAGAACCCAGATGGCTGTACTCCCAATTCCACCTAATGCCCTTTCAGAAATAGGCTTTTGAATGATTAAGACTGACAGCTGGCTGGCAGGTGAAGGCAGGCAGAGAGCCCTGGGAACATGGGGAAGTTTGCTGGCCCAGCCCAGGGCCCCATGCTAACAAACCACCCTTAGAATGCAGCAAGCCCCCTTCAGCATGCAGCCAGGCCCTGTGGAGACAGACAAAAACTGTGGATTGCTTGGAGCTTCAAACAGGTTGCTGAAAGCCAAAGGAGGGTTGTTTCTACCATTGGTTAGCACCTAATTACCTCCCAGGAAACCAAAAATTGGCAGGCAGAAGAGTCAGCTGCAGTCATCAAAAGAGCAGGATCCAAAGGGAACTCTGAGGAGGGACTGAGCTCTGCTGAGATGAACATCACTTCACACTTTTCTTATTTTCCTTTTTTTATTTATCTTCTTAATATATCTGCTTTATTTATTATTTTAGTCTATATTGTTTCTTTCATATATATAATTTGTTCTCTTCCGTTTTCCTACTCTATTTTTTTCCCCACCTTTCTTCCTTATTTTGTGTCTATCTATTGACTCCTCTATTTCTTTTCCATTTTTTTCCTGTTTTGTAATATACAATTTTCCTCCCCATATTCTTTATTTTTATTTTATTAGTGCTCTGCTCCTTCATATTTGATTTTCTTCCCTCTTTATCCTAGTACTTTTTTCTTTCTTTTCTTTTCTAATTCTTGCTCTCTTTTCTTTTTCCTAAGTCTTTCTTATTTTGTGGTTGCTTTTGATGTTGTTGTAAAAATCTTCTGTATGTTTTCCTTTCATTTCTTGTTTCGTATTATTGTATTTTGTTCTGTTCTCTCAGCACCTCCATAAAAGCTTGCACGACACTGTCAGGGTTGAGCCTTTCAGTCAGGCAGAGTGAGAGGAGATTCCATTCACAAATGGGACAACAACATTCAATACCCAATAATATCCCAAATAACTCAAACAAGGGCATTCCTAGAGCACCTAGCTCAAGAGATCTAAGAGACTATATCATTGGGTCCCACAAAACAGGTGCTAAATAAGATGACCCCTGGGAGCCATAGCAGTTCCATCTAATACATATAAATAAATACCAAGGAACAGCAAAAATGGGGAGAAAAAAACAACCCCAACATTAAAGAATCTGAGCAAGGAATAGAGAACCTGCTTGAAGAAATTATGACAGAAAACTTACCTAGCCTAGTGAAGAAAAAAGACACTGAAGTTCAGGAAACAGAGATAATCCAAATCAAAATGAAGCCCAAAAGATCCCACCTAAACACATCATACTTAAAATGGTAAACAAAAAAGGCAAACAAAGAATCTTAAAGGCTGCAAGAGAGAGATAGAAAGTTACCTAAAAGGGAGCTCCCCCATTAGACTATCAGCTGAATATCACTTCAGACCAGAATGAATGAATACCAAGGGACTGAATCCAGGACTACTCTACCAACAAGGCTATCATTCAAAATTAAAGGTGAAATAAAGAGCTTCGCAGACAAAAAAGGCTAAAAGAGTTTATCACCAACAAAAAAGCTAAAAGAGTCAACCATCACCAAACTGCAAGAAATGGTAAAGGGACTATTGTACAAAGAAGAAATGGTAAAGGGACTATTGTACAATATATAGAGAGAGGAACATATGCATAAAGATTAAAAATTGCAACAAACAAGTACCTATCAATAATAACCTTATATTTAAATGGCTTAAACACTCCAATCAAAAGACATAGGGTAGCTGAATGGATAAGAAACCATGACGCACATATATACTGTCTATAAGAGACTAACCTCAGAACAAAAGACTCACACAAAATGAAAGTGAAGGGATGGAAAAATTTTTTCATGCAAATGGAATTGAAAAAAAAGCTGGGGTAGCAATACTCCTATCTGACAAAATAACTTGGATGCTCAACAGTATGAGAAAAGATACAGTAATTATGAAAAAAGACCATGAAAAATGGTCTATGAAGAATGATATAGCACTAATAAAGAACACATTGGTAGGAATACACAGTAGATTACGGGAAGTCAAGGATCACATCAGTGAATTAAAACACAGGGTAGGAAAAAATCAGTTAGAGAACCAAAAAGAAAAAAAAGAAAGAAAAAACAGCAGGTCAGCTTAAGGGAGCTGTGGTACATCATGAAACTTAACAATATTGCAAGAAGGTGAAGAAAGTGATAAAGAGATAGACAAGCTGTTTGAAAAAATAATGGCATACCTGGGGAAGGAAAAAATCACCTAAGTTCTGGAGGCACAGAGAGTCCCAAGCAAGAAGAACCCAAAGAGGCACACACCCAGATACATCATAATTAAAATGCCACAAATTAAAAACAAAGAGAGAATCTTAAAGGCAGCAAGAGAAAAGCAATTAGTTACCTACAATGGAGCTCTAGAAATATACAATCTCCCAAAACTGAATCAGGAAGGACCAGAAAACCTGAAGAGGCCAATAACAATGGAGGAAACAAAAGCAGTAATCAAAAAACGCCCAGCAAACAAAAGCCTGGGAGCGGATGGCTTAACAGGGGAGTTTTACAGCTACACTCCTCAAACTATTCCAAAAAATTAAGAGGAAGGGACACTGCCAAGCTCTTTTTATGAGGCCAGCGCTATCCAGAACCAGATAAAGACACTACAAAGAAAGAGAATTACAGTCCAATAACCCTGATGAACATATATGCTAAAATCCTCAAAAAAAATATTAGCAAATCGGATCCAGTAATATATTCAAAAGATCATACATCATGAACAAGTGGGATTCATTCCAGGGATGCAAAGGCTGGTACAATATTTGCAAATCAATAAGCGTGATATATCACATAAACAAATTGAAAGACAAAAATCACATGATCATATCAATAGACCCAGAAAAAGTATTCAACAAAATCTGGGTTCCTAAATTCTTATCTCCAGCATATACTGACCAAATGGGATGACAAACATAGTATTTAATACAGTCCATATAATTTCCATTTACCACAGAAATTAAATATTGCCTATTTTGAAAACATACACAATATGACCCACACAACCCAAGGCAAGAGAGGAGTCTTTAAACCCAGAAATTGACCCAAACCAATATGCTCAATTAATATTTGACAAAGGAGGCAAGAGCATACAATGGAGTCAAGACAGTCTCTTCAATAAATGGTGTTGGGAAAATTGGACAGATACATGCAAACAAATGAAACTAGACCACCAACTTATACCATACACAAAAATAAACTCAAAATGGATAAAGGACTTAAACATAAGATGGGAAACCATAAAAACCTAGAAGAATCCATAGGCAGCAAAATAACAGACATTTGTCATAGCAATATCTTTTCTAATACAACTCCTAGGGCAATGGAAACTAAGGAGAAAAAAAAAACAAATGGGACTACATCAAAATAAAAAGATTCTGCACAGCAAAATAAACAAACAACAAAACAACTAGAAAGCCCACTGCATGGGAGAACATATTTGCCAATGTTATCTCCGATAAAGGTTTAATCTCTAAAATTTATAGAGAACTCATACAACTTAACAAAAGGAAGAGAAACAATCCAATCAAAAAAATGGGCAAATGACCTCAATAGACACTTTTCAAAAGAGGACATACAGAAGGCCAAGAGACATATGAACACATGCTCAAAGTCACTAATCATCCGAGAGATGCAAATCAAAACAACAATGATGTACCACCTCACACCTGTCAGAATGGCTATCATCAACAAATCAACAAATGACAAGTGCTAGCAAGGATGCGGAGGAAAATGAACACTTGTGCGCTGCTGGTGGGAATGCAGACGCTTGCAGCCACTATGGAAAACAGTATGGCGTTTCCTCCAAAAATTAAAAAGGAAACTTCCATTTGACCCAGTAATCCCACTTCTAGGAATACTGGTACATCCCAAGAAAACAGAAACACCAATCAGAAAGGATATATGCACCCCTATGTTCACAGCAGCACAATTTACAATAGCCAAGATTTGGAAACAACCTAACTGCCCATCAGCAGATGAATGGATTAGAAAACTGTGGTACATCTACAGAATGGAATATTATGCTGCTGTAAAAAAGAAGGAATTTTTACCATTTGCAACAGCATGGATGGAACTGGAGAGCATTATGCTAAGAGAAATAAGCCAGTTGGAGAAAGATAAATATCATATGACCTCACTCATTTATGGAATGTAATGAACAACAGCAACTGAACAAAAATAGAACCAGAGTCATAGAAGCATCAAACAGACTGTCCAACCTATGAGGGAAGGTGGGGGATGGGGGGAGGGGGGGTAAGAGATCAACCAAAGGACTTGTACGCATGCATATGAGCATAACCAATGGACACAGACGGGGGTGGAGGGAAGGCAGGCAGGGAGAGGTCCATGGGGGAAAAGGAGACTTATGTAATACTTTAAACATAAAGAATTTCAATTTAAAAAAAAAATTCCCTAGTGAGGAGAAAAAAGCAGATGGTGCTGATTTATGACAGCTATCTTACAGAGAATAACAAATATTATGTACCTTTGCACCTCTTACATGCAGAGTGGAATCTCAAAATTAATTTTCCAAATGTAAATCTGCTTCTCATAAATAGAATTTGAGGGCAAGAAGTTATCTTATTAGAAGATAATCTATTCCAATATTCAATCATATAGCAGAATCTCCTTCTTCCCTTCTTCCATCTTTTCTAGATGCTTTACATATTAATGCTTACTGAAAATGACTGAGTTCAATAGCTAGCTAACACCAGCATGCCACCTGGCATCATCTGCCTCACTCCTACTCATATTTATCCCAAACAGATGCATATGCAAGGATCACCACTTCAGCAATACTATGGCCACTTGTTTTGCATGAAGTGCCTGTTGCAACTATTCATAGGTCCCCCACCACACTCTAATGACAAAGTGGTGACCCGTTAGATTTTTAAATTCAGATTTTTATCAGTCCAATTAATTTGTTTCAGATGTGGCTTGTTACCATAATAACACCAATTTGTTGTTGTTGTTTTGAAAATTCCTAAAAAATATTGACTTTTGAATCATTGAAATGTATAGATTTTGTAATCTGACCCATCTTTCTTTTCTAACAAAATTCTAATCCTTATTGAAATGACATTTTAAAATATCTTTTAATTTTTAGTTTTTATTTAAGAGAGGAAGGAAGAGAGAGAGAGAGATAAAAACATCAATGATGAAAGAGAATCAACGATCAGCTGCCCGCCACCAACCCCCAGACTGGGGACAGAGCCCCACCCTGACTGGGAATCAAACTGTGATCTTCCAGTTCATAAGTCCATGCTCAACAACTGAGTCATGCCAGCCAGGCTAAACTGTTTTGTTTTTGAGATGAAATAAGTAATACATGGGTAAATAAATAATATTTATCTTACTAAGTGGTCTAAAGGACCATTATTTTAAAAAAGCAATGTAGAACTTTTCCTTCAATTTCCCTTTGGCTTAAAAAAAAGACTTCAAAATTAATGATTGATTCATTAAGGTAGGAACTAAAATAATATTTATTGCTAGTGATAAGTGCAAATCACTTCTTAAAAAGGCAAGATATGTACAAATTTTAAAATGTATAACTTGTATATATTGAGGACTTATGATGTAGAACCCGCTTCTTTACTCCTCAATACAACCAAACTTTTGTTTTTAATCCTCACTCAAGGATATTTTTTCCATGGACTTTTAGAATGGAAGGGAGGAAGGAGGGGGTAAGTTGAGAGAGAGAGAGATCACCATGAGAGAGATACACTGATTGGTTGACTCCCGCTCATGCCCAGACCAAGGTTGGGGATTGTACCTGCAACCAAGGTATGTGGACTAGGAATCGAACCCAAGACCCTTTGGCCCACAGACCAATACTCTAACTACTGAGCAAAACTGACTAGGGCTACAACCTCACTCCTCACTTTCATCCTCAGCACAATCTTTAAACATATTTCATTAAATAACATATATGGGATTTTTAATGAATTAAGTATGTGCAAAGTTTTTTTCTAAACATAACTGAGTAACATAACCACATGACAGGTTTCCAATGATTTGAGCACAATGTTCTTTGGATAACAGAGCTGCATTGTTGACATGCAAAATATTAGTTTACCAGGCTTATCAAACATTTTCCATGAAATTACATCTAGAAATGTACTGGACTCAGCCAGCATGTGCAGAGGCATAAAGAAGAATTTGCCTCTGCCGTGTCTTTATTTCTCTCTCCAAGTCTTATTTTCTCAATCTGAATTTTAAAAATTATTTAGTTTGACATAGTCCCATTCATTTTTTTGTGTGTTTTTACTTCCCTTGCCTTTGGGGTCAAGTTCATAAAGTGTTCTCCAAGACCAAGGTCCATAAGTTTGGTACCTATATTTTCTTCTATGTAACTTATCGTTTTGGGTCTTATAGTTAGGTCTTTGAACCATTTTGATTTAATTTTTGTAGATGGGAACAAACTAATCCAGTTTCATTCTTTTGCCCATTTAATTAAAGAAAACTTATAATTTTATAAATGACTTAATCAATCTAATAAGCTTACTGTCATGTACTCCTGGATATCACTGTATGCAAAGCACCTTACCTATAAAAATAAATCGCTGAGGGAAAATAAAAAGAACCACTTTTACTAAACATCTAGAATACACCACAAACTATATGCATTGTTTCATTTAATCATCACAAAAAGCTAGAATTCTTATTATGAGGAAATTAGGCCTAAAAAATTATTTCACATTTCTCTTTAGTGTAATAGTTGGGATTTTGAAAAACTGCATCAAGGCCTGTGGTCCTTCAGTTTCACCATATCTGTTTCACTCAATTTTACTCAGAAAAGAGTAAGCCAGATTATCCTATACTAGAGGCCCGATGCATGAAATTTGTGCAAGGGTAGGCCTTAGCAGCCCCGGCTGCCTCGCAGCTCCCCCCTGCCCACACCCGCCTTTGTCTGGTGCTGCCTGTGTCCGCCACCACACACGCCTGGTTCCCCAGCTCCGCGGAACCCCCTGATCGATCGCCCTGCAGAGGGTGGCCTGGGCCTCCCTCTGCGGAGCGATCGCAGAATCCCCTCATTGATTGCCCCCTCCGGTGTCCTGGGTCTCCCTCTGCGAGGCGATCGATCACAGAGCGCCCCATCAATCACCCAGCAGAGGGTGGCCTGGGCCTCCCTCTTTGTGGTGATTGCAGAGCCCCCCAATTGATTGCCCTGCTGGCCAGTGGCCTGGGCCTCCCTCTGCAGGGCGATTGTGGGACCCCCGACCAATCACGTCCCACCCACCTTGGCTGGCCTGGCGCCAGAGTGTGTCATAGCATGGTCGTCCGGAAGGTTGTCCGGACGGTTGTTCTGCTGTTCGGTCATTTGGTCGATTTGCAAATTGACCAAACAGAGGAAGGACCAGTGGAACGACTGGTCACTATGACATGCACTGACCACCAGGGGGCAGACACTAAACGCAGAAGCTGCCTCCAGCCTGCAGGCCCCAGGCCAGCCAAGACGGGTGCTAGCAGGGTCCCCCAATCGCCCTGCCGGTTACCCCGCAGATCGGCCCTGATCACAGGCCAGGCCTAAGGACTGTACCCATGAATGAATTTTGTGCATCAGGCCTCTAGTTAAGTAATAAAGCTGACCCTAACCAACCAGTACATGTTAGGGACAAAATTTATGAGAGGAAAACATAATAAAATTTATGTTGTAAAAACATATGTGATATAATAAATGTACTTTCATATAGGGTAAAAATTACTATTTAAATATTTGTTTTGCATATTGTCATTTTAGAAGAAACATCAGGAAATCTCACCAGTGGTTATATTTGGGTGGCAGGACTACAAGAGATTTTTACTGTGTGTTTATAATATTTAGTACTTACATACTAAGCATAAAATATTTTAGAAATAAAGGCTATTTAAAAAACACACACCTTACAATACTTTTATAAATTACTTTCTTTTACATAATATTATATCATAATTTCTCTAAAATGTAACTGTGCAAGGAACCAAGGACCTAAAAAGCAAACAGAACATTACAGGGAAGTACAAAGATGGAACTATAATTATTAATACTGATGCATTATATCATATTTAATTTGTCCTAGAAGTCAAGCAGAGTGATTTTTTAATCAATATTTTGGTATAGTATTCAGATAGCAAAAAAGTTTAAGACAAAAAAAATAAGGTAAATTGCCATATCAAATAAATTAGATAACTGGAAGAAATTTCAATTCAACAGAATCAAAGAAAGAGTAAATTAAAGTTAAGAGTGAAGAAACATCACACAAGGCAAGTTCATCATTGAGCTCTGTGGTCCACATAAACATAAGGAGCTTTCAAAAGGCATATATTTTTAGCGTTTTTCTTGATGACAACAACATATTTCACCATTATTAATTTTGAAGGGCCTTATAAGGAAACATTTTGCAGTCCAAAAGTCCTACATTTCATTAATTTAAGTTGTTAAATATCAACGAGCAACACATGGCTTCTATAACAAAATCCACTCATGTAAATATTTATTCAAGTTTGCACTGGTTTATTACTTTTCAATGCAATATTATAATTTCACAAACCAATCAATAATTTGGATAAAGTTAAATGGCTTTAAAAAAAATCTTGATTTCATTCAATTTTCTAGTTGAATTAATGAAGCAAAAGCCAGTTAATAATTTCCCAAGGTTCAAAGTTATATTTTCTCACCCTAGCCAGTTTGGCTCAGTAGATAGAGCATTGGCCTGCAGCTGAAGGGTCCCAATTCGATTCCTGTCAAGGGCACATGCCCAGGTTGTGGGCTCCATCTCCAGTAGGGGGCATGCCCATTAATGATTCTCTCTCATCAGTGATGTTTCTATTTCTCTCTCCTTTTCCCTTCATCTTTGAAATCAATGAAAAATAAAAAAAATGTTTCCTTAAAAAAAAAAAGGTTATATTCCCTCAAACAAAATGGAAGTTAATAATATGACACAAAGTACATAGCAATGATAATTAGTCTAAAATGCTCAATCTTAAATCATAAGTCTGAATGCTAAATTTTTAAATCATGGTACAAAAGTTTAAAATAAATTTAGAGATTAACATTAATAAAACTAATTTGCTGTGTATTATTGCACTGTCCCTAATATACAGAATGTGATACAAATGCCAAACCAAAATGAAGATATTAAACAAGTGCACTAACTTAAAGTATTAAACATGTGTTATATTTGGTATGGCACAGTAGCCTAGGTTAAAAAAAAATGGATTCTGCCTACTGAATGATTTTGAAAAATTATGGAACCTTTCTGTCTCAGTTTACTTATTTATAAGCTGGGAAGAATAATAGCATCTATGAGTTTCTATGAGGATCTTAGAGTTAACTAATGTAAAATACTTGAAACATTGTCTCAGGACTACTAGGTGATACATAGGTGTTCGATACTGCCTTCTACATAAATTATAAAGAAAGAAACACCTTGTCTGGCTGGTGTGACTCAGTGGTTGAGCATCAACCTATGAACCAGGAGGTTAGAGCACATGCCTGGATTGTGGGTTCAATCCCCAGTAGGAGGCATGCAGGAAGCAGCCAATCGATGATTCTCTCTGATCATTGTATTTCTATCTCTCTTCCTCTCCCATCTGCTCTGAAATCAATAAAAAAATATATTTTTAAAAACTTTATGTATAACATGTCATTTGGTTTTAAAAATAAGGTCTACACCCTAACCAGGTAACTCAGTTGGTTTGAGAGTCATTCTATGTATGAAAAGGTTGTGGGTTTGATCCCACAGTAGGGGCACATACCACAGGCAACCAGTTGATGTTTCTCTCTCACATCAATGTTAATCTCTCTCTAAAACATCCTTATGTAGGATCAAAAATAAACAAACAAATAAATCTATGTCCTATCTTACATGGAACAAAAGCTTGATTACAGTAAAGTCTGCCATGTTAAGACAACAATGTGCTGATATCAGATGATTCCTACCTCTTCTACCTTACCTTTAACATTTCCTTACAGTCTTTTCAAATCATATAGGTTTTCATTGTTTATATAGTAATAAAATATAAATATTTTAATTAATGTGTGATTTTATTTCAAAGTTTACAGAAAGAAACCACTTTTAATGATTTACTATTTCACAAATTCACTTATCACAACACATGTTTAAAATTCAGTAACTATGGATTTCTAAATAAAATATTTCAATATTTAGGTTATTTTCTTTGAAAAAAGTAAAAAATAGAATGTTTTAAGTGATGATTATTTTAAGGTACTAAGTGCAAAATTATTCTTTTTTTTTTTTAATCCTCACCCAAGGATATTTTTCCACTGATTTTCAGAGAGAGTGCAAGAGAGG
Organism: Myotis yumanensis; assembly: GCF_028538775.1. Taxonomy (NCBI): domain Eukaryota; kingdom Metazoa; phylum Chordata; class Mammalia; order Chiroptera; family Vespertilionidae; genus Myotis; species Myotis yumanensis. The sequence continues at coordinate 108,990,530 of NW_027223752.1, forward strand.
GAGAAAACAGAAACATTAATTGGTTGCCTCCTACATGCACCCAGACCAGGGCCAGGGCCAAGGAGAAGCCTGCAACCAAGGTACATGCCCTAAACCAGAATCAAACCACAGGCTGAAGTTCTATCCACCGAGCCAAACGAGGTAGGGCCCAAATTACCTTCTAAAAGGACCAAACCATTTGGTATTACCATAGAGCCTCATATCAAACTGTCCATTTCACAGCTTTTATTATCTGTATTGGAAGACAATTTTCCATCGAACTCTTGCATATTTGCATGTCTTGAGAACAGAGATAGTATCTCTCTCTCAAGTCCCAAGAAAAGGGCAGGCATCTTAATAGTGCATTGTAGAAGAGTCAGGTTTCCTCAGCTCATGGTTCCTCTCCTGTAACATAACCCATAGAGTGTGCAGACCTCCATCTGCGCACACGGGTGACACTTCCAAGGGTTTGGGGAGTAAAAGAAACTGAATGAAGTACACAGAGGCTTGTGCTTCTTACAGTGCTGAAAGTAATGAAATCTTTTGTCTATGACCCAGAAGTCTCGTGTCTTTTGAAAGCTTCCAACATAGTAATACATCAGGCACAACCTCTTTATAACACAAGGTTGGACCAACAATTACAAGACATAGTATACAAACTAGTGATCAACCTAGAGGAAAGAGAAAAAAAACAACTGCAAGATTTCTATAAAGAAAGACGTCTAGAAGTTCCTACACCACAGCTATCCCTTCAAGCAGGAGAAGACCTAACAAAGTCTTGGATTCCACCTGAACTTGATATGTCTTTAATACTACAGTTTATTGGTGCTAATGAAGGCATGGGATATTTTAAGCCATTGGAAAAGAAGTTTGTCATAGTTTCAGGAAAAGCAACTATTGCAACTATTTTTCTCAGAAGAAAGATGGAACTTGATCCAGCTTGTCAGGTAGATATCATCTGTGGCGATCACTTGTTGGAGCATACAGTATCAAACTCTAAGAGAAATTTAATACGCAATAGGTGACATAGCAATGCCGGATGGTTTCTGGTCCTTTGTTATGGTTTTCTGGTTTCTCCCCTGAAAATTACTTGAATATTCTAAGAATCTTAGGAGGGAGGAGGGAAACAAAATAAGGTGGCTTCTACAGGACTGCGTCTCACCAAAAAATTTCAGGAAACGTAATTCCTACCATTTTGTGCTAAAACATAACATCTATTTTCAACACCAAGCATCATTTCTAAGTACAACTTCCACTGATGGAATGCATCCATTTTACAAGCAACTATACAGACAGTCCTTGGGTTACATTGGACTCGACATACGTCCTTTAGTGGTTACGTCGCCATCTCCCATTTATTTATATAAAAAAAAAAGTTAGGTTTTTTATTATTTATTTACCACAAGTAAAGGTCAGGAATTGTTATCTTTCTTTTAAATTTTTTTTTTACTGTTTCACTTCATTACAGCTGCGCATGTGCTCCATGTGAGTGATGTAGGTGCTTCTGTAGGTGGGTTCTGACTTACGGCGAACATCGCCTTACTTTGCGCAATAGGAACGGATCTCCGATGTAACCCGAGGACCTACTGTATATAAAAAGCATCTATAGTTCTGGGGGGTCATTTCAAAGTATCAAATTTTTAAATTCCTTGTGATTTCAAATACTTTGATAATGATTCTGCTTCCTAATCTTTGATGTAAATTGGTTACTATTTTCTTCATTAAACCGTATCTCATCTAAGTTGGTTTGGAATCTGCTATCTGGAATGGTATCAGGAAAGAAGTATGCTTTTGAAATTAAGATTCAAAGCCAGACTGTTAAATTTTTTTTTAAATTTTTATTTTTTGCTAAAAGTATTACAAAGGGTATTACATATGTGTCCTTTTTTTCCCCCCGGCCCTTGACAATCCCCTGCCCTCCCTTACCCCACAGTGTCTTATGTCCATTAGTTATGCTTATATGCATGCATACAAGTCCTTCGGTTGATCTCCAGTCTGTTAAATTATGGACTGTAACTCCTCAGACAAAGACCAAAACTATTGGCCACTTTTGTGTGTTGCCATCATATTTTGAACTTGTATGTGTGTGTGTGTGTACACAAACACACACACACACTCTAGAGGCCCAGTGCATGTAATTCATGGGGGCGGGGGGGGGGGGGGGGCTGGCATCCCCTCAGCCCAGCCTGCACCCTCTCCAATCCAGGACCCCTCAGGGGATGCCTGACTGCCGGTTTAGGCCCGGTCCTGGCCTAAACCGACAGTCGGACATCCCTCTCACAATCCGGGACCACCGGCTCCTAACTGTTCACCTGCCTGCCTACCTGATCACACCTAATTGCCCCCCTCCTGGCCTGGTCACCCCCAACTGCTCCCCTGCAGGCATAGTCACCCCCAACTGCCCCCCCCCCCCCCCGCTAACTGGTCGCCCCTTAGTGCCCCCATGCTGACCTGGTTGCCCCTTACTGCACCCCCTTCTAGCATGGTCGCCCCCAACTACCGCCCCGCGCCAACCTGGTCGCCCCTCACTACCCCCCTCTGCCAGCCTGGTCGCCCCCAACTACCCCCCCCTGCCAACCTGGTCGCCCCTCACTACCCCCCTCTGCCAGCCTGATCACCCCTCACTGCCGCCCCCTGCCGGTCTGGTCACCCCCAACTTCCCCCCCTGCAGGCCTGGTATACCCACACAGCCTGCTGCTCAGTCATTCAGTCACCCCTCACTAACCCCCCTGCCGGCTAGGTCACCCCACACAGCCTGCTGCTCGGTCATTCAGTCGCCCCTCACTAACCCCCCTGCCGGCTAGGTCGCCCCAGGCAGCCTGCTGTTCAGTCGTTTAGTCATCCTTCACTAACCCCCTGCTAGCCTGGTTGCCCAATGCAGCTTGCTGCTCAGTTGTCTGGTCGTCCCTCACAAAGCCCTCTGCCAACCTGGACGCCCCACGCAGCCTGCTGCTCAGTCATTTGGTCGTCCCTCACTAACCCCCTTGCCGGCCTTGTCACCCCACTCGGCCTGTTCGGTCGTCCCTTCAGTTGTGATGGCCCCTGGCTCTTTATATATATATATAGATATGCCTTTTTTTTTTTTACCAGCAACACTACTAAAGAGATGTTATTCACTTTTAAAAGTGATAAATTACCATTATTCTGGGTGCAGAGATTGTCTCCTGTAGTTTATGGCTGGCACCATATTCTTCAGTATAATAAAGATTTCTTTAACATAATAAGAGGTGCCTCTTTGGAGCAGTATTTTTATTCCTAGAAAGTTAACTTGATTAACATTCATTTTATTTGAGTACATGATTATCAATACCTTGCAATGACACTGCCTCTAAAAGCATTAAAAATTTGATAAGTTTATGGAATACTTATTATTTCCTCAGTCAGTTTAATGTTCATTTTTCCATTACATTGTCACTGGGATAAAGAATAAGGGTGTTTGAAACCTCACTCACTTGCATACAGAGATTTCAATTTTAAACATAATTTTGCCTAAGATTCGTTTTAAAGCTTTCTTAAAAAAGTATTTTGTAGACCCTCTTTCACTACAAAATTTCCAAGACTGTACAGAAACAATTACAACTGGATAAGATTGGCAATTGTTTTATAAAGGACTTGTTAATTGTGTATAAATCTCCTCTGACATTTAATCAAAAATTTTAAATAAGAATTAAAAAATAGAAATCATGTTGCTATTCTCTTTAAGATTACTAGTGAGGTTGAATATAGCGTATTTGTGAAATGGTTCATTTTCATCTTATGTAAAATGGAGGTGATAATACAAGAAAACAGTACTTTATGTAAGCAATTTGCTTCTTTCATTGCTTTCCTTATGGCTTTAATAAAGACACAAATTCACTTCCTACCACCTTTCCTTTCACTGATGTCCCAAAGGATAGTAACTATCTCATTTTAGATATAACCTTTAAAAATATTTCCAACCAAAAATGGTCTAAAGGAAAGAACTGTTTAGGAATGGTGACTGCTTAGAATGTCCACTTCAACACAGTTTATTATTGCCAAAGTTTCTTGAGTCAAAGAAATGAATTAAATGCTGGGAAATCATTTCATTAGATTTAATAACCCCATCATTTGCTTTTGATTACACAATCTGATCTAATTATGTCAGTACTCTTGGTTTCCTTAGGTTGTTCCCTTGGGATATAATTAAATCTGGAATTCATGATTTGCACATGCACTAAAAAAATCTCAGCTCATTTTATATGAAAGATTGTCTCATCAATATTTATCAGAAAGTGATGCCTTCAAAGTAAGAGATTCGTTACAATTTTTAGTATAAATGAATACAAAAATTATATATAGGACAAATAAAAAATATAAAACACAACAGATACTAGTTACTTTCAGATACAAAAAAAAAAGATTTGAAATATTTTTTTAAGTTTATACTCAGGGATAGGAACTGTTTTACTCTTGAAATATTTATTCCTGAAATGAGTATCTTTTTATCTGCTTGTTCTTCAATTAGACCAGGTTAAACTGGACTACTAGTAGTGGATATTTTCTCTCTTGAAAAAGTTTACCCATCAATACATCAATTCAGTAGAAAACAGGCTTTGTAACTAATAACAAACTAAAATAAATTTTTACATATTAGACAGTAAGTCTAGTTTTTAAAGCCACAACACCTAGCCACTTAATGCCATCACTCCAGAGAATGGATGTGTTTAATATGTATGAACAATGCATAGTATCTGCAAATAATGACAAAGCAAAGAGAAATACACTTTCCCTGTAAAGTCAGCTCAGCCTCTGTTACTCAGATTAGCTTTTTAAGGGCCAGAGCAACCTCTTTTCCTTTATTTGGGAAATTTTTTGAATAACAAATACTATTTCCTATTCAAATCCTGGAACCTGTCATTAGGAAATTTCTAATAAAGTCTCCCAGCTCTTTCATCCTGGTTCTGCTTTCTCTCTGTGACCCCTGTTGCTTGATTAACACATCTGTATCAGCTGGTTGGATTTCTCCATCTCTGGCAATCCCTTAGACATCCTATATAATAAAAGGATAATATGCAAATTGACCTTAACGGTGGACCGACCAGAACGACTGCTCGACTAGTAGTTACTATGAGGCACACTGACGACCTCTTGGTTACTTTCCCCAGCTGGCAGTCTCCGATTGCCCAATCGCAAACGGGGATCTGGTGTGGGTGACAGCGGGGGGCGGGGGAGGGGGCGGGAAGCGGACGGCCAGTCCCTTCCCCAAGCCGCCAGGTTCCAATCGCCTGATCGTGAACGGGGAACCGGTGGTGGGTGGCAGGGCTGGCCCTGATCGCAGACCAGGCCTAGGGACCATACCCATGCACAAATTTCATGCACCAGGCTTCTAGTTAAATATAAAACCCGCTTCTTATTGGCCACACGACTTTGTCTCTCTCATCTCTTATCATTTTGAAAATAACTTCTACATGAGAATTCTTTGTAAAAATACAATTTCAGGATTTTTTTTTTTTTGTGCCTATAAATATCCTTGAGGGTAACATGTCAGATGGTTTGAAATTTTGTGATACTGGTAATAATGTTGCTATAATCAACGTGGTTGAATCACGCGATTGTCTAAGTCAGAGATATTAGTTATAGAGCTCATTTCTTCTGACATTGTAGAGAAATACCAGCAAGATACAAATCACCGGTTAAAAATAGAACCACAGCCCTAGCTGGCTTGGCTCAGTGGATAGAGCGTTGGCCAGCAGACTGAAGGGTCCCGGGTTCGATTCCAGCCAAGGGCACATGCCTGGGTTGCAGGCTTGATCCCCAGTGGGGGTGGGCAGGAGGCAGCCAATCAATGATTCTCTCTCATCACTGATGTTTCTATCTCTCTCTCTCCTTCTCCCTTCCTCTCTGAAATCAATAAAGAAATATATTTTAAAAAAAATAAAATAAAATAAAAAATAAAAATAGAACCACATATACCACATTCCACATGTCTAAGGAGATACTCTATGGTGCAGGTGTCCTCTCAGCACTTAAAACTCTGACACTGCTAACACTAAAACACCCCAAAGAACACTCAGCCCTGCCTTGCTTCTCTTGTAGGACTGGAAATTCTGAAAGGGTCACTTGTAAATCACATCCTCAGGTCAAGATCCTAGGATTTGTATCAAAGCAATGTCACTAACAAAACACTGGGAAAATGTAGCCTGAAAAGACCTAACAGAGCACCCCTCCTAATCACAATTCTTCTAGGGCAGCGGTTATCAACCTGTGGGTCACGACCCCTTTGGCACTCGAATGACCCTTTCATAGGGGTCGCCTAAGACCATCCTGCATATCAGATATTTACATTACGATTCATAACAGTAGCAACATTACAGTTATGAAGTAGCAACAAAAATAATTTTATGGTTGGGTCACAACATGAGGAACTGTATTTAAAGGGCCAGAAGGTTGAGAACCACTGTTGGGGGCTCCTGGAGAGAGGGCTGGAGGTGAGCGATTAAAGCAGTTGTTCATGGACATACAGAAATCCATTTAAGATAACCAGAAATTTTTTACTTAGAGGAATAACAAAAAGCTTCTAGGAACTGGTGGGAAGATGTAATACAACCAGGTCTGCACTGACAAGTAATCTAACCACTGGCTCTTGAAAAAGAAAAAAAAAAAAATGAATGTGTAGCACTTGTCAACACCTGGGATACAAATTCCTCCCTCCCCATGCATATTTCAAGCTACTGACATGTCACCAAACAGTTAAACTGAAAGCCATATAAACCATCAGGTAAGTGCCAGCTTTGTAACAATTACTAAAGTTGCATTGTGTACTATTAGAAGAACAAAAAGAGCTCTTAAAAGAGTAAAAAGGAAATTAAGAATATAAAGTATCTTATGAATATAAACCTATACACACATGTATATGTGTGTTTATATGAATATATACAATTTATAAAAGAAACCATACTGTTTTATCTTGAACTTTTAATAAAGCTATCTTTTGTTTAAAAAAAAAAGTATCAACACTACCTCTGACACTTAATCATACTGTATCAGATCACTGCTTAGTTTTATTTTATATCTTCATAGGACTATTCAGATATTAGATGTTTAAATATTATTTAAATTAACTAATAAATAACTATCAACCCATGAATTTATAACAACCACCACCATTCTAACAACAAAGGACAGTTCTTATCTAAAACTGAACCTGAATTGCAAAAGGCTCCTTAGAAAGGGATTAGGCACTGCAGTGCATCTGCTACCTCTGAGGCGAATAAGTGAGACTACAGAAAGGCATCTCCTTGAAGGATTCATAGCTTGGGGTACAGAGCACAGGCTGCATTTTACCCTAATTCTCCTCTTCACCAAGACACCTAAAAGCAGTGGCATAAAGCATAAAATGGCTTTTTGGTGTTTAATAATAATTATACCTGTTAAGTGCATACATTCTAGAGAAAGCATTTTATTTTATCTTACAGATATTTTAAACACTGAAAAGAACTTTATATGGAGCAATTGCCTCAGAGGATAAAGATGGGCTGAAAGAGAGAAAACAAGAGTGGTATTAACTTTAAACATCTTCATGAATGTACCAGAAACTATGTATGTGCTGTTCCTGTTTACAAATAGAGAACTTCAGCCCCGAGTGGCTAAGTAACCTATTCCTCACCACACAGCTACCAATCATCTGAATCAGGTGTGCATGTGAAAATCTACCATACTCAAAGGAGAGCTCCCTGAGAGCACACACATGACCAGCACCACCAGGTATAAATGCAAAATGAGTTTACTGGAGAAGATCTCACAGGCAGGTAAGGAGCAGAGCACCCACAATCACCTTTCTTGTCCTTTTGCCATTTCAGTCAGCTATGCTCTGAGCAGAAATAACTAGAATAGCTGCACCATATAAAGGGGTCCAGGAGAACACCCCCATCCCATGATACTTTACAAATTTACAAGGAGGGCAGGGGGAGAAGTTGAAGAAATTGTCATTACTAATGAGCAACAAGAACTCCCTGGTTGAATGAGGCCAGGTCAGAAGGAAGCAGCCTGCATAGATCAGAAGTACTTCCAGTGAGCAGGCTCAGTGGAAGGATCAGGTCAGGCCCTGACTCCAGTGTCCTAACCTTGAAGTTTAGTTCTCCTAGAATGCAATGCATTACGAAGGTAACAACCTGATGGGGAAAATGAGACATTTTGGGGGGCAAGCAATCTGAACCTGTGCCATTACCCTAATGCACATTCTTGTTAGCCTGTAGTCTAGTCACTGCCCCTTTAATTATCTGGTCCTGCAAGACCTGTTTACCTAAGGTACTACTCCCATTTTAGAGAGGCCATAAACCATGAACAATACACAATCCCCAGACAGAGTTATCAGTGCTGGTGCCAGGCCAGGGCCTTGAGATGTGGTCTCACTGCCCCCATCCCAGCACATGGGGCTTTTTGCAAAGCCCATGCAAGGTCCGGAAGTATGATCCATATTTGGGGGACAAAGAAATCAAAGGGTATAAAGGGAAAGCTTCCTCCATATTGGTTTGCTCAGGATTTGGAGAGAAACAGCTTCCCCTGAGTCCTGTACTAGTACATATGAAACGTCTGGAAATAAATGGGTTTTTCCCGTGCCTCTGATACTCCTGCGTATTTTTCAGTTGCCTGGTAAATTCTGTAACAAACCTAATGCAAAATGAAGCTGAAAACATGGCTGGATCCTTACAGACATTAGCATCAGCATCCATTTGGTGGAAACGGAATGTGGAAGGTGAGACTACAAACAAGTTGAAATAGCACCTAAATTTGAGGCTTTATATTCCTTAAATAGAGATCATAAGTTGGGATGGTGAAATACTCTTTATTTCATGTGCTGCAACGGTCAATATTCAGATAACGATGAGTTTACATTGCAATTTAAAAGAAAATAAAAAGACCTTGAATTACATACAATTTCCTTTACCCAAAATTTTTATTTTGAAAAATTTCAAACCTCCAGAATTTTGAATATACTAAAAAAAAAATACCCTTCACCTAAATCACTAAGGGCTAATATTTGTCTGTACTCTCTTACATGTTTTATTCTTGAACCATCAAGATTAAGTTGTCATAGATATTTCTAAAGGTGATTTGAAGATAAATTATTTTCAAAAATGAAATTCAATTTCTTAGGTTTATTTTAAATTTGGAGAAATTTGTGTAAGGAAATCATAGGCGCATATATCTTAATGGTTTCCAACTGCATTTATTTCTGTTCAACTTTTCCAATGTTTGAGTGAGGTAGGGGGAGGGGGAACAGAGACCTATAAGAGAGAGAAGAGAGGAGAAAGGAGAGAGAGAGAGAGAGAAAATTAAATTGTGAAAGATTAAAAATTTAGGCCCAGATATTCCATAGATACTTTTTCAATACAGTATAAATAAAAACATCCTTGGTTTAAAAGAATATAATGTAATTTTATAAAAGTTTCCACAGAGGAAAATGACCAATCTAAAAAGGATTAAGGTTTGGTTTTTCAGAGAACATTGAAAGTAGCAAGGCAGGTCTAAAATCAAATAATAGAGAATAAATATGTAGCTTTTATTTAGTAAAAGTATATTTATAAAAAATTTTCTTAAATCTATAAAAATTAATGTTCCTTAATTGTACATTTTCAAAAATTTAGATGTACTAATTCCAAAAAAAATTATAATTCTACATGCAAGATGAATAATGAAAACCAGAATTAAAAAGTAAATTTTTAGTGCTTATCATGAAACTTTTCAAGACAGTGAAGTACAATGAATGGTGCTTATTATACACTAGAGGCCCAATGCACAAAATTCTTGCAAGGCTGCCAGCACCAGGTTTCCTCCCTCTGGTACCCGGGACCCAGGCTTCCCTCTGGCTGCCAGCAGGCACCTGGGACCTGGGCTTCCATCGCAGCCCCAGCTTTGTCCGGAAGGTCATCCAAAAGGATGTCCAGAAGGACGTCTAGTCTAATTAGTATTTTATGCTTTTATTATTATAGATTATTTATTTTGGACATTATCTACATTCTTAATGGGAATATAAAATGTCATTGTACCAGAATGACATTTGCTCCCATTTATGACATGAAATTAATATTTCATGTCATAAATGGGAATGAATTAAAGATCTATTGAAATAACCATGATTATTGCTCTTTGGAAAATTACTTTAATCTGTCTTAGAAGTCTTTAATTTACTAGTCTTATTGAGTGACCACCTTCAAATGATGGCACAAGACACAATGATGATTATCAGGGGGCATGTGATTCCAATCTGGTCCCCTGAGAGTGCATTAAACTATTTGATAAAGTGTTCATCAATAGAGGAGTAGATAAAAAAGGTGTGGAATACCACTCAGCTGTGAAAAAGGGGAAATCTTACCTTTTGCAAAAGGGTAGATGGACCTGCAGAGTATTGTGCAAAATGAAATAAGCCAGTCAGAGAAAAACAACTTCCATATGATTTACAACAAACAAGACTCATGGATACAGAGAACAGACTGCTAGCTGTCAGAGGGGAAGGGAGGGAGCTGGGTGAGAAGGGTGAAGGGATTAAACAAAGAAATAAAAGAAAGACTCATGAACACAGACAACATTATGGTGATTGTCAGAGGGCAGGGGGTTGGGGGTAGGTTAGAAAGGGTAAGGGCGGGGCGGGAATCATAATGGAAGGAGACTTGACTTGGGGTGGTGAACACACAATACAATATGCAGATGATGTACTGTAGAATTATATACCTGAAACCTATATAATTGTATTAACCAATGTCACCCCAATAAATTTAACAAAAAATGAGAAAAAGACAATACACATTTATAAAATTGAATATATAAAAACTAAAATTTTTAGTTAATATATTAATTTAAAATTGATCAAATAATATTTAAAGATGTTGGGTTTTGAAGGAAAAATGGGAGAGAATACAAAGAAACATTATTTAAACCAGAGGAAACCAACTCACCTCAGTTTTGAGGTGTGTGTATGTCTCTTCAGTAATTATTTGAAGTTATAGGAGTGTTTTCCCACCACTAATGTCATTTCAGAGAAGGTCAAATTAGTGTCACAGTATATAGAGTAAAATTTAGAAGCTCCATTTCACCTCTAAATTCATTCCAAGTGCCCTCTTTAGAATTAATCATGGTTACAACTTAGAAAACATCCCCCCAATTAACTTTTTATGATGTCATATACATATTATGTCCATATACTCAAGTATAATTTTTATATGAAATGACTCTGTGAAATTTGTTCTTTTTACTTAACAACACGTCTTGGAAATCTTTCAATACCTATACAGACATTGTTACCTCAATTGTTTTAATGACTGCAGGGTAACCCAAGGATCAAATATAAAATAATTGATGGAGCCACCCCTTCATTGACAAACAATGGTATTGTTTTCAATATATTTCTACTGCAACAAATTAACATGCTTATTTATGTGCAAATATTTCTGTAAGTAACTATCTTCCCACTAGCAATATTTTAAAATCAAAGAAAGATATTACTAAATATGCTTTCTGAAAGGCTTCATAATTTTAACATTGTTCAACATGAATTGTTACTCTTCAATCTATAATCTTAAAATCTGAAATTTAACTTTTCAAAATTATCCCAAGGAAAAGTTTAATGAGATGTAGTATGTATATACCAGTTTTTGCTATTATCAATTTCAATGAATAATATACAACTGGAAACCTGGCATCTATGTTTTTTAATTTAGATGTAACTGACACAACATTATAAATGTCATATATATAACATAATGATTCAATATTTGCATATATTCTGAAATAATTAGCAAAACAAGTCTTGATAGTTAACAGTCATCACCCCAAATAGTTATGAAATTTTTCTTCCTTGTGATGTGAACTTTTAAGATCTACCCTCTTAGTAACTTTCAAATATACAATACAGTATTATTAACTATAGTCACCATGCTGTATAATACATCATCGCCAGGACTTATTTATTATATAACTGGAAGTTCATAGCTTTTGATCGTCTTCACCTATTTCTCCAACTCCTACCCCCAATCTGTGGTAACCAGCAGTCTGTTCTCTGTATCTATGAGTTCAGTTTGTGTGTTTGTGTTGTTTATTTATTCCACATAAAAGTGAGATTACCGTATTTGTCTTTCTCTGACTTATTTCATTTAGCATAATGGCCTCCAGGTCTATCCAAATTGTTGCAAATGACAGGATTTCCTTATTTGTTTTATGGTTGAATAATATTCCAATGCGTGAGTGAGTGAGTGAGTGTGTGTGAGTGTGTGTGTGTGTGTGTGTGTGTGTGTGTACACATACGTAATTAAGTTAGTCACTTAAGTTCCTTCCAAATTTTGACTAATATAATGGTACAATAAACATGGAAGTACATATACCTTTTTGAGTTAGTGTTTTTGTTTCATGCTTTTTAGTTCAGTTTAGACCATATAAATCACTACTCCTTGAGGTAGACACTGGGTACAAACTTTAAAGGGAAAACTTGGTAAAGCCACGAACCCTTTTCCTAGGAGCAAGCTCATAAAACAAGATATCTTCCACATGAATTCAGGAGTTCTCTTCTATCTATCCACTTATTTATTTGATGACTCAAAGCCTATGATGTGCCAAGAATTGTCCTAGGCACTTGAGAGCCCTAGTGGGGCTCTCTCTTCTCAAATCAATAATGAACAAAACAGATGGTATTTTTGCCTTCCTGAAACTTATGTTTTAATAGTCAGGGACAGAAAATATACAGTTAAATATAATAAGTAAATTATATGTGTGTAAGAAAGTGCTATTAAAAAACAGAGTAAGGAACATAATAGATACATAGATCATACTGATGACTGCCAGATGGGAGGGGGTAGGGGAAATAGTTGAAAAAGGTGAAGGGATTAAGAAGTGCAAACTAGTAGTCACAAAACAGTCACAGGGATGTAAAGTATAGCATAGGGAATATAGTCAATAATCTACACTAATAAAGATGCAAATTGACCATACTTTCACAACGCCCACCAGCCAATCAGGAGTGAGTATGCAAATTAACCCAACAAAGATGGCAGGTTAATTTGCATGCGCAGGCGCCAAACGGCCAGAGACAGGGCAGGACACTTGTGTTGTCACCATGCATTCCGCACCGCCCCAGTGGCTCTGGGCCTCTAGGCAGCGTCGGAAGGCAGAAAGGCAGCTCTGGCCGGATTGAAGGCAGAAAGGCAGCTCCGGCCAGAGCTAAGGCGGTGCCGGCAGCCAGGGGAAGGAAGGCCCATTCCTGCATGAATCTTCGTGTATCAGACCTCTAGTATTGTAATAACTATGTACAGTGCCAGGTGAGTACTTGAAATATAAGGGTGATCACATTGGAAAGTATATGACTGTCTAACCATAATACCACACACCAGAAAGTAATACAAAATAATATTGAATGTAAACTGTAATTTACAATTTAAAAAAATAGAGTAAATTAGATAAATAGGGAGTGCAGAAAGTGGGGATGTACCAGAGGCAGCAATTTAAAATTGTAAATAGAGGTGTCAGAAGGTGAAATTCCAGCAAAGAAGTAAAGGGCTGGAAGTGGTAAACAAGGAGAAGTGTGGAGAAAGAGTATTCCAGCAGAGGACCAGAGCAATGACCCCACAGAGCCTGAGCATGCACAGAATACTAGTAGACTTCATCGAATTCCCAAAACACATCCAGTAACACCAACCCCATCCCAGGGAATCTCACTTTATAGAATCTATCTTTTTCTATGCAAACTAGATAAAAACATGGGTCTTCCAGCCAAAAAGAACTAGATTTGAACGCAATGAATTCAACTTACTGTGCGACCTTTAACAAGTTATGTAACTTAAAATTCATGTTTTGCATTCACAAAATGGGTATAATAATGCTAAACTCTGCCTCATATGTTATGTGTAAGGACAATGCTTATAAAGAGCTTAGCACTGGGGATCTAAGGCACAGAATAATGATTATGGCAAACAATACTGTATTATGAACTTCAAAAATGTTAAGAAACTAGATGTTAATTGTTCTGACCACAAAAATGAAATGATAATTATGTGATGTGATATAGATGTTAGCTAATGCTACAATGGTCAGCCTATTGCAATATATAAATGTGTTAAATCAACACTTATATACCTTAAACTTACAAAATGTTATATGTCACATATCTCAAAAAAAATAAAATAAAGTAAGTTTTAAAAAATTTAGCAGAGTAAAATTCAAGAAATAGTAGTGGGTTTTTTTCGGTGTCTATGGGTTATACATATATGTTCTTTTTATTTACTTATTTTTCTTTATTGATTAAGCTACATGTCCTTATGCCCCCATTGCCCCCCCCCCCCATCCTCCACTCATGCCCTCACTCCCCTGGTGTCTGTGTCCATTGGTTAGGCTTATATGCATGCATATACAAGAATTTTGGTTGATCTCTACCCCTTACCCCTACCCTCCCCTACCTTCCCTCTGAGGTTTGAGCATCTGATCAATGCTTCTCTGTCTGGATCTGTTTTTGTTCATCAGTTCATGTTGTTCATTATACTCTACAATGAGTGAGTTCATGTGATATTTATCTTTCTCTAACTGGCTTATTTCACTTAGCATAATGCTCTCCAGTTCCATCCATGCAGACACAAATGGCAAGAATTCCTTCTTTTTTACCGCAGCATAGTATTCCATTGTGTAGATGTACCACGGTTTCTTAATCCGCTCATCTGCTGATGGGCACTTAGGCAGTTTCCAAATCTTAGCTATTGTAAATTGTGCTGCTATGAACATAGGGGTGCATATATCATTTCTGATTGGTGTTTCTAGTTTCTTGGGATATATTCCTAGAAGGGGAATCAGTGGGTCAAATGGGAGTTCCATTTTTAACTTTTTGAGGACACTCGATATGGTTCTCACCAGTGGCTGCACCAGTCTGCATTCCCAACAGCAGTGCACGAGGGTTCCTTTTTCTCCACATCCTCTCCAGCACTAGTCATTTGTTGATGATAGCCATATTGACAGGTGTGAGGTGGTAACTCATTGTTGTTTTGATCTGCATCTCTCAGATGATTAGTGACTTCGAGCATGTTATCATATGTCTCTTGGCTTTCTGAATGTCCTCTTTTGAAAAGTATCTATTTATGTCCGTGGCCCATTTTTTTATTGGGTTGTTTATCTTCCTTTTGTTAAGTTATATGAGTTCCCTGTAAATGTTGGAGATTAAACCCTTATCTGTGATAACATTGGCAAATATGTTCTCCCATGCAGTAGGCTTTCTTATTGTTTTGTTGATAGTTTCTTTTGCTGTACAGAAGCTTTTTATTTTGATGTAGTCCCATTTGTTTATTTTCTCTTTAGTTTCCATTGCCCTAGGAGCTGTATCGGTGAAGATATTGCTTTGGCATATGTCTGAGATTTTGCTGCCTATAGATTCCTCTAAGATTTTTATGGTTTCCCGTCTTTTGTTTAAGTCCTTTATCTAGTTTGAGTTTATTTTTGTGTATGGTGTAAATTGGTGGTCTAGTTTCATGTTTTTGCATGTATCTGCCCAATTTTCCCAACACTATTTATTGAAGAGACTGTCTTGACTCCATTGTATGTTCTGGCCTCCTTTGTGAAATATTAATTGAGCATAGTGGTTTGGGTCAATTTCTGGGTTCTCTAGTATGTTCCATTGGTCTATATGTCTGTTCTTGTGCCAGTACCAGGCAGTTTTGAGAACAGTGGCTTTCTAATACAGCTTGATATCTGGTATTGAGATCCCACCTACTTTGTTCTTCTTTATCAGGATTGCTGCAGCTATTTGGGGTCTTTTTTTATTCCAGATGAATTTTTGGAGAGTTCGTTCTACATCTGTGAAATAGGCCATTGGTATTTTAATGGGGAGTGCACTGAATCTATAGATTGCTTTGGGTAGTATGGACATTTTAATGATGTTGGTTCTACCTATCCATGAACATGGTATGTTCTTCCATCTGTTTATGTCTTCCTCTATCTCTTTTATCAGTGTCCTGTAAATTTCTGAGTACAGGTCTTTTACCTCCTTAGTTAGGTTTATTCCTAGGTATCTTAATTTTTTTGGTGCCATGGTAAATGGGATTGTTTTTTAATCTCTCTTTTTAAGTTCATTATTGGTGTATAAAAATGCCACAGATTTATTGGTGTTAATTTTGTATCCTGTTACATTGCTGAATTCATTTATTAAGTCTAATAAATTTTTATGGGATCTTTAGGGCTTTCTATGTACAGGATCATGTCATCTGCAAATAATGACAGTTTTATGTCTTCTTTTCCAATTTGGATACCTTTTATTTCTTCTTCTTGTCTAACTGTTGTGGCTTCAAGAACATAGATGCCAAAATCCTCAACAAAATTCTAGCAAATTGGATCCAGCATTACACCAAAGATAGATTATACACCATGACCAAGTAGGATTTATCCCAGGGATGCAAGGATGGTACAATATCCGCAAATCAATAAACGTGATGCACCACATAAACAAACTGATCTGCAAATCAATAAACGTGATGCATCACATAAACAAATTGAGAGATAAAAATCACATAGTGATATCAATTGATGCAGAAAAAGCATTTGACAAAATCCAACACCCTTTCTTGATGAAAATCCTCAGCAAAATGGGAATAGAGGGATCATTCCTCAACATAATAAAAGCCTTATATGACAAACCTACAGCCAACTCATACTCAATGGGCAAAAACTAAAACCATTTCACCTAAGAATAGGAACAAGACAGCGATGTCCACTTTCACCACTCCTGTTCAACATAGTAATAGAAGAAATGGTAGTTTTTATAATTATTATTAACCAAAAATTACCCTAACTAAACACAAAATAGAGATACACACACACATGCTCCTGAGGTTAAAAAATATAAAATAAAGCCAGCCCATGTTTTTATTATATTTAAAATTGTTTTTATGAGAACTGGAGTATTAAGAAATTGAGTTAAGCCCTAGCTGGTTTGGTTCAGTAGATAGAGCACTGGGCTGCAGACTGAAAGGTCCCAGGTTTGATTCTGGTCCCTCAGTAGAGAGCATGCAGGAGGCAGCTGAAAGGTGGTTTTCTCTCATCATTGATGTTTCCATCTCTCTCTTCCTCTCCCTTCCTCTCTGAAATCAATAAAAATATATTTTAAAAATAAAAGGTTAAGAAAAAAGAAATTAAAAAAGAAAAGAGAAATTGAATTAAATTATGTAACAATTTCCCAGGTTTTCCAGACCACCTTAAAATCACAATGATATTTTAAATTCACAGAATCATAATTATAGTTCAAACATTAACAACCTGGCAAATTTATAATCTCCTGGGAAATTGAAGAAAAATAACCATAAAACTCTGGTAAAATTTTTATCTTCTTATTCACAGGAAGTCCCTAAGCAACATTATTCTAACAAAAAGCAGCTAAACACAGACTGAATATTAACCTTTAAATCCCTCTTATTTTAAAGCTCATGTATATTTTTATATTTGCAAGTGTTACATGTCATAAGGTATAATGATTTATAGATTAATGTCTTACCTAATAGAAAACTTGATGATAAACAGTTCCATAATCTCATAAAAAGCTATACATGCAGAGGGTAAAAAATAAAATCTCCAGCTATATCATATTTTCTAACAAACAGACATAAAAATAAAAGTTGCTAAACATGAACAGAGATTTAAATAGTCAGAATCACTTCTGATGAGAATCGAGCCCAATGTTGTTCAGTATATGCACAGAAATGTGATGAGCCAGACAGCAAGATAAACACCAGCAACACAAAACTATTGAAGTCAGTAGAAACGAAAAAGGTATTAGAAAACCTGCAGAAGGAAATAAATAATCAAATATGAAACATGATGAAATTTGGCTTATTAATAGAAGGGAATCAAGGTTCTCCTTAGATTTAAATTTTGAGCAAATAGCCCTATCAAAGAGTAAGTGGTTCATTCCCATTAGCAGGCAAGTCATTTAAAAAACTAAATATTTTCCTCATTTCTCTTTGCATTACATGTTTTATACTTCCCATTTATTCCTCAACTCCCCCCTCCTAGAAATCTGATGTATGTCCTTCCATTCTACTCTGATTGCTGTGAGCTTTTTCATTTTTTTTAAATTTTTTAAATTGATTTCAGAGAGGAAGGAAGAGGGAGAGAGAGATAGAAACATCAATGATGAGAGAGATTTACTGAATGGCTGCCTCCTGCACACCCCCCACTGGGGATTAAGCCCACAACTCAGGCACATGCCCTTGACCAGAATCAAACCTGGGACCCTTCAGTCCGCAGGCTGATGCTCTATCCACCAAGCCAAACCGGCTAGGGCGCTGTGAGCTTTTTTTTAAATCCTCACCTGAGGATATATTTATTTATTTATTTTTTAGGAAGAGAAAGGAGGTAGACAGAGGGAAGGAGAGAGGGAGAAGAGAGAAGAGGAAGAGGGAGGGGGAATAGGAGGGGGAGGGGAGGGGGAAGAGGAGGGGAAGAGATGGTAACGGGGAGGGGGAGGAGGAGGGGCAGAGAGAGGGGGAGGGGGAAGGGAAGAGCAAGAGCAAGAGCAAGAGGTGAGAAACATGGATGAATTCCCTCCCATATGTGTCCTGACCAGGGATCAAATCCACAACCTTTTTGGTGTACAGGACAACAGCCCAACCAACTAAGCCACCTGGCCAGGATTGTGAGCCAATTTTAATGTCTCAATCATAGAAAATCACATCCTGATTATTGACAAAACCAATGAATTCTACCTCTTATTATCTATCCCATTTATTCTTTCTATCTCCACTGGGTTTAGGACATTACTTTTTATACTCCTAGTGGGGGCTCTCTCTTCTCAAATTCACTTTCAGTATACTTTAATGGTTTGAAAAAACATGTATTTTGAACCAATGTAATAGACTACCCCCTTTGCTCCACCACCAATATTGTCTCTGCATATTACATATTTGTATACTTTTACAACCTGAGCCCTATTTAAATTCTAATATCCATCTTCTCCACACATGAACACTAAATTCTCAATGCATCACATTATTCATAAACAAGAATACATCTGGCACCAGCAGGTTATCACTGAAATCCCTCAAAACCGAAAGTGAATACCATCTATTTACCCAAAAGTCCTAGTGTTTTGGTGAAGATCCCAAATATCTACCCAACTGTCAAGTCCACTGAAATGTTCATACGATGCCTTTCACTCACCTCTATTACTTCATCACAGGCACAAAAATAATCCCAGTCCTCTGCTGACTCAGCAGACTCTAAGGTATCTGAGAGCAGGGCTGGAATTATTTTGGTCAATACTGAGCACCAATGCCTACAAGCAGTATTTCAATACTACAGAAAAAAACTGAACAAAAACAAAAGGGCAATTTTAATACTACATTTTCGACTGCAGAATCAACTGGCTTAGGAATCAAACTCAACTACTTTTAAATGTTAAATAGGAATCCACCCTTTGCATGTGCTTTTGGCTTACTCTATACTAAAAAAATCCTTTGCAAAAAGTATTCTTTTGCAGAAAAGAAATAAGGAAAAGAGAATAAAAATTTATCTATATATATAAAAGCCTAAGCAACCGTTACGACCAAACGACCAGAATGACCAGTCGACCAGTCGCTATGACGGCACACTGATCACAAGGGGGCAGACACTCAACGCAGTCCATTCCTTCCACGCCAGGCCCAGTGACCATCCCCTCCTCTCCCAACCCCGCCAGGGCCTTTGGGCCCCAGGCTGGGATGGGGAACCGGAGGTGGGTGGCAGTAGATGCAGCCCCTTTCCCAGGGAGGCTGAGGGCTGGCTCCCTCCTTGGGGCTGGCAGTGGCCAACCTCCTGTACGCTGTCCCTCCCCACAGCTGACAGGCTCCGATCAACCCGGCCCTGATCGGGCCTGATCACCAGCTAGGCCTAGGAACCCCACCTGTGCATGAATTCGTGCACCAGGCTTCTAGTAGTACTATAAAATATACTTCTATAAGTTAAAAAAGGCAACTTAAACATCAATAATTACATTATTATTATTTTAAAATGTTTAATTTTATAGCCCTGACTTGGTGGCATGGTTGAATGGAGCACTGTCCCATGCACCTAAAGGTTGTAGGTTTGATTCCCAGTCAGGGCACATGCCTGGGTTTTGGGTTCAATCCCTAGTTGGGGCGAGTGTGGGAGATGCCTGATTGGTGTTTTTCTCTCACATTGATGTTTCTCTTTCTCTCCCCCTCTTCTCTCCCTAAGACATTGGGAGCATGTCCTCTGGAGAATTTTTTTTTTAAGTATAAAATGTTTAATTTTTAAAATATTTTAAATAACAATATCATATCACATTAATTTTAAGAACTAAATTTAATAAATATGTGTGTTGTTCAAATGAATGCTCCCTTTTACAAATGTACCTCCCTTGCAGTGTAAAGAATGTGGAAGGCCCTCACTAAATTCTACTTTAAAAATTACTCATAACAACCATGAAGGAGAATCAAATGAAGTCAATCTAGGGTGTCTTAGGGGCTGGAGGGAGCAACAGTATGGCATAGGAAGGAAAAAATAGTCAAGCACCTTATATTGGCATGTGGAAGCAAGGGAAACCTGGGTAGGGAGTTGGAATATAAAATGGCAACCAGAAAAAGCTATGAAAGGGCAGTTGTTCCAAGGTTCCTGCAAGGTGGGCAACTCCCCAATACATGACTTCAAACAATAAAACCATCTTTCAGTGCACCTCTATGAGTGTCCCAACTTTCAAAACAGGAAGCTTCATTGAGTAAGAACCTCTCCCATCTCCACTTGCCCCAGTTATCATGAAATTTTAAATCAGTGTGTCTTACATACTAGTAATTGTTCTTCTGAATAGGCCTAGGAAGTTCAGAGACAATGCAAAGAGTCCCGAGTCAACAAAATTTCCTTGTCTACTCACAAATAATCATGATTGTTTCATTGTTGAAAATGCCTAATATTCTACACATTGGTTTTATTTCAAACATTACACTTGGATGTGAGGGATAGCAATCCACAAATGAATTGTTCATATATAGACTAACGCTGCTATAAACAAAATTAAGCCTTAGCATTTGTAACAGTATAAATGGACCTATAAGGTATTATACTAAGCAATCAAAGACAAATACCACATGATTTCACTTATGTGTGGCATCTAAAGAAGAAAATAAACAAAAGCTGGAAGAGATTCAGCGAACAGACTGATGGTTGTTGCTAAAGGGGAGGGGAATTGGAGGACTTGGTGAAAAAGCTGAATGGATTAAGAAGTACAGTTAGTAGTTACAAAATAGTCATGAGGATGTAAAGTACAGTGTAGGGAATATAGTCAATAATATTGTAATAACTATGTATGGTCCCACATAGGTACTGGAAAAAAGTGTTTTCAGTGCTAGTAGAAAAATATACTAATTGTCTATTTTGGCTATATATTTTTTAATTATCAAAGAATTTTAACCATACATATAAATATATGAAAAGCATAACTGCCTAATACTTATGGAAAATACAAAGAGAATACAGATTATATACTACAAATATGTTTCAAATACAAAAAATCAATACCTAGAATTTTGACAGTAGAATAGACTGTTGTATATAATTTGCTTATTATTCTATCCAACAAGGCCTATATCTAAAGATACAAAACAGGTTGGGTTCCTAATGAATAGTACATGAGTATAGAAAATGCTTAGCAATCACCAGGACAGGATGAGTGGCAGAGAACAACAATAAAGTCTATATTAGGTTTTGATTAGCACATTATATAATTAAAATTATGAACATTTATTGAATATTGTGTTACATGACTTAATCTTATCCTCACAAATGCCCATGAGAAAGGTTCTATTATCTATCGTATTTACAAATAAGAAAATCGAAACAGGAGAAAGTCAAATCAATGTGACCAAGGTCCCACAGCTAAAGGCAACAGAAATCTAACTTTTTATGGATTGAGAGAATAAGATGTTGACCACTATGGTATGATCTCAAAAAAAACTGTACTAGGAAGAAAGAGGTAATTTCCCCAATTGTTCAGATGAGGAAATGGCAGCTTAGAGAGGTTAGGCCAATAAATCCCTCAGAGGAAGTAGAATCTAAGCCTCGAATTATGGGCAGAAGACACCACTCCCTCTTAGAGCTCCCCACACAGAGGCAACACGAGAAGAGGTTTTACTCATTGTCATAAAAACATTCAAGTAATGAAATAACTTGGTATGTCATGGAAAAATTACTAATAGAAATAAATAATTCAGATTTCCACAAGATTTTACCACCATCAATTTTTCCAGGGAAGTCTTTGAAATGTTCATTTTCATTAAGTAACCATTTCAAACCAGGTTCTGCTTTTCCAGGATGCTAGAGAGTAAGTAACTTACTCAAGATTCCAGTTAAGAAGTATGAGCTAGGATTACATTTGGTCTACCTAACATCTCTAACCACTTTATCTTCAAGCACGCTGATGTCTTAGAGCAGTGGTTCTCAACCTTCCTAATGCCGTGACCCTTTAATACAGTTCCTCATATTGTGGTGACCCCCAACCATAAAATTATTTTCGTTGCTACTTTATAACTGTAATTTTGCTACTGTTATGAATCGTAATGTAAATATCTGATATGCAGGATATATTTTCATTGTTACAAATTGAAGATAATTAAAGCATAGTGATTAATCACAAAAACAATATGTAATTACATATCTATTGTCCGATGGTCTTAGGTGACTCCTGTGAAAGGGTCCTTCGACCCCCAAAGGGGGCACGACCCACAGGTTGGCGACCCACAAGTTGAGAACCGCTGTCTTAGAGCAAGCTGTTTCAATACACCGATGATTAGAGATTGAATTAAGTAATGACACACTGCT
Source organism: Myotis yumanensis (assembly GCF_028538775.1). Lineage (NCBI taxonomy): Eukaryota > Metazoa > Chordata > Mammalia > Chiroptera > Vespertilionidae > Myotis > Myotis yumanensis. Next base: position 109,013,297 of record NW_027223752.1, read on the forward strand.
GATTCCGCAGGTAAAGGACACATGAGGCAAAGGAACAGAATATTTATTTAAAAGGAAGGAATAGTAGGCCCATAGAGCATGTGATATGTATGAGATTACCATAGGAGATGAGGCCTACAAGAGTTCAGTTGGAATTTGTATTGCAAAGTACATAGTATACCAAGCTGATGAGTTTAATCTTAAGACAGTGCAGTAGGAAGTTTCTTTTAAACTTAAAGATGATGCAATATAAGTTGTGGTTTGAAAAATTAAGAAAAGAGGAATATGCAGAATTGATCAAAGAAGGAACAGATGATAGAAGAAGACAAATATTATATCAGTCTAGTTAAAGGAATACTGCTGAAGATAGGAGAGGTGTTTTGAAAGTAGAAAGATATATACACATATGCAAGAACATATAAAGGCAGAACATATAATACTTAGCAATAGGTAAAGCATGAAGAAGTAGAAAAAAAATAAAAGAAAAAAATTTGAAACCTGGGAGACTCGTGTCAAAATTAAAAGAAATTTCATAGGGAGTGAGGTCATTCTGGCATAGAAAGGCTGCAATGTATTGCACAGAGAGAATCAGACCCAGAACAAGGGGTTACAACTCACACTGCCCTACAGACTAGGGACCACTCCCCCTCTGTTACACTATGGAGAAGTACAAAGATAGTTCAAAGACTTATAACAGAAGTACCCAGCTAGTATTTGTAGCTAAGTTCAAGACTGGAGGGACAGGAACAGAAACTAAAATGTCACATCAAGGAAGAAAATAGGAAACCCCAGCTACAAAAACAACCTGCACACACAGAGGCAAAACAGACAAAAAATGGTTCTGTAAATGATAAAATGAGTTAGCTTAGAAAAAGGATGTCAGAGAAGCAAAGAGGGAATTTTTCAGGGATCCGGTAGATTCAAAGTGCTAGGTTAGCCGCTTACTAACAGCAGGAGAAAAACTCCACATGTACCTTAAAGAAATATTTTCACTGTCAATGAGAATTCTTTGCACATTTTACCAATTTCAATATATTTAAGAAAATAAGACATAGGATTCATCTTTTTATTAAAACCCAGAAAAAAATAGATAAAAGTTAACCATTATACAATAATATGTACACTAACAAATCTTACTCAAATCAAAAGTGAAAATTGAGCCACAGAAAATAATTTAAATCACTGCCTAAGTCATGTCCAATATCAGAAAAATAAATTAGCAAGAACTTTAATGCATACCTCAGTGGAAAAATATCTTTAAAATAACAAACATATTATTTTTTACTTGAATTGAGACCTATTTTTCTTGGCCAACCTACAAAAATATGTTTCTTTTTCTAAGAGTTCAGGACATTAATACCAAAGTCTTAGCCAAGGATTAATAAAAGTATTGTTGCATTGGGTCTGTTTATGATTAAAATACAAAGTTCTCAGTAATTAGTTCCTCAAGGGACTTAAAATATGAAGTACAAAAACCTAGATTTCTGTTGATATAGTCTAACATTCCTTGCCCTCCCCTCAAACTTTCTCAAATTTAATCTAGAAGAGATTCTTGAAAAGTTAAAGATTCAACATAAAAAAAGATACTTCTATCTATGGAATAAGGTACATTTTTAAATCAAAATGCTTGCTATAAAAATGTTTTAAGAGAATGTTTTTACATACACACACTACAAGCACATGAACACATCTTTACAAGTGTGTTCATAAAAGTATGGTATGCTTAGAAGCAAAAGATATAAACGAGATTTAATGCCACCAAGAGTTTGGTCATGCCTTCCACAAAAATAAACAAAGAAAGAAAACCCCTGAGAAACAGACATGGCTCATGTCCTCATTAAAAGAAAAAAAATAGATAACTAAAACGAAATGTGTTAAGTGCTATGATGGAAAAAGAATAAAAAGCGACCACTTGTTGCCCGATAGGTATGGCTCAGTGGTTGAGCATCCGACGCAGGAACCAAGAGGTGGCGGATTTGATTCCAGATCAGGGCACATGCCTGGGTTGCAGGCTCAATCCCCAGTGGGGGTGCATGCAGGAGGCAGCCGAATGATGATGTCTCTCTATCACCGATGTTTCTATCTTTATATCCCTCTCCTTCCTCTCTCTCTCTAAAAATCAATGAAAAATTATTTTTTTAAAAAAGAAAAAGGACGACTATTTGCACCTTTCTCTGGTTTTCACAGGGGGAGGAGTGTGAAAAACTGTAGCAGGCTATACATAGCTGTCAAGAAAAGTACCCTGAGGGTGCAGTCCTCAAAGTTGCGACCAGAAAAGTAGGATCAGGAAGAGAAAAGGGAAGAGTCTGCCAGAACATGAAAAGGCCAAATATGCAAGAGCAAGATGAATCTGGAGGCCAGAATGAATTCAGTAGAGTTGGGATTGCAAGGGAGAAGCAGCTGAGCTAGTCAGTGAAAGAACGACAGGAGAATACAACCACAACAAAACACCACATCAAAGCTAACATTATTGTTTCCTGTACTGTTTGTTATGCAGTTTTTAAAGTTTTACATTAATTGATTCATCTAATTTTCACAATCCTCTGAAATAGGTCTTAGAAAATTATGAAACCTGATCTCAGACTTAGAAACTTCAGAAATTTGCTTAGCATTTACAAATGCTATGAAATTCCAACCCACCTCACTCTGACTTAAGGCAGCTATTAACCACTTGGCCTCTGATTGCTCCTGAGGATAGTCAAAGCCCTAAGGTGCATGGTTCTTCATCACATGTCACTGACCTCACTGGAAACACAGACAACAGAGAGAATGCTGCTATGCTCTCCTAGTGACCACATGAGGATTGACTGCAACCTGAACTCGGGAGGGGGAAAGGAGAATGGAGAGGAAGGAGTAGATTCAAGGACATTTTGAAAGAAAATCTCCAGGAATAAAGGTACAAAGAAAAGAAATTGAACAAGTTAGGAATAATACTTAAAATATCACTGGTTGATTGAAGATGCAAGAAACAGGAACCTAGGCTATATTTTCTTTAGTAAAAATAGCTTCTAGGTAAGGTAATTACAACAACATTCATACACCTATTTATATTTATACAAGACTCTACTCTGAGCCAGATTCTATATCAATTTTTATCAACCATAGCATTTAATACATTAGAACTACATTAATCTATGTGTAAGGAATAGGAAAACTGATATAAAGTGCCCATGGAACATCTACACTAATAAAAGACAAACATGTAAATTGACCGTACCTTCGCTATGCCTTAAGCCACGCCCACCAGCCAATCAGAGCGATTATATGCAAATTAACCCAACCAAGGTGGCGGCCGGCAGCCACTGAGCTGGAGCAAGCAGGAGGCTTGGTTGCCCCAATGATGGAGGAAGCCAAGCTTCCCAGCTGCCGTGGCAGGCTCTGAGCTCCACTCAAAGCAACAAAGTTTCAATTATAGAAGGTAAATAAACCCTAGATAACTGCTTTCAGCAGGCCGTGGCCATGAAACTGGAGTGAGCAGGAGTGGGTTGCCCCTGGCGAAAGAGGAAGCCAAGTTTCCCTCCCGCCCACCCAGGCTACAAAGTTTCAATTATAGAAGGTAAATAAATCCCAGAATAAAAGAAAGAAAAAAAGGAGAGGCTGGGAGCTTCCGTTGCCGGGGGGACTTGGCCAGCCTGAAAACGGCCCTCAGCCCCTCACCCAGACTGGCCAGGCACCCCAGTGGGGACCCCCCACCCTAAAGGGGGTGTGGCCAGCCTGAAAACAGCCATCAGCCCCTCACTCAGGCTGGCCAAACCTCCATGGGGTGAGGGTCCCCACTGGAGGGAGGGCTTGACCAGGCTGCAAACAGCCATTAGCCCCTCACCCAGGCTGGCCAGGCACCCCAGTGGGAACCCTCACCCAGAAGGGGATGTGACCAGCCTGCAAACAGCCATCAGCCCCTCACCCAGGCTGGCCAGGCACCCCAGAGGGACCCCCACCCTGATCCGGCACAACCTTCAGGGCAAACCAGCCGGCCCCCACCCGTGCACCAGGCCTCTATCCTATGTAATAAAACGGTAATATGTAAACTGACCCTCACAGCAGAAAGACTGGGAATGACTGGTCACTATGACACATACTGACCACCAGGGGGCAGATGCTCAATTCAGGAGCTGCCCCCTGGTGGTCAGTGCGCTCCCACAGGGAGAGCTCTGCTCAGCCACAAGCCAGGCTGACGGCTGCCAGTACAGCGGTGGTGGTGGGAGCCTCTCCCACCTCCTCAGCAGCGCTAAGGATGTCGGACTGCAGCTTTAGGCCTGCTCCCCGCTGGCAAGTGGACATCTCCCGAGGGCTGCCAGAGCGATGTCTGACTGTCAGCTTGGGCCCAATCCCCCAGGGAGCAGGCCTAAGCCAACAGGTGGACATCCTCCGAGGGGTCCCAGACTGCAAGAGGGCATAGGCTGGGCTATGGGGGACCCCCCCCCCCCCCAGTGCACAAATGTTTGTGCACCAGGCCTCTAGTCTTATCTAATAAAAGAGGAACATGCAAATTGACCGTACCTCCGCTATACTCACAAGCCATGCCTACAAGCCACGCCCACCAGCCAATCAGGAGCAAGCATGCAAATAAACCCAACCAAGATGGCGGTGGCCACGGAGCTGGAGTGAACAGGAGGCTAGGGTTGCCCCTGGCAATGGAGGAAGCCAAGATACCTGCTTTCAGCCACTGTGGCCTCCACTCAAGGAGGGTCTGGGGGCCTGGGTTGCCCAGGGCCATGGCCAGCCTGCAAACAGCTATCAGTCCCTCACCCAGGCTGGCCAGGCACCCCAGTGGGCACCCCCACCCTGAAGGGGGTGTGGCCTGGCTGCAAACAGCCATCAGCCCCTCACCCAGGCTGGCCAGGCACCCTAGTGGAGACCCCCTCCTGAAGGCGGTGTGGCCAGCCTGAAAACAGCCCTCAGCCCCTCACCCAGGCTGGTCACAAACCTCCCGAGGGGACCATCACCCCATGGTGGCATGGCCGGCCTGCAAACCACCACAGGCCCCTTGCCCAAGCCGCCTCATGCCCCAAGGGAACCCCCACCCTCATCCGGGACACCCTTCAGGGAAAACCAGCTGGCCCCCACCCGTGCAACCAGGCCTCTATACTAATAAAAGGGTCATATGCTAATTAGACTGGGAGACCTTCCAGATGTTCTTCTGGACAAAGCCATGGTGGCGGGGCGGAGGTAGAGGCGGTTAGAGGCCAAGAGGGGAGGGCTGTTGCGGGTGATCAGGCTGGTGGGGGGCGGGGCCATTGGGGGTAAGCAGGCCAGCAGGGGGGCCAGTTGAGGGCAAGCAGGCCATCAGTGGGGGTCAGTTGGATGTGATCAGGACAGCGGGGGGGAGGGAGGGGGGCAGTTTGGAGTGAGCAGGCAAGCAGAGGGGCAGTTGGGGGCGAGCAGGCCAGTGGGGAGGGAAGGTGAGGGAAAGCAGTAGGACAGCGGGGGGGGGGGGGGGCAGTTGGGGGTGATCAGGCTGGTGGGGGGGCATTTGGGGGCAAGCAGGCCAGCGGCGGGGGGCAGTTGGGGGCGAGCAGGCTGGCAGGCAGAGTGGTTAGGGGTAATCAGGCAGGCAGGCAGGCAGGTGAGCGGGTAGGAGCCAGCAGTCCCGGATTGCGAGAGGGATGTCCGACTGCCGGTTTAGGCCTGATCCCTGTAAACTGGCAGTAGGACATCCTTCGAGGGGTCCCAGGTTGGAGAGGGTGCAGGCCGGGCTGAGGAACCCCCTCTCCCCCATGCACGAATTTCGTGCACCGGGCCACTAGTGGAATTATAAAGGGCATTTAAATGGGGACATATATTCCATCTTTCTAGAACTTAAATGCAATTTTAGAAATTTTGTATTTGATATCTATAATTAATGTAATATTAATTCTTATTGGTGTGTGCTGTTGTAACCATTTCTGGTCTACATTTTAATGCTATAAATACCAGAAAAAATTAAGAAGGAAATCACTGCATTTGTAGCTATCACTGATACTTTCTTTTGAAATTGCAGGTACCTTACCACCTCAACATTCTAAGCACCAGAATGGGAGATGTTTGGAAATAACAATGATAATCTAAACCAGTTACTCTGCAGGCAGTACATCCACAGACAGAGGATTTGATCAGCCAGAATTCCTCAAACATTTACATAAGCCATGAATGTCAGAACAATGAGAGAAAGAGAAAGAATAATACCTGGTCCTAATAAGGTGATAAAAGAATAAGTGAATCTAAATTGGTAACAATCCTATATGGGATGAGAAAGGTTATAAATAACATGCTAATATCTGTTGGCCAACATTCTCAAACCCCAAACAGGCCAATTCCATCAACACAAATCCTTTATCTCAAGAAGCTGAGCCTTTTCAATATATCTCAGTGGTTGAGGAAAACACAACATGTTTAAATTTGAGAAGAAATTGAAGTCTTTCAAATAGTTCAAGGCATAACAGGGGGAAAATGTTAACATAGAAATAAATCTCAATAACTCTTCACAGTGAGCTACATTAAAAGGAAAAACAACACTGATTCTGCTGTAACAATTTATGTGTACAAGTTACTATTTTGCAAATTGAGCATAAACTTATTTTTCAAGAAGTACTTAGTGAACCACTCATTTAAAAAAAAACTTGCCCTTTTCTTGTACCATCAATGAACTTACTTGTATTAAGAGCAAATTATGCAAATAAGAATAATTATTGACCAATTGTCCTCAACTAGGAGATTTGGGGTGGGGGGACCTCTGGGAGGATATGGTAATTCTAATTCATAATAGAAAATATATATATGGAACACCTGAGATTTAAAATATGAAAAGAATACAAAGTTATGTCAAAGGCAAAAAAAAAATTCAGAAAATATCATCTGACTTCTGTGAATTTTATGTATTTAATAGTAACAAAAATGTTATTTAAAATTTTCCAAGGGAGGCAACTGAAGAAAATCATTTCTTACACTCAACCTTATCAATTTTTTCCCATAAGATTACTGATACAAATTTACAAATATATTACCCTCAACTAAAAAAAAAAAAATCTTAATAAATTAAATACTTATAACTTAAAAATAGATTTTTATAAGGTTTGAATGCTCCCCTACATTTAAACTCTGACAATGATCACTCAGCTGCCAAATAATTTAGGGGTTTGGGAAGAAAAAATAGAGAAATTAAAATTAATTAAGGAAGAAAAAAATTAAGCCCTTGCCAGTATGGCTCAGTTGGCTGGAGTGTGATCCAATATACCAAAAGGTTGCCAGTTTGTAGGTTTTTAGTCCCTGGTCAGGGCACCTACAGATGGCAACCAACTAATGCTCTCTCTCAAATCAATGTTTCTTTCCCTCTCTCTCTCTCTCTCTCTCTCTCTCTCTCCCTCTCCATCCCTCTCCTTCCTTCCCTCCCTGCCTCTCTAAAATCAATAAGCATATCCTCGTGTGAGGATTAAAAGAGAAAGAAAAATTGAGACAAGTTGAGGTATTTCTGAGCACAAATGTGCAAATACTAAAGAACTGAACACAACTCTCTAAAACAAGAACTCCACCCCCTCCAAAATTCTTCCTTTTCCTTAGAGAAAGAAGGAAAATTGAGTGGCTTGTGCTTAAGCCATTTTCAGCTAATATACTGGCTGTGTCACCAGCCTTTTGCTTTAGATAATGCTTAAAAGGAACTAATTTAAAGGCACATCTAGTAAGTTTAATAGATTTCATGGAACTTCAGGATATAATGTGAAGTGACAAGTGAACTTGGGCGTTGCTGGTGGGTAGGAGTGTAACTTGGTCCAACATCAGTTTGGAAACATCCATCCAAGTTACAAATGTATATCCACCAATGTATAATTTAACTGTTAGGTACCTATCCAAGAGATGCTCGATGCAAAGGCTTATGTACAAAGGTCATTAATTGCAATATTGTTTGCAATAGCAAATCACTATAAACAATATACATGCCCACCAGAAAACAATGGTGTATCTATACAAAAGAAAATTATTAAATATTCAAAATGGACACCTTTCATATTTTAATATGGGAAAGACTGCCAAGCCATCTTAAGCAAAAATAAAAATAAAACACAAACACAGTAGACAGTATTTATGTAAAGATATGAACAGAGTATATTTTCACATTTTCTCATTAAAGAATGGTACTATTTGAAAGGATTCAAAAGTTATTAAAATGGTGAGAGGAGCCAGGACTGGAAGGCAGTACTTTGCATATCTGTGTATATGTTTGATTTTGGAACTATGAATATATTACCTATGCAAAAATCAAATAACATTTTCCACAAAATAAAATAATCGTGTTATCAAACTATTATAAATATCCCCATATAGTCCAATGTCTTCCAAGGTAGCAGGAAAGACCCCCTAATTAAAATCACTCATCTCATGTAAATCTCTAAAGAGTCCAGAGAAAAATAAGAAAGGAACAAGGACAACTATCATCATCAACTTAGAACAACAGTAAAACTCTCTACAATCAGGGTGGGGTCATCTTGAGATCAAAATCAATTCCTATAACCAAAAAATTTTGGTGCAGCTCTATAAGAAAAACAGGATATTATTTTTCTCTTTGAAAATAATTTCTAAAACTCAATTTTATACCAAATATCTAATACTACCAAATGTCCATGTGTAAAAAGAGAAGCTTTATTCAAGGACTGAATAAAGACAGTAATATCAAAACTCTATATACTACATATAAAACAATGGTAGATGCGAATTAATAAAATCCATATATTGTATATTATACACGTGAGCACCAAACATCAGTGTTCTAAAATGAAAAAATTCATCTGTAAGAGAAAGTAAATTTTTGTAATCTTGGGATCCCAAGAGTAACAGTATAATTTGTCTTCATTCTAATAAAAATAAATAACCTCAAAACCTCTATGAAAAAAAAGCTCTCAAACAAATAAAATATATAATATATCCAGGAAATAATATTTTAACTATACTGCTCTCAACTCAATTGTTCACAAAATATAAACTATAATAAAATGGTTTGTTCCAATATTATTTTTCCAATAAAACAAAAAATTATGTCATTTTAGTTATAAAGAATAATTTAATATTTTCTAACTAAATATTTTTTAACATTTAAGTAATAAAATATTTTTAGAACTAACAGAATTCATGACTATCCCGGGCCTACAAAATTTGGTGGGTCTTTTTTTTTATCATATCCCATTAAAACCTCAGTTATGGAAGTCACAGCAAGTCCTACCCTCTCATTCCCTCCTCAGTAAAGCCTTAAAAGACTCAGTGGCTTTCTCAGGGTTACTTCATCAATTGGAATGCAGCAGAAATCAAGATGATGCTGAGAGGTTGTTGGGAATAGCCTGACAATCTATTAACTCACCTTTTAACACTTGAATCCAGGTTCAATTACAAGACACTCTCAGAGAAAGATCTGAAGTGATTAAATAAACTTTTGGATAAGGAAGGTTGTGTTCTCCACCATTACATCAAGTTATCTGAAGTAAAACATTGCTTTACCTTGACTAAACTTAGAAAATTTTTCCATGTATTGATCCTTTAGTCTGAAATCATTTTCCAATCTTTTTGCCAAGTACAGATGCTAAGTGACAAGCAATGATAAAAGCAAACATCAATGACTCAAATGTGTGACTGTGTTTTATGAGCTTTACATATGTATATGTCTTAATATTTAAGTGTTTTCTTTGAATTACCTATATCTGCAGATTTTACCTCATAATTAATAAAAATCACATCATATTATAGGGCATTATAAAATAACTGCTCAATCTCATCCACTGGACAAAGATCCACCCATCATACATAGTATCAGAAAAAGGGAGGGCATTATGGATGTTTTCCTTTCAATTTATTCACCTCAAAATACATGGGAGCTTATTAGGAGCTACAAACAAACAGTAAACAAAACTACTCCTGTACCATTTTAGCTTAAAGGAAGAGACATAAGAAAAGACAAATTTAAATTTTTAAATATAAATAGAAAAGGATGGTGAGAGAAGAGACAATATTGGAGGGCAGGGATGTCACTCCCCTTCAAACACCAGGATTAGGGAAGGTATTGGGGGGGGGGATCAGATATGTGACTTGATACACAAAAGATAAGAAGAAACCAGATCTATGAATTGGGAGGGACAGCAAGCCAGGCAGAGGCAATGGGGAGGCAAAGCCTTCTGGTGGAGTGGGGATGTATTACTTGAACATATATTTGGTGATCTGAAAGATCTAATACACACACACACACACACACACACACACACACACACACACACGGTACTGTGTAGAGAGGAGCTGGGGAATAAAGCAGTCCTAAGACTGAAAAGGGATGGTAGACAGAATATAGGGGAAGTCAGTTGCCCTGTGAAAGGTGAGGAGAGTTTTTCCAAGTACTAGGAGGGGCGGGATGAGCACAAACTTGTAAACAAGATAGTGGGAATACAGGATACTACTATTATATTGCTTCTATGTCTTCAGTGGAGTATGAACAAGAGGGCCAATTAATGAATTACTTCAGAGAATTAGGGGTTATTAATATTAGGAAGCGACTATGCTTCTCAAGGGGTTTAACTTAATTCCAATAAATATCAATATTGCTATTTCATCTTCCAATTTGGGAATTACAACATTTGTAGGAAAAGGAAAAAAATGCTCACTCTTCCAATCTTAGGCAGTCAGATTTACTAAAAATTAAAAAATTTATAAGTATTAATACATGCTTGTTGTAAAAAAAACATAATAAGACAATACATGAAATGAAACCCAAAAACTTACCCCAAAACATCCCCATATATCATTAGAAGTTTGTTGTGGAAACTTCATGCTTATTTTCAGTACTTTAATTTCTTTATAATTTGTTCAACTATTAAAAGCTGATCTATAATCTCCTTTCAGCCATAAGAGCAGAGAAAAAAGAAAATGTGAAAGAAAAAACAAACAAAAAAATAGCTCTTAGAAATACCAAATGAAAATAATATAGGGCACATATACCTAGGCCTCAGTGAGGGAACAAAGAGCATAAAACCAAAAGTGAGTATTAAAAATGGACACATAGAAATGAAAACTAATGTGTTTGTGTCAGTTTATATTATTCAGAAATGATTTTAAAAGATTACATTTTATTCTAATTATAGTAAGACTAGAGGCCCAGTGCAAAAAATTTGTGCAGGTGCGGGGGGGTGGAGGTCCCTCAGCCCGGTCTGCACCCTCTCCAATCTGAGACCCCTTGGGGAATGTCCGACTGCCAGGCAGTCGGACATCCCTCTTGCAATCTGGGACTGCTGGCTACTAACGGCTCACCTGCCTGCCTGACTGATCACTCCTAACTGCCTCTGCCTGCCTGCCTGATCACCCCTAACTGCACTCCCTTGCCATCCTGATCGCCCCTAACTGCCCTCCCCTGCCAGTCGGATCGCCCCTAACTGCCTCCGCCTTGGCCCCCACCACCGTGGCTTTGTCCGGAAGACTGGATGACTGGGAGATGTCCGGTTGACCCAGTCTAATTAGCATATTACCCTTTAATTGGTATAGATTCCATAGAAGCAAGAATCCAATTCTGAAAGGATGATGAACACATTAAAAATACACCAGGGATAAAAAGGAACCAGCCCAGGATACCAAATGGTACTTCCAATAAGGAAAGAGGAAATATTACTTAAGGAAAAAAATTAGTTCCTTAATACTAGAGAGCTCTTGAGGAATAACCACTAAACCTATTCTTACCGAAAATTAAGAGGGAAAGTAGCATGCAATGAGTGCCTACAACACTACACCAGAAACAGGACCCACATTTTCACATGTGCTACATCACTTATTTTCAAACACAAAGCCAGTATCTGCCCAATAGGTATTATTTTACTCCTCTCACACACAGTGAAAATGAGGTTTGTGGAATTTACACAACCTAGACAAGACCACACAGCCAGTGAATGAGGGGCAGACAACAGGGCCCGCTCCTTGGAAGGGCAGGTTTCCAACTCTGGTACACATGCTCCAGGCTCACACTGTCTTCAATGCTGAATTTATGTAAGGGTGAAATGCTGCTTGTAGCTCTCAGGAGAAAATACTACCCAAAGTAGGCCTTGCATGTGGCTGGCAAGGCTCCCCTGGAAATGAGTATGTCCTCTTCAGAAGAATTTCCACCAGGCCCCTAGGTCTCTTCACTTGATGTTTCTAGTCCACAGTTCATTGATAATAAAAGTAGAAATATGTAAGGCTAATGAAAAATAATTTTGTGTTACATACATATGGGATGCTTTAATCATTATGTTTTAAAATTCAGCTAAAGTTTAAGATATGTAGCAGTCATCGTATTGTTGAAGATCAACAAAATAATCTGTTATTGGCATTAATACAGCCAGGTGAAATGACAACTCTCTTCAAAAGTTTTGTGTTGCCCTAACCGGTTTGGCTCAGTGGATAGAGCGTCGGCCTGCAGACTGAAGGGTCCCAGGTTCGATTCCGGTCAAGGGCATGTACCTTGGTTGCGGGCACATCCCCAGTAGGGGGTGTGCAGAAGGCAGATGACCGATGTTTCTCTCTCATCGATGTTTCTAACTCTCTATCTCTCTCCCTTCCTCTCTGTAACAAAAATCAACAAAATATATTTAAAAAAAAAAAAGTTTTGTGTTTTACTATGAACATGAAACTGGTGAATAGAATAGAATCGGGGCATAGAAAGGGAGTGGACTGACAATTCTCGGGGGAAAGGGGGTGTGGGGGTGCAGGAAGAGACTGGACAAAAATCGTACACCTATGGACGAGGAGGGGAGGGGTGGGTAAGGGCATGGGTTGGGGTGGGAACTGGGTGGAGGGGAGCTATGGGGGGAAAAAGAGGAACAACTGTAATAATCTGAATAATAAGGATTTATTAATTTTTTTTTAAAAAGAGTAATCTGTAGTGCTCCACCTATACATGGGCGGAAGCCCCCCCCCCCCCCCGCCCAAAAAAAAAGACTGGAGGGACGCAGTGAAGAAGAAAGCAGAAGTACATCCCAGTGAGCAACAGCTTCAGGGACACAGAACCAGGCTGCAAACAGCACTGACGATGCTAATGTCTCCACGGCCAGAGGCATCCAAGAGGAGTTTCGAAGAGCACTTGGTGGGAACACCTTTAACTGCACAGGGACCTTAGTGCTTCAAGAACTTATGGCTTAAAATTGGCAGACCTGGTATCCCCCAAAGAATCAAAAGGAGGGACTTGAAGAGATCTTTGTCACATTCACAGCAGCACTATTCACAACAGCCAACAGGTGGAAACAACCCAAGTGTCCACTGAAGCATGAGTGAATTAAAGTGGGATCTAGCCATACATGGAATACTATTCAGCCCGAAAAAGGGAAAATTCTGGCCCATGCTATAACCTGGATGAACCTTGAAGACATTATGCTGAGTGAAAGAAGCCAGTTACAAAAGGCCAAAAACTATATTATTATATTTACATGAAGTATTTAGAATAGTTAGATTCATAAAAACAGAAAACAGAATGGTAATTGCCAAGGGCTGGTGGGAGAGAGAAATGGGGAGTTGTTTAATGGAAACAGAGTTTCTGTTTGAGGTGATGGTTGCATAATACTGTGAATGTAATTAATGCCACTAAACTGTGATTAAAATGGCATGTTTTTTGTTATCTATATCTTATGATACTAAAAGAAAAATGGAAAAAAAATTTCGTAACTTAATTTTTACAATAGCCTGTTATACATAATTATTAATATCGAACTACAACATTTGCTAATGACTGATTACTATAATCGTGTTGCATTAATTTCCCTTACATGCTTATGCGCAGTCTCACCATTTCTCTCCACTAATAATAGCAGCGAATATTTTAGCAGCCGAATGCCACATCATTAGTTTTGTACTGACTTGTGTGGTGTGCTCAACAGGAAATATTTCGCTATCGGAGAACAAGAAAAATAGTTTTATTTGCATTACACTTAATTTGTGCAGTTATTCAGTGTCTGGTAAGTTAATGTTCAAGAAAAAGTATTAATTTTTATTAAAATGTTCTATTATTTTATGTTAATGATTACTCATTTATTCCAGCCCTTTGTATTCAGCATGTTCTATCGAAATAAACCTACGTTTCTATGAAAATTGAAGCTTTTTTGTGTGTGTGGCCCACATAAACTTAAACCTTGTTCATTTGGCCCGTGTTAGCCTTTGAATTTGACATGCTTGCCCTAGATTTTCAAAACCAAGGCCTCAAATTATAATAAATAAAATAAAATTGAAACACTTTCATAGAAGCCTACCATTCCCAGGATTTGTGAATATGTAATAGGGAATAAAAACTCTATGCTACTCTGACTAACCATTAAATGGAATTAGACTAAATGTAGTAACAAATTGATAAAAGGAACTCATATACTAACAGTTTCCTTAAAGGCCATGACCATAACTTCAGTTGATGCAGATCACCCAACTGCCGGAATTGGCTGGAGGTGACCAGCTCCAGTATGCTGACATTAAAGGTCCATATGGGGACGAGCATGTCCAGAGCCCCTCCTCCTGACCTCTTTGTTTGCTTACCCTCTCCCTCCTTACAAAAACCCCTGCCTGCACTGAGAATGCTAAGATGGGGTTTGGATAAAAGTCCCCCATCTTCTCAGGTGACCAGCAGTTAAATAAACCTCTTTCCTTTTGCTTACCAGCATGTCTCATGTGTTTGGTTTTCATGGTGGCAGGCAGCCAAACCTGCCTCCATGAAACCCAAATATACTCATTGTGTATTATGTAAATATTCATTACAATGCATAAATATTTTCAAATGTTTAAAAAGTATCAAAATAATACTTTTAGAATAGTTTAACTATTCTTCTTTGAAAATAAGAGAAATAGGCATTCATTCTGTAGCAATATTTTATTTAAATATGTTTTCTATTTATCCAACACTTAGCTATTTTGTAATCCTAATATCTAAGGACTCAACAAATACAGGCTAATGAAAAACAGACAGAATTCCTATTTAGCCATCTTCATCTCAGAAGGATTAATAAGCAGGTCAGGAATGCTTTGTTCAGCATGAAGAAGGATGAAGTAAAAGCATCATGGCAGGAGACAGTGAAAAAAGTGCATAAAATAAGAAAAAATATACTGAGATTGCTCCTAAAACTCCTTGTATCAAGACTGTGAGACTTGACCTGAATGGAGGGATTTGTAGGCAATGGTGCAAAGGTGAATTGTGTCATCACCAAACATTTAAAATAGTTTTCCTAAAACAGTTTGTCTCCTTTAGTATAATCTGCCAATTAGATAAAGGTTTTGCTTAATGGAAAAAAAACCTAGAGCATGGATTCTTCTCTAAAGCTTAGGGCAGTCATTCCCCTATAACAGAGCTTAAGCTGTGGCTGGAAGGTGACTAGCACCTCCTTGCTATCTTTGTTAATTGGTTTCAGGCCTGTACACCAAGTCAAGTTAGTGAAAACAGCAGGCTCCCAATTAGTTTAACTTCCTTTAAAGTCCCTCTACTTTCTGGTTCTTAATTCTTCTAATCATGTATTGTAAAGTTCCTGACTCCTCTTTTGTAGAATTTATTAGTTGCAATAAACAGTGGGGATATAAGAACAATTTGGCATATAATCTATTAACTTCCAACATTAAATTATAGTCTACATATAGTCAGAGAAATGGTAATCGTTAAAAGGAATTCAGATTTCGTAAAGTATATTAAACATCAAAATTACAAGGCTTGTTACTTTTATAGTTTCTTTGGTCTGAGAAATCAAAATTGCAGAAGCATGAACACTTTTTCAAGGCAATACAACAACCACCCACTTATTCTTCAAATCCTTTGTGCTTCTTCTGAGATCTCTCAGAAAAAGGAAGTCACAAGGTTGACATAAGGAAAGGATTTTCTTTGAAAGATACACAATCCTCTACCTTCTGAAATGAACCTGATATAGGATTCAGCTATAGGCAATTCTGAGCAAAGTGAACTACTCACTGAAAAGCAAGACTACTATTTTTGGGAAAAAATATTGAGCTTGATGCCAAGTGCTTCCTGGTACAGAGTTCTAGTAATATACATAATTTATCTTTGGTTAGAGAGGCATAACTTACCAATATTTTAACAGGGGGAAAGAAAATTCAATATTGCCTTATGTAGGACCAATCCCACAAAACGAAAAAGACACGTTCAGCTTCCAGAGGTGCCTGCCAGCTCAGCATTCTATACACTCTTTTGTCCTTTTCATCCCTACTGTTTATTCCCACTGGCAAAGCTGATGTGGTTATAACTGTCTTCGAACAAAACAGAGATAACGAGAGACAAGCTCTCTAGTAGGAAATAGAGCAAAGACAAAACTATTAGACACATATAAAATCTAGAACTCTATTAACCTCATAAGGAAGGCAGCCATCAGTTCTACCCTGGTGATCCCAAATTGTACAGGCAGAGGGTTGATTTTTTTAAAACCATATAAAACATTCTTTTATCTATGTGATACCATTCTCTTTATTATATTTTTAATGGTAAAAACTAACTAGACGCCCTAACCAGTTTGGCTCAGTGGAAAGAGTGTCGGCCTGCGGATTAAAGGGTCCCAGGTTCGATTCCGGTCAAGGGCATGTACCTTGGTTGCGGGCACATCCCCAGTGGGGAGTGTGCAGGAGACAGCTGATTGATGTTTCTCTCTCATCGATGTTTCTAACTCTCTATCCCTCTCCCTTCCTCTCTGTAAAAAATCAATAAAATATATATTTAAAAAAAAAAAAAACCCCACAAAAAACTAACTAGAAAAAAGCCACAAAGGAGATATCAGGCCATTAAAGTCAGGTGACTACAGGGAACAGTTAAAAGAATAAATTCACAATTAAATGAAAATAGCTGGAAGAGATTTCCAGTGCATGCAGCATAACCTATTAGTCCTCTTCTACACAAACAATCGTGCTTACTTTCAGCCTAAGTTTTAATATAGGTTTGATTAGTTTTTGCTGTTATTGTCCAGTTAAATAGATTTGTCTAGTTAATCATCCTGCTTATGTAAATTTAGTGAATGGATCATCATTTTTTAAGCTTAAGCCAAGGAAAAAGATGTTTTAGGCTCCGGAATCATAGTTAATGTCATCTATATTAGACTCCATAGATTAAGAAAGCACTTATTTTTTACAAAGCTCGCTTATTATGAAACAAATACTTCAAATAACTTCAAGAGAAACAAATCAAGAGTTTTTGGGGGGAATATGTTAATGTGACTTCTACATGCAATCCTTTTTGCTTAAAAAAGAAACTATTTTATACCAAATTTACAAAGACAAACACTATTACTTCCTTTAGAGATCTACAACGGCAGTAGTAAGATAAAAGTTATGCTTTTACTAGTAGAATATAATTAAATGTATATTATTTTTAAAACTCTGAGATGACAATTTTTTCTCCTAATCTTGCAATAAAAATGGTCATATTTACATATTTAGCTAACTATACGTTCCTCCTTGTTTAACAGAACCCTGATTACATCCAGTGATGAGCAGCTGTACTTCAGGGAAGAGAACTGGCTACACCTCACCCCCAGCTCTAGGAGGTCAAGCTCAATTAGTCTAACTAAACCAAGACTGGTACTCTTACTCCCTTTGATTTAGAACTGAACAGGCAAATAATGCAAGTCCCCACATCTTATAAAGCACTGTTCCTCTTCCTCCATGCAAGGATATGATGGTTGGGTCCTTGGCAGGAAAGGACAAGCTTGAGAGCACAGCATGGAGCCCTGTGAAGGCTCCTGGAAGAGATAGAGAATCCAGATTCACAGTGAGGTCACTGAGCTACAAATGAACATCCTCACTCTCCACTACCACCTCTGCCTCCCCCTTCCTTTCCTCCAGGCTTCTTGTTAATGAGTAATGAATGTTTCCTATTATACAATCTAAATTTTCTATTATCAGCAGATAATTTTAACCAGGCATGATTCCAGCTCCTTGGCAAGTATTACATTACTTGATACAGCAACCATCTGAGGAAGGTTCTATGATTATCCCCATTTGATAAATAAGTAAACAGAGGTATGGACTAATTTACCAATGTGACAGAATCTCATGTCAAATCTCGTATGTGGTAAAAAGATAACAATCAGCAGGTCTGAATCCAGGCCCATACTAAACAATCTAAGTCTTAAAAACATTTTCTTCAAAGTGATAATGAATTAATACCAATTAGTTTAAAATCTGTATTATTTTGAGAAAATTATGTTTTTCCTAAATAGAACTTCCAAAATTATTTCAATCACACCATGTTTTTGTATGCTAATATTTACTTAGGATAAAAATCAGTGCATGTGCTTTACCATCAGTGGTATCAAAGTCAAACTGTTCTTTTTAATAGTTTCATATTAGAACATCCTACATTCAAAAAATATTTTAGGTTTATCCTATAAAACATAGACTTGGATTAATTAAAACACTTAAGTATTTCTTTCCACTGATATCATTAATCTGAATTGAAAAATAGCTATTCCAGTAACTAAAAAACAAAATTAATAATTTTAGAAATTACTGAAATGGATAACAAAACATTCTCTCACTGAGTACTCACCTAGTTTTCCATCCATATTAACCTTTTAAGAAAATAACTAAATGAAGAAATAACCTAATAAGTGAATTTTTAACATCAAAACTATTAAAACTGTAAAAAAAACACAGGCATTCCCACTGCAAAGAAATCACTGTGACTAACAATAAATAAGACTTAAAAAAAAAGAAAACTGAAAGAATTTTTTTAAAGTATATATTTTATTGATTTTAGACAGAAAGGTACAGGGAGAGAGAGATAGAAACATCAATGATGTGAGAGAATCAGTGATTGGCTGCCTCCTGCACGCTCCCCACTGGGGATTGAGCTCACAACCCAGGCATGTGCCCTGACCTCCTGGTTCATAGGTTGACACTCAACCACTGAGCGACATCAGCAGGGCAGAATTTTATTTTTATACAACAAAAATAACCAGATAAAATTTCAGTCTTCATATGAAGAATAGGCCTCTCTAATAATGATATAAAAACTTTGCAAACAATTCTTCCCAAAACAAGAAGCTGTTATTTATACTGAGTGGTAAACAATGCCGATTTCATGAATTATATGTGGTGATCATGCAAAGTGAACTAAGCACTTCTAAAAAGTATAAACCTAAAATAGTTCCTTGACATATGAAAGGATAAATACACAAGCATGGCAATCTAAATTCTGAAACAACACAATAGCATATATTTCTTTCATAAAGTTAAGTCAGGTATAATGAAATTTTAATTTGCCTCTTCAGATCCTTTGACTTACTGCCTATAGAAGAAGAGAAGAACCCATGAGTGGTCTTAAAAGCCTACTTATAAATTGCATTATTCACTGCCAAATATCTGTGCCTCAGCCACATAACAAAACCCAAAATTGTGATGTTTCAGAATCACAAATATTAATAACTCCTTATGAGAAACCTGTGCTCAGGAACCACCACAGAGATATTTTACATTAATGTAAGACAAACTCTTACATATAGCCTGTTACTTAACTAAAGTCTGTTAGAATAATTTACCTTTAATCATTATTGAAATGGAGGAAAACATATCTTGGTGTATGGGTTAGGATATTATACCAAAAATGCATGGTAAAGGATTCCTTATGTTACCTGTTCTTGCTTCTCCAGCCATTTGTCCACCATGGGGTGACTAGCACTCAGAGATGATCGAGCATTGTCTCTCTGAAATTGGTTAGACCAGTGACTAGTATCTCGTGGGAGGCTTCTGTAATTTTCATCTTTCTATTCAAAAAGAAACAAAAAGTTGTGTTGTAAAAAACAGATTCTGCAAATTAATTATGCACCTGGTTTGCACTTGCTCCCAAATCAACCTCCCCAAGCCAAGTATATGCACCAACAACAACAACAACAACAAAAAAAAAACTTTCCATACAAAACTTTTACTGGTTTTTTTCTCTTCTTCTTTCCAATCTCATAATAATATTTTGAGGTATTTTCTATAGTTTATAAAAAATGTTTAAAATAAGAAAGACTAATGAATTTGGCTCCCTATTTAGATCTTTGTAGTTTTATGACTTTGAGAAAGAGATGTAAGACCCTTTTGCTGTTCTGAGCTTGTAATATTCACTATCTATTTGTAAGCATTATTTCAAACATTAAGTAAAGAAAAAATTAGTCTATCCCAATACATGGTACATAATCCTATATAACAACAGCCTAATATGCAAATTGTCCCCTCAGGCAATTGTTCTAAGGGAAGTTCAAACACTCGCTATGACGTGTGCTGACCACCAGGGGACAGAGCGAAACATGGCAGGCGTTGTTGATGAGGTGCTGCTGGCCCTGATGGGAGTGGGACCCTGGTGGGATGGTGGAGCAGGTGAGCAGGCGACACCAGGCCAAGGTGGGTGCAAGCAGGGGCCCGATCACGCCTGCTGATCGTCCCGCAGACAGTGACCAGTGGCGAAGGACGGGGCTGCCACCTGGCTCTAAGGCACTGAGGGAGCCTGGTTGGGAGTTGGGGGGCCGGCCTCAATCGATCACCCCTCAGGTGAGAATGTGGAGCAGGTGAGGGGGCAATGCCAGACCAAGGTGGGGTGCCAGGCGGGGCTGCGAGGCTGTGAGGCTTGGGGTGCGAGCTGGGACCCGATCTCCGCAGGCCACCCCAAGGAACCCCACCTATGCAAGAATTCGTGCACCGGGCCTCTAGTAGACACATAATTGTTCACAGTGATATGACAGTGATATCTTTAAGCTGTTGGAGACCAAAGTTGTTTCCACTGCTGGAGTGATAACTTGAATCTTTAATACTGTTCTGTGACAATGCACAATTGTCAGTTTCAATTTGACTTATGATATTCATCCTCTGTATCCATAAACCCTGACCAAATGTGATACAACCTGAAAAACTGATTGTGTAAGGAAATAGTACTGTGAGAAAAAACAAATCATCTTTTCTATCAAAGAACAGCTTAGACAGCCACCATTTTGGACATAACTTGGCAGCTGCGATGTTGGCCCCAATGCTTGCAGCTCTCCTGGGGGCCACCATCTTGAAACGGCAAAGGCCAACCCATCCCTTTGAATTAGGCAATCATGCAAGATTGTGCACCTGAGCTCCAAACTAGAGTGAGGGATAGGTCACATGCGTCAGGATTAAAAAGCCAAGCAGACCGCCTGCTCGGTGTGTGTATGCACCCAGACCATGTGCTGTGCACTCTCCTGCAGGAGTAAAGGTATCTGCCTTGCTGCCTGGCTCCCGAGTATGTTTTGTGCTCTACCAGGACCCCTGAATTGGGGGCTTGCCTTATTTCAAATTGTATTAAACATTTGCTTTCCTTAAAAAAAAAAAAGAAAGAAAGAAAACACACACAAACTAGTCAGTTAATAAATACAGTGGGACCTCGGTTCTCAAACTTAATTTGTTCTGAAAGGCTGTTCGAGAAGCAATTTGTTAAAAAAAAAAAAAAAAAACCCACACAAATCAGTGTTTCCCCATTAGAAATAATGTAAATTGAATTAATCTGTTCCAGACCCCTAAATGAATCCCTGTTTTAACTTTTCTTATATACAGTACATGTCTAATGTACAGTACAATGTATAAACAAACACTTCTTTTCTTCAATATAGCAAACCACTCCCAACTAGCCTTAAACAAGTCACCTTCAGTGCTCCTTCCAGGAGCA
This sequence comes from Myotis yumanensis, assembly GCF_028538775.1. NCBI lineage: Eukaryota > Metazoa > Chordata > Mammalia > Chiroptera > Vespertilionidae > Myotis > Myotis yumanensis. Next base: position 109,034,883 of record NW_027223752.1, read on the forward strand.
CAAAATCTTCCTTTTTTCTTATAGCACTGCCTCCAAAATGCTGTCATTGGCTAACTGCTTTTCCTTTATCCAAACCAACAGTTTTTCCATCTCTTCCATAGCCAGTGATCACTGTTTTGTGAGCACTTTCCCACCCTTAGCAACATCAGCACACTTGATGGCCTCTTTATGTTTTAAAATTGGCTTATCATCTATTTTACCAGCAACAAAAGCAAAAAACAAACAAAACAAAAACAGGACAATATTCACAGCACAATTTCCTGAGATGTTAACGACTGGAGGTTAAGTGACTGGCATTTTCTCCTTTGTTTGTTTCCTGAGAGAAGCTTTTTGTCATGTTCATGTCTCAGCATGAAAGGGTTAAAATGTCAAGAGCAACCACAAGCTATTGAATGATTGCTTTAAATCACAGCTGAAACAATTCTCTTTGGCTATCAGGCTGTAAAACTTAATTTCAATGCTCTAAAAAGAAATGAGAAGGCTAATGCAAGGTGGGAAACGCAAACATTTTAGTTCAATATCTAAATAGCTCCTATACAAACAAATTAGAAATGTTAACCTGACTTCACCCCACTTCAAGAGAAGTACTGAGACATTCTCCTTAATAACTTTGTGAAGGGTAGGCTATCTGTACATCTTACATACATGACTGATTCTTCTTTGCTACTTAAACCATGAACAGTGAATATAAACATAGAAAAATAAGTATATGAAAGGTTTGCATTGTCTAGATCTTAGCAAAGTTTAGGATATTGTTTGTGTTCCTTCATGAGTCCCATCCTATATAATAAAGAGGTAATATGCAAATTGACCATCACTCCAACACACAAGATGGTCACCCCATGTGGACACAAGATGGACAGCAGGGGAGGGCAGTTGTGGGCGATCAGACCAGAAAGGGAGGGTGGTTGGGGGGAACCAGGCCTGCAGGGGAGGGCAGTCAGACATCCCTCGAGGGGTCCCAGATTGGTGAGACTGCAGGCTGGGCTGAGGGACACACACACCCCCTGCACGAATTTCATGCACTGGGCATCTAGTCAGATAATAAAACTTAAAAATAAATTTATAGCCTTGTATCTATGCCAATACTGTAAAATGGAAAAAAAAACTTTTAATCTATACATATTAACCAATGTAAACTTTAACATGAAATTTTTTAAGGTTTTTTTTAATTAACCTACAGAAAATAAACTTGTTGTTGTTGTTGTTAATCAAAGATATTATTCCATTGATTTTTAAAGAGAGTGGAAGGGTGGGGGAGAGACAGAGAGAGAGAAACATAGATATGAGAGAGACACATCGATTGGTTGCCTCCCACAGGTACCCTGACCAGGGTCAGGGATCAAGCCTATAACCTAAGTACCTGCCCTTAAGCAGAATTGAACTCAGGACCCTTTGGTCCCCAGGCCAATGCTCTATCCACTGAACAAAACTGGCTAGGGCCAGAAAATGAACTTTTTAAAACTCAATAGCAGCATTAAACATTAGCAACAAGTACTTTTTACTAGAAAATATTGGTACATTTCTGGTCAGAGCAGCTCAAGAAAGCTGTGACAGAACATAAATATGAGTGCAGAAGAATGCTGGTAGGAGATGGATGCTGCTCCTGGACCAGAGACTGAGGACTGACTTTGCCTACAGGAACACAGAAACGGTAAAATAAACAGAGGACAGAGACAAAGTCAAAAAAAAAAAAAAAATGAAGCAAATAAAAATACTAAAGCTCGTGTATTCCTAAATACTAAGAGCCCCTCCTTAAAACTTGAACATGTTAACTTCAAAACAAAGCAAAACTATCAGTTTCACGTGATAGTCCATACTGATGAGAAATTCAAATAAGTCATAAAGGGCACATAAAATTACTAATGACAGCACCTTAAATGTCCAGGAAGACAAGAGGGGTTGAAAGTATAGAGAAACTCAAGTAGAATTTTTATATCAAGGATTTGGGGGCTAACTACCATGGGATAGGAACCTGGCTGTTCTATTCATTTTCCTCCACTAAGGAAGAAAAAGTATTAAAAACATATTCTGACTTTCGATGGAAACCGTATTTCAGAGAAGCCAAAAATGTCAATGGAAAAGGGAAAAAAGCTTGTGTTTTCAGAAAAATGCCAACTAGTGAAAGTAGAATAATAAAATTACAAAATCACAATTTTTAACTCCTAATGAAATAACTCATTTGGTCAAAGAAAATCAATGGATGCTAAAACTGTTAGGTAAAAAGTAAATACTGACCCAGATGTCTGCACAGTGACAAAATACCATTTACAAAGAGAATAATATATATTTAAAATAGAGAGACCAGATGCCACAAACTGCTTCCTCTTCTTGGTGTCGAGAACACAGTATGCTACTAGTACTTCCATTAGATTCCTTTTGATTCTCTGTCATTCTTGTTCTTCCCTTAAATGACTCTTATTGACTCTTTCTATAAATTGCTTACTACTGCCTCCATGGACAAGCTCAAAAGTGTACAATATCAATGCCTCCTCCCTAACAACTTCCAGGCAAAGGTCACCAACTCTAAAGTTTTTCCTGAATTCATGATCTAAATTTCCAACAGGATGTCCCAAAGATACCTCAAAATTAACAGATTCAAAATGAAACTCACCTATCAATGAAAAATATTCATAATCCTCTTCAATAATTTCCTTCCTCTCTAATCCCCACAGTTGCTAGGTCTTGGTAATCTGCTGTTCTTTGCCAAGATTTTACATTTTGACTATCACCCATTCAGGATCAATTTGTCTCTTATCTGAAATTACTACAGCCTTTGACTGGACACTGGCTAAGCCTTATGCTCTCTTACAATGAACTATGCCACTGTCCCACAGAGGGCATTTCTACAAGGTATATTAGGTCACATCACACCTAGCACAAGCACTGTAGGTTACCAGGGGAACCTACAGGCAAGTGTCTTGGTCTGCCTGACCTTCAATCATCTTTCTGAACCTAGACTCTCACGAACATTTTATTCTGTAAAAGAAAAACAAAAAACAAACAAACAAACAAAAAAAACACACCACTTTTCAACCCCTAGTTCAAAGTCTACCTTTTCTAAGAAGCACTCCATGATTATCAATAGAACTGATAATGTCATGCTTTTTATTAGCACTATATTCTAATTTTACTTCTAATTATAGTTCTAAGTTATAATTTATTTCATTTTTTAAATTACTATTTCCACTATCACAGTGAAACCTAGGCAAAATATCAGCATGCATCTTTCCACTCAAGCACTCAGCTCAGTGTCCTACACCGACTCAAATGGCTTTCCTTAAATACAATGTTTTCTATTTTCAGATGATTCCATAATACTAATACTTTAAAAGAATATTTCTATAAGTTCGTTAAAAAATTGATAATGAATTGCCTTAAAGACACAGATAAACTTCAGTGAAATGTAATAAGAGAATTTTCAGATTTACACTAAAAGATATAAACCATTGTTATGTGCCTATTTCAATTGAATGTCATACCTCCAGTATATACAATGTCTGTGGAAAACGCAATTATTTCCAATTGCATCTAATCAGCAGTGTGGAATATCTCCAGTTACATTAACTATGGCATGTAATTCATGCAGCAGACCACTACAGGGTAATCAGATAAATGTTGAAGTCCACCTGAAACAGTCACAGTTTTATATTTTTAGAATCAACTCTGAGAAGTTAATTGGTAAAAAAATAAAACTGACATTAAACCTCCATAACAAAAATGTTTTCCTAATTTTCTTTGTGATGGTAAAGTCAATGATGAATTCACATGTTAATTTATTTGTGATGTGTGTGCGTGGAAAAAAAATTGCAGTAGTCTTCAGTCATTTTCAGGCAAATGAAGAATTTATAACATATATTATTAATCACTATGCAACACATACATTATTTTGTTGATAACATCATGCAGGTATTACTAGCCAGCAATGATCTTGCTGACAATTCTGTCTGAAGTGTGGACCAAGTACATACAGAGAATATAGTCCTATAAGGCTATGATACCGTATGTACGATGTGAGTTCATCGCTCACATCATAACTTTCCATAAATTTTCTAATTCACAATATATGCTTGGAAATTAACTGCATCCAATTGAAATGTACATAGTATGTTCTATTTTCAATCTGGAAACAGTTCTTTTTGTGTAAATAATTTTTTAAATATGGTAGTCTTTAACTATGAATATGTAAGATTATCTACATTATTCAATAATCAAACTAGAGTCAAATATTTTTAGAAAGTCGACAGTCATAGCCGGTATGGCTCAGTGGACTGAGTGTCGGCCTGCGGACTGAAAGGTCCCGAATTGGATTCCAGTCAAGGGCATGTACCTCATTAGCAGACTCCTCCCAAGCCCGGGCTTTGGTCTGGGCACATGCAAAAGGAAACCAATCAATGTTTCTCTCACATCGATATTTCTCTCTGTCTTTCCTGCTTTCTTCCACTCTCTGTAAAAATCAATGGAAAAAATATCCTCAGGTGAGAATTTTTTTAAAAAGTCAACATTTTTTAAGTTAAATGTATTTGAAAAACTTATTTTTCATAACCTAAACAAGGGAAAACCAAACCAACACAAATTTTTGCCATCAATATTTTTAAAAAATCTTTATTGTTAAAAGTATTACATATGTCCCCATTGACCTCTTCTAGTTCTCCCCTGCACCCAGCCTGACGCCTTCACCACCCTATTGTCTGAGTCCATGGGTTATGCATATATGCGTACAAGTTCTCTGGTTGATCTCTTCAGACCCACCCACCCTCCCCCGCCTTCCATCTGAGGTTCAACAGTCTGTTCCATGCTTCTATGTCTCTGATTTATTTTGTTCATTAGATTCCACATATGAGTGAAATCATGTGATACTGATCTTTCTCTGACTGGCTTATTTGGCTAAGCATAATACTCTCCAAGTCCATCCATGCTGTTGAAAATGTAAGAGTTCTTTCTTTTTTACTGCTGCATGGTATTCCATTGTGTACATGTACCAAAATGTTTTATCCACTCATCTGCTAATAGGCACTTGGTCTGTTTCCAAATCTTGCCTATTATAAATTGCGCTGCTATGAACATAAGAGTACATGTATTCTTTCTGACTAGTCTTTTGGGATTCTTAGAAGTGGGATCACTGGGTCAAATGGAAGTTCCATTTTTTAATTTTTTGAAGAAACGCCAGATTGTCTTCCACAGTGGTGGCACTAGTCTGCATTCCCACCAGCATTGTTCTAGGGTTCCATTTTCTCCACATCCTCACCAACACTTGTCCTTGGTTGATTTGCTGATGATAGCCATTTTGACAGGTGAGGTGTGAGGTGACACTTCATTGTCATTTTTATTTGCATCTCTTGGAGGATAAGTGAATTTGACCGTATTTTCATATGTCTCTTGGCCTTCTGTTGTCCACTTTGGAGAACAACAAGTATCTATTTAATATTTTTGAAACAAGTTAGAGCTATATTTATAATAAACAAGAGGCCCAGTGCACAACATTCATACACTGAGGAGGGGTGGTGGTCCCTCAGCCCAGCCTGTACCCTTCACAGTCTGGGAGCCCTCGGGGGATGTCCAACTGATGGCTTACTAGTAGGCCCACTCCCCAGCTGTCAGTTGGACATCCTTAGCACTGCAGCGGAGATGGGAGAAACTCCTGCCACCGCCGCTGTGCTTGCCAGCCATCAGCCTGGATTCTGGCTGAGCAGTGCTCCCCCTGTGGGAGCTCAATGACCACCAGGGGGGCAGCTCCTGTGTTGAGCGTCTGTTCCCTGGTGATCAGTGTGCATCATAGCAACTGGTCGTTCCACCATTCAGTAGATTTGCATATTACCCTTTTATTATATAGGATTGACAAATGTGATTTTATTTTGCTCATTAGAATCCACATATGGGTAAGATCGTGTGATACTGACTGGCTTATTTCACTTCAATTTCATTCTGTGAAATCAATACTTCTAATTCGTATATTGATAAACTTCAAAGCAAAAACACATTTCCTTGAGACTTATAGAAGTTTATTAGGCAGTGCCAATATGCAAAATCCTAAAGATTATATTTGCAATGACAAAAAATAATCTACAATAAAGCCAGTACTTTTTATCTAAAAGATTATTTAAGAACATAATCTACTTATATAAAAACCCTGGGTGTAACATCATGGCCAGAACCCCGACCAACCGCAAAGAAGTCAGTCCTGCAGGGGTCGTCTTGGAAAAGGCTGTGCCCTCCCCCAGCTGCTTTCTGGAGGGCGAAGTTTCAGGCAGGAACCTGCCCTCAGGCAAGGTTTCAGGCAGGAACCTGCCCTCGGGGCGAAGCATGGAAGTGAAATGATTTGTAATGGATCTATTATTGAAGCTACCTTTGGAAATATTATATCTATAGATAATATTAAAAATATATCTAAATGTGCAATTCTTTGTCCAAAAAATGAGCATGTTCAAAAATTAAATGAAGAAAATTTGGATATACTCGATGGAGATTTTCACACATATTTGAGTGATGATTCCATTGATTCCACAGATAATGCTGAAAAGGAAAATTTTCCCATTGAATTTCTTAATATTATTACTCCTTCGGGAATGCTGTCATAAATTAAAATTGAAAGTGGGTGCAATCATCATGCTTTTGAGAAACCTCAATAGTAAACGGGGTCTTTGTAATGGTATCATATTTATTATCAAAAGATTACGACCTAACATTATCGAAGCTGAAGTATTAACAGGATCTGCAGAGGGAGAGGTTGTTCTGATTCCAAGAATTGATTTGTCCCCATCTGACACTGGCCTCCCATTTAAATTGATTTGATGACGGTTTCCAGTGATGCCAGCATTTGTGATGACTATTAATAAATCATAAGGACAAACTCTAGACAGAGTAGACATATTCCTACCTGAACCTGTTTTCGCAAATGGTCAGTTATATGTTGCTTTCTCTCGAGTTTGAAGAGCATGTGACATTACAGTTAAAGTTCTAACTACTTCATCACAAGGGAAATTAGTCACTCTGAAAGTGTGTTTTCAATCTTACTGTGGGGTACAGGGAGATATTAGAATAAGTTTTATCACTTCATCAGTCATTTTTTGCATCACTGTTATTTTTATATCAAGTTTTTGTTTTCATATCATGTTTTTGTTGTTTTCATATCATGTTTTTGTCATTTTTATATCATGCCTCTGTTGTTATTATATCCTTTTGTTACTTTTTATTTATTAATAAATTTATATATTATTTTCATATACACTTTACTAATTTCCTCTCATCTCTCACACTTATAGAGAAAGGGCAAAGAGCAATATTAAAATATCTCCACTAATTAATTCCCCTTTTAAAAAATATATTTTATTGATTTTTTACAGAGAGGAAGGGAGAGGGATAGAGAGAAACATCGATGAGAGAGAAACATTAATCAGCTGCCTCCTGCACACTCCCCACTAGGGATGTGCCCTCAACCAAGGTACATGCCCTTGACCAGAATCGAACCTGAAACCCTTGAGTCTGAAGGCCGATGCTCTATCCACTGAGCCTAACCGGTTAGGGCAATTAATTCCCTTTTAATGTGCACGAAATTTGTGCACCAGGCTACTAGTATATAATAAATATCATGAGGAATTACTCTTTTTTATTTCATTATAACTTTAATTGTCCACCTTCAAGACTGCCCCATTAAGCTTTGCTGTCGAGTGGAAAACTTCCTTTTGCCAGAAAAAAGTTGTTCCTGACATGATCAGGGATTTTTCTTAACATCTAAATGTACCCCCACATCATCAGGTGTCAAAAGCTACCCAGGCTGAGAAGTGCATATTGATTCACTATTTCTTGGTAACAGAAACCTGGTTGTGGAGCACATTTTTTCCAGAGTAGGGAAAGTAAATGTCCTCTCTCCACCTAACCCCTACCCAAGCCAATTACAATTCAGTAAAATTACACAGAATCTACCAATGCCTTGGAATAGAAACATAACCCTGCCTTCCTAAGCTGCAACTCGAAGGCTTTCACAGAAAAAGCTATTTACCTGATGGTCAAATGTGTTGGCAAGCTCACATTCCTATGTTGCAGAAATATAGAATATTTCATGAAAATTACAGGAGTAATGGATATTTCCATGCTAGCATAAAAAACCCTTTGTTTCAATGCAAAAATTCCAAACACTTTTTAAAGTGTCATATTCTGAAATACTAAATATTCTATGCATATAAACTTCAATTTTACAACTTCTACGCATCCTGTACCTTCAAATATTCCTTGTGGTTTCCAGATTTTAAAGTTACAATATTTTTCACTCTTCAATTGTGGCTACAGAAAGCAGTTTACTGATTTATCATTTCCCAAAAAAAAAAAAAGAAATATTTTCTTTTCTTATGAGACTGAAGTGAAATTAATAACTATGGCTTAGGTAAATTTATTTTTAATTACATGAAGCTTGTGAAAATCATCAGTAATCATATTGTTGATTCATGTAACAGACCCATTCTCCTCTCTGAGGCCAGTGTTTATCTTTTGTGCCTCCTGAGACTACATCGGAGCATGACCTTGGAAGCAATGCCAAGGCTAGAGCTTAAAGGAAAATAACCATAAATGTCCTGTAAATAGGGTAGTGCTCAATGAACTTTTCTGTTCTTGAAATCATACTTTAAATAATACATGAGGCCCTGGTCGAGTAGCTCTGTTGGTGGGAGGGTTGCCTGTATGCCAAAAAGGCTGTGGATTCCCAGTCAGAGCAAGTGTGGAAGGCAAGTGATTAGTGTTTTTCTCACATTGATCTTTCTCTTTCTCAAAACATATCCTTGAGTGAGGATTAAAAGTAATAAATGAGAGAGTTTGAGAATGGTGGCTGCTGCACAGACATTCTAGGACCAAACTGGAATTACAACTAAAATACAGAAAATTTTCCAGAATAATCAATGAAAGACTCAATAGAGAGAACCCTGATAACCTAGGATCAAAACTGGAGAACACATAGAGACTAGTAGGAGGGGCGGAGGTGAAAAGGGCTGGTGGGCTACCACAGACAGCAACTGAAGTTACACAGATATCTCAGCTGTGGAGGGTTGTCACTGGAAAGACTGGGGTCTAATCACCAAGCTGGGCCCCCCAGCAGAAAGCATCAGAACTGACAATGGTACCAACATAAAATCTGGCTGTGAAAAGCAGCAGGATTGCTCTCTGCCAGGAAAAGAAGCTGGAAATTCAGCACCCTCTTAGAGGGCCAACACATAAAATTCCGTGTGGAGCCACCTACTCTGTGATTCAACAGAGGGAGAGCAGAGTGGACAGGAGCTTTGTAAATAGAAGTCAGGATAGGGGTTCTAGAGTTAGAGCTCAGAAGGCAGACACCCCAGTATCCTGTGCTGGGTCATTCCCTTACACAGTGGAGATCATCTGTCTCAGGCACACATTTACTAACTACACAGGCAAACTTGCCTGGGGGAGGGGTGGGGGGGGGGGGGCGGGGAGAGAGACAGTTGATCCACCCTATTGGAAAACACCTTGTCCCACAGTCCAGAGTTGCTCAGGCCCATTAAGAGACTGAGACTAACAATTAGCCTCCAGGCAGAAGCAACTGCCCCACCCTGTTGAAAACAACTTTTGTGGCACCTGCAAATGATTGCCTGAGTGCAATTCAAGAAAAAAATCCTACCAGTCTGTAGACAGAGGCAGTATTTGGAGGCTTTGAATCTTTGCCTGATCTAATTAGTTAGAATCAGTGTTTGACACTATCCTATACTAGAGGTTGAGAGGCATAGCACATCTACCTAATACATAGTCACAAGCCAAAATGAGAAGACAAAGAAAAAACCCCCAAATGAAATAACAAGGGAATTCTCCAGAAGAAGAGATAAATGAAATGGAGATAAATAATTTATGTGATACAGAGTTCAAAATAATGATGGTAGCCCTAACTGGTTTGGCTCAGTGGATAGAGCGTCGGCCTGCGGACTCAAGGGTCCCAGGTTCGATTCCGGTCAAGGGCATGTACCTGGGTTGTGGGCACATCCCAAGTAGGGGGCAGGAGGCAGCTGATCGATGTTTCTCTCTCATCGATGTTTCTAACTCTCTATCCCTCTCCCTTCTTCTCTGTAAAAAATCAATAAAATATATTTTTTTAAAAAACCAACAAAAACAAAATAATGATGGAAAACATGCTCAACAGCATGAGAAAAGATATAGTAACTATGAAAACAAATAAAATGATATAGCACAAATAAAAAACACATTGGAAGGAATACACAGCAGATTAGGGGAAACTGAGGATCGACTCAGTGAAAAAGAAGACAGGGTTGAAAAAAAATCACTCAATCAGAGAACCACAAATAAAAAACAAATTAAAAAAAAACAGGAGGACAGCTTAAGGAGGCTGTGGGACAACGTGAAACGTAACAGGTGTTTCAAATACAGAGTGTTTCAAATACAGAGTGCTATTATATTCAAATAGCAGGTGTTTCAGAAGAGGCAGAAAGGGAGAATTGGATAGAGAATGAGTTTGAAGAAATAATGGAAGAAAACTCCCCTAACCTGGCAAAGGAAAAAGACACACAAGCCCAGGAGGCACAGAGAACCCCAAGAAAAAAGAACCCAAATAGGCCCATACCCAGACACAACATGATTAAAATGTCAAAGATTAAAGACAAAGAGAGAATCTTAAAGACAGCAAAAGAAAATCAAACTGTTATCTACAAAGGAGCTCCCATAAGGCTGTTAACTGATTTCTCATTAGAAACCCAACAGAAGGGAATGGCATGAAGTACTCAGGGTAATGAAAAGCAAGGATCTGAGACCAAGACTAATGTATCCAGCAAGGTTAAGGTTATCATTCAAAATAGATGGTCAAATAAAGAGCTTCCCAGACAAAAAAAAAAAGGCTAGAGGAGTACATCACCAACAAGCCAGCATTACAAGAAATGATAAAGGAACTGCTGTAATGAGAAGAAGAAACAGAGAGAGAATCCTGGGCATACAGAATTAAAATGGCAATAAGTAAGTACCTATCAATAATAAACTTAAATTTAAATGGATTAAATGATCCAATCAAAAAGCATAGGGTAGTTAAATGGATACAAAAACATGACCCAACTATATGCGGTCTACAAGAGACCGACCTCTGAACAAAAGACACACACAGGATAAGAGTGAAGGGATGGAAAAGAATTATCCCTGCAAGTGGAAAAGAAAATAAGCTTGAGTAGCAATACTCATATCCAACAAAATAGACTTCAAAATGAAGGTCATCACAAGAGACAACCAAGATCATTACATAATACTAAAGGGATTGATCCAAGAAGAGGATAAAACTCTTATATTCAACTGATATAGGAGTACATAAATATATAAAAAAAACTTCTAGAGGACTTTAAGGATGAGATTTACAACAATACAGTCATAGTAGGGGACTTTAACTCCCCACTGACTAAACTGGATAGATCTTCCAGACAAAAACTACACAAGAAAACAGTGATTCTAAAGGACACACTGGATCAGATGGATTTAACTGACATTTATAGAACATTTCACCCCAAAGCTTCAGAATATACATTCTTCTAAAGTGCAACATGGATCATTCACAAAGATAGACCACATGTTAGGACACATTGAAATTAGAAATCAACTACAGTAAAAACACCCCAAAACATATAAACACACGGAGACTAAATAGCATGTTATTAAACAATGAATGGGTTACCAACCAGATCAAGAAAAAAATTTTAAAAAACTTCCTGGAAAAAAAAGAAAATGAACACACAACAACCCCAAATCTCTGGGACACAGAAAAAGCAGTCCTGAGAGGGAAGTTCATAGCACTACAGGCCTACCTCAAAAACAAGAAAAATCCACAATAAACTATTTAACCCTACAACTTAAAGAATCAGAATGAGAACAAGAAAATCCCAGAGTAAGTAGAAGGAAGTAATAAAGATTAGAGCAGAAATAAATGATATAGACTAAAAAAAAGAAAAAAAAATCAATGAAACCAAGGGCTGGTTGGTTAAAAGGATAACAAAAAGTGATGAACCATTAGCCAGAATCATCAAGAAACAAAGAGAGAGGACCCAAGTAAATAAAATCAGAAATGAAAGCAGAGAAGTAACCATTGACACTGCAGAAATACAAAAGATTGTAAGGAAATACTATGAACAACTATATGTCAACAAGCTGGACAATGTGGATGAAATGGACCAATTCCTAGAAAAATACAATCTCCCAAAACTGAATCAGAAAACCTGAATATGCCAATAACAACTGCTGAAATAGGATCAGTACTTATAAAACTGCCAGCAAACGAAAGCCCAGGTCTGGATGGCTTCACAGGAGAGTTTTACCAAATATTCAAACTATAATCATCAAACTATTCCAAAATATACAAGAGGAAGGAACACTTCCAAGCTCTTTTTATGAGGCCATCATTATCCTCAATCCAAAACCAAATAAAGACACTACAAAGAAAGAGAATTACAGTCCAATATCCTTGATGAACATAGATGCTGAAATCATCAAAAAAATATTAGCAAATGGGATCCAGCAATATATTCAAAAGATCATACACCATGACCAAGTGTGATTTATTCTAGAAATGCAAGGTTGGTAGAATATTCACAAATCAATGAACATGATATATCACATAAACAAACTGAAAGACAAAAATCACAATGTAATATCAATATCTATTCACTGTTCAATAGCATGCTATTTAAATCCCATGTGTTTGAATTTTTAGTATTTTTACTAAATCAATTAGTAATTGATTTCTATTTTCATTCCACTGTGATCTGAGAAGATGCTTGATATGATTTCAATCTTCTTTAACTTTTGTTCTCAAGTGGGTTTTTTTTAGACAGTATATAATTGGGTCATGTTATTGTATCCATTAAGCTACCCTAGGCCTTTTGAGTGGAGCATTTAATGCATTAATATTTAAGGTTATTATTGATAGGTACTTATTTATTCCCATTTTATGACTATGTTTCACTCTCTATTTCTTCTCATGTTTCTTAATTTTTTTTTTTTTTTCTTTTTGGCTCTCTGATTGATTTCTTTGTACCCTGTCTTCTAATTCACTAATTCAATCCTTGGCTTCCCCTAATCTGCTTGTATCCCTTCCATTTTGTTCTTTATTTGTGCTATGTCATTCTTAATAGTTACTATATCTTCTTTCATGCTGTTCTTTCATTACAGCAGTCACTTGAGTATTTCTTATAGTACTGATCTGGTGGTGATAAACTCCTTTAGCCTTTTTCTGTCTGAAAAGCTCTTTATTTCCCCATCTATACTGAATGATAGCCTTGCTGGATATAGTAATCTTTTTTTTCAGATCCTTGCTTTTCATTACCTTGAGTACTTCATGCCATACCCTTCTGGCTTGTAGAGCTTCTGATGAGAAATTAGCTGACAGCCTTATGTAAACGCCTATGTAGGTAACAAATTGCTTTTCTCTTATTGCCTTTGAGATTCTCGCTGTCTTTAATCTTTGGCATTAATTATGATGTGTCTGTGCGTGGGCCTGTTTGGGATCTTCTTACTTGGGACTCTCTGTGCCTTAGGAACTTGAGACGTTTTCCTTCACCAGGACAGGTAAGTTTTCTGCCATTATTTCTTCAAACAGGTTCTCTATCCCTTGCAAACATTCTTTTCCTTCTGGCACACCTGCTATTTGAATATTGTTACATTCACGTTGTCCCACAGCTCCTTAAGCTATCCTCATGTTTCTTAATTGTTTTTTTTTTTCTTTTTGGCTCTCTGATTGATTTCTTTGTACCCTGTCTTCTAATTCACTAATTCAATCCTTGGCTTCCCCTAATCTGCTTTGTATCCCTTCCATTTTGATCTTTATTTGTGCTATGTCATTCTTAATAGTTACTATATCTTCTTTCATGCTGTTGAGCATGTTTACCATGATTACTCTGAACTCTATATCTGATAAATTTCTTATCTACATTTCATTTAGGTCTTCTTCTGGAGAATTCTCCTGTTTTCATTTAAGGGTTTTTTCTTGTCTACTCATTTCGGCTGTCTGTTTGGCTTTGTGATTGTGTATTAGGTAGATGTGCTACACTTCCCAATCTCTAGTGCAGGACAGTGTCAAACGCTGTTTCTGACTAATTATATAAGGTAAAGACTCAAAGCCTCCAGAGATCCACCTCTGCCTGCAAACAGATTGCATCCAGTCTTGAGTAGCATAAGGCAATCTTACAAAGGTAGGGCGAGAGGTGTTCCAGCCAGGTGTGGCCAATTGCATCTGCCTGGATACTAATTGTTATTCTCAGTTTCTTAATGGGCCTCTGAAACACCACAAGGTGTGGCAAGGGGTTTCCCAATAAGGTGGGGCAAATGTCTTCTCCCACAGTCAAAAATCGCCTGGATAGCCAAGGTCTGCCTGAGAAAGATGTCTTCAGCAGCATGAGGGAAAAACTCAGCACAGGAAACCGAGGTATCTGCCCTCCAAGCTCTAACCCCAGAGCCCCAATCTTGGCTTCTGCTCACAGCTACTGTCCACTCTACCCTCCCTCTGCCGAAGCCCAACATTAGTAGCTGCACACAAAATTTGTGGGTTGGCCCTTTAGGAGTCTGCCTGCATTTCAAGTCATTTCTCCCAGGCAAATAGCAATCCTGCTGGTTTTCACAGCTCACCTTTCTCAGGTCTGGTGCTCTCTCCTGGGGGCACCAGCTTAGGGTTTAGATGCCAGAGTTCTCAGTATCAACCCCCAACAGCTGAAAATACACTGAGTGGCCAGATTATGACCACCCCATCAGTACTTCGTTGGGCCACCTTTTGCCTTCAGTACTGCAGCGGTTCTTCTTGGCATTGACTCCACAAGATGTTGAAAGGTGATGTGAGGAATCTGACACCATGCCTGATGAATAGCACTGTTCAGTTCTGTGAGATTTGATGGTTGTGGAACCAGCTGTCTGATGGCTCTTTTAACTTCGTCCCACAAACGCTCAATTGGATTGAGATCTGGTGATTGTAGGGGCCACCTAAGCAAGGTAAAGTCTCCCTCATGTTCTTGAAAGCACTCCTGAAACAATAGGAGCACTGTGGCATGGCTCATTGTCTTGTTGGAAGAAGCCATCTTCATTGGGATACGCCATCAACATGACAGGATGAACTTGATCAGCAATGATACTTAGGTATGTTATGCTATTCAGACGTTGTTCCACACGAATTAAAGGGCCCAAATCACGCCAGGAAAACATGCACCAAACCATAACACTGCCCCCACCAGCTTGAAGGGTTGTACTCATGCATGTGGGGTGCATGCTTCCATGCTGTTTCTGCCAAATTCTCACTCTGCCATCTGCATGATGCAACTGGAAACGTGATTCATTGGACCACATGACATTTTTCCAATGCTCGACTGTCCAATCCTTGTGTTCCTGTGCGAATTGGACACGTTTTATCTTGGTAACTGCAGACAGCAAAGGTGTTCGAACAGGCCTTCGGCTTCCATATCCCATACGATGCAGTGTATGGCTAATTTGCCTAAAAAGCTCAGGTGGTCATAATAATCTGGCCACTCAGTGTATATCTCCAGAACTTCAGCTGTTGTCTGTGGGAACCCGACAAGCCCTTTCATTGCTCTACACTTCCTACCAGTCTCTACGTAGTCTCCATTTTCCATCCTTGGGATTAGAGTTCTCTCCAGCCAGTCTTTAGTTGATTATTCAGTATTGTATTTTTGCACTTCAGTTTTAATTCCAGTTTGGTCTTGGAAGCATGTCTGTGTAGCATCCACTTACTCTGCCACCATTTTTAATCTCTCTTAAAACAAATTCTTAGTATTAAGTCCTATTATGTTTAAAATGGCTACTGTGCTTCCCTTTGCTACAACTGAAGCTGATCCACACCCCCAAGATATTTAATGAGTTATAAAGGAAACAATGATTATTTTCAATGATTTCTGACCCACTATACTTCACCTACTTTAAAACCTATTTAGCCCTAGCTGGTTTGGCTCAGTGGACAGAGCATTGGCCTGTGGACTGAAGGGTCCCTGGTTTGATTCCTGTCAAGGGCACATGCCCGGGTTGCATGCTCGATCCCCAATAGGGTGAGTGCAGGAGGCAGCCAATCAATGATTATCTCTCATCATTGATGTTTCTATCTCTCTCTCCCCCTCCCTTCCTCTCTGAAATCAATAAAATAATAAAAAAATTTTTAAAGTAACGAAATTTTTTCCCCATCACCATTTATTCCCTCTAGGCCCTCTTCCACCTCCTCAACCAGCACACTGTTGTCTGTGTCCATGAGTGCTTTCTCTTTTTTTTTCTTCTTTCCCTTCCCCACCCCTACAGCCCCACACCTCAATCACTTCACCTCTTCAACTCACTGCCTAACTATTTTTATACATTTATGAATATCCATGGAAATTAGATCTACTCTGAACACAAGTTAAATGTCATGAGGTCTATTCATAAACTGGATTCTATATCTTTGGACAGTCTACTGCATGATAAAGCATTCTAAAACTTCAAGCTAATCTCAATAAAAAAATACTCCAAATTCCTCATCAAATGTATAATAAACTGTTTCAGAAGAATGGGCCTTACAGTTAAATCCTTAATCCAAAAAAATCAGAGACTTCAGTACACTGTTTTTTCCTGGTAGTTGCTTTGCAGTTTACAGTAATGTATTACAGAATTGTTTTCTTACTTGAACTAGTACAAAGAAGTTTATAGAAAAGCAAAACCAAGTTAAAAGAAATATGTAAAATGGGTGTTTTCACATAGATGCAACAAACAAATAAAGCAAACCTCAAGCCACATTCATTTTTATATTAAGATGTGACTAGTATAGTTGCACATTTCTCAATATATATTATATATATATACATACATATATGTGCACACACATGATACATAATGTGCTACCATTAAAAAATGTTGATTAATTCACTCAACAGATGTTAACTGAACATTATTCTATAGGTTCAATAGGGAAAATGACTAACATAGGTTAAAGTTCATTAGGTAAAGGGTTATAACTGTAACAAAATAAGATGATAGGGCACTGTAGAAATATATGACAAAGAGCATTAATAAAAAAAATTAGAAAAAATAAACTAAACAGACTAAAAAAATTAGTTCAGGACTAAAATAAATTCGATCAAAAAAGAAATTTTCATTTTGTAGACTAGCAGTGGTCGCCAACCCTTGGTCTGCGGACCACTAGTGGTCTGTGAGGTTCGAAAGGTTGACAAATGCTGGTTTAAGGAAACCTTTGGAGCAGAGGTTGCCAACTGGTGGTCCGCGGACCACTGGTGGTCCATGAGGTCCAAAAGGGTAGCGACTACTGGACTAAGGAAACTTCCATTTTGGAGGGAAATAAAGTTATCAACTAAGTAATTAGAATAAATGACCATGGAGTCCATTTTCATCCTTCAAAACCCATAATGCTATAATTTCTTTAATGTATCATGTGTGCCAATATGAGTATTTGTATACATGTGTAAAATATACCTGTAAAAACATGAAAAAAAACTTATAAGGGCATTGCTCTTGAAGAAAAACAGAGGTAAGACAGGAAACAATGTAGGGACTTTACTTATACACACTTCATACTAAATATCAAAAAGTTTTCATTTTTAATCACGTGAACATATTATCTATTCAAACATGGAGAAATAAATGTAGATCATATATAGCACAAGTGTTATCAGAAAATGCAAGGGCAATATAAAATAGAAAGCTATCTGAACTTTGAGGTAAAAGTTCATTAAGCACATACACTGACTATCATGAAGAAACTAAGAAGACAAAATAGAAGTGGTTACCTTCCTGTCACGGGTTTTAGGGCTACCAGCAGTGTTTTGCTTAAGGAAGCCAGCAGTTGTTGACCAGCGTGTTGGGTTTTTTCGTGAAGGCTCTTCAGAGGAAAAATTACTATCACTGACAGAAGCTGAGAGGCCAGTTAAAGCGGGGTCACTGCTTCGTCGGACATGAAGAGGCATATCTACAAATACAAAAAAGCATATTTTTAAAAAGGGTAACTCATGACAGAAAACTACATGTTAGGATAAAAGTACTTAAATCCCAACTATTAAAGAGCAAAATAACTATTTAAGATGGATCAGTATTCTAGACAGAAATTCCATTAGTTCCCTTAAAACAATTTATTGAAAAAGAAATGTGGTATGAGGAAAGACCTGTTCTGAAGTAAAATTGTCTGGGCTTGAATTTGTGTTTCACCACTTGTGTAGTTCTGGGCAAGTTGTTTATATAGTCTCTGTATCTAGTGCATTCATAGGCAAAATACCAAAACAACAGTATTTCTTTCTGTGAGGACTAAATGATATAAAATGCTTAAACCACTGCCAGATACACAGCGTATACTCGGCAGAGAGTAATAATGACCATTACTGTCATTATTATCCTAATATTTCTAAATAAAATATATATTCTAAAAATAAAGTATAAATAATAAATCTAAGCCATGAAACAAATTTCATGCAAAGTTAAATCATATCTACTGGATTAAAAATACAAAATCTAAACAGTGCTTATCTAGACTATTAAAGAATTCTGTTCAATAAATATTTATTTTGTTCAATAAATTATTGTCAGAAAATTAATCATATTTCATGTCCTTAAGATGAAAAAACATTAAAAGTATTATGCTAATAAGGTGGTAGTATCTGGCATATACACATAAAAAATGACATAAAAGACAGTATTTTAATAACTGTATTTGTATAAGAGTGGAGTTTGCAAATGCTGTAACAAAATCAATTAAGACACCCAAGTTAACATTTCTTATCAGTAGCATTAGGAACATTTTAGCAGATATAATCACTGTTACATAGAGAAGAAACAAAGAGAAAAATGAAAGCACGTGAGTCTATGATATTGAGAATCAGAACCAAAAGTCCTACTCATCAACTGAGCAAAATCACTTAAAAACAAGGCAAAAAAATTAGCTTGATATATGCTAAATCTGTTTATAAAAACCGGGATGCAGGTTAAATATTTATAAAAAGTCTCTAAGAAAACACCTTTAACAGTTTTGTAAACTCATCATTTACACTATATAAGAAACATTTTTAGAACACTAATCCTTGAGGATGCTAAATTAAAGACAACTAATTACAGGCACTACAGGTTATATTGCACTGCTATGAATATAGGGGTGCATATATTCTTTCTGATGGGTGTTTCTGAATTCATGGGATATATTCCTAGAAGTGGAATCACTGGATCAAATGGTAGTTCCAGTTTTAGTTTTTTGAGGAAACTCCAAAAGGTTTTCCTCGTGGGTGCACCACTCTGCATTCCCAAATGCAGTATATGAGAGTTCCCTTTTCTCCACATCCTCACCAGGATTGGCATTTGTTAATTTGTTGATAAAGCCATTCTGACAGGTGTGAGGTAGTACCTCATTGGTCTTTTGATTTAGATCTCTCAGATGATTAGTGGCTTTAAGCATTGTTTCATATGCCTTTTGGCCTTCTGTATGTCCATTGTGGAGAAGTGTCTATTTCAGTCTTTTGCTTGTTTTTTAATTGGTTTGTCTTCCTTTTGTTAAGTTGTATGAGCTCCCTGTAAAATTTGTATATCAGATATATCATTGGCAAATATGCTCTCCCATGCTGTGGGCTCTCTTGTTATTTTATTGATGGTTTATTTTGCTGTGCAGAAGCTTTTTATTTTGATGTAGTCCCACTTGTTGATTTTCTCCTTAGTTTCCATTGTCATAAGAGATGTATCTGCAAAGAAAATGCTACAAGAAATGCCTGAGATTTTGCTACCAATGGATTATTCTAAGATCTTTATGGTTTCACATCTTACATTAAAGTCCTTTATCCATTTTTAGTTTGTGTATGGTGTAAGTTCGTGGTCTAATTTCATTTTTTGCACATATCTGTCCAATTTTCCCAGCACCATTTATTAAAGAGACTATCTTGACCCCATTGTATGCTCTGGCCTCCTTTGTCAAATATTAATTGGGCATAATGTCTTGGGTCCGTTTCTGGGTTCTATGTTCTGTTCCATTGGTCTATATGTGTGTTTGTGTGCCAGTACCAGGCTATTTTGAGTATAGTGGCATTGTAATCTAACTTAATATCTGACATTATTATCCCTCCAAATTTTTTCTTCTTTCTCAAGATTTCTGTGGCTATTCAGGGTCTTTTTCAATTCCATATATATTTTTGGAATATCTGTTCTAGGTTTATGAAATAATCCATTGGTGTTTTGATAGGGATTGCATTGAATCTATAGATTGCTTTTGGTAGTATGGCCATTTTAATGATGCTGATTCTACCAATCTATGAACACGGTACATTCCGCCACTTACGTATGTCTTCCTCTCTTCCTCTATCTCTTTTTACAATGTCCTGTAGTTTTCCATGTGCAAGTCTTTTACCTGCTTGGTTAAGTTTATTCCTACGTATATAAATTTTTATGTTTCAATGGTAAATGGGGTTATTTGGTTTCCCTTTCTGAGTGTTCATTATTGGTGTATAAAAATGCCATAGATTTCTGGATGTTAATTTTATAACCTGCTATGTTGCTGAATTCATTTATTAAATCTAGTAGTTTTTTATGGAGTCTTTAGGGTTTTATATGTACAGAATCATGTCAACTGCAAATAGTGAATTTTACTTCCTCCTTTATAATTTGGATACCTTTTATTTCTTCTTCTTGACTGATACTACAGCTAACACTTCTGGTACTATGTTGAACAGGAGTGGTGAAAGGGAGCATCCCTGTCTTGTTCCAGTTCTTATAAGAAATGATTTAACTTTTGTCCATTGAGTATGATGTTAGCTGTAGGTCATTCATATAACGCTTTTATTATGTTGAGAAATGATCCCTCAATTCCCACTTTGTTGAGAGTTTTCAGCCTACTGGGTCAGTGCTCAATCACTACCCAAATTATAAAATCAGTTCCATTATTTGACAAATTTTATTTTTATCTACAAGCAGATAAAAGTATTAGTCTACATTTTATAAAAGGGATGAATTTTACTGTTTTCAAAGTAAAATTATATATACACTAAGAAATCATATAGTGGTTTTAACTAACAGCAACATTTGATTTGGGTGAATTAAAGAAATATTACATTAGCTATACATACATTTTAAAACAACAGGCATCCCAATTTTGGAAATGTTAACATAGGAGAAATAAAATAAAAACAAAAACAAAAAACAATCAAATAAGTACTGGTTAAACAGAGGAAGTACAATGTGTAAAATAACAAGAATGCCCCAGAAAAAAAGAGACTGCACCAGATCTCTTCAACTTTCATCTCAGGATCCATTCACACCATGAAAATTACTGAGGACCCCAAAAGCTTTTGTTTATGTGGGGTATAGCTAAGAACAATTACCATATTAGAAGTAAAAATGAAAATTTTTTTAATATTTATTAATTCATGTTTAAGTTAATAATAAAACCATTACTGTTAACATAAAGAACAGAATTATATGAAAATTCCATTTTGAAAAACAGAAAAGTTAGGGGGAGTTTTACACATTGCTTAATCGAAGACATCTGGGTTCTCATCACTGATTCTGCATTCAATCTGTTGCAATATGGCAAAGTATTTTTAAAAACTTCACAAATATTTAGCTGGAAGAATAAACATCATTTTTTAAAATTCTTTATTGTTTAAAGTATTACATATAGTATTACATATGTCTCCTTTTTCTCCCAGTGACCTCTCCCCGGCTCCCCCTCCCCTGTACATGCCCTTACTCCCCTAGTTTCTGTGTCCATTGGTTATGCTTATATGCATGCGCAAGACCTTTGGAAGAAATAACCAACATTTTAATAATTCTTCTAGGTAATTATGAGTATTCTTTTTTGATACCACACCAAACTTAAATTTCCCAAAGAGTAGCTGCAATAGGAATGTAAACTTATCATTCTTTGTTACGTTAAAATCTATTTGTCTGTTATACTTTGAATGGATCATAAACCCATGAAAAAATTATAATATTATTTGGAATATATTAGTAATTGGGTTATGCCAATTTTCCAAATGGTGATATATTTCGTCCTATCAGAAAATTACATGTGTGAACTACATCACTACCAATTTCATCAGAAAAGTCACTAAGCATTGGGAAGTTGTCATGCTCAGAGCAGGATATAAGTTTTCCAAAATGTAATTTTCACTAGAAAGCTTACTGGTTATTTGTGACAACAAATGCTGTCAGTTGTTAGCCTTGTAATGACAGGCTCACTTCATTCGTTTTCTAGATCCTCCAGACACTAAAGGCTAAATAACCATAGTTTTTTTGTCCTTCTTTCAAATATAAATAGCTACTTTAATTACAATTCAGGCCATCACATAAAAGTTTTTCTGAAGACAACCACTAATCTTTAAAAGAAACTGTGTGCATGCTGGGTGAAGACATATGATGCCACTGCTTTGATATGTCCTAAGGGCCTGCATTTTACCCATCAGTGCCCAGGAATCATTGATGCAGATGACAACCCAGCAAACACAAAATGTATCTTAGTAAGTTTCTGAAAAAAAAATTTTTGCCCTCACTATCTCCTTGACATGGTCTTTGTGACTCGAAAGGACCCACAGACTACATATGAACAACCACTTGGCTAGACTTGCAACCCTTGCAATTTGGCTCACCTCTCCAAGCCTCAGTCTCTTAAACTATAAAAACAGAGGCTGGACTGTTGGGGTCAGATCTTTTTTATGCTAAAATATGTGTGATTTCATGTAAGTTTATACTAGTACACACCTACATCAGTGATCCCTTGTAACAATTTATGAAAAATGTTCTTAAAAAATAATAATAAAAGCATTTCAAAGCCTTTTCAGCAACCCTTATCAGGTGCCTCAAAACAGGTTAAAGTATTATAAGCAACACCAGAGCTATAGGTAGTGGTGCAGATGCAGCCACAAATGGCATGAGGCCTTGTACCAAGTTGAGTCAAATTTTATAGGAAAAAAATATACTATAAACATTGGACCTTAATCAACAAAATGAATCATAAAACCCTGCTGCCTGGTATATCCGACAGGTTTCTCACCTTTCACTGTCCTGATGATACATACTAGTATGCTGCATAAAGAATGCACATTTGTCTTGGTCTCAGAGGAATAAAATGTGAATACAGCCTTTTCCTCTATGATTTGTTCATATTTCTGGGACAAACAGTATATGTCAGCATTACTAGTATTCTGATGTAATTAGTGTTCTTTACCGTAATTAAAAATAATAGGGTTGTCAGCATGGTTCACTGTTTGAACATCGACCTATAAACCAAGAGATCATGGTTCTTTTCCGGTCAGGGTACATGCCTGGGTTGTGGCCTCAATCCCCATTGGGGGCTATGCAGGAGGCATCCAATCAGTGATTCTCTCTCATCATTTATGTTTCTATCTCTCTCTCCCACTCCCTTCTTCTCTGAAATCAATAAAAATATATTTTAAAAAATGTGTTGTCTCTATACTGAAACACTATTTAAAAAATAAAAATAATAGGAGTTTCTCATTTAAGGTAATTTGGTCATTACTACTACCATTCCTCATCCTCAATTTTAAGAAAGTCAATGTATTTAAAAACATGATAATTCCTGACCCGTAATATATTTATATAAAATATATAAAAAGTATATTCTCTGAAATATTAAAAAGAAAATTCAAAGATGAGGCTTTTCAAAATTAAGCTGCTGGCTGAAGCACATAGGCACTGGTGCAATGACACTGGGTCCTGGAGGGTGGTGGTGATGGTTTGATGTGTGCATTCCTTTGAAGAGTGGATAAAACAGCAATTAACCCTCATCACAAGATTTAACATTCTCTGTGGCACTAGTTCACTGTGAGCACTGATGCTTCTCTAGGTAGGAAGCCTTTTCAATAAGAGGGAAATGGCAAATCAAATATTGAATTATAGCAAATACTAAAAAGGCAGATATATCTTTTTTAACTGTTAAATATCCCAAACTTACTCCTAATCAGCATTATCATTGCTTCTCTTCTTTCATTCTTCTAGTGATTTCTAAATTATTTAACTACTCAAAGCAATGAATAAACCATCTCTAACAAGAGAGGTATTTAATCAAATCTAGAAATGTTATAGTTTCACATGTTCTATTAGAAGTTATGATACCAAAAACAAAATTACTTTTTATGCATAATGAACACTGCATCCCCAATCTTTGGGGGATATTATACATTTCCAAAGACATATCTCCCAGTGAGAAGAACCAAGTTATTAAGACATACCATGAGATAAAAACCTGTCATCAGGATTGCAAAACTGACCTTCCAATATATACTGTCCCTTTTAATAAAGGTATTTACCAGTATTTAACTTACTGGGGCAAAATCCTTGATAGAAATTTGTGGAAAGCAAGGTAAGAAATAAACTTTAAAAAATAGTGAAAGATTCTGAGAGGATATAAAATGAGTTTTATCACCCTGATATTATTTTATATATAAGCAATAAATAAATAATACTGTAGTTGGAATTTGCCTTAGATATAAATAAAAATATCTCATTTACAGATGAGTGTATTAAGAACCAGATAGATTGATTCAGGGATGAGTCATAGGTCATACTGCTCTGTGACCCAACTGTAAATGGAAAGTTTGTTAACTGACTCCCTGCCCTTACAATTTGGATTTGACCACACTGCTGTCTGGAAGAACTAAAATGTGTCAAGTCCACAGTATGCTTACATTTCACTGGACATAACAGGTGATTTCTTGAAAAGGTTGAATGGAAAACATTTCTATAGATAATAGGATAGCTTCAATGGTTCATTGAATCTTAGACACTTAGGAGGAAAAAGAAAGTCAAGGGGAAAATATATGTGTGATACTCTAATGTCATATAAATGTTTTCAAAGAAAAACCAAGACCTTTTCCAAGGCATATTAAATTTATAGCACTAGAATTCTCATTCTGAAACTGAAAATATAACTACCCTGATCAAAAGCCCTCCAAATACTCAAATGAGTACAAGTGGGGAAATCTGAATAGGATTGGTAAGTTGTAGAAATGTTAATATTGTTATTGTGATAAAATATTACAGTTTTTTAAAACCTTACCATTAAGTAAAATATAAAAGGAATATCTCTATAGTATTTCTTATAACTGGACTCAGAGGAATAAAATATGATAATTCTACAATTATCTCAATTAAAATACACACAAGCCTGGCCAGCGTGGTTGTGTTTGAGCGTCAACCCATGAACCAGGAGGTCACAATTCAATTCCTAGTCAGGGTATTTGCCCCAGTTGTGGGCTTGACCCCCCAGTAGGAGACATGCACAATACAGCGGATCAATGATTCCCTCTCACCACTGATACTTTTATCTCTCTCTCCCTCTCTGAAATCAATAAAATGCACTTTTAAAAAATGGACACACACACACACAAAAAAAAACCCCAAAAGTTAAATAGAAAATCCCAGGTGACAAGTCAATGTCAAGGCCTGTAGCAATCAGGACAATGGGATTTTATTAAAGTACTAGAGGCCCGGTGCATGAAAATTCATGCACTGGAGTGGGGGGATGTCCCTCAGCCTGGCCTGCCCCCTATCACAGTCCGGGAGCCCTCAGAGGTGGGAGGCGACCCGACGATCAGGGGAAGGTGACGCCCCGTCACACCTCTGCTGCTGCTACTGCCAGCAGCGCAAGCCTCAGCCGACCCTGGTTACCTGAGCCTCGGGCCACCCTGGGTGGCTGGGCAGCTGCCATCCGAGGCTTGCCTGTGTCTCGGGTGTCAGCAGGGCAGCCACCATGTGAGGCTTGCCTGTGCCTCGGGCCGGCCCTGGGTGGCTAGGGGGCTGAGGGGACTGGGGAACTCCAGAGGCAGGCGCGCAGAACGGGCGGGCCCGCCTTGGGGCAGGCCTGGCCTTGCTGCATGCCTGCTGCCCCGGTGGGGTTAAGTGGAGTGGCCGCCGCCATCTTTGAGGGTGGGCAGTCAATTAGCATATTGACTTATTGGCTGTGGGTTCTACCATCTGTGCAACGGCGTGAGGGTCAATTAGCATATCCCCTCTTTATTAGATAGGCTAGGATTTCCTACAACAGTCTTCTCATAGCCAAAGCTCAACTGCTACACACACTGTTTGCACCCTGTAGACCAAGCATGTCAAACTCGCAGCCCGCATGCCCCATGTGGCCCACAACAAATATTTTTGCAGCCCAGCCAATATAACGGTATGTAAGAAACATTTTAATAAAAATTTCATAACAAAATTTTTACAATATCCTGTTATACATAATTATTAATAACGAATTACAACGTTCACTAATGACTGATTACTATAATCATGTTGCATTCATTTCCCTTATGTGCCTTACACACAGGCACACCAGTTAGCAGCAAATATTTTAGCAGCCAATTGCCATGTCATGCTTCTTGTACTGTCTTGTTTGGTGTGCCCAACAGGAAATATTTTGCTTTTGGAGAACAAGAAAAATAGGTTTATTTGCATTATGCTTATTAATTTGTGCAGTTATTCAGTGTCTGGTAAGTTAATGTTCAAGAAAAAAATATTAATTTTATTAAAATGTTCTATTATTTTATGTTAACAATTACTCATTTATTTCAGCACTTTGTGATTAGAATGTCTCTAACAAAATAAACCTGCGTTTCTATGAAAATTGAAGCTTTTTTTTTTTTAGGCCCCCCATAAACTTAAAACCTTTTTTATTGGCCTGTGTTAGCCTTTGAGTTTGGCATGCTTGCTGTAGAATATCCACTCTGATGGTTTCCTCAACATGCCTAACAATAGGACAACTCCACACCTTACCAATGACAACAGACTAGCCAGCATATTCCCTCTATCCCACTTACAACCTTTGCTGTACAGTGTCCTATGCTCTATGGGTTTTCCTCAAAAGGTACCAATTCCTCAAATTTGTCAGCTCCAATAGTAGTGTCCCAGCAGCAAACAGTTGGCTAATTCAGAAAGGGGTATTAGAGGAACATTTCATGGAAGGACTATTGACAAATATATGGCAGGATTAAGAAAAAGCAACAAGGGATGAAGTTCCCATGAGGCCTTCACCACCCCCAGGGCAAGGAGAGCCTATGGCTATGGTTTGCAGGGCCACAGCTACCAGCAAACCACAACCAGACAAAGAGGGGCCCCAGAAATGGGACCTGTCTTTGCTCTTTTCCCACTCTCCATCAATGCCCTGCAGGTGCATCCCCAG
The DNA here is from genome assembly GCF_028538775.1 of Myotis yumanensis. Taxonomy (NCBI): domain Eukaryota; kingdom Metazoa; phylum Chordata; class Mammalia; order Chiroptera; family Vespertilionidae; genus Myotis; species Myotis yumanensis. Next base: position 109,062,004 of record NW_027223752.1, read on the forward strand.
GCCTAAGCCAGGCACAAGCTAGAGAGCACAGAACCTGGTTGATGCCATGTGAGAGGTCAGCTCTGACCACATGGGACAAAAACTGACAGTGAATCTGGAGGGGCACAAGAAAGCTATGTAGCTCATGATGCTAGTGGAACTCCTCTGTTCCTTTCTCCCAACGCACATAGTTTCTGCTTCTAATAGCATCAGCTAGTCATTTAACTGGAGGACAAATATTCACTCTATTCATTATCACCACCCTTTTCCCTCCCTACACACACACACACACACACACACACACACACACACACACACAACAGGAACTAAAATTTTCAGAAGTTGGTTAAAATATATCAGTCAAGCCCTAGCTGGTTTGGCTCAGTGGATAGAGTGTCAGCCCTCAGACTGAAGGGTCCCAGGTTCGATTCCGGTCAAGGGCACATGCCCAGGTTGTGGGATCGATGACCAGTAGGGGGCGTGCAAGAGGCAGCTGATCAATGATTCTCTCTCATCACTGATGTTTCTATCTCTCTCTCTCCCCCTTCCCCTCTGAAATCAATAAAGAAATATATATATTTTTAAAATATATCAGTCAAGAACAAAATATTCCCCAATTGTGAAAGACACAATTATAATCCAGGGATTCCTTTCTTATCATTCATTCCCCTGAGGGTAGAAAACAGTGTTTAAGCATTGGCCTGCGGACTGAGGGGCCCCAGGTTCGATTCCAATCAAAGGCACATGCCCTGGTTATCGGTTCGATACCCAGCAGGGGTAGTGCAAGAGCAGACAATCAATGATTCTCTCTCATCACTGATGTTTCTATCTCTCTCTCCCTCTCCCTTCTTCTCTGAATTCAATAAAAGTATTTTTTAAAAAAAGAAGGAAAACAGTGTTTAAGGTGTATAAGAATATAAGAATAGGCTGTAGAGGTGAAAAGTCTTTCACTTTTATCTTCCAGTCTCCTGGTGGGGAGGGGAGGGCCAGGCCTGAGGCAATTATGTAAATGACCACCTGCTTATAAAAATATAAATTGGCTACTGAATCCTATACATAAAAACTTAGTGTCTCCAAATCCTCTTATAAGAAAGCCATAGCTCAGGGGAAATGATCCATTAGTCAGAACCATAAGCACCTACCTGGACCCACCAGGGAGTGCTCAGACCTCCCCAGAGCAAAGCCAGCAGTGCTATTAAGTTTGGCTATAGCAGACTTCAATCATTGGTCTCGCTACTTCAATCAACGGGCATCTACTAAACACTATGATTATTCTATAGATTTAAAAAAATAATGGCTAAAGGGTCTTTGGGAATCATTGATTGTCCAAGAATCCCTCCAAATCAATTTCACTCTGAATATTCAAAAGGGGGCAAGTACTCTAACAGACTACCATCTGTTCAGTGATGGGCTTGGGACAGATTTTTTTTTTTTAATTTTAGTAAAAGAAAGAAGTTTAAGGTAAGAAGAGTAATAAATGCAACAAGGTACACAGATGAAAATAACCATAGGTGGATGAAATAAACTATTAGAACAGCTGGCACTAGAAACTTTCTTTAGGAGAATATGATGGAAAAAATTTTTGTTTGTTTTTCATTTTCAGAAAAATACCTTAATGAGCAATGAGAGGATTGAAATTGAGAACATGAGAATGTGAACTGTAAAAAACAATGACAAGAGAAAGACAGAGTGGAAGACAGTATGGAGTTTCCTCAAAAAATTGGAAATGGAACTCCCATTTGACCCTGTGATCCCACTCCTAGGAATATATCCCAAGAAACCAGAAACACCAATCAGAAAGGATATATGCACCCCTATGTTCATAGCAGCACAATTCACCATAGCTAAGATTTAGAAACAGCCTAAGTGCCCATCAGTAGATGAATGGATTAGAAAACTGTGGTACATCTACACGATGGAATACTATGCTGCTGTAAAAAAGAAGGAACTCTTACCATTTGCAACAGCATGGATGGAACTGGAGAGCATTATGCTAAGTGAAACAAGCCAGTCAATGAAGGAAAAATACCACATGATCTCACCCATTCATGGATAATAAAGACCATTACAAACTTTGAACAATAAAAGATACAGAGGCAGAGCTGCCTCAAACTGATTGTCAAACTGCAGTGGGAAGACCAGGGAGGGTTGGGGGACAGGAGGGAGGGGAGTAAGAGATCAACCAAAGGACTTGTATGCATCCTTATAAGCATAACTAATGGACATAAGACACTAGGGGGTAAGGGAGGGCAGGGGTTTGTCGAGGGCGGGGGGGGGGGGGGAGGACACTTATGTAATACCCTTTGTAATACATTTAGCGAAAAATTAAAAAAAAAAATAATAAAAAAAAATAAATTGATTGCAAAAAAAAAAAAAGAGAAAGACAGAATAAGAGTGTGCACTTGGGAGCATGTGAGCAGGCAAGAGCACAGAACCTGGTTGATGCTATGTGAGAAACCGGCCCTGACCACATGGGGCAAAAATGACCTCCAGTTAAATGACTAAGCTATTTTCCTTAAGAAATGAACAAAATATTTGGAGATGAAAAAGAATAAAAAGTGTTGGGGGGGGGTCTATATTATTGTTATTGATAGTGTTTTTCCAGCAGATATATGTTGAGCAGTATATTGTTTATTTCCATATGGGCAAGAGGCCCTACTAGAACATAAGATCCACCAGGGGAGAGATCCCATCTGTCACCATTACTTTTTGAACAATCAGACCCAGAACAGTACCTGGAAGAGTACATATAGTTGAATATCATTATACACTGTAATTACACTCTACAAAGTGGCTGCAACTCTGAATTTAGCAAATACTAACACCATTGCTCCAGGAGGAATTCCAAGGTTAGGGCCTCTGACACCTTATATAATAGAGATTGTTGATTCATTAGCATTAAACTCATGGTCAAAAGAACAATAAACAATGCCTGGATGAATCTTATCTAACATGTATAATTTCTCCATAAGGCACATCATGGACTTGCTGTGATTAAGTACACGAAACAACATTTTATGTTCAGGGTTCATTTTAAACAGCAAAATGATCCCAAAAAAAGTAAAAAAAAAAAAAAAATGTGCAAACCATGGCACCAAATAGATCAGGGGTCCTCAAACTACGGCCCTCGGGCCACATGCGGCCCGCCGAAAACATTTATCCGGCCCGCCGGGTGTTTTTGCCACCGCTGCCTGTCCTGCTTAGCAGCCGACTCGTCCCGGGCCCGCAGTGCGCATGTGTGGAATGTCTGAGGGACAGTGAACTGGCCCCCTGTTTAAAAAGTTTGAGGACCTCTGAAATAGAGCATGAAGAGGACACTTGTTTACAATATGAATGGTGACCCTTCTTCAACCTCAAATTGGAACAGGCACAAGAATGGTTCAATAATATTTGTGGGAACCTCCACAGAGGTTCAACTGTACCTCCCTCAATAGATAATTGTTGAATGAATAACTGACTCATAAATTTTTAAAAAAGAACCACTACTTCCTCCTCCAGGTTCCTCTCCAGATACTGTCTTCTTACTTTTTATATTTTTCTCAGTAAGCAATCTTTTAAAAAGCAGAGTTGGCTGCTTCATCTTTCTCTAATTTATTAACCCATTATTATTAGAGTCCTCCCCACTAGTCCACTAATACAGCTTTGACGAAGAGAACCTTAAACTTCCCTCACTTTATCAAGTGATATTTTGAGCACCAGGTTCCCGGAGGTCTCAGTGCAGCACAGATCTGACCTCTGTCCTGGTGTAGTCTGCAGTGCCATGGGGATGGCAGAAAAAGTATCCAGCACAGTGTGATCATGGTGTTTCGGAAGACCAGAGCACTATTAGAACATCTGACAGAAGCACCTTCTTTTGCTCAGATGCCAATTAAATGATCTAAGGTAAGCAGGCCACAGACTCCTCCAAACCTTTCTCCTTTACTCCCCCATTGCTACCTCTCTTGACCACACTGCTTGTTTAGTGTGTTTTTTAGATTCAATGGTAAATATATATTTATTGCCATTTTATTGTTCATAATTTTCATTTTCTTCTTCTCTTCTTCCCACTCCTCCTTCTCCTCCTTCTCCTTCTTCCACTTGAAGAAGACCCTTTAAAATTTCATGTAATACTGGTTTGGTGGTGATGAATTACTTTAGCTTTTCTTGTCTGGCAGCCCTTTATATTTCTTAAATTCTAAATGATAGCTTTGCTGGGTAAAGTAATCTTGGTTGTAGATCCTTGCTTTTCATCACTTTGAATATTTGTTGCTAACCCCTTCTGGCCTCAAAAGGTTCTGTTGAGAAATCATCTGATAGTCTTATGGGAGCTCTCCTGTAAGTACCTAACTACTTTTCTCTTGGTGCTTTAAAAATTCTGTCTTTAACTGTGTTGTGTCTTGGTGTGGACCCCTTTGGGTTCATCTTGTTTAGGACTCTCTGACCTGCTTGGACTTGTATGTCTATATCCTTTCACAGGTTAGGGAAGTTTTCAGTCATTATTTCTTCAAATAGGTTTTCAATTTCTTCCTTTCTCGTTTCCTTCCAGCAACCCCATGATGTGACTGTTGCTATGCATGACATTGTCTCAGAGGATCCTCATACTATCTTCATTTTTTTGGATTCTATTTTCTTTTTGCTGTTCTGATGGGGTATTGTTTATCTTCCTTACATTCCAAATTGCTGATTTGATTCTTGGTGTCATCTACTCTTACTGTTGAGTCCCTATAAATTATTCTTCATTTTAATTAGTTTACCCTTTTTTTGTGTATGAAAGCAATTTTTTTGTTATTTTTTTAATTTTTTTCTTTATTGATTAAGATATTACATTTCTCCTTATCCCCCTATTGCCCTCCAGACCCCCACTCATTCCTTCACCCCCTGGTGGCTGAGTCCATTGGTTAGGCTTATATGCATGCATACCAGTCCTTTGGTTGATCTCTCCCCCTTAACCCCACCCTCCCCTGCCGGCCATCTTGTGGCGGCCACCTATTGACCACATGGGGGCGGCCATCTTTGTGTGGGGGCGTGACAGTCAATTTGCATATTACTTCTTTGTTATATAGGACTAGAGGCCCGGTGCACGGAATTCGTGCACAGGGCAGAAAGTCCCTCAGCCTGGCCTGCACTCTCTTGCAATCCGGGACCCCGCTGGGGATGTCTGACTGCTGATTTAGGCTGCAGGATCGGGCCTAAACTGACAGTTGGACATCCCTCTCGCAATCCAGGATGGCTGGCTCCTAACTGCTCGCCTGCCTGCCTGATCACCCCTAACCCCTCTGCCTGCCTGCCTGCCTGATTGCCCCTAACCACTCCCCTGCCTGCTTACCCTTAACCACTCTGCCTGCCTGCCTGCCCGATCGCCTCTAACCATTCTGCCTGCCTGCCTGATCGCCCCTAACCACCTTTGCCTCAGCCCCCGCTGCAGCGGCTTTGTCCAGAAGGACGTCCGGAAGGACATCCGGAAGGTCGTTTGGCTGACTGATCTAATTAGCATATTATGCTTTTATTATTATAGATTATAAAGTTTATATCTGCACATTTGAGGAATCAGCTGTCCCAAAGCAGTACACAAATTTTACAAAATAATTTTTTTATTAAAGTGCTATATTTAGAACTAAACCAATGCAACAGTTCAAATTCTACTGTATATTTGTATACAAAGCAAAAATTTCAATAATTATCAAGGAAGGGAAATCCTCTTTTTATTGTTAAAAAAAATCAAACAACTGCTTGACTGTTTTTTGAGGTGATAAAGCACTTAAATATAGTTACTAAAATATTTCTAATATTTAAGAAGCACTTTCACAACTAGATAACCAAAACTTTACCCATAACTCCGAGAGCCAGACAAAGAAGCAAACAGAACAGTGGTTTCCTAGGCAACAAGCTCAGCTAGTGGAAAAACAAAAAGATAAAAATAAGCAGCATTTCCAGTAGACGCAAAACCACATTTTACTTGTCAAAATGTCACAAAGACAATAATATTGAAAATTATTTCATTGAAACAGATTCAAAGCAAAATGCCATTTTCATTATGGCAAATGAGTCATGGAAAAATTAGATTTCCTTCCTTGGCTCTGAATTATGTAGGGACGGTAATGCATCTTGTTTCATTTTACAAAATTTAGCTAGATTTAATATGCAACCTTAGTTTTCTCTGAAAATATGACTATACATTGATTCAACATACAACAGAAGTAAGTCACCTTCTGTTATAGAGACAAACTCATACATGCTTAAGTCTTAATTCCACCAGTAAACCACACATTTCAAAGCACAAAGAAAATAGCACTGGGCTGTCCACCTTCTCATGTGGCTTCAGTCTCCTTTTCTGTAACAAGAAGAGCTTAGATTGCATCTTAAAGACCTTTCTGACTCTACAGCTTTTGGTTTTTAGAAATAAATATAGAAGGGCTATTTTGTCTAGAAACATTACTTACAAAATAAATATTATATTCTAAACCACTTGAAAACTTTTTCTTTATAAGATATACACTTTAGCAGTTAACCTTTAGAAGATATTATTTGAAATGTCCTACTACATGGATATTAAAATGTCTATACTTTCCATCAGCTTTTGTAACCATGATAGCATTTGTTGTTATATCTATACCAGGAATACTTACTTGGATTAACAGAAATATGCTGGATGCCCTTAATCTATATTCTCACACAATGTGTCACTGCAATCTTGTGAAATCTTTGAAATAACCTATAGTTTCACCAAAGTAGTCCTTTCATTCACATGCTTCATCAATTTAGTAACTTAGGTTGAAATGATTAAGCAATTCAGGCAAAACTACCAATTTAGTAGCTGCAAGGCAAAGAGAACTGTGGTGCTTTTCTGATAATTCACCCCGCAATGATTGGTAAATTAAAGGAATGAAAAGCAAAAGGGGGCTTTCCAAGAAAGAGAGTTCACCATTTTTCTGCTATTTGTCTATCCCAAAAGTCTAGATTAATGTGTTGTAATTCATTCCCCAGAGATAATCATCTGCCATTGGAGTCCACTGGATCTATGTTTCTTTCAAGAATCAAGTACTCCACTGGTGCTATATACTCATTCTCATATAACAGCTATTATAATGTAAGATTAGCAGCTTGTAACAAAAAATAAATTCCATAAAATAGCAGCATATGTGTTAGTGAGTACCTTCTTGCACATTAATTTCAATTCACTTATATTTGTTTTTTGGGTTTTGTTTTTTTTTTGTTTGTTTTTTGCTTTTTACCTTACTCTGTATATTCTCTTACTATTTAATATTCAGAACCAAGAGGTGATGTAGATAAATGCCTGTACTCGCCACCTCCCACAACCACATCAAAATTACAACTAAAGTACAAAACAACCATCATTCCGAACCACCTGAAAGCTGGCTGAATGGAAGTCCTACAACTAGAGAAGTAAAAAAGAAAGCACATTTAAAAAAAATATTTTATTTTAATTAAAAAATTTTTAAATTTTGTTTTATTGCTTAAAGTATTACAAAGAGTAGTACGTATGTCTCCTTTTTTTCCCCCTTGACCTTCCCGCAAGCCTCTCCTACTCCCCAGTGTCTTGTGTCCATTGGTTATGCTTATATGCATGCATACAAGTCCTTCGGTTGATCTCTTTCCACCCCACCCAACCCTCCCCGGCCTTCCCGCTGTAGAAGAAAGCACATTGAGACTGGTAGGAGGGGCGGAGGAGCGGACCTGGCTGGTCCAACACCCACATGTGCCTTTATTTTTATTGGGATGGAGATTGTCTCTTCAGAGGCCATCTGTGAGGAGCAAGGGGTCCCAGCCCCACACCAGACCTCCAGCCCAGGGTTCCAAAGCTGGGAAAGAAAGAGAATCCCCGTGACTTTAGACTGTAAAAACCAGCGGCGATTGTGGCTGAGTGACAGAGGCTATGGGAGACAAGGGTGTTCCTTCTAAAGGGCCGGCACACAAATTTACAAGTTCCCACTTCCTCTGAGCTCCAATACCTGAGGGTGGCTCTGGGAGACCCAGGCACATATGGGTAAGAAGTCTGGCAATGGGGGTGGCATTCTTCCAGAATGGGGTGTTCACATGGGTCATGTTCCTGTGCTGGGACCTCCCCTGTTGCAGGGCTGACTAGCAGCCATATCTGAGTTTCCATCACTGTGGCTCACACTGTTTGCTCTGCCCTGATGACCCCCTGAGACCTTGCACCATCCAATTTACAGCCCTACCCAAGATGTTTGCAGAGGCTTTTCCATTATAAATGGCCTGTCCTTGCTCAGGCTTCAGGCTTTGCTAAAATATATCAAACAAACTGCAACTGGCATCAGCATGACCCAAACATATCAATAAAAGACTCAAGATCTGGCACTAGCACCAGCCTGCCTTATTTCACACCTGGACCTTGCCTGGGCACCTCCAAGCCCAATACAAATAGCTCCTGCCAGGTGGTCCCAGGCAGTGGCTGACTTTGCACCTCCCTGGGGGCCCTGGAGACAATGCACCCAGTGGACAGCTTCAGACCAGAGCAGATTACAACTCTACATATCCCCAAGTGACACACTCAAGAGGCAGACTCTGTGAGCACCAAAGCTCCACTGAAGCAAATCCTGTTCCATAGGGGTGTTTTCTGTCCAGCAGCTCTCCCACTACAGTCGTCTGAGACACCAACAGTAATCAAGGCTCAACTACAAGACTGTGCACAGAGCCCACACAGGACACACCTAGAGTGCCCAGCTCAGGTGACTGGGGAGTCTGAGCCACTGGGCCATACGGACACCTACTACATTAAATAATTTTATATGACAGCTAAGTCACTAGAAAGGAACAAACAGGAAAAGAACCCTTCCTTTATTTCTCACCAGGTTAAATTTTCAGATGGCTGATATGTACCATAACATACAGCCAGTGATGCTACTGCATATCCTAGGAAAGGTAATTACCAAAAAGAGTTTGGGAAAATAGGAAGTCACAGCACATGTTGACCTTCCCTAGTATACACACCTATAGGCATAGCCTCTCAACAATGATATGAAAATGAAAAGCCAAGTGGGAGGGAGATTATACACAGTCTAAATAAAATTATAGTCCAAACTGTTTGAACATTTTCTTCCCTTACCGCCTTTACCTACACCAGTCAGTGTCTAAATATTGATAACCTATAGATCAATCTACCTTTAAAATTATCTCTTTCCTCAATTGATTTGTTTTAAAATTGATCCAGGTACCTCGCAATTTGGAATTTTCTGTAGTAACTTCCTATCATATTTGATTCATTCCACTATTTTTAATCAATTCAAAAAATGTGACTTGTTTACACACCGGGGATTTCTAAAGCTGGCTCATACTATCTCACAAAAACAGATTAAGATTTCAGGAGTTGGGGGAGGAATGGAAAATACCTGTAATATTATCAACAGTGAAAATATATTTAATAAATAAATAAAAAATAAAAATAAAAGAATTCAGAAATTTTTAAGAATGGGTTGTTAAATAGTCATTAAAATTAAATTATATAAACTTACAATTAAACAAATTATACTTTAAAAAAAGATAATACTCAAAACAATTCACTTCCCAATTATTTTACTACATTTTATTAGTATTTATGCTCATGATGCATCTATTGCATCTGTATTGTACAAATAGCATATAATGGTGTGCCAGGATATATCTCTTACCAACTCTGTATTCAGTGATATGACATTGGTAACCTGAAACTGGCCACTGTGAGAGTATTTATACCAAGGAAATGGGCAAATGCTATGAGCCAAGTCTTTTCTGGTTTTTAGCTATTTAGCATTTACCAATACCCCAGTAGATCTAGCGACCCAGACAAATTCCCTCTTCTCCAGGAATCACCAAAATGTATGAGCGCTATCAGGAAAGGCTTTCCAAAGAAATGGTTACTTATCCCAAGGAATAAGTCAAGGTTAGCTATGTAGGCAATGAGGACAGAGAATAAGCTAACAACACAAGGGAAAACAGGGTTCTTAGAGCTAGGCAGGCCTGAAGCCCATCCAAGAAATTCATCCAAGGGAGCTAGTTATAGGATAGAAAAAGTGGATGCTGAGAAGACAGACACAAGACAGCTCTTGCATACCTTAACAAACACACTAATATTCTTAGCTGTATTAAAAAATAATGGGAAGATATTGAAAGTTTTTAAGCACTGGGAGTAGAAGGAAGATATGTGGATTTTCAACGATCATTCTTGCTTCACAGCAGAACAGAATGAAGAGTGGCACCAAGAGGGGATGCAGAGAGACCAGCAGATGATGGGTCTAGTAACCCCACACCCTGCCTGTTAATATAGGCCTCTTAGCAAAAACTTTTTGAGCATGCAACAGAATAGCAGTTTTATTTATTTATTCATTTATTTATCATCTATCAGTTAAATACATGCTCAATTATACTAACATAAATATTATTCAACTCATACAAAAAATTGTAAATCTTAAAATGAGATAATAAAATAAAGATGAATGCAAAGTTCTAATATTCTTTGACACACTTCAAAAATTGTGCATCTTACCTCAGAGACCACCAGTGCTTCAGATTTCTTAGGATATATTCCTAGAAGTGGGATCTTTGGGTCAAATGGCAGTTCCATACTTAATTTTTTGAGGAAACTCCATATTGTTTTTCCATAATGGTGGCACCAGTCTGCATTCCTACCAGTAGTGTACTAGGGTTCCCTTTTCTCCATATACTCGCCAGCACTTGCCATTTGTTATCTGTTGATGGTAGTCATTCTGACAGGTGTCAGGTGATACCTCATTGCATCTCTCTAATGATCAGTGACTTTGAGCATTTTTTCATGTCTCTTGGCCAACTGTATGTCTACTTTGGAGAAGTGCCTATAGGTCCTTTGTCATTTTTTTATTGGATTGTTTTATCTTCCTTTTGTTAAGTTGTATGAATGAGTCCTTATATATTTTGGATAATAACCCTTTATCAGATATATCATTGACAAATATGTTCTCCCATACAGTGGACTCCCCTTTCATTTTGTTGATGGTTTCTTTTGCTGTGCAGAAGCTTTTTTATTTTGATGTAATCCCATCTGTTTATTTTCTCCTTAGTTTCCTTTGCCGTAGGAGATGTACCCATAAACATACAGGTACGAAATATGTCTGAGATTTTGCAGCCTATGGTTTCTTCTAGAATTTTTATGGTTTCCCGACTTACATTTAAGTCTTTTATCTATTTTGAGTTTTTCTTGTGTATGGTGTAAGTTGATGGTCTGGTTTCATTATTTTGCATGTATCTGTCCAATTTTACCAACACCATTTATTGAAGAGACTGTCTTGACTTCATTGTATGCTCTTGTCTCCTTTGTCAAATATTAGTTGAGCATAATGGCTTGGGCCAATTTCTGGGGTCTCTGTTCTGTTCCTTTGATCTATATGCCTTTTCTTGTGCCAGTACTAGGCTGTTTTCATTACAGTGGTTTTATAGTATAACTTGAAATCTGGTATTGTGATTCCTCCAACTTTGTTTTTCTCTGTCAAGATTGCTGCAGTTATTTGGGGTCTCTTTGGTTCCATATAAATTTTTGGAGTATTTATTCTAGCTCTGTGAAATATGCTGTTTGTATTTCAATAGGGAATCGCATTGGATCTGTAGATTGCTTTGGGCAGTATGAACATTTTAATGATTTTGATTCTAGCAATCCATGAACACGGTATATTTTCTTCCACTTCTTTATATCTTCTTCTATCTCTTTTTTCAACGACCTGTGGTTTTCCGAGTACAGGTCTATTGCCTCCTTGGTTAAGTTTATTCCTAAGTATCTTTTTGTTGCAATGGTAAATAGGATGGTTTGTTTAGTTTCTCTTTCTGAGAATTCATTATTGGTGTATAAAAAAGCCATTGATTTTTGGGTGTTGATTTTGTATCCTGATACATTGCCAAATTCACTTATTAAATCTAGTTGTTGTTTGGTAGAGTCTTTAGGGTTTTCTAAAGACTCTACCATGATGACAATATCATGTCATCTGTGAAAAACGAGAGTTTTACTTCCTCCTTTCCAATTTGGATACCTTTTATTTCTTCTTCTTATCTGATCAGTGTGGCTACCACTACCAGTACTATGTTGAATAAGAGTGGTGAAAGCGGACATTCTGTCCTATTTGTTTTTAGGAAAAATGAGTTTTGTTTTTGCTCATTGAGTCTGATGTTCATGTAGGTTTGTCATATATGGCCTTTATCATATTGAGATATGTACCTCTATTCACACTTTGCTGAGAGTTTTTATCAAAAATGGGTGTTAGATATTGTCAAATGCTGTTTCTGCGTCTATTGATATGATTATGTGATTTTTGTCATTCAATTTGTTTATGTGATGTATCACGTTTATTGATTTGCAAATATTGTGCCAGTCTTGCATCCCTGGAATGAATCTTACTTGTTCATGACGTATGATCTTTTTAATATATTGCTGGATCCAATTTTCTAATATTCTTTTGAGGATATTAGCATCTATGTTCATCAGGGATATTGGCCTGTAATTCTCTTTCTTTGTACTGTCTGTATCTAGTTTTGGAATTAGAGTAATGCTGGCCTCATAAAAAGAGCTTGGAAGTGTTCCTTCCTCTTGGATTTTTTGGAATAGTTTGAGGAGTATAGGTGATAGTTCTTCTTTGAATATTTGGTAAAACTCCCCTGTGAAGCTAACCAGACTCGGGCTTTTGTTTGCTGGGAGTTTTTTTTTTTAATCATTATTATTGCTTCTATTTCATCAGTTGTTTTCTATTGGCTTATTCAGGTTTTCTGATTCTTTCTCATTCAGTTTTAGGAGATGGTATCATTATTTTTAAAATGTCAACTGGGCTTCCAGCTCTGAAAGCTAGCTTAGCTTAAATAAAGGAAAAAATACAAGAGAGGGAAAATATGCAAAACAAGCTCCATGCAACAATACTAAGTGGCCTGACCAATAATTCACTTAATTTTTATTGCAAACACAAACAATCTGAATTTAATTTAAAAATGTTCAATTCAGGGAGTTTTTCTAAGTAGGGCAGAGGTGACAAGAGACCAGATAAGAGAATGACTCTTCCAATTGTATCTGACCCATCTAACCTTTACTATAGTTCTGAAAGGAGAGTACTCCAATTTATAAATAAACAATAGAGATAAGGTGGGAACAGGACAAAAAAGTAGCTGAGAGTACCTCTCTGCTATCTGTCTTTGCCTGCTTCTACTGATCCCTGAAAATGAGCACTATGACATTCAGAAGCAGATTGATACATACACACACTCACTCACTCACTCACTCACACAGAAGAGAGAGAGATACCTGTGGGCAAAAAGCACCAAAGATATAAAACAAAATGTCTAAACCCCCATAACACAACTTCTGATGGAATACTGTTTTTCATTTTGCAGTACTAAAATATTCACCACCAACCCTGCAATTAGCTAGAAAATTACAATAATTACAGCAATTTTGTATCCCATCTCCAATCCAATTAATAGATATATGACCCTGTCAACATGTAATAATCAGATTGCATCTATAACAAAACTGGATGAGTTTTATATGCTGAAAAAAACTTGCACAGTAAGAAGGTAATTATTTGAAATACTGAGAATATCATTTGTATGCCATGCTCCACTTCACGAGTTAAAAGGAAACACAATAGGAATATTAGTTCTATTTTCAATATATATTTCAATCAAATCCAGAATATATTATTCTAATACCAGTAAATGTTAAGAAGAGAGATCTCTAAACCACAGATCTTGGATATCCTAGCAAGACAAAATCAATCTCCACATTCTTGGGTAAAAAAAAAAATTAAGAGATGAAGGAAAGAAGTGCTCACTTTATAACAATCCTTCTATAACAATTATTGATACCCTTCTACATTCTAAAAGTTAGGAGGCTAGTAAATCTTATGAATTAATTAAGTAGCACCATTTCAGAAAAATTTAGCTCATAACGGATAAAAAGTAACTGGAATATTAACATAGCTTAGAGAAGTTTTAAAATGTTAAAAGACAGTAAAAAAAAAACCCCACAATAAATCAGAACTTCATTAGTCAAAAAATTTATAGCAATACTATTTCCAGAAATTTTACCATCACTAAGGGCATATGCCACTTCCAAATGAATCTTGAGTCTGCAGCCTGGATCTTCCAGCACATACATTACAAAAAAAAAAAAAAAAAAAAAAATCAGCATTCTGGACTTAAAAGGAATCCAGCCACCATTCTAAGGCAAGGTTACCCCGAACTATCTGACCTCTATAAAAAGACCTCGATAATTAAAAAAGAAAAAAAAATGAGTGAAAAAAAAATTCACTGAGCTTGGACTCAATGATTTCATAGGATATGTGTGCCCTGAGCACATTAGGTTTCTCTAAGTCTGGATTTGTGAACATTGAAATTAGAGAAAGTTAAATGTATTAAAAGAAAAATGGGTCCATTCGACTCTGCATGAAAGTACTACAAGCCACCTACCTAAGATGAGCAGTATGTCCTATTCAAGAATACATGTTCTGCCCTGGCTGGAATGCTCAGTGGTTAGAACGCTGGCCATCAGACTACTGGTCAAGGGCATGTACCTGACTTGCAAGTTAGATCTCCAGCCTTGGTCAGGGAATGTGAAGGAGGCAACCAATGTGTCTCTCACATCAGTGTTTCTCTTTCTCTCTCTCCCCATCTCTCTCCCCAATTCCCTCCCTTCCACTCTCTGTAAAAATTAATGAGGGAATATCCTTGGTTGAGGATTAAAAAAAGAATACATATTCTAGTTGTTTGGTTTCTGTGACTTCTCAACCCTTTCAAATAATAAGAAGTGGCTCATTCAAGAGATATTATCATCCTCACCATTCTACAACCTTCTATTAATCTAGTGCTTATGTGTCAGGCAATGTATCAGTACACTAAACATCTCATTTACTATTCACAACAATTATGAGGTAGGTACTTAAGAGATTAAAGAATTGAGGCTGGAAAGATTACTAATCTTGTCCAAATGTTCAGACTGCTGTGACATCTATAGTACTCTTTCTGAACTATGAATACTCTTTACTACTATCCTAGAAAGGAGTGACTGCAAAGTAAACTCATATTTAAAAAGCCTAAAGTTGAATGTACTCCCACTCAAACTTATCAAAAGTCTGGTTGAACACAATAACATTTATGTAGGTTATTTGGTAACCAATTAGCTTTAAATTTAAATATGATTATGCCTGGGATGAGGCAAAGACTTTCCATAACATATGGGGGAACATGGAAGTTTAGGGATTTGATGTCAAAAGCTTCACCTTCCATATGCATCATTCCCTAAAATGGCTCTACTTGCCTGCAAACTAAGGGGTCAAATAAAATGCTGGTTCTTCCTACCCAGTTCTCCATTGTCAACAGCCCTATGCTAACATATTCATGAGGCAGATGAGGCACAGTGCTAAGGCCAATAGTACTTTTAAAGGTCCAAATGTTTTCTAGTGTTGCTCAGTGGTTGAGTATTGATCTATGAACCAGGAGGTCAACAGTTCGATTCCAGGTCAGGGCACAAGCCTGGGTTGCAGGCTTGGTCCCGAGGGGGGGTGGGGGGGGTGGGGGGGAGGTGCGCACGGGCGTGCAGGAGGCAGCCAATCAATGATTCTCTCTCATTATTGATGTTTCTATCTTTCCCTCTCCCTTCCTCTCTGAAATAAAAGAAAATATATTTTTTAAAAGGTCCAAATGTTTTAATTTCTCTTAAAATCAGAAGGAAAAAAAATGAACTTTGAAAGTTAAGAAAAATTGTTTTAATTTTTTCTCACATCATAGTAATTTTAGGGTATATTAAAAAGTATCAAATTTAGCATAGGACAGAAAAAAATAAAATATTGAAATATGTAAAGTTATATGATATGTACTTTTTATTATTGATAGTATGAAGGGAGGAGGGGTCTGTAAAGATCTAGGCACATCCTTCTACTTCACAAAATTAAAATAATAAAAAAAAATTAAGAAATTACAAAATAAAAAAATGAGCATTATCTAACCTGCATCTTACAATTGATGCAATGTACAACAGCAAATAAAATCTTCCAGGATGCCAAACAAAGGGACATTTTGATACAGTGACCTGTTGAGAAAATAAATGAGTCAGAGTAACAAATCCTTTTACCAGTCCTTTCGACATTAGGCAATTGGTTGTCTGTTCTCTGATACATCAATAAAAATAATTTGTGCCCTGACCGGTTTGGCTCAGTGGATAAAGCGTCAGCCTGCAGACTGAAGGGTCCCGGGTTCGATTCTGGTCAAGGGCATATACCTAGGTTGCAGGCACATCCCTAGTACGGGGGTGTGCAGGAGGCAGCTAATCGATGTTTCTCTCTCATCGATGTTTCTAACTCTCTATCCCTCTCCCTTCCTCTCTGTAAAAAATCAATAAAATATATTTTAAAAATAATAATAATAATAATAATTTGTGATGAAGAATAACTGATACTTGGCATTCCCTCCTTGGCAGGAGTTAGAAGAATTAGGCAATAAAGTTATAACAAAACTCCATCTACTCCCTTCTATTTATTTCTATAAAAATGATTTCTCAGATAATGATTTCTTAATCTACAAATATTTAGTATTTTTCACTGGATGAGAGTACTAATAGAGGAGAAAATGCCATCTTAAAGAGATACATTTATAATAAAAACAATTTTTATAATTTATCAGACTGAATATAAAAATGGACAATGTCCAATCTATGTAAAAGACGGAAATCTACCCACAATCTGGAGAAACCAGCCCAGGAAGCCAGCCTGCTACCTATAGTAACCAGTTCAGGGTGTTAGACTACTATTATCTGCAGCAATCAGCTCAGAAAGCCAAACAATAGCCCTGTAATAATCAGCTGAAAATAGCCAGGACCTTATTTATAACTGACAACTTCCCTAATTTTTTACCCTTCTAAATTAGGAACAACCTGAAAAATGCACCCTTAACCAATCACAAAAAATACCCCACGTCTAGAAGGCCCACTTACAGGTTCCAGTCAGGGCACACCTGAAACCTACCCCCACCCCCTTCTCTTTTTCTCCCAATACCTTTCCCATTCTTCTGCCTGCCTTTGAGCCTCTGCCAAATGCAAGTAATAGTGGCTGGTCCCCTTGCCATGGAAATCTCTGAATAACAAGTAGTTCTCATTTGAATGCTCTTCATTTATTCCCATATTAATAAGCAAAAATTTTAAATTACATACTTATGCAATTTTGATCATTTACACACTAATAATGATCACACAGTACATTAACATTTTATAGAAAATTTAAGAGTTAAAAATTGTAATGTGTATTCTTTGTTTTATAAAAATATGAAAAGATGGCCAATAAAATACATTCAAGCTTAAAAATATATTAGGTTAAAATTCTGAATTATGTAAAATGAAAAAAAATTCAAGAAGGACAAAGAATAAATTTTAAAAGTGTTGAAGAAGTTTTTTATATGTATGTGTTTCCTAAACAAACAAACAAAAATCTTTATTAACAACTAGAGGCCCATTGCAGGAAGATTCCTGCAAGAATAGGGCTTCTTCAGGCCTATTCCTGCAAGAATAGGGCTTCCTGTGGCTGGAGCGAAGCAGAGAAGGTGCCTCGCTCCCTCCCGTCTCCGCTGCCTTGGCTCCCTCCCTTCTCCACCGCCTCACTCCCTTCTGCAGCCCTAGGTTCCTTCTACGCTGTCTTCAGTCTTCGCTCCACGCCTGCATATGCAAATTAAGCCATCTTTGTTGGGTTAATTTGCATACTCATCCTGATTGGCTGGTGGGTGTAGCAGAGTGACACCAATTTGCATGTTTCTCTTTTATTAGTGTAGATGATTTTTAAAAACATACAAGAGTAGACAGAATAATATGCTAACTCCTCCTGCAACCACTCAACTATCCATTCCTAAATTCCCCAGCCTGCCTTATTTTGAAACAAATCATTTCCACCATACATATTTCATTATGAATCACTAAAATATAGACTTGTTTAAAAAATATTCAATAACTCTCAATTTGCATACAACTCTCCTATCAACATATGTTATTTTTTAAGTTTTATTTAAATTGAGATTTAAACAAGATCTGCACATTACGATTGGATTCTATGCCTCCTAAATGTCTTAATCTGTAAATTCCCTCTGTTTTCCCTCCTTGCAAATGATCTAGTCAAGAATTTGAGTCATTTGTCTTGTGTCACTTCCACAGTATTGTCATGGCTGATTGCAACCTCATGGTGTTATCATGTTTCCCAGGGTTCTGTATTTCCTATAAATTGGCAGTTGGATCTAGATGTGATGAGACACATGTCTCTTTTGTCAAGACCACTACCTAAGAAGTGTTGTATTCCTCCATCAGGAATACAATGCCTTAATTTATTATCATTACATTTTACATTAGCAGTAATTGATCAATGCCTAGATCCATTGTTTCACCAGGAGTTGCAAAATAGTGATATTCTAATTCTATCATTACTTTTTCACTTATTAGCTGGAATACTTCTGAGACAGGCCACTAAGCCAGGACAAATGGAATGGGGAAACTGAGACAGATAGCTGAACAAACTGGCCAAGCAATTTATAGCAGATACAGGAGGTCACTTCCCTAGAAACAATTATCTAGGCCTCAATTTATTCCAGCTCCATGCCCAGAAAAGCATCAAAACCAGATGGGGGACACCAGGACCAGCTGCAGTTATTAATGACCCCCTGCCCTGGCACTGACCAATGAGTAGACACCAAGATCCTGAAGGACCATACCTGAAAAACTGATAAATATTCTGCTAAAATGCAAGCATATAGGCCTAACCAATGGACACAGACAACAGGGGGGTGAGGGCATGAGTGGGGGGGATGGGGAGTAACATGGGGATAAGGACACATATGTAATAACTTAATAAAAAAATTTTTAAAAAATTTTGCTAAAACCCTACCCTGAAAACTACCCTAAGATTCCAGCCTACAAGAGAGAGAGAAAAACCTCCAAGACAAAGGACACAGCCTGCACTCTCCATCTGGGAAGCATGACCCTGGCATCTCCTAAACCCAAGGGTTCCCACAAGACTTGTAACAAGGAAAGCAATGGGGAGCAGCAACTAATCGTGGGCTAACCTTCTGAATGTCTCCAAGGCCCCCTTTTCTCTGACTTCCCAGTGAGCCATAGTAGCCAGCCTAGGCTCTCCTGTTGCTTCTTCTATGCTAAGCCCCTCCTTGTTTTACTGTCCCCAGCATAGTCACCTGGACTCATATGGTAAAATCTTTCTTTCATGAAGTTAAGAATCCATACACTACCCTAGGCAGACCTGCTTAGGGCCAGGACCCCTGTCCCATAAAATTCTATAAAAAGAAACCTCTTCTCATCTACCATTTGGTTAGTCAGTAATACCATTTATAAAGGAAATGCACCACAGATGCTGATTTTATGTTTTCCAAATAATAAAAGTTGGTTCACTAGCATCCTTTACATTACTTACTAATTTACTATCATTATGAATCCATGAACTTTCTGCTGTTACTATCTTTATTGATGTTCCAATTGTCCCTCTTAGTCTAGTGAGAGCCTCAACTTGACTACAGGGCCCTATAGGTAACTCCAGTAACATTTCCTAGCTTCTTTATTTTCTAACTAGAGGCTCGGTGCACGAAACTTGTGCATTTGGAGGGTTAGGGCGAGTCCCTCAACCTGGCCTGCACCCTCATACAATCCGGAAGCCCTCAGAGGATGTCCAACTGATGGCTTAGGCTCAAGCCACCACCGCTGCACTCGCCACCCATAAGCCCAGCTCAGGGCTTCTGGCTGAGCAGAGCTCCCCTGTGGGAGCGCACTGACCACCAGGAGGCAACTCCCACATTGAGCGTCTGCCCCCTGGTGGTCAGTGCACATCATAATGACTGGTCGTTCCACCGTTTGGTTGATTTGCATATTAGCCTTTTATAATAAAAGCCTATATAATAAAACCCTAATATGCAAAACGACTGGTCACTATGATGCCCACTGACCACCAGGGGGCAGACACTCAACGCAGGAGCTGCCCCCTAGTGGTCAATGTGCTCCCACAGAGGGAGCGCCGCTCAGCCAGAAGCCAGGCAGTGCTAAGGAGCAACAAGCCTGGCTTTTTGCTGAGTGGGGCTCACGCTGCTCAGCCAGAAGCCCTGAGTGGGGCTCACAGCTAGTGACCACAGCAGCAGTGGCGGGAGCCTCTCTTGCCTCCACGGCAGTGCTAATGACCCCTCGGGGGATGTCCGCCAAGGGGTCCCAGACTGTGAGAGGGCGCAGGCCAGGCTGAGGGACCCTCCCCACACCAGTGCACAAATGTCGTGCACCGGGCCTCTAGTCCTATATAAAAAAAGCCTAATATGCTAAGTGTCCAGTCGTCCGTTCAACCAATCAAAGCATAATATGCTAATGATATGCTAAGGCCACTCAGCCGCTTGCTATGATGTGCACTGACCACCAGGGGGCAGACAGCTGACCAGTAGACCAGTCACTATGATGTGCACTGACCACGAGGGGGCAGACACTCCAATCAGTAGGTTAGCTTGCTGCTGGGGTCCAGCTGATCGGGACTGAGCTAGACTGGCTGGGCACGCACTGGAGCCCTCCCCCAGCTGGCCAACCTCCCACATCTCTCCCCAGCCCTGATCGTGCCCTATCGCAATCTGGAACCCCTCGGAAAGTGTCGGACAGCAGGTTTCAGCCCAATCCTACAGGCCAAGCCGAGGGACCCCACTGGTGCACAAATTTGTGCACCAGGCCTCTAGTGACAGGATAATCCAGAACAATCTCAAACAATTCCTGCGAGACCTGAATTCAACCTTCTCTCCAAGAAGCTCTGATCCTTTTTAATGGAAAATGCTATTTCCAGAGCTCAGTCTAGATATCAGAAATGTTTGGTTGTTGGGTTAGTCATTGGTTCAAGATCTTTTCAGTGAACACATAAAGGATTTCCCCTTCTTTCTTCCTTCCTTGTCTTTCCGTGGTGTGTGCATGTGTGTGTATGTATGAAATAAAATATACCATGATTCATTATGATATGTCCTATTCAAACTGAGCCTTATAGACTTTCATTTATTCTCCTCAAACATGTATCTGTATTCCTTTTCTTCTATACGAAGTATCCTGGGTCCTCAATGGCAAGAGGAATAACAAAATTAGAATATTATTATAATTCCTATTTGTCTCATCTCACAAAATCCTTCTGACATTCTAAGATTAACAATACCAACATTACCAACAACAGTTTTAGGGTTCTTGTTTGATTGGCAGTTTTTTTATTCTATGTCCCCTTGGTTGTTCAAATTATTATGTCTTATAGTTCTTCAAAATACAGGGTGCTCCAAAAAAATGTACACACATTTTGAATAATTATTAATTCCAATGGGTTAAATATGAAAAGAAAAAACATCAATTGGGCTATGAGAAAAAAGTGTGTATACATTTTTTGTGATATCCTGTAGTTACTCTTGGATGATTAAGCCATCAATTTAATTGAGCTATCAAGTTATGTTGGTTGTGGCATATCATTTTTTTTATTTTAATAATTAAGTTATTTATTTATATTGTTATTAAGAATTTTATTTTATTTTTTAAATATATTTTATTGATTTTTGTTACAGAGAGGAAGGGAGAGGGATAGAGAGTTAGAAACATCGATGAAAGAGAAACATCGGTCAGCTGCCTCCTGCACACCCCCTACTGGGGATGTGCCCAAATGCCCTTGACCGGAATCGAACCTGGGACCCTTCAGTCCGCCAGGCTGATGCTCTATCCACTGAGCCAAACCGGTCAGGGCAAGAATTTTATTTTAAAAATTAAAATATGGTGGTCTTATAATTATGAAAATTAAGATGTGATTCCAATAAAAGTCTAGCTTCTATCCCATTTCCTCCATCCTATCCCTTCCCTTCCCCATAGGTACTTATTTTCTATATAAAATAGGTTAATGTTAAAATTTTATTTTATTTCTTCAACATCAGAAGCTTTTATATAAGTAGTATTTCATGCGTCGATTTTATTTACTTTCTCAATTTTTAAAGCACCTTATGCTTAGGAAAATTTATATTTTTGTTCTATTATACTTATACTACTTAGTGTAATACTACCCTGTTTGTGGGTAGTATGGTCTGTTGGCTAAATACTATGAGCAATATTGTTATTAGCTAGTCATTCTTTCTTTTCCCTTCAGTTTAAGGCAGCGGTTCTCAACCTGTGGGTCACAAACAATGAAAATACATCCAGCATATAAGATATTTACATTATGATTCATAACAGCAGCAAAATTACAGTTATGAAGTAGCAACGAAAATAATTTTATGGTTGGGGGTCACCACAACATGAGGAACTGTATTAAAGGGTCGTGGCATTACGAAGGTTGAGAACCACTGGTTAAGGGTATTATTCAGGACATTGGGCTCAAGAAAATTTTTCTCAAGTTTCAATTTTAGCTTCTCTTAGGTAACTGCTATTTTGACCTTAAGGACAATGACTCATTGGTTCAAGATTTTCCACCCCAGCCCTATTGACACTTTGAGCTGAATAGTTGTTTGATGTGGAGGACTTCCTGTGCCTTGTAGAATGTAACAGTATCCTTGTTCTCAATCAGCTACGAATAGCATCCCCTAATTTCACCAGTTGGGACAACCAAAAATACTTGCAGGCACTATCAAAAGTCCCTGGAGAAAAATATCACTTCTAGTTGAGAGCTACTGATTTAACTAACTTTATCTCTACTTTAAGAAAGCTCAGGGAAAAATTAGTGACAAGATCCTAGGTTTTATCTTAATACCAACACTTAATATCCGCTCTTTATTGAGAAAAAAAAAATTGAATTCCTTTCTCAGTTTCCATTGGTTCTTTATAGAGCAAAGGGAATGGGTAAATTCATTTATATAAACCTTGGGAGAGTTATCACTTTCCTTCTTCAAGACAAAAATTCTAAGTTTACTTATCTAAAATCCTTTATTAACCATGTCCCAACTAGAGGTGATTATTCCTCAATTGAGCAAAACTCTATGATGTATTTTTGGCTTCTTTATTTTCAAATCTGTAAATCAGGAAGACTACTAAACATAAACCCCTTGATGACAAGATCAATGCCTTATTTTAACTCAACTCTGGACTCATCACCTAGCACAATGTCTGGGCAACATAAACTCTTGTTTTATTTTTGAATAAGTAATATGAATATAGTATGAAAAATCTTCTTACTAGACTGATGACTCCAATGGATTGAGTAATTTTTACATAGTCACCAAACCTTATAGTTACAAAATGCTTAACATGCACTAACCTAATACCTGCTAAGGCCACAACATATAAATAACTTTAGCATATAAAAATCAGAGTATGAAAATAAGACTTGTATATCTTCCCTCTAGTGGCTGCAAGACAGCACATAAGCTTCAAATATAACTCACTTTCCTCAATAAAATTAAAGTAAAATAAAAATAAAGTAAAATAAATATTTTGTGTTGAAAATAGCATTTAAATTTTAACACATAAGGAAGTCAAATGTGGGTGGTAGTGTTTTAGAATTTCTGTTCAGTCCAGAGAAGTAAAAAAATTAAAATTGATGGGAAGCATGCCATTCAAATTCTTCTTAACATAAAGGTAGGATTTACCATTCCTACAACACTATAAGGTATAGCTAAATTAAAGGTGCATCTTGTTTTATAAAATACATGAGTAAAAACCTATAACACTAACAAAAAAAACTCTGTATTTAATAATATACATTAGAATGTAATTACTCACATACAACCACTATATTCTAAACATCAGGTACAATAAGTATAATTAAATTTTCATTTAACTTAAACGCAATCTACTTTATACACATCTAAGCAGATAAGGATTAAAGCAAAGACTTAATCAACTGGTATAACTATAATAATAAAAGTATAATATGCTACTTAGACCAGACGTCCTTCCCGACGAAGTTGGGGCTGCAAGGGAAGCCAATGCCGATAGCCAGGGGAAGGAAGGCCTACTCTTGCACAAATTTCGTGCATCGGGCCTCTAGTAATAACAGAACGCCCAAATGGTATGGCTACGTGGTTAAGTGTCACCCCATGCATCAAAAGGTTCTGGTTCAATTCCTGGTCAGGGCACATGCCCACGATGCAGGCTCAATCCCTAGCAGGGGGAGTGCAGGAGGCAGTCAATAGATGTTGATATTTCTCTCTTATCGATGTTTCTATCTCTCTCCCTCTCTTCCTCTCCAAAATCAATAAAAAAATGTTTTTAAAAAAAGGAAAGAAAATAAAGTAACCTGTATACTATTTACATATTATCTTGTATACCATACATAGTATAAGCCTCACCTTTTAAAAAATTTTGCCCCAAGAAAATCCAACATAAAATTTTTAAATAGCATTATTCAAGTAATATAATTAAATGTTATTTTCACAAACTACTTCAAAATATATTTGTTTGTGCAACTAAATCTCCTGGACATAAGGAAATGTTCAATAAAAATACCTATCATGCCTGTTCCCACTCTGAGCTTCCTTGGAAACATTTTTCATTGAACCTAGCTCTAACTTATACTTGTTTCTTGTTCTGATGATGGAAAGCAATTTTAAAAAGTGATTAACAATGGCCTACATCCATATATGATCACTAGGGCATCACTTACATATCCCATCATGCAAGTGTACCTTCTCAATTCTCTATATCTCTTTATGACACACTATTCCTGTGGTTTCTGATGCATCATCAGATTTAACTGCTAAATTGATTTTCTTTTCTTGTTCTCCTCACATATACTTTCAAGGGGTAGTAGAAGCAGAAGCAGTTTAGCAGTTTATGAATATCTAGATGTAAATTGCCAAAATACTATAGATTGCTAAGAACACAAAAAGTAGAAGGATGCATTTTTTATTATTGATGAGAGAGAGAGAGAGAGAGAGAGAGAGAGAGAGAGAGAGAGAGAGAGATGGAAGGAGGCAGAGTAGAACCTCAATTTGTTGTTCCACTTAATTATACATTCACTGGTTGATTCTTGTATGTGCCTTGACCCAAAATGGAACCCACATACTTGGTGCATCAGAATAAGGATCTAATCAACTGAGCTACATGGCCAGGTCCCAGGATGTATTTCAGAAGAAGAAACTATACATTCTAAATATTATCTACTTTATTCTATACATTATTTTTTTCATGTTATAGATATTATATTATTTGCTATCTATTTGTGAAGATCTACTTAAGACTATCAGTAAACAGCACAAGACAATTTTCTACTTCAAAAATTTTAAATGTTTCTAAATAGATGTGCTTAAAAGATAAATGATTTTTAATTTTTAAATTGCTTTAAATAAACCTTCTCACTCTTGACAACTGCTCAATTATAACATTATACAATTACAGAAACTAAACATGATTTCCAGCAAGGTAACTCACTTTTCTGAGTAACCTTCTAGGAATGGCTGACAGAATTTTTCAAGCAAGTATACTGGAACTACAGTACTCTGGGTCCTAGGATTCCTAATATAAACTTTCTCTATCCTATATTTTCTTTCCTTGAGATGGCATTCTAATAGCATCTCTTCCAGATCCCTGAAGATAATTATGGCCTTCAGGTCTCTCCTCCTGTTCAACAGATAAAGTTCAAGTAATGGTTATAACCAAGTTGAATGGCAATCAAACATGCTATATTTTATTTCAATGTAAAGCCCTTTAATTATTTCCGTTTGAAATATATAGAAAGAAAAATTCAGGAAAGTAACTCTTATCCTAATACTAGAGGCTAGATGTATGAATGCATGCACATTGACAGAAATTAATTAGAAGAAGTATTTTAGAGGCCTGGGAGGGACCGTGGGAGGTTGGCTCCAGGGCGTGTCCGGCCCCTCTCACCCAGTCCCAATCGGCCGGACCTCAGCAGGAAGCTGACCTACTGTTGGAGCATCTGCCCCTTCGTGGTCAGTGTGCATCATAGTGACTGGTCGAGCGGTTGACTAAACGGTCAGACACTTAGCATATTAGGCTTTTATATATAGACTTTTAGTGAGCAATTAAAAGTCTACCGGTACCAAGTAAAGTAAGCCCAATCTATAAAATGTAAAGAACCTTGCCTATCTCTTTTGCAAAATATATTTGTCCTGATTCTAAACTTAATCAATTTTTATGAAAACAGATAATGAAATCCCATTCACAGGGTCATGGCTGAATAATAAAAGTTGGCATCCCTGTAAATTAAGATAAAATGTGCATTAAAGAATGAACTTTCGCTTACTTGCACGAAGGACTGAAGGTGTGACCTCAATTTCACTCGTTGCTTGATAAGGCTGAAAGGCTGAAACATTATTGGTGCCAAGCTCACTGCCAAATATCTCTGGACTCTGTGTGCCTGTGGAGCTAGCACTGGTGCCATCACCTCCATGATGTGGATCCTGTTCGTCAAACACTGCTACCAGCTAGAAACAAAAGGTAAAGGGAATATTATACACAAAGGCATTTCAATTACTCTGACAGAGAAACAGTACTGATATTTATGCAACCAGCAATGTTATGTTTTAGGAAGCAAAACTTCAAGAAGTTGTCTTTCTCTGAGTTTTGATGCTTTACTTTTTTCCTTTCTACATTTCATATCCAAAATTCTATGGGGAAAAACAATAAAAATGTTTTAATATCACAGAATGCTAAGGGAGATAGAAATATAGGAAAGAGATTGAGAGGGAGAAACCAAGATGGCGACATAGGTAAACACCTGAAATTGCTGCCTCGTACAACCACTTCAAAAATACAATTAAAAGACAAAATGGACATGATCCAGAACCACAGGAAGGCTGGCTGAGTGGAAATTCTACAACTAGAAGGAAAGAGAAAAGCACACTGAGGCTCAGAGAAGGCGCGGAAGTAAAGTGCAGAGGTAAAGAGGGGCACAAGGAAAGGGCTGGCAACTGAGAAGGCAGTTGTCTTTTTCAATCAGGAGGGAGTCACAAGCTCCCGACTGCTCTGAACTCCAGTTCCGGGTGAATCTCTGGGGACCCAGATGCATACGGGGAGAAACTGGACTGTCTGGCATCGGGCGGAACTGGAGGGCGGCTTTCTCTCAGAGGTGCTTGCAGCGATTACCTCAGGACACTGAGATCCCGGGCCTCTTAGGGTAGGGCTGAGGATCAGCCATAGCTGTTTGCTCCATCCTGTTGATTCCCTGAGACCCAACCCCACCCAAGCTGTGCGCAGAGGCTTTTGCATATGAATGGACTGGCCCTTTGAGATCTAAAATTACCTAACAAACTGCAGACGGGTTAGTGAGACCCAGAACATCCAAAAGAAGGCCCAAGGCCCCACAGCAGCTTGCACTGCTTCACAGCTGGGCCTCATCTGGGCACCTCCAAACCCCAAACAAAGAAGTGGAATCTGCAGATCTCTCCATAGCTCCTGCTGGGTAGCCTCAGGCAGAGGCTAAATTAGCACCTCCTTAGAGATCCAAGAGCCAGTGTACCCAGTGGTCAGAGTGGGACCATCCAGATTACAACTCCTCAGATCCATAAGGGACACAATCAGGGGGCAGATTCAGAGAGCACCAAAGCCCCACTGAAGCAAGTCTTGCCCCATAAGGGTGTCTCCAGCACAGAAGTTCTCTCACTGTAGACACAGCTGATTCTCACAACCAATTGACCTGGAGGTCAATTCCTCACAGTGATACCAACAATGAAGGATTAACTACAACAAGACTGAGCACAAAGACCACAAAAGGGTGCACCAAGAGTGTCCACCTCAGGTAATTGGAGAGGCTGAGCTACTGGCCCTATAGGACACCTAGCACAGAAAGCCACTCTATCAACACAGGGGAGCAGCCGAAATGTGGAGACAAAGAAACGGGTCACAAATGACAGAAATGGAGCAAAACAAACTACTGGATATAGAGTTCCAAACCACGGTTATAAGGTTTTTCAAGAATTTTCTAGAAACTGCCAATCAATTTAGTGGGACCATCGATAAATCTAGTGAGATCCTCGAGGATATGAAAAAGGACCAAATAAAAATTAAGCATACACTGACTGAAATAACGAATATTATACAGAGATCCAACAGCATATTAGAGGATCGCAAGAATCAAGTCAAAGATTTGAAATACGAAGAAGCAAAAAACACCCAACCGGAAAAACAAAAAGAAAAAAGAATCCAAAAATATGAAGATAGTGTAAGGAGCCTCTGGGACAACTTCAAGCGTACCAACATCCGAATTATGGGGGTGCCAGAAGAAGAGAGAAAGATATTGAAAACATATTGAAGAAATAATGACAGAAAACTTCCACTACCTGCTGAAAGAAATAGACTTACAAGTCCAGGAAGCACAGAGAACCCCAAACAAAAGGAATCCAAGGAGGACCACACCAAGACACATCATAATTAAAATGCCAAGAGCAAAAGACAAAGAGAGAATCTTAAAAGCAGCAAGAGAAAAACAGTTAGTTACCTAAAAGGGAGTACCCATACAACTGTCAGCTGATTTCTCAACAGAAACTATGCAGGCCAGAAGGGAGTGGCAAGAAATATTCAAAGTGACGAATAGCAAGAACCTACAACCAAGATTACTCTACCAAGCAAAGCTATCATTCAGAATTGAAGGTCAGATAAAGAGCTTCACAGACAAGAAAAAGCTAAAGAAGTTCATCACCACCAAACCAGTATTATATGAAATGCTGAAAGGTAGTCTTTAAGAAGAGGAAGAAGAAGAAAAAGGTAAAGATAAAAATTATAAACAACAAATACACATTTATCAACAAGTGAATCTAAAAATCAAGTGAATAAAAAAATTGATGAACAGAATAAACTGGCGAATATAATAGAATCAGGGGCATAGAAAAGGAGTGGACTGACAATTCTCGGGGGCAAAGGGGTGTGGGGGGTGTGGGAAGAGACTGGACAAAAATCGTACAAAAAAATCTGAACAATAAAGATTTAATTTCAAAAAAAAGAAATGTAGGAAAGATATAAAATAAATTTGTTGCCTACAGGGAGTTAGTAGAAATAGGGTTGAAAGAGAGAGGCAGAGAGAGAATGTGATTGATAATGGAGATACTAGTGCAGTGATACTTCTGTAAGCGACTCCTAGAACCATAATAATAATCCAAATACTAAAAGGCAAATAAATAATTGAAATCAACCACAGGGCAGGATAATCTAAAATGGAACACAAATAAACCTAAATGTGTTACCCATGAAAAATGCAACCAACTGAAGGTTGTAGGGAAGATAAAAACTAAGTGACTTTGAAAAACTTTTCTCTGTTTAATGTGAGACTAATGACAAAAAGAACTGCCCAAGAAATACTGTATTCTGGTTAGTAAATTTGTTTCTCACAAGTGTATAGTTTATAAATTCTCACACTACTATTACCACCACCACCGCTAACACACACACACACACACACACACCAGGAACGAATGAGAAAGAAAAATATTTGGGATAATGAAGTTAATGGGAGCAAATTCTTACTGTCTAAACAGAAGATACAAATAAGAAAATGCACTCTGTGCTTTAGATTAGAACTGGAGGTATTAATATGAACTCATGGTTTTTACAGGTAGGTAGATAGGTAGACCGACAGATGAGTATAAATGGATGTTAATGCGTGTGTGGTAAGCAAACATACATTTCTTAGTTCAATCCACTGACAGGTCCTAGAATCAATGACACCCAGTAACAATGAACACAAGTACCCAGATCTTGGTTTCTAATACCATTCTCCAATAAGTAAACTAGGGCTCCTTAGAAAAATAATTCGAGGGCTCGGGGCAGATAGAATATATGATGAGCTTGGACTATCTTGTGATGCACTCAAAAATGATGGAGGCACATCAAAGGGAATCGGGTGCTAACCTGAAGAAGCTCCCAATGGCCAAAGGTGGACAACTTGTAAGCAACTAAACAGATTATAACACAGAAATAAACTAAGTACATACCTGTGAGTCCACAATGATACAAATAAATAATTGAACAAATAAATAAATGGTGGAGTATGGACAGCTTTTCCTTATTGTAGCATTCCAATTAATAAATATAGAAGGAATGATGAAAATAAAAATCATCATTAGACAACCTCCACAGTAATAGCTTTTGCAGGTAAATCTACCAATGGATGCCAAAATTAATGGGTGAGAATATAATGAGAAATAGTATGTTTGCATAGCTCAAAGTATCTCTCTATAAAATATTTTAATTCAAAATAAAAAATAGGTCCAGCCAGCGTGGCTCAGTGGTTGAGCATCAACCTATGAACCAGAAGGTCACGGTTTGATTTCCGGTCAGGGCATATGCTGCTCAATCCCCAGTGTGGGGTGTGCAGGAGGCAGCTAATAAATGGTTCTCTCTCATCACTGATGTTTCTATCTCTTTCTCCCCCTCCCTAACTCTCTGAAATATATATATATATATAAATGATGAAAAATCGTCTCTTTGCAGTGGAGAAATATGACAGGCACCACTTTCCAAAGTTAGCATCAGCAGTAATAAGACTTATCATCATATAACCTCTGATAAAATGTACTGAGAAGTGTAACGGGACATCTGTAATATTCCTGCCAAAAATATATAACTTTGATCTAATTATGAGGAAGCATCAGACCAATTCAAATTTGTAGATATTCTATAAAAGAACTTATATCCTTTAAAACTATCAAGGTTATGAAAGTAAAAAAAAAAAAGAAAAAGACTCATGAACTTGTGTGAACTGGAGGAGACTGAGGAGAAATATGAACTGCATGCAATGTGAGGTCCCTGAGTGGATCTAGGACTAAAAACAAGAGGACATTAGTGGAAAAGAGGCAAAGTCCAAATGAGGGCTGTAGACTAGTTTCCTACTTCAAAAATTGTATTATGATTCTGTGGTATGAAGGCATAGATGAAGGATATATGGAAACACTATTATTTTTGCAGCTTTTCTTAAATATAAAATTATTTCATAATTAAAAATTTCTGAATTTCATAATACAGTATTGCAAAGTACCTTAAAAATTAAAATTCAATCAATTTCTTCTTATAACTAAACAGTGGCAGCACTTCTTTAAAACCTCAAGAATAAAAAATTAATAAAGTTTGAAAGAACAATACCACCTTGGTCATTCACCCAACAATCTTATGCCTAGCAAATAAAGGTTAGCATTCCAAGTAAAGAAAAGCCATGACGCCCTAACCAGTTTCGCTCAGTGGATAGAGCGTTGGCCTGCGGATTGAAGAGTCCTAGGTTCAATTCTGGTCAAGGGCATGTACCTTGGTTGAGGGCACATCCCCAGTAGGGGGTGTGCAGGAGGCAGCTGATGGATGTTTCTCTCTCATTGATGTTTCTAACTCTCTATTCCTCTCCCTTCCTCTCTGTAAAAAAATTAATAAAAAATATATATTTTTTTAAAAAGCCATGACTATATCCCAAACAAACCATGCTTTCTGCCTCCAATTCAAGCTCTTTCAATGCCAATATTCCAATCCTATATAATAAAAAC
Organism: Myotis yumanensis; assembly: GCF_028538775.1. Taxonomy (NCBI): domain Eukaryota; kingdom Metazoa; phylum Chordata; class Mammalia; order Chiroptera; family Vespertilionidae; genus Myotis; species Myotis yumanensis. The sequence goes on from NW_027223752.1 coordinate 109,093,363, forward strand.
CTAATATGCTAAGTGTCCGGTCGACCGGTCGGCCGTTCAACCAATCAAAGTGTAATGTGCTCAACCACTCGCTATGATGTGCACTGACCACCAGGGAGCAGACAATCAACTGGTCGACCAGTCTCTATGATGTGCACTGACCACCAGGAGGCAGACGCTCCGACTGGTAGGTTAGCTTGCTGCTGGGGTCCGGCTGATCAAAACTGAGCCAGAAGGGCTGGACATGCCCTGAATCCCTCCCGCGGTCCCTCCCCAGCTGGCCAACCTGTCACGTCTCTCCCCGGCTCCGCTCGTGCACTGGTGGGGTCCCTTGGCCTGGCCTGCACCCTCTCGAAATCCGGGACCCCTCAGGGCAATGTCAGAGAGCTGGTTTTGGCCTGATCCTGCAGGCCAGGCAGAGGGACCCCACTGGTGTACCAATTCGTGCAATGGGCCACTAGTCAGTTATAAATGACAGCAAGATAAATTTACAGCATACGAGAAGTACTTATCATTGCAATCATTATTTCATTGACAGGTTTTTTTTTAATATATTTTACTGATTTTTTTACAGAGAGGAAGGGAGAGGGATAGAGAGTTAGAAACATTGATGAGAGAGAAACATCAATCAGCTGCCTCCTACACACTCCCTACTGGGGATGTGCCTGCAACCAAGGTACATGCACTTGACCGGAATCAAACCTGGGACCCTTCAGTCCACAGGCCGACGCTCTATCCACTGAACCAAACCGGTTAGGGCAGTTTTGTCATTTTGAACAAATGCAGTTTGTATCAACCTATCTATATATATAAAAACCTAAGCGACTGAATGACCGAACGACTGGTCACTATGACACCCACTGACGGCCAAAGGGCAGACGCTCAACACAGGAGCTGCCACCTGGTGGTCAGTGCGCTCCCACAGGAGGAGAGCTGCTCAGCTGACTGACGGGCACCAGACGCTGGGCTCACTGCTGGCAAGTGCAGGCGCAAGCTTCTCCCACGGTCACTCCCCCTGCATGGGATGTTGGATACCAGTTTCAACCCAATCCCCGCAGGCCACGCCGAGGGACGCTCCCCCGCCCAGTGCACAATTCCATGCACTGGGCCTCTAGTTATCAATAAATTCATAAGACAAAAAAGAAAGCCTTCCTAAGGTCATAAAGACATGTAGACACATAGGAGTTCAGAATTCTGTTGTGGTATCATATATAATGAACTGATTAAACAATCTGTAAGAAATCTAAGTGGTAGGAAGAAATCAAAGTAGGATGAACAGTTGGGCAATTCAACCTTATAATAAGCAACATAAGTGGGAAAAGAACTCGTTAGCAGTTATAAAAAATGAAAAGGTGTTTCTATGTATACACAGAAGTTCCCATATACAGTAATAAAATCAGCCTGAGTATTTAACAACTGACTGGCAAGCATCTCCCTATATTAGTTACACACACATTCTACCATATCAAGGGTCAGTAAACTTTTTCGGAAAAGAGCCAGAGAGGAAATACTTTTGGAAATGTGTAAGCCATATAATCTCTGTCATAACAAATCTACTCTGCCATTGTAGCATGAAAACAACCACAGATAGTACATAAATAAATGAACATAACTATGTTTGACAACCCTGCAATAGACTGCTCATCCTTTTAGTAAATTTCAATTTGAGATATAAAAATAAAAGTCAAGGTTCCTTGGTAACCCTGATAAGCTTAACCATATCCACTGCAGGCTCTTCATCAGGATTTAGAATGTCTATACTTGATTTTAATGTCATCAGACTTCTCACAAGGTGTGTGGCCTAAAATGCATTTTGAGCCCTGGTTAGGTGGTTCAGTTGATTGAAGCATCATCCCATACACCAAAAGGTGGCAGGTTTGATTCCTTGTCAGGGCACATACCTAGATTGTGGGTTCAATACCCAGTCAGAGCGCATATAGGAGGCAACCGATGTGTCTCTCTCACCTCTCTACCTCTTCTCCCACCTGCCCCCACTTGCTCTACAATCAATAAACATAACCTTGGGTGAAGTTTAAATTTTTAAAAAAACATTTAGTGCATTTTGAAGATACTAAGTTTTGATATTTTGGTGCTTAAATGGAAGCAAATGAAATTAAGATGTTATTTATTTTTCACAGTGATGTAGTCTCTCAAGAATAAACTGAAAATAAAAATTGTAATGAATGAGTCTTTAAATGCCACACATGATGGAAGAACTTCTACATATATATTAGTTTTAATAATTATCTTCAGGAATTTTAGAAAATATAAGTATTATGAAATCTGGACTGTGTCAGGAACAAATGCTGTTTGAATTTCAGAGGCAAAATTACAGTTGGTGATTTGTAATATGCCAATAACATACAATTCTACAGCATTCTTTTAAACCAAAATTTAAGTGCCAGGTGAAGATATGAAATTGTGTTAAAATGGGAAGAGTATATCATTTTAGAAAAATATACTCTACAAGCATACATATAGTAATATAGCAAGAAAAAATGAGACCTTCACAAAAATATCACATATTAAAAATCTCTATCATGCCCTTCAAAGCAATAAAAAAAACTCTGCTTTTATTTGTGAAACATTACTCAAATCCATATTTTAACAGATAGATTCTACATTGCTGCCTATGAAGAAGATTATTTTTGAAAGTTCACTTTTACTTTCAATAGTTATTACTTAATCTCTTCTGATCCTTGTACGTATCAAGTCTCCACAAGAAAAGACAGGCTGACCTTGTGGTAACACCCCTAATCACCCACAAGTAAATAAACTCCAAACTGGGCCACACATTTCCTACCTGCCTCAGGATGAGTCATTTTAACTCTGAAACATCAGAACTTGCAACAGAAAACTTGTTTATAAATATCACACTCAAACACATATAAACCATTTAGTTCAAGGGTGTCCCTTTTAATGGGTAAAATGATGAGCTGAAGGCCCACAACTACTTGTCGCAGGGTGGCTAAGACTATAGAATTCACAATCAAAGAGTCCTACATTTAAAAACAGCTCTGATCTTACCTCTTGGATGGCTTTGGTTAATACAGTGGTCTCTCTACCATCTCTAGGCCTAACTTACTGATGTCAAAAAAGAGCATGATAGTGGTAGCAGGCAGAATAATGCCCATTACTGTCCATGCCCAGATCCCCAGAATTTGTGGGCATTATCCTTTCATGGCAAAAGGGACTTGAAGATGTGATTCAAATTAAAAATCTTAAAAGGGGGAAATTGTCCTGGATAAGAAAAAAAAAAAAAAAGACTCATAGACATAGACAACAGTACAGTGAATGCCAGAGGGAAGAGGGCATGGGGGAAGGTCCAAGATGGTAAAGGGGGGATAATTTGTGATGGGAAGAGACTTGACTTTGAGGTGGCAAACATAGTGCGATATGCAGATGATGTATTGTAGATTTGTATACTAGGTGTACTGGTTGGTAATGCGGATTTTTTTCAATAGATGGAGTTACACATATGTTGATATATGGGATTTGATATGTATGCTACTTTGTTGTATTGACAACAAGTTTCAAAACTTCATATGTCAAATTTGCTAAAGGTGTTAACATCATAGATATTTTTACACTTAAAAATGTCGAATTTCGCACCAAAAAAAAGAGCATTTGTGGGAAGTTTTAATTCATTATTTTGAAGAAAAGTGCTGCTGAGTACTTCAGGAAGCTTATGGTGAACATGTTCCATCTCAAGATACTTGTGAACACTGGTTTAAACACTTTAAAAGTGATGACTTTCATGTGAAAGACAAAGAACATCCAGGTCAACCGAAAAAGTTTGAAGACCAACCATTATAAACATTGGATGAAGATGCCTGTCAAACTCAAAAACAACTTGCAGAAAGATTAAACGTTGCTCAGCAATCAATTTCAAATCGTTTACAAGCAATGAGAAAGATTTTAAAGGAAGGAAAATAGGTACTATATCAACTGAACAAAAGACAAATGGAAAACCGAACAGTCATCAGTAAACTGTTCCTTCAACGGCACAAAAGAAAGTCGTTTTTTGCATCCAATTGTGATTGGCGATGAAAAGTGATTTTGAGAATCCCAAACTCAAAGAATCATGGGTTGATCCAGGTCAACCATCAACATCTACTGCAAGGCCAAATAGCTTCTGAAAGAAGACAATGCTCTGCATTTGGTGGGATCAGGAAGGTGTGGTGTAGTATGAGCTTCTAAAACCAGGTGAAACCGATAATACTGATTGCTACCGACAACAATAATTTGAACCACGCTTTGATCGTGAAACAACCAGAATGGGCCAGAAGACATGGCAAAGTAATTTTGCTTCATGATGACACACCATCACACACTTCAAAACCAGTTAAAGACACGTTAAAAGATCTTTCCTGGGAAGTATTAACCCGCCCGCTGTATTCACCAGACCTTGCTCCTTCAGATTACCACTTATTTCGATCGATGGCACATGCACTTTCTGAGCAGCACTTCAAAACATACGAAGAAGTGGAAAATTGGGTTTCTGAATGGCTTGCCTCAAAACGAGAAAAGTTCTATTGGGACGGTATCCAGAAATTACCTGAAATATGGGGGAAATGTGTAGCTACCGATGGACATTACTTTGAATAAAGCACTTTAGATCAGGGGTCCTCAAACTTTTTAAACAGGGGGCCAGTTCACTGTCCCTCAGACCACTGGAGGGCCGGACTATAGTTTAAAAAAAGAACTATGAACAAATTCCTATGCACACTGCACATATCTTATTTTGAAGTAAAAAAACAAAATGGTAACAAATACAATATTTGTATTTGCATGTGGCCCGCGGGCCGTAGTTTGAGGACTCCTGCTTTAGATGTTTCTCTTGAAATTATTGGGTTTTCATTATTTACAAAATCTGCATTATTAACTGGTACACCTAGTACCTGAAACTTATATGATTTTATTAACCAATGTCACTGTAATATATTCAATTAAAAAAGAACCTTAAAAGGGGGAGATTATCCTGGATTATACACTGAGCCCATGTAATCACATGAGTGGAAAAGTAGAGAACCTTTTCCAGTGGAGTCAGAGAGGTGTGACAATGGCTAGGGAGTTACTACATTGCTGACTTTGAAAATGAGGAAAGGAACCATGGGCCAAAAACATAGGGGCCTTTCTAGAAGAAAATGCAATGGTTCTCACCCAGGACCTCCAGAAAGTAACACAGCTCTGCTCACACTTGATTTTATCCTGGTGAGACCCAGGCCAGACTTCTATCCTACAGAACTGTAAGGTAATGCATTTGTGATGTTTTAAGCCTCTAATGTGTTACAGCAGCAACAGAAAACTAATATAGTGTCAATGCCTACCGTCCTAGCTTTGTAAGCTATATCACCTTTCAGAACATAACAAGTACACATATAATATTAGCTAGTATTAAGTTATATTGGGGTGGTTGACAAATAAATACTTTTGTAAGTTTGAGATCAGTTTCAATAGTAACTAAAGACTGATGCAAAGCTTTTCTACACACCAATAATAAGAGGGAGGAGAAACAGGAAAAGGAAAGGAGGCCTTGCTAGAAAAATCCAACATCACAATAACCACAAAATGAAGTTCTTTTGAAGACACTACAACATCCCAACTGCTCACAGATCAGAGCAGCTTTTATATTTAACTAGTGACCCGTCGCGCGAAATTGCTCGAGACCCGGGGCCCCGCCCCCTTGCCCCTGCGCCATGGGACTGCCCCAAGTCCAAGAGTCCCACCCCATGTGGCCAGAGCACCATGGGACAGCCCCAAGTCCTGGGAGTGCTGCCCCGATGTCCCACCTCCAGGCCGCATGCAGTGGCCGCTGGGCCCTGCCTCCATAGCATGCACACGGGGCCATAAAAACCCCAGCAGAAGTCACACAAAGTGGGTGCTGGGCCCCCCGGGGCCACAGGAACCCCAGCAGAAGCCGTGCAGAGCGGCCCCTGACCCAGTCCCTGCTGCCCTGACCCCGCTGTGCGCACTGTCATCTTGTAACAGCATTACAGCGTGAGGGTCAATTTGCATATTACCTCTTTATTATATACAAATGTACAGAAAACTGAGACTCAGATTAATTTGACCAAAGCTGAATTATAAATAAGTACAAAATGAATCTGAGATTAGAAATCAAATATATCTTCTCCCCAATGTTCTTGCTCCTGAACATCTAACATATCTACAGCACAGCCCACTTACAAAACTGTAGACTGTGACCATATACAAGTCTTTGAACAGGATTCTGTTCATTCTTGATTTACCAAAGGCAATAACCCAACTTACGAATTTGATACCACCACCTAAAACTTTCTGAACACATTTGAGGGTAACTCAAACAAATACAAACAATTCCATGCTGGAGATAACAGAAGAGCTTTTTATTTATCTATTTATTTTTATTTTTAAGTATTTCATCATTTTGATTCTATGGGAGCACAAATTTAAATTTCTCTATAGTTTAGAGAAATGCAAAAGCATGGAGATTAAATACATTTCTGTTTTTCCACTGAAAAAGTGAAGTATCTTTGCACTTTGCTGTCTGTAACTCAGAATTATTCAATACCTCTATAGACCCTCCAAATTTTTCTAGAGAAGTATAAGGACCACAAATTATCTATAGTAGCTACTAGTAAAGGACACATTCAAATAACATTGCAAATGCCTTCATAACCATGAGCGCTTGCTAAAAGAGATTATAAAATTAATACTGCATTCAAAATAAAACTCTGAATTTAAATTATTCAGCTTTTCATCTACTAAGAATTTTCAATATTCTCTAGTTTCTGTTATGGAGATAAAGCTATCAAGAAATTACAAAATGAACAACCAAATACTCTTTTAATCATTTGTTTTTTTCCCTAGAAAAGGCAGTCAATGGTGTTCTAGCATTCATAAATATTTATGGGCTGTGGCTCTTATAAAATACTAGAGGCCCAGTGCACAAATTCGTGCATGGGTGGGGTCCCTCGGCCTGGCAGGAGATCAGGGTCTATTGGGGCCGGCTGGCCAGGGGCAGGGACCATGGGAGGTTGGCCAGCTGCGGGAGGTTGGCTGTGAGAGCACACTGACCACCAGGGGGCAGCTCCTGCATTGAGTGTCTGCCCCCTGGTGGTCAGTGCGTCGTCATAGCAACTGCCGACCAGTCTTTTGGTAGACCTGTCCTAATGGTCACTTAGGCTTCTATATATATAGATTCCAAAAGAAAATTCATGTAATCTTGCTCTACCTCTTTTTTAAAAAAAAATTATTTAGTGTTGAAAGTATTACATATGTCTCCCTTTTTCCCCCCTTGACCCCCTCTAGCCTGCCCCTACCCCCCACCCCAGGCCCTCAATGTCCCACTGTTTGTGTCCATGGGCCAAGCATATATGGATACAAGGTCCTTGGTTGATTATCTCCCACCTACCCACCCATCCTCCCTCGATTCCTCACTCTGTTCCATGCTTCCATGTTTCTGGATCCAAGAAGAGCTTTTTAAAAGAATCAAAAGATCTTATAGATTCTTTCTTTATACAGGAAAATGGCAGGTGAATTAAGTCAAGTTAACTGTCTAAGTGAGATCTCAAGACCTCTAGACTCAGATTCACACACCTCAGAAGCCACTTTGCTGACACCACCCTTGAGCAATCTTTTTTCTGTCTGATTTATTCATGTACAGGCTAAACATACTCAGAGAAAGATGATTATTATGGGTAACATGAATGTCTTTTGCATAGTAAGATAACATATGGAATTCTCTGACTTTGAAATAAAGACATAACTCTTTAGAAAGGCTTCATATTTTTGGCTCTAGAGAAGGTCCAAAGCATGTGGAGAAATACTAAAAACAAAACAAAACAAAAAAACTAAAGATACCTTTAAGATACTCTCTTCACCTTAAGGAACAATGAGTAAGACAGACTCCACTCAATCATTTGGTTTACAATATCAAAACAAAAATCAGCAAGAAACACAAAAGAGAAAGAGCACTTAACTATGGTTATGGCAGGGAGCTCTCTGTTTGCCATATTGTCAATATTCTTACTAATACAGTACTTTTGAACCCCAAAATAATGATGGAATGAAGTAACATAGATCTTTGAGCAATGGCAGGAAGACTCCATGGGCAGATTTGCCTATAGAGAATAAATACAAAAAAGTCAGTAAATGTGAGAGTTACGGACAGCAGTGTGATGTTTCCAAAAAAATTAACAGTAAAAATCAACTAGTTGAAGAACATCTATTTTATAATTGATGTGAGGTTGATCCATAACATATCCTAAACTATCACTATTTCAAAAATGGCTTTTCCTTCCTATAAGTCAATCTCTGAATTTCTATACTTAGGATCACACATATCAATACCTTTACATTTTTCTGCCCTTTCACTCAGGGATATTCTTTCATATATCTGATGAAGTAGGTCAACTATTTAGGTTCCTAAATTCCCCTTTAGCCATCCCTCTTATAAAAGAAAATTCATTTTCACCTGTTTCCCATAAAGCACACTAGATAACTTGTGACACAAAGGTAAGAGGAAAACTAACAGACACTCACATAGTTATGTAGATGAGCATACTGTGTCATCTACTGAAAATGCAAGAAATATTTACCAGTGCCATTTCAAACAACATCACACATAACAGAGGGTAAAACAGCGCTAACTCAACAAGCTTGCTAGGAGATCATCACCATCATAAGTTTCTACCTGTTGCTAGTCAAAGCCACCTGTCTCACAAGAGCTAGTAGCGTCCTTTAAGAAGGTAACTACTGGGTCACAGATCCCAAATGAAGGTATTAAGCTCCATGTGGAAACCACGGTGAAATATATTCACCTAAGACCCCAGCACAGATGCTTACATTTCAGAGCTGGGATTTAATTATGCCATCTCTCAGGGTAAAACACTCTATTACCATTCAGCCTTCAGACTGATTAGATTCCCAATCTAAGAGTTATGATCAACTAATAGCCTTGAGTATGTCAAATGAGAATCACAATGAAAATATATAAATGCTGTACTCATAGCTAGCTGACCCACTTGCTAAATCTAAGGTAAATCACTCTTTCTCCCTTCACCATCAACAAGCACCAGTGTTCCATCTGTCCCCATCTGTGAGGCTACAACTGCATTATACCACTGCTGAAGTGTTAATAAAAAGCAACATTTTACAGTGAGACAAAATAATTCTAAAATTGCCTAATCACATATAGACAGGTTGACTAAATTGGAGACAGTGGCATTTACTGTGATTTTATACTGAACACACACAGCTTTCACTCAGAGAGACAAAGAAGAGACAAGGCGAGAAAAAAGCGATATGAACCTCATAATCAAATGTAATGATGTAATAACGAATTACTATGTTGACATGAAAAAATCTTTAAAATCAATTTTAAGCTTTATGATGACTGAAGTTATTTTAATGACATAGAGATAATACTAAATCCTTAGTCACTTTCTGAGCCTTACTTGCTCTAATGGTTCATTAAAAACTCATTTAAATACAGCTACTGTTTTACTGAATGAATAAGCAAAACAGCAGTAAAAGAATATATTTAAACCAATGATGTTTTGTAATAGTAGTAATACAAGCTATACCAATAAAACCTTACTCACTACAGGAGAATCTCAAGCTTGCCACTGGAAAACTTTAAATGCTACATATGCAAGACTAAACTCTGTGCTTCATCAGCATTTTAAGAATTAAGTATATTCTGTCCATTGCAAAAAAATAAATAATAAAGACCCAAAGCTTAGAACGGAACTCTAAAATGCCACAAGCATACTAAAGGTTAGTCACTTTTCTACTGGCTAAGCTAAGAATAGCAACAAGAAAGGAATCCTTCCCTGTACTATACCAAGTAACTGGACCTCAAATCTGCTCAATGTCTAGCTTCAGGGCTTGAGATGTTAGAGACAGTTGGTGCTCCCACCTTGCGACTCTGCCAGCCTTCAAACATACATCTATCTAAAAGCGAATAGGATGTGAAAATGGGCTTCAACAACAAGGTGTTTTAACCTATAGATAATTTAGCTTGACAATCAATATGTACTACAAATTAATTCAGAAATAGCTGTTCAGGATTAATACTCAAAAATAAGCTGCACTGATGAATAGTAAATAGACTCCCTCAAGAGTAACTCCTTCAATGAATGTCACAGTCTGGGGATTAGGGATCTAAATTTAAAAAAATATTTTATTAATCAAAAGTCCACCATCATGTAGGAAATAAGGCATAATAAGACAAGCCAACAGTGCACACACACACACACACACACACACATACCCTTTCAATACCTTACTCTAAAACTGTAATTAAAAGTACACAACCAAAACCCACAGTGCCAATCATGATGTTACTTGAGCTTTGGTGAGCAAGTATGTGTGAAGTGATACTCCTCATCTTTGTCTAACAAAAACATGCCATAGCCCCCTTCACTCCCAAGTCCATGTCACCATCCTCAACTCTCCCCAGACCTTGACCCACAGACCTAGGGATGAGAAACTGCCAACGTGATTGCTCAGCCCATAAATACAGCACCTAATTACCACCAAATAGGATCACTGAGTCTTGTATGTTAAAACCTCATGCCCTTTTATCATGTGTCTGGATTTTGCTTCCATCTGGTGAATCCAAGGTAGAGTTGAACCCCTGGGTTAGGTAGGCCCCTTTGAGTACCTAGAGTACCTCGCCAGCCAGACAGGCAAATTAAGCTAGGACCTGTTATATTGATCTAAAAACTTTGTCTCTATATGCCCATGCCATCCTCAATTCCACCTCCCACCCTGCAACCAGCAAGATACAAATGTTTAAATGAGAGGAAGGTAGTAGAGTTTTACATGAGAGGAAGGTAAGCCTCAAGTAGCAATCATTCTCCTACCAGCCTGAATCATAGAGCTCTGTGCTGGAGTTTGCATCAGCACGTAGTCACTCACATATGTCCCAAATCAAACCATCTCTCTAATTCCATTATTGAACATGTGACAAATAACTCAGCACACAAAATTTCTTGCCTGTCAAATCTAGTGAACTATGATCCTTATTTTTGGCAATCAGTGGTGGAAAACTTCCCATCCTAAAATAGACAATTGAAGAATCACTTTTGTACTTCTAAATTTTGCAAATTATGTTTAAAATTTAAAGCTCAAGAAAAGAAACTCTGGCTATGGCTCCAGTCAATCAATCAGTACTAGAAAGTAGTTAAGCAGAAAACATCTCAGCTCAATGCTAGGCCTAAAGATGATAGAACAGAGGTAAGCAAATCATCATCTGTGGCATTTAAAGACAAGACAATATTTTCAACGCAAAGAATGAAGCTGTTTCCAAGACAACTTGCCATTTGTATAGGGGACTCACTTGGAAGTTAGTAATGCCTTTAACTACTGACTTCACAATGTGAACCAGACCCCACTGGTACCTTAAATTCCATCTAAAAGCATATTCAGAAAAAAAGAGAGTTTAACTGCTTTAAAAGAAGAAACAAATTAAAATGGTTCTGTTAAGTCTTTGGGGAGTAAGAGGAGCAGAAAAGAAAAAAAAGTGGCCTAAGAAAAGCAGGATAGAAACTGAGAGTTGCTGCTTAACAGTAATTTCTTTTCCAATGAAGACGCATCAAACCCACTACTTCTCTTCACTCCATTCCAAATGAAAGCTCAGTTTACAATGATAGATAACATAAAGTCACTATTCATTCTGACAACCACAAGCCAATATTAGCAAAAGATCAAAGTTCGATAACTTTGTTTTGTAAAATATAGCACTAATGTTATATTACAAAATGCCTTTCGGTTTAATCTGCATGCAAAAAGGAAAAGTGAGCTTTTCAATATCCCAGAGGCAGAGAAGAAAAACATCAAACATTTTCTAGCTTCTTTTTTTTTGTGACACTCATTATTTCAATACCTTCTACAAAGACAGATAAAAGTGTTCTTGACATTAGCCTAAATTACCTTCAGTATGGAATACAATACTGATTAAATTAGGCTAATTTTAATCAGCTGGCAGGGATATTCAAAAAACAAATTATTAAATTCATTATAACAACTCTTCAACTGTATAACCTCTTTAGCAATGTCTTTTCAAAAAAAACCAACACAGAATAAATACTAATTGTGTGCCAATCATTTATCCCTTGTATTTCACAAGTAAAAGAAGTAACTTACAAGTTAAACATTTCCCCCAATTCACAAATTGCTTTAACAGTGAAATTTAATGCAAATCTTTTGAAATCAAGTGCCATCTAATGGATTAAGCCAAGCATAAAAAATTTGGAAACTTAATTTTTAGGGAAATATACCTGAGGAAAGCCAAAGCCTGTGCTTTCCTGTCATTTATTATCTATCTCACAGAAAAACGACTCCATAGATGACCTGGAACAGTGGAGGTAGAGTCACATGTATCTTGTCACCTGCAGTACATTCCACCACAGGGTTGCTAATCTTGAATTGGTTCCCCAAGATGAGTTCATGCTCAGAGAAGTGACTCACCAGTTGTGTAAACCTAAGCAGTTTCTTTAACAGTCTATGAGGACCCTTGAATGTTTCTGAAAGGGCGAGGGCTAGGTTGCCCCAGGGTAGGGGCTACGTCCTACTCTGCTAGCCACACCCAGGTGGCAGAGCACAGTTCTTTCTCCTCCCCTTACTCCAACCCCCACTATATAACCGGTCTTCAGGCGGGGTTCGCTCGCTCAGCCACTTGGTTTGCCTTGGTGTCGGTGAGCCTGGTGGATGGGGAGCCCAAGCTAGCTTGAAATACAGATTCTTATGCTTTTGCATCGAATTGGCTCCCTGATGTGGTTTCTTGGGAATCTTGAAATCTGGGCACAACAGTTTCTAACTCTCTATCCCTTCTCCCTTCCTCTGTAAAAAGTCAATAAAATATTTTTTAAATGCACACAAGTTTAACTTGCATTTTTTTCTGCAGAAGGTTTCAAGAATAAAGGACAAGAAGGTAAACACTCCTAGTTCATTTGTGTAATAATGAAGAAGTCATGAGGGTCTAAATCAGGGGTCATCAAACTATTGCCGCGGGCCACATGCGGCCCGCCGAAAACATTTATCCGGCCTGCCAGGTGTTTTTGCCGCCGCTGCCTGTCCTGCTTAGCAGCCGACTTGTCCCGGGCCCGCAGTGCACATGTGTGGAATGTCTGAGGGACAGTGAACTGGCCCCCTGTTTAAAAAGTCTGAGGACCTCTGGTAAATTAATGGAAAGCCAGTTGAGTGAAAAGACAATTAAAATGTATAATTGTTAAAATGCAGACAGAGACTTAGTTAAAAGGGTTTAGTACATGGTGGATGGGTGGCAGCGTGAAAGAGGGGATGAATCTGAGATGTCTAGGTTTGTGGTGTGGGTAATTGGGCAGAAGGCAAACACAAGACGAACTTTGGGACAAAAAGCAATGTTCAGTTTCAAATAAAACTACCAGATATCCAATATATGTAATTCCCAGTAGACAACTGGGAATGAAGGGGAGTTCAAGGCTAAAGAAATGTAACTGAGTGGCAGTGACTAGTTGGTGGTTCTTGCAGCAATGAGTTTAGAGAAGCTCTTCAGTCTAAATCCGGATCAAATATGGAAATCAGGAGCAAAACCTAGAGAGAGCTGAGACTGCAGGTTTCTCTTTCTTCGGAAAAGGGAAGGTATCTTGGAGCAATGACCAGTGGTGTTACCTTAGACCAGGGGTGGGCAAACTTTTTGACTCCAGGGCCACAATGGGTTCTTAAACTGGACCGGAGGGCCGGAACAAAAGCATGGATGGAGTGTTTGTGTGAACTAATATAAATTCAAAGTAAACATCATTACATAAAAGGGTACAGTCTTTTTTTTTTTTTTTTTTAGTTTTATTCATTTCAAACGGGCTGGATCCGGCCGGCCCGCGGGCCGCAGTTTGCCCAAGGCTGCCTTAGACACTCAATCAGAGCAACAGGGAATCTCCCTAAATGGCCAAGATGGCACCGGGGGAATTCCTTACACCAAGCTGCCAAAAGCTAGAAAGATGAATGGATAGGGCCCCTGCACACCAAAAGCTGGAAGGAATGGATAAGACCTGAGTGCGGGAAAGCTAGAAAAATGAATGGTCAGGAACTCAATGTACCAGAAGCTAGAAAGATAACTGGATAGAAAAAAAGCCCTCCTCCCTCTATTTCTATAAGAACCATGGACTTGAGCAGGAAGGGGAGACAGTCTGTGAGATGGAAGCCCACCATTCTCCCAGGTCTTGTGGCACCTGGATAAACCTCATTCCTTTTGCACCAGCATCTGCCTCAGGAGTATGGCTTTCATTGCAGCAGGCAGCCAAACCTGTGGTTTCAGTTACAGTAGCATTTAAATAACACAGGAGGCTTGTCAGAATTTTATTGAGGAAAGTTATATCAATAGAGATTTCAACAAATGGGACCTACAGTTATTTCACATCAGTGCTAAAATAATTTCAATAATAGGGGAGAGATATTAAAAGAATATAAATAAACTTAATTTTAGACACGCAAATATTTGTTCAAGTAACAACAAGCAGATAAATTCATCTTCCCAATATGTTTGTCTTAACAAATGCGGATTCAATAAAAAGTTCTTGATTTTCTTAGGGAAGGGTCTATTTCATTAATCTTTGTGTCCTGCCATGCTACTGGCCAAAAAGTACCCCAATAAATACATGGTGGATTAATATCAATTATCATAATTATTTTGCAATCCCTTTGGAAAGTGTAGGCAAGTTAATATCCTACAAAACTTCTGGGCATCTTTCACTAACCTCAACCCTTTGCTTACACCCAGAAAATAAAGTTACTTTCACAGCCTACAATGGAAGAAAAAAAAATGTTTCAAAGATAATCCATCCCAAGTTCCTCATCACTAATTCATGTTAGTGTCTATCACACTTTTCATCTGTATTTAATACCTATGTTCTACAAATCAGAGCCAGTGATTAGGACTTCAGTATAGCAAAATAACATTTAAAATATGTGAAGTTTTCACTCCCCTTTTCACATATATAAATATAAACTAAAAGTATTTAAATCATTGAGTGTTATGTCTCCAACTCTATAGTGACTCTGGAAAAAAGCCAGGGCTGTGTTAATAATCATTCCTATAAACCATGGAAAGTGTAATGGAGTGGTAGAGAACTTCTTCTCAATACCAATATGTCTCAAATACCAAAAACATGTCAAGGACCCAAGGGGAATAAAGACTAAGCTCTTCGTGTATATGTAAATTTAGTTTTCTAAAACTATATAAAGACATTATAAGGAAATAAACTACAGAACCATTGTTTCTCATTCATTATCACATTTCTTTGTAGAAGGTCCTGAAAACATCTCATTATCTTATAGACAGTGTCTATGCCAGAAAACCAACCATCACAGTAGAATCCTAAATTCTGGATTCCATCGTTCTTGGTTGGCCTTTGCAGTGACCCTTCTGGTCCCTCTGCAAGGGCACAGTGATCTCAGCACATCACCTTGCTCCCCTCAAGTCAACATAGTCAATACCTTAAACAGGGCATAATGAATTTAAAATATAATAGGATGAATGACCAAAGGTTTAAAAGAAAAGGTGAGAGAAACAACAGTGTAACAGACAGTAAGAATAGTACCAGAAGACTGACAACAGGGAACTATCTGTCAAGCCAAGGAGTATTTACAGATAAAAGCGCAGACCAACTCAGACCATGAATGCTGTGGGGACCACACTCCTCATCAACAGTTTTATCTCTGAAACCACAGAAAATGCTGGAACGGTCTTAATGACCTAGAAGCTGGAAACCACTCAGACTATCAACAGGTGAATCTAAAAATCAAGTGAATAAAAAATCTGATGAACAGAATAAACTGGTGAATATAATAGAATCAGGGGCATAGAAAGGGAGTGGACTGACAATTCTCGGGGGCAAAGGGGTGTGGGGGGTGCGGGAAGAGACTGGACAAAAATCGTACACCTATGGATGAGGACAGTGGGGAGGGGGGTAAGGGCAGAGGGTGGGGTGGGAACCGGGCGGAGGGGAGCTTTGGGGGGAAAAAAGAGGAACAACTGTAATAATCTGAAAAATAAAGATTTAATTTGAAAAGAAAAGAAATAAGCTATAGATCCTCAAAAAAAAAAAGATTTTACCTCATTTAATCATAATAATTTTATGACACAGGAACTATTATTCTCAAACACAGGGCAGCATTTATTACATGTCCCAGCCAAGAGGTGTTTCTCACCCTTTCTGCTGTCATAATACTGAGTTCATCTACTCAATAAGTTACATATGATTTTAGGAAATGAGTATTTCCTAAATGTAATTTAGGAAGTAATTTCAGTCTCTATTACATGTGCTTCAAAACCCTAATGCTAATCCCTTCCTCAAGAAATAGACAAGGTGTTAATATTAGTTGGTACTTGGTTCCTCTTTCAGCTCTTCAAATTTTAATTTAATTGCTTCACCGAAGAATAACTTACGTAGCCCATCTAAACTTCTTTTTTAAAATTATATTTTTATTGACTTCAGGGATGAAGGAAGAGGGAAAGAGAGATAGAAACAACAATGATGAGAGAGAATCATCGATCAACTGCCTCCTGCACGCCCCCCATGGGGGATTGAGCCCGCAACCAAGGCATGGGCCCTGATCGGGATTTGAATCAGATACCTCCTGGTTCATTGGTCAATTCTCAACTACTGAGCCACACCAGCCAGGTTAAGCCATTTATTTATTTATTTATTTATAATTTTTTTTTTTAAGTTGATTTCAGAGAGGAAGGGAGAGGGAGAGAGAGATAGAAACATCAATAATGAGAGAGAATCATTGATCAGCTGCCTCCTGCACGCCCCCTCCTAGGGCATGTGCCCTTGATTGGAATCGAATCCGGAACCCTTCATTCCACAGGCCAATGCTCTATCCACTAAGCCAAACCAGTTAGGGCCACCTCAACTTCTTTGCAACTGATCACCTGTTCCTGAATCAAAGCAAAGTTTCCACAACAGGCTCATCTCTAACCAAAATTCCAGCTTCCCCAATCTGAAGAGTCTAGGTAGAAGAGACAGAACTTAACTCTATGAATCAAGATTTTAAGGTGGCATCTTCTCAAAGTGGCATTTCCTCATGGAAATGAGAGACATAAGGGTCAAACACCACTGATGCCCAAAGCACTTGGCAGCAAAGATAAAACATGTGGACAAGATGTCAGGAAGAACCTATCAACATAAACATTGAAATAAAAAATATTTGTAATAATTCTATTAAAACTTTTAAATACTTTACATTAACCACTATACATCCATAAGATGTAAAATTTATACAGGTATTAAAATATATAACCAGCCCAAGCCAGTGTTGCAAGGTGGTTAGAACATCGGCCCACAATTCCTAGTCAAATGCACATACCTGGATTGCAGGTTCAAACCCAGGCCCCAGTCGGTACATGCAAGAGGCAACCAATCAATGTGACTCTCTCAGATCGATATTTGTCTCTCTCTCAAAATCAATGAGAAAAATCCTCAGGTGACAATTAATAATACACACACACACACACACTAGAGGCCTGGTGCACAACATTCATGCCCTGGCAGGGGGAGGGGTGTATCCCCTCAACCCTGCCTACGCCCTCTCACAGTCCAGGAGCCAAGGGGGATGTCCAATGAGGGGCCCTTAGCGTTGCCGCTTCTGCGCTCACCAGCTGTGAGCCTGGCTTCTGACTGAGCGGCACTTCCCCTGTGGGAGCGCACTGACCACCAGGGGTCAGTTCCTGCATTGAGAATGTGCTCCTTGGTAGTCAGTGCGCATCATAGCGACCGGTCATTCCGACGTTCAGACTATTTGCATATTAGGGTTTTATTATATAGGACATATATAACCATAGGCATGAAAGAAAATCAAACAATATAAACCAAAATATGAAAATATTGTATCAAATATTTAATGCTGTTAAAGAACAAGAAATTTTTCTCATCTACAACGGCTAATGAAACTTTCAAAAATCATGCAAATTTATGGAACAGATGACATTACTGAACAGTTGGTCAAAAAGTTAGAGGGAAGATCCTATTGCCAGCCAGTTCCAATAACAGATCAATTTAATGAACATTAGCAATATATAGTAATTTATAAGAGGAAAATGTACAAACAAGATTACTTGCTCTGCTTCATTTCTTTATTTTCACACAGCCATTTGAAAATAGAACAGTGGGAAAGATTCCAATATGGAAGCAGATTAAGTGGAAGCTACACTGACATTCTCCCAAGACCAAACTGTAATTACAACTAAAAAAAGAGAGAGAGAAATGAACATGATCAAATGTTGATTGCTAATTATGGTTTTCTCTTAAAAGCAAGCAAATAAATAAATAAATAAAATAATTATCTACACTAATAAAAGAGAAACATGGTAATTGGCGTACGACCACTACCCTTCCCATTGGCTAATCAGCGTATCCTTATGCAAATTAACTGTCAGCCAAGATGGCGGCCGGCAGCCATGCAGTGAAGTGAGCAGGGAGGCTTGCTTCCTCCAGGAACTGCAGACTCCAACGTTCCCCGCCTCACTTGCCGGACTCTCAACTGCAACTCTAAGCAACTATTACTATGTTGCAAATAAGAAGCTAAACAAAACCGGCTTTCAGTCAGCCCAGGACCACAACATTGTATCCTTGTTTTCAGCAGCGAGGCCTCAGAGCTAAAGCTGGCCCAGAATAAAAAAAAAAAAAAAAAGGAAAACAAGGAGCGGTTGGGAGCTTTTAGTCAAATGCCAGCGGGAAAACAGCCCTCAGCCCCTCAGCCAGCCTGGCCAGGCACCCCAGTGGGGACCCCCACCCTGATCCAGGACACCCTTCAGGGCAAACCAGCCGGCCCCTATAGGCCTCTGTTCTATATAGTAAAAGGGTAATATGCCTCCCGGCACCGGGATCAGCGTGACAGGGGGCAGGGCCCAAACCCCCTGATCAGGCCTGCTCTGTGCCTGATGGGGGGGAGCTCCCCAATCCCCCGATTGCCCTGCGGCTCTGTGTGTGACAGGATGCAGCGCACCAACCCCCTGATCAGCCCTGCTCTGTGTGTGACAGGGTAGAACCATAACCTCTCCATCGGCCCTGCCCTGAGTGTGACAGTGGCGGCGCCCCAACCCCCTGATTGGCCCTGCTCTGTGTGTGACAGGGTGCAGCAACCCTCCCCCCACCCCCCACAGGCCCTGCCTCTGTGTGTGATGGGGTAGAGCCATAACCTCTCCATCGGCCCTGCCCTGAGTGTGACAGTGGCGGCGCCCCAACCCCCTGATCTGTGTGTGACAGGGGGCGGGGCCACAACCTCCCTATCCGCCCTGCTCTGTTCATGACAGGGGAAGGTGCCCCAATCCCCTGATCAGCGCTGCTCTGTGCTTGATAGGGGGGAGCTCCCCAATCCCCTGATCACCCTGCGGCTCTGTGTGTGACAGGGTGTGGCGTCCCAACCCCCTGATCGGCCCTGCTCTGTGGGTGATAGAGGGTGGCGCCCCAACCCCCCTCCACGGGCCTTGCTCTGTGTGTGACAGGGTAGAGCCATAACCTCCCCATTGGCCCTGCCCCGAGTGTGACAGGGTGCAGCGCCCCAACTCCCCTATCGGCCCTACTCTGTGCGTGACAGGGGGGAGCTCCTCAACCGCCTGATGGGCCCTGCTCTGTGAGTGACAGGGGGGAGCTCCTCAACCTCCTGATGGGCCCTGCTCTGTGCGTGACAGGGGGCAGCGCCCCAACCCCCTGATCGGCCCTGCTCTGTGAGTGACAGAGAGCAGCGCCCCAACCCCCTGATTGGCCCTGCTCTGTGAGTGACAGGGGGCAGCGCCCCAACCCCCTGATCAGCCCTGCTCTGTGCGTGACGGGGGTGGCACCGCAACCTCCCCATCAACCCTGCCTTGAGTGTAACAGGGGGCGGTGCTCCAACCCCCCAATCAGTCTACCCTGAGCGTGACTGAGGGTGGCATTGCAACCTCCCAATCCGCCCTGCTCTGTGCATGACGGGGCGGCGCCCCAACTCCCCAATCGGCCCTGCTCTGAGCCTGACCAGGGGCTGCACTTAGGGATTGGGCCTGCCCTCTGCCATCCGGGAGCAGGCCTAAGCCAGCAGGTCGTTATCTCCCGAGGGGTCCCAGACTGTGAGAGGGCACAGGCCGGGCTGGGGGACCACCCCCCCCGAGAGCACAAATTTTTGTGCACCAGGCCTCTAGTCCTATAGAATAAAGAGCTAATATGCAAATGGACATCACACCCTCACGCTGTAATGGCTCAGACACTCAACACTGGAGAGAGAGGAATGGGGACTAGCCAGGCACAAATGAGTTCCTGAGAGAGGAAATGGGACCAGTCAGGCACAAATGAGCTCGAGAGAGAGGAATGGAGACCAGCCTGGCTGTGGCCCGGGAGAGGGACAAGCTGGCCACACCACGGTCCCGGGTGCCAGCAGCTGCACCTGCACCTGCGGCTGGGGAGGAACAAGCAACACGCCCCACTCTTCCGGGCACCAGCAGCTGGGGCTGCGGCCCAGTAGAGGGACAAGGTGCCCGCCCCGCGGTCTGGGAGCCAGTATCTGGGGCTGCAACCCAGGAGAGGGACAAGCCACCCACCCCATGGTTCCAGGCACCAGCTGGGGCTGCGGCCTGGGAGAGGGACAAGCCACCTGCCCTGTGGTCCCAGGAATAAGTGGCTGCGCCTGCACCTACGGCCTGAGAGAGGGACAAGCCACGCGCCCTGCGGTCCCAGGCACCTGCGGCCCAAGCGAAGCTGCCTGCCCATGGTCCCCTGTGGCTGCAGCCAGGCCAGGTGAAGCCGGCGCAGGTCCTGGGTGCCTGCGGCCAGCCAGAGGGAGGGAAGCCTGGGTCCTGGGTGTGAGACTGGCCGGAGGAGGGAATCCTGAGTCCTGGGTGTGGGGCAAGGCAGAGGTGGTTAGGGGCAATCAGGCAGGCAGGCAGAGGGAATAGGGGCAATCAGGAAGGTAGGCAGGCGAGCGGTTAGGAGCCAGCAGTCCCGGATTGCAAGGGAAGTAGGACATCCCCCGAGGGGTCCTGGATTGGAGAGGGTACAGGCCAGGTTGAATTTCATGCACCAAGCCTCTAGTTTTCATATAAAAAACTTATTTGAAAGCAATAACATTTATTAACACTGGAACTCAGGGTTCTGTAAGTCAAAACTATTTCTACCTCCTTTTCATTTTTCTACTTCCTACAGAATTTTCTCTACTATTTAAAGTAGCATGAAATTCACTACTCGAATAACATTGGTTTTACCCTATAGTAGTCTGAATGTGGTTTATGAAGAACATTCCTCAACACTAGTCTTCTAAATGGGAAGTGCCAGTCTTCTCACTGTTTCCTATACGTAAGGCAAGAACTAAAGAGCGAGCCACAGAAGAGGCAGGCTGTGATGGGCTTTACTTTTGAAAATACCTTGAATGTTTGTCACTTACAACAAGTATTCCTTTGGTCTTTATCACATTCTTAATATAATTTCCTGATCATCATTCTCAAAAGTCAACCTTGGCCCTGGTTGGTTTGGCTCAGTGGATGGAGTGTTGGCCTGTGGATAGAAGGGTCCTGGGTTCGATTCCAGTCAGAGGAATACGCCTGAGTTGAAGGCTCGATCCTCAGTAGAGGGCATGTAAGAGGCAGCGAATCAATGATACTCTGTCATCATTGATGTTTCTATCTCTCTCTCCTCCTTTCTTCTCTGAAATCAATAAAAATATTTTTTTAAAGTCAACCTTGAATTACTCAGAGATTTATAATCCAGCCATATTCATTCTTACTTCTGCTATGTCCAACTAATCAAACTACCCGAGCACCTCTATGGAGGATGGGCAGGAGCAGGAAAACTACACTGCAACCATCAGACAACTCACAACTCAATAGTTACAGTTTTTTAATGTTTTTGTTGGCATCGTCCAACAATAATAGAAAGTTCAAACAAATGTATTTTTCTTTAATACATTAACTGTGACATCTTTGAAAATCCAATACTGTGGAAATTGCTTATAGTAGTGCTATTTCCACATGAGAAACCCTCTGAATTAGGAGCCTTGTTGGGATATATACTATGGGTTTGTATAGCAGCAGAACTCTGATGATTGCCTTTGACCTAGGGCGCTAGACAATCCAGGTCATCTGGAAGCTAAGATTTTATGATGAACCCCATTAAGTCAAAAAGAAACAAAACATTCTTTTATCTACAGCTCCTGTATTCTCTGTATACAGGTGAGAATTTTCTTTTGTTTTGAATCCTGACAAAATAGCCTACAACCCACAATATAAAGTCAGAACGATATGTGATGGCGTGAGTGAGCTGTTGTTGCTTACACGGGTCTTCTGCACAGTGTGGAAGGCTGGCCACCACTTGCCCCCATTGTACACTTTTGTTTTTTCAGTAGCAAAAACATGTATATCTCCTAAAACGCATTAAATTTACACACTAGTAAACTAGAATCCATTTTTACTTTTAAAATTATTTTCCTACTACCCTCAAACAGGAAAAAATTTCATTGAAACACTTTAGTCAGAAATTTTATATCAAAAGTAATATCACTGTGTGTCCATCTTTTGATGAGGATGCTCTTGCACTTTCCCCTTCTGTGTGTAAAGTGGGTTGTGACACTCTGACCTCTCTATAAAAAGGAGACTGGACAGCACAAATATCTGAGTCAGTACACACTTCTGCTTCTTTTTGATGACCATGCAGATACCACCCATCATACAAAAGTGCATGCCGGCCAACTAGAATCAGACCACCTTCAATCAACGTTGCCAATTATAAACTAATAAAACAAAAACTTTTGCTAGACCTTCTCAAATCTAAGCCAACTTAGTTAAAAAAAAAAAATCCCACAAGTTCTGTGAAATAACTATGGTTCATTTGTTGATTCCTTAAATGAACATTTAGAGCACCTTTATGTCCAGTTATGCTGGACACACAGACGCTCGATGAGGAAGAGACAGTCCCTGCATGTTACCATATAACATGCAGATAACTGTCCCATCATTCATATATTGAAATCTATACCACAGAGTAATTAAATCCTTCCTTTAAAAAATATTATAGTACAACATTAAAAATTTCAAGAAAATCATGTCCACAGGATTAAGAAAAAAATTATGTCCCTCCTCGGAGCTTGTGAATTTTACAGTCACTCCACATTTGGAGATAATTAGGATTTTCTTCCAATTCAGAAAAAAAATATTTGTTGTGCTCTTTTAACTATAGGTTTAAAAATAAAACAGCAGGAGTACAATATTAAAAGCTTTTACTTCAAAAACAGAATGTTTTAAATGACTTAAATAATCTACTGATTTTTCACCTATTCATTATTCTTTTTTTAAAAATATATTTTATTGATTTTTTACAGAGAGGAAGGGAGAGGAATAGAGAGTTAGAAACATCAATGAGAGAGAAACATCGACCAGCTGCCTCCTCCACACTCCCTACTGGGGATGTGCCCGCAACCAAGGTACATGCCCTTGACTGGAATCAAACCCGGGACCTCTCAGTCCACAGGCCGACACTCTATCCACTGAGCCAAACCGGTTAGGGCTATTCATTATTCTTAAGGACACCATGTCTGTACTATCCCAATCTAAAATATCACAGGGATGACTTACTGTACAACACTGGCCCTTCACTTGAGAACACAAACGAAAGTTCTACTTATGCATGTCAATTTAATGCTAGGAGTACGACAGAAATTCTCTCATGTTTATCTAGCTCTCCTGAGCCTGGACTATTGAAAATGTTACAATTGAATATCTTCTTCTAAATGTATGTTAAAAAAAAAAAAAGTGGCTCTTAATCAATTGAAAGTTATAAAGGCAAGTCCCATGAAAATTACATAACTTATGAAATTTCAATCACCTAAGATTGCACACACAGACATCTCAAATGGGATAAGAAAGAAACATTTCACGTTCTGATGCCTACAGCAGATAGCTGGTTTTTCCGAAAGCCTGGTGGCATGAAAGAATCATGGCCACCAGCAGGTACAGCCCACACATGGAAGTCAATTTTTCAATGATTCACTAACTTAATCAAATAATTGCAATACCTTAAAACAAGGGTCCTCAAACTTTTTTAACAGGGGGCAAGTTCAGACCGTTAGAGGGCCGGACTATAGTTTTAAGAAAGACTATGAACAAATTCCTATGCACACTGCACATATCTTATTTTGAAGTAAAAAAACAAAATGGGAACAAATACAATATTTGTATTTGCATGTGGCCCGCGGGCCGTAGTTTGAGGACCCCTGCCTTAAAGTTACATGCATCATATATAAGTAGTCATTTTTTAACCATCTGAGTACATTCAGTCACTCAAACGTTTATGATTAACAGGTCGTTTCAGGATGAAAGAGCCTAGGAGTTCTTCTGCTCACTGTGATTTTCAATTCCTCTAGCCCTAGCCTTGAGGCATAACAAGACGGCTCAAAAATTTGCCCCTGGTGCATCTACACACAGATTTTAAAGCTAAACATCAAGGAGAAATGCTGGACATGAAGGCCTGATGAAGTGGGAGACCACACCACTCTGGCTCTGGATTGAGATATAGAGACCAAACAAGAAATAATTCACCAGGACAAGATGAACAGGTGAGGGGAGATGGGGAAGAGGAGACGCAGAACATTCCCCAAAATAAGCAAAAGTGCATGCAGAAATATAATTTTGTCACCCCTCTCCTTTTTTTGTTTAGATCCTGGCTACAAAAAAGAGCCGATCAAGACCTGAGGCAAAATAAAGACCTCACTGTGAAACCCTATATGTTCAAAATTGTGTTTTGAGGAGCAGAATCTCTAAAAATACCTATAAAAACATTTTGAAAATAAATCAAATTTTTAAAAAATTCTCAATTTATAATTTAAATCTAAGTTTACTTTTCAAGAATCAAATATTTTAACTATTACATACAACTGATTTTAAGTTTTAAGGGAGCTTTAATAAATGGACTAAAAAATCCTTTAAAATGTCAACCTAACTACCACCTATCTACACTAATAAAAGACAAAGATGCTAATTGATGGTACCTACGCTATGCCCAAGCCACACCCACCAGCCAATCAGAGCGACTATATGCAAATTAACCCAACCAAGATGGCGGCTGGCAGCCACAGAGCTGGAGCAAGCAGGAGGCTTGGTTGCCCCAGCGATGGAGGAAGCCAAGCTTCCCGCCTGCCCTGGCCAGCTGTGGCCTCCGCAAAAGGCAACAAAGTTTCAATTATAGAAGCTAAATAAATCCCAGATACCTGCTTCCAGCCAGCCTCCACTGGGAGCTTGGGTGGCTGGGGGCTTGACCAGCCTGCAAACAGCCATCCTCCCCTCACCCAGACTGGCCTGGGACCCCAGCAGGACCCTCCACCCTGAAAGGGGTGTGGCCAGCGTGAAAATGGCCCTCAACCCCTCACCAAGGCTGGCCAGGAACCTCAGTAGGGACCCCTACCCTGAAGTGGCTGTGGCCAGCATGCAAACAGCCATCAGCCCCTCACCCAGGATGGCCAGGCACCCCAGTGGGGACCCCCATCCTGAAGAGGCTGTGGCCAGCCTGAAAACGGCCCTCAGCCCCTCAACCCAGCTGGCCAGGCACCCCAGCGGGGACCCCCAACCTGAAGGGGCTGTGGCCAGCCTGCAAACAGCCATCAGCCCCTCACCCAGGATGGCCACACCCTCATGGGGTGAGGATCCCCACTGGGAGCCTTGGCCAGCCTGCAAATAGCCATCAGCCCCTTACCCAGGCTGGCCAGGCACTCCATAGGGGACCCCTATCCTGAAGGGGCTGTGGCCAGCATGCAAACAGCAATCAGGCCCTCACCCAGGCTGGCTAGGCACCCCAGGGGGGACCCCCACCCTGAAGGGGCTGTGGCCAGCATGCAAACAGCAATCAGCCCCTCACCCAGGCTGGCCAGGCCCCCCACCCTGAAGGGGAATGGCCAGTCTGAAAATGGCCCTCAGCCCCTCACCCAGGCTGGCCAGGCACCCTAGTGGGACCCCCACCCTGATCCGGGACACCCTTCAGGCAAACCAGCCGGCCCCCACCCATGCACCAGGCCTCTAGCCTATATAATAAAAGGGTAATATGCAAATTGACCCTAACTGCACAGCGACTGGGAATCACTGGTCACTATGACACACACTGACCACCAGGGGGCAGACACTCAATGCAGGAGCTGCCCTCTGGTGGTCAGTCCGCTCCCACCTGGGGGAGCTCTGCTCAGCCACAAGCCAGGCTTACGACTGCCAGTACAGCGGTGGTGGTAGGAGCCTCTCCCACCTCCTCAGCAGCGCTAAGGATGTCTGACTGCAACTAGGCCTGCTCCCCACTGGCAAGTAGACATCCCCCGAGGGCTCCCGGGCTGCCAGAGGGATGTCTGACTGCCAGCTTAGGCCCAATCCCCCAGGGAGCGGGCCTAAGCCAGCAGGTGGTCATCCCACAAGGGGTCCCAGAGTGCAAGAGGGCACAGGCTGGGCTGATGGACCCTCCCGAGTGCACAAATTTTTGTGCACCGGGCCTCTAGTCTATATAATAAAGAGCCAGGGTCGTAATGACCGAAGGCTCGACCAGACCTGAAGTCAGTGCTGGGTTGCCGTGCCACCCAGCACTGACTGTGGCCGCTGTGGGTTCCCTGACCCAGTACTGACTGCCTAGGGTGCTGCGGATCAGGCCTGGAGAGAGGCCTGTAGAGAGAGAGGTAGGGTCTGATCCGTAGCCTCTGTGGCAGCCATTGATCAGAACTTGCCTCTCTTTCTCTCCTGACTTGGCCAACAGCCACGCCTCCATTTTTCTCCAGGACTCCACCAAGGCTGCTGATCAGCCCCGCCTTTCTGATCAGGCCCCGTTAATAGGCCCAGAGACACTGACTGGCATAAAACTGACCAATCAGAACCAAATTTGGGTCAACTGTGAGGAGCCAATGGCTGCCTAGGCGATGGAGCTTTTGACGCTGACTGGCATAGAAACTGACTAATCAGAACCAAATTGGCCGGTGGAGGAGGGCAGTTGGGGCGAGATCAGGCCTGCAGGACAGGGCAGTTGGGGGCAACCAGGCTGGCAGGGGAGGGCAGTTGGGGGCGATCAGACCAGCAGCGGAGAGCAGTTAGGGGCAAGATCAAGTCGACAGGGGAGGGCAGTTGGGGGCAAGACCAGGCCAGCACGGGAGGGCAGTTGGGGGCAACCAGGCTGGCAGGGGAGGGCCGTTGGGGGCGAAACGAGGATGGCAGGGGAGGGCAGGCCTCTAGTTAGACTATAACAGTGAAACCTACTGAAATTTTTGACAGTGATGACTTGAAGTGACTATGCTGTTAGGTAAAGCAGCACTTCAAATACTAAAACACCCCACAAAATGACACTACATAATACAGATCCTGGTGATGACTTAGAAGAATGTGTAAATCACCATTAATCAATCTTCAGTCTTTCCCAGCAGCCATGAAGCAAAAAACAAGCGTGAGATACAACAGCTTACATTAATCAAATTTTTGGGTTTTAGAAGAAGGTTTTTTTTAGCCCCATTGGACCACATAAATAGGGAATGTTTTGTTCAAAACTAAAATGATAAGACCCTCATCATAACATTTACAATACTACAAGACTCTTATCAAATTCTATCAGAGCCAACAGACCCAGGGGCTGGCATCCTGAGGCTCTGGTGATGTAAATACTAAAACTGCCTACTGCTGTTTTATGTATTTTACTGCTAGACTAGTGATGCATTTAACACACAAATGCCAGCAATTCCAGGCCAGGATACAAAAATTTATTATGGATGTGCTTTAAGCTAATGTTGATCCCAAGAGTTTACCAGCCATCAGTTATTCTAGTGCCAATTAGCACCTTAAAAATAATTTGTAAATATTTGAAAAACATGTTAGCAATTAAAGGGAGGAAATACTCCACATTAAAATAAGGAAGAGCCTTTAGGTTAAATGCTAAAAGGTTACTGCAATCTCAGAACATCAAGTTTCACAGCATAACAAAAAATACCTTATGCACTCTAAACCAAAATTCAACATGTAGATCCTATTTAAAATTCAGTAAATGCCAATTATTATTATTTACTGCTTTCAAAGCTAATAGGTCCTCTAGTTGAACATAAGAGGTTTGAAACTTTCCATATCATTAACTTACACTCCATGTTGGTAATGAAGTGTTGATGAATGCTTTCCGTGACCTAAGCATGTGAAAAATTCTGAATGAAAGTAGCTTAAGAACTCTCTTTATAGTTTTTAGTGCTTGCCTTTCTTAAATAAAAAAATGGTGTGTCTAGTACATGGCTTAAAATCAAGCTTTATTTTTATGTCATATAGAAAGGAGAACATAAATTTCTCAGAATTTAAAGACTTTACATTCTAAGCAGAATAACCCTAATAATTTAAAAAGTTAAGATAAAGTGAAAGAAACTTAACATACCAAGTTGCCTAGGTATAGTTAAGGCCCAATGACAACTCAATAGTCTTTCATCATGAATTAGAATTTCACAATATTAGGGATATTTTTTAATTATTGAGCTTTAAAACTTTTGAAAACAGGAATTGATATATTTTATTAATAACCTTGCCAACTCTTCACAATGAGAAAGGTAGCCAAACGCATTTATTCATGCAGAAAAGGCTAGAAAACTAATAAAAGAATATTGAGAAGGCATTAAGTAAAGTATTTGGGGTTCTAGTAATTGTTGAAAATGAATAAATGGATAGTCTTTTAATAACAGTAATTCAAATGTTAGCTTGGCCTATGTTGTCCCAATCCATTCAAATAGAGTAATTTGGCCACTATCCTATTCAACAAAAATATTGGAAAGTTTTACTGCTATTTAAAAATTCAATCAGAAGACAAAATCTTGTATATAGCACGGATGGGAAAATGACCTTCTAGGAAAAATTTATGTCAGCAATAAAGGAGAAACTAAACAAAGAAAATGTGTAGGATCACAAAATAATGAATACTTTAATTTTTGCTTTAATTGTTAGAAAGCCTTGTACCAAGGAGATGGATCATGTAACTTCCACACCTGAATGCTTATCACACATTTTTACTACCCTTATTTTTTCTAATGCTCTCATATGTTTTAGACTTTGTAATATAGGTTATCTTATAAGGCAATTCCATCCAGTTCAGGTGCCATCCCCCATTCTCTGAGAAATATCTCCACTCCACTCACCTTCCTATCTCCCACCAATCCAAAGGGGTGAGCCCTAGGTAGAAAAGGGTGTCCTCAATGATTACTTCATCACCCACAGCCACTGCCATCATCACTGCTACCAGCCTGCACTAGCCCCCCATTTCCTGCCACAACAGATGAGAACAGGGTTGGACCTCTGATCTAAACTATATATCAATTGAATTATCTCTCCAGAGAACTTGGAGATGGGACTGAGGGACCAAAGAGGCTGGAATTATCATGAGGAAAATTTAATGATGTTTGATAGACAAAGTATAACATGGAAACAGAGAGGCAAAGAAAGCTAATCTAGAGAAGGAAAAATAAAGCAGAATTCTAGAAGAAAGCAAGAAAACAGGTACTGAGCAGGGTACTTAGGGGTCCTAATACCTTTTTAATTACAGTTTTCATTAACTTCCTATGCTAGTTAAGGTAATGAAGAGTCCTTGTAGTATCATTACAGTTTCACTGTTTTCTACTTAAGCTAACTTTATTTGGTTATTGTTATGTGGAACATCATGAAACGCAGCTGAATATACCATAACATCCTATGTGCAACAAAGATTTAATATAAAACTACCACTTGCAGTGACAGTTCGCCAACCACAAGGAACAACATTTCACAGACAGCTAAGTTGGCATTCAAAAGCAAGACTCTTGGTTTCAAGTTCAAGATGGCGAATAGCAAGATCCTGAACTCACCGCCTCTCGGTGACACCAAAACTACAACAACATATGGAACAGCCTGAAGACTAGCAGAAGAGATCGGATACAACTACGGATGGGTAGGAGGGGGAGAGACCCACTAGTCAGGGCCCACAAGTAGGAGGGATATCACAACTGCAGAGGTCCCCAATTGAAGAGCTAGGGCTCCAAACCCCAGCCTAAGGATCCTGCACCAGGAAGAGGAGACCTCATAACACCCAGCTTTGAAAACCAGCAAGGCTTACATCTGGGAGAGTGAAAAGGCTGTAGAAAACTCTGTCCAAGTCCCAGCACAGAAGCAGCAGTTTGAAAAGACCTGGGTCATAGGTAATGACTAATCTTAGGGCGTGTGTTGGAGGAAAAGGGATCTGTTGGAACTTTCTCCAGAGTCATAAGTGCTGGTGAGCACCATTTCCCCCCTTTCCTTACTTTCCTTCCACCTAGTTGGTTTGATGCTGGTGTTTCTGACACTCACCATTCACATTGCTAACACTGTTTACCCCAACCTGGCATTTCCCTGAGGACCCATCCAGTCTGGCTCCTATCCTGCTACTGCCAGTAGGCAGCTTCAGTCAGCACCAGCACATAGCAGTGTGTCTACTACAGTTGAGGATGGGCCTCCCAGCCAGCCACACTAAAGGACTACCCTGCCTACAAGTGAGTACTCAACAGTTATGGCCAGGCCTCACAGCCAGCCAGGCCAGAGACCAGCCTCGGCTGCCAGTGTGTTCAAAGTAGTTGTAATCCAACCACAACAAGAGGCCACAATAATCCACACAGGAAACATCTCTGGAGCACTTGGTTCTGGTGACAAGGGTGAATGCACCATTGGGCTCCACAGGACAGTCTGAATAAGGCCAACTTTTCAAAAGCAGGAGACTTGGGTGATCTACCTAATACATGGGGGTGGGAGTGGGATGGGGACAGACAAAATAAGGAGACAAAAGAATATGTCCCAAACAAAAAGATAAGTTAAAATCCCAGAAAAAGTACTAAATGAAACAGAGGTAAGCTGTCTACTAGATAAAGAGTTTAAAGTAAAAGTCATAAAGAAGCTTATCAAACTCTGCAGACATGTAGATAAATTCAGCGAGAACAACAAAGAAATAAAAATTATAAGGGAATAAAATATCAGAACTGAAGAATATAACAACTGAAATGAAAAATACAATAGAGAGAATCAAGAGCAGATCAGATGAAAAATACAATAGAGAGAATCAAGAGCAGATCAGATGACACAGAAAAAAGTAAGCAGAAAGTCAGAATAGTGGAAATCATCCAATTAAAAGATCAAAAGAAAAAAAGAATTAAAAAAAAAAAAGAACAGCATAAGAGACCTCAGGGACAACCTATAGGAAACCCAGAAGGAGAAGAAAGGGAGAAAGTGATGAAAAATCTATATTAAGGATTAATGGCTGAAAACTTATCTAACCTGGCAAAGAAAACAGACATCCAAGTCCAGGAAGCACAGAAAGTCCCAAACAAGATGAACCCAACGAGACACACACCAAGACTCAGCGTAATTGAGATGTTAAAAGTTAAGGATAATAAGAGAATCTTAAAAGCAGCAAAAAAAAAAAAAAAAAGCAAGTTACATATACTGGACTATAAACTGATTTTTCAACAGAAACTTTGCAGGCCAGAAAGGAGTGGGACAATATATTGAACATGATAAGTGGAGAAAACCTACAACCAAGAATACTCTACCCAGCAAGGTTATCATTCAGAATAGAAAGGGAGATCAAGAATTTCCCCAGATAGCCCAGCCAGTGTGCCTCAGTGGTTGAGTATCAACCAATGAACCAGAACATCATGGTTCAATTCCTCGTCAGGGCACATGCCCAGGTTGTGGGTCCGGACCTCAGTGAGGGGTGTGAAGGAGGCAGCTAACAATGATTCTCTCTCATCATTGATGATTTTATTTCTCTCTCCCTCCCTCTCCCTTCTTCCCTGAAATCAATAATATTTTTTTTTAAGAAATTTCTTAGACAAACAAAGGCTAAAGGAGTTCAGCACCACTATACCACCATTACAAGAAATGTTAAAGGTAATTATTTAAGTGGAAAAGAAAAAAAACAAAACTAGAAATAAGAAAATATATGAAAGGGGAAAAAAAATCTCACTAGTAAAGACAAGCATATAGTATAGGTAGTAGACTGAAGACTTAAAAAACTAATATAAAAACAATTAATATGACTGTAAGTATATTCCTATCAATAATTATTTCAAATGTAAATCAACTAAGTGCTCTATTCAAAAACTACAGTGTGGCTGACTGGATAAAAAAACAAGATCCTTCCATATGCTAATCCATGAGACTCACTTCAGATTGAAAGACACACAGAGACTGAAAGTAAAAAGATGGAAAAAGATATTTCATGAAATGGAAAAAAACAAAAAAAAGCTGGAGAGCAATACTTATACCCAACAAAACAGCCTTTAAAACAAAAGCCATAACAAGGAACAAAAACATTATTTACAACTAGAGGCCTGGTGCACAAAATTTGTGCACAGATAGGTTCCCTAGGCCTGGCCGGCGATCTGGGTCGATCTGTGGGGAAATCGGCAGGGTGAACGGGGCACCCCCTCGCACCCGCCTTGGCTGGACTGGTGCCGCCCACTTGCCGGCCCTGCCCCCCACCACCACCACCAGTCACCTCCCTTTGTTGGGGCAACCGGCGGAGTAATTGGGGAGCCCCTGGTCACACCCACCTTGGCTAGCCTGGGTCCTGCAGTCTGGGGGCAACTCCTGCGTTGAGCATCTGCCCCCTAGTGGTCAGTGCACGCCATAGCAACTGGTCATTCCACCGGCTGTTCTGCCGTTCAGTCAATTTACATATTAGGCTTTTATTATATAGGACTAGGAGCCTGGTGCACGAAATTCGTGCGGGGGGGGGGGGGGGGCGGTCCCCTCAGCCCAGCCTGCCTCCTCTCACATACTGGGAGCCCTCAGGGGATGTCCTACTGATGGCTTAGGCCTGCTCCCTGCCTAAGCCGCAGTCTGGCCTCCCTTTGTGGGAGGCGACCAGGCTGATTAGGAGAAGGCACCAGCCCCATCACCCCGCTGCTACAGCCACTGCCAGTCACCGCAGCCACCAAGGTTTTTTCATCAACATGGACTCCAGTCCCTTCACCATGAAAAAATGACAACTTTCTTTAGGCATTTTTAAGATGTGTCTTTCATAGGATATGACATTTCTTTATTATTATTTTTTTATCCTCACCTGAGGATATGTTTCCATTGATTTTTAGAGAATGTGGAAGAGAAAGGGAAAGACAGAGAGAAACATCAAAGTGAGAGGAACACTTTGATTGGTTGCCTCCTGCATGAGCCTGACCTGGGCCCCAGCCAGGGAGAAGCCTGCAACATAGGTACATGCCCTTGGTCAGAACTGAACCCAGACCCTGCGGTCGACAGGCCGAGGCTCTATCCACTGAGCCAAACCAGCTAGGGTAGGATATGACATTTCTTAGCCCCTCCAGCAGCGGACCTTCATTTTTTTCTCCAGGAGTGAGGCGGAAAAACCCTACATCACCTTCTTGGATTATTACTCAAGTAACTAAGAATATTACCAGTGGCATACAGGGAGCTTAGCCAATGAGCAGTCAGAAAAGGTGTTTCCTCTGTAGTTCACCCCGATCCCAAGCTCAGCCCCTGCCCAGGCCTAAGGCCTCTGGCCCGGGCGTTATGCCTGGGCAAAGGACCCCCAGCCCGCTCCAATCGCAGGCTCTGCCCCTGCCCAGGCCAGAGGGGCATTAGGGCCGGGCAGGGGACCCCCCAACCCCATGCAAACACAGGCTCCGCCCCTGCCCTGGCCTCAGGCCTCTGGCCGGGGTGTTAGGCCTGGGCAGGGGACCCCTAGCCCATTCCGATCGCAGGCTCTGCCCCTTCCCAGGCCTCAAGCCTCTGGCCGAGCCTTAGGCCTGGGCAGGGGCCCTCTCGGCTCTGATTGCAGGCTCAGGCCCTGCCCAGGAGTCCCCTGGCTCAGGTCCACACGGGGCCTACCTAGGAGTGACCTGGGTGCCCTATGATGTTTCTGGACCCAGGCCACTGGTGCCTAGTATGCAAATTAACTGCCATCTTAGTTGGATTAATTTGCATTTTGCTCCTGATAGGCTGGTGGGCGTGGCTGGTGGGTGTAGTGGAGGTACAATTTGTATGTTTCTCTTTTATTAGAATAGATAGCCATGATATGAAAGCAACCTAGGTGTCCTCAGATAGATGAATGGAAAAAGAAGCGGTATATATGTATGTATGTACATGTATACATACATACACACATACACACACACACACACACACAGAGAAATATTAATAACTCATAAAGTAGAATAAAATATTGCTATCTGAGACAACATGGATGGATCTAGAGGGCATTATGCCAAGTGAAATAAGTCAGAGAAAGACAAAGACTGTATCCTTTTACTTATATGTAGAATCTAAAAAACTAAACAAATGAACAAACAAAACAAACAGACTCATAGATACAGAGATCAAACTGATATTTGCCAGAGGGTTGAGTAGTGGGGGGATGGGCAAAAAGGTGAATAAGATTAAGAGGTACAAACTTTTAGTTATAACAAGCAAGGCACAGGATGTAAAGTACAGCATAGGGAATGTAGTCAATAATATCACAGTAACTTCGGTGACAGATTCTCATGGTGATCTTTTCGCAGGTATATAAATGTTACATCACTACTACATTGTACACCTGAAACTAATATAATATTGTGTGTCAACTATACTTTAATTAACAAGAACTTTACATTCTAGAATGAAAACCAGAAAGAAGAAAAAAAACTATGCTATCACTCTTCAATCCTTTGGCTTAAGATAATTTGGATGAACAAAGTTGCAGTGTGTCTGTTTCTGTCCATATCTGTTCCAAACATAAACTTCAAGGGTTAACTAAAAATAGCCTATGTATCTATAAAAGAGTATTTCTGGTTCACAGATTGTTTATATTCTAGACAAATAGATATACTTGACCCATCCTACAACCAAGCATGGGTAGGAAATGAAAGTATAACAGTTGGTTTAATTATCTACCTCAGCCCACTAACAGTAGATCCAGGGTAGAGGAATATCAATCACCAAACACCAATGACTCCATAGTCCCCTTTCTGCACCTTTTCCAAAGTAGGTCACTGTTACCATTAGAAGGCATTGTTGTTGTTTTTTATCTCTGAGGGGTTTGAGAGAGAAAAATAGGTTAGATTCTCCTAAACTATGTGAAAAAGTGGGATTGTGCTTTATTCAATTCTGTATCACAATGTCCAACACATCATACAGGATACGGTACATGCATAAAAAATTATGATCAATCAGAAAAAAACAGAATATTTAAAAGTATGACAGAATTGTCCTAGATAATAAAAGCAAAATATGCAAACTGTCCCCTCGACCAGGAGTTCGACCTCTCCCTATGACGTGCGCTGTCCACCAGGGGGCAGCGTGGAACATGGTGGGTGTCGGCGAAGCAGCACTGGCAGTGGGGGAGTGTCCCTCAGCCTGGCCTGTGCCCTCTCGCAATCCAGGACCCTGCAGGTAGGGTCCCTAGGCCTGGCCAGCGATCAGGTCCTATCAGGGCTTTCCTTCCCCGGCTGCCGGCAGCTGGCCCTGCCCCCGCTACTGCCATTGCTTGACATCTGTGCAGCACTGTCCCCCTCTCCCTGCCACCAGTCGCCTCCCTCTGTGGGCAACAGGCGTGGGGTGCCATCACTTGGCTGGCCTGGGCCTCCCTCTGCAAAGCACACCTGCCATAGTGTCGCTGGCTGGTGGCCTGGGCCTTCCTCTGTGGGGCAATCTATCACAGGGCTCCAGGATTGATCACCCCACAGAGGGAGGCCCTGCCCACCTGCCACAGCGCCGCTGGCCGGGTAGCCTGGGCCTACCTCTTTGAGGTGATCGATTGGGGGGATCCAGGATCAATCACCCCGCAGAGGGAGGCCCCACCCACCCACCGCAGCACTGTCGGCCTGGTAGCCAGGGCCTCCCTCGTTGGGGCGATTGAACATCAGGCTCTGCGATCAATCCCCCAGCAAAGGGAGGCCCTTCCCACACGGCTGGGGCTCCGCGATCGATCACCACGTAGAGGGTGGCTTGGGCCTCCCTCTTTGGGGCGATGGCGGAGGTCCCTCTCCCCCAATGATCGCCCCACCAGCTGGTGGCCTGGGCCTTCCTCTGTGGGGCGATCGTGGGGCAATGGCGGACCACCCGACCAATTACATTGCACCCGCCTTTACTGGCTTGGCACCTGTGCATGTCATAGCGTGGTCATCCAGAGGTGGTCAGGACGGTTGTTCTGCTGTTCGGTTATTTGGTCAATTTGCATATTATGCTTTTATTATTATAGATATGCAGGGGGAAAAAAAAAACCTTACATGTAGGGTACCAAACAAAGAATGTGCTTTTATTTAGTAAATAGTTTTGGTTTCCTGTGTCACTGAACTAGGCTTATGTCCTTTTATAGTATTAAGTTCTACATATATATAAGCCCTTAAACTCTTTAGGCATGAGAATGAGAATGAACATATATAAAAGTATTTGCTTTGGCCTAGTTTTGAACAATTGCTGTCTTGGGTTTAAGAAATATCAATATGTGCCAATACCCTAATATATTGAGCCTTCTAAAAAATATTCAGAGTACAGTAACATCAGCATTCTAAAGTCAATGAAACGTCTCCGAAAAGACTGTTTTGGGGCTTTGATTCCATCTTCAGAATCATGACTATATAGGGTTTCTCATATTTAAGCCTTAAAAATTTATTTCTTTCTCTGCATGAGAATGTAGCCTCTAGTTAACTTTCTGGTTCTTTTCTTCTAGAAAACAGAAGTATGTTAAATATGTAGCTAGGCAGCACATCTTATTGGGAAAACTGACTGGTAAGCTGCATCTCAATTGGGAAGAACTATATATGAATTACAAATACCTGATGGAGAAACGTAGCTTTAGGTTTCCCTAAGTGGGACATAATATGTCTCTTGTGGGAAACCCTGAAGATAGTCCTTAGAGCTATAAAAAGAGATATTCAGAGATTCAAAAATGGCAGCCAAATAGACAGACGTGTCCTGCGCCTTCTCACGGAGCACATAGAAGGAACAACTAAATCGAATAGCATCCACCCAGAATTAGTGAATTACACACAGCTGGTGAGATGATCCTCAGCCACAAAGGGCAGAAGATGCCTAGAGAATGGTAAGATCTG
The DNA here is from genome assembly GCF_028538775.1 of Myotis yumanensis. Classification (NCBI taxonomy): domain Eukaryota; kingdom Metazoa; phylum Chordata; class Mammalia; order Chiroptera; family Vespertilionidae; genus Myotis; species Myotis yumanensis. Next base: position 109,130,359 of record NW_027223752.1, read on the forward strand.
GGATCTGGGCTGGAGAGACATGCAACCACCGGGCTGAGAGGGTCAGAAGGAACCTGCGCTGCACCAAGAACATGTCCTTTGGGGACAGGTGAAACACCCTACTGTGAAGGGAGGTCCACACGGTGCTGGCAGCCCAGGAATCTAGATCTAAGTCCACAGCCATGAGAGGCTGTGCCCAGAAAGGCAGCCTAAAGAGCTGCCTGAGCCATGCAGTGTTGGAGGGAGAGAAACTCACAGTCAAGTGGTTGTTTTGCCTCTGTCTGTTCCTGTCTTTTATTCATTAAATCCAGTTCATAGGACCTTTCAATTACACTCACTCACTGAGGCTGTGGTGCAGGTAGAGGTGCAGTTTTTTGGAGGCTAGGGACAGGCTATGGAGGGGAGCAGGTCAGGGAGAGGTGACCAGGAATCCATGAGACATTCGTGACCATCCAAACCTAAGCAGCCATTTTTCTCCAGAAGAGCCAGCCCTTCCCAGCAGCCTCAGGGCAGCTAGTGCAACTGTATCCAGACTACACCTCTGCAGAGAAAAAGACTGAATAGACCAAGGGAGTTCTTGGGGACTGGGCTGAAGAGGGGTCATTCTGTCCTTGAAAGCAATACAGCACCACCCCCCAAAGCCCTTGTCAGAGACAGGCGCTTGAATAATTAAGACTGACAGCAGGCAGACAGGCAAAGCAGGCAGACTGGTCCCGCCTGCTTGTAACCAAGGCTGTGGAAACAGACAGATAGAAGCAGTGGATCCCTTGGAAGTTCAACACAGGGCTGACTACCAAATAGGAAACTGAGAAGTGGCAGACAGAATAGAAGAGCAGAGTCTTAAAAAAAACCCTCATGGGACAATAAAACTCGGCTGAAGTTCCAATCAAATGACATAGGGAATCTAAATGGATAAGAAAACATAACTCATATATTTGTTGTTTGCAAGAGACCCACCTCAGAAAAAAGGACTCACACAGACTGATAGTGAAGGGATGGAAAAGAAATTTTTCAGGCAAATGGAAATGAAAAAAACATTGGGGTAGCAATACTTGTATATGACAAAATAGACCTGAAAGTGAAGGCCATAACAAGAAATAAGGAGGGCCACTTCATAATACTAAAGGAAGCAATTCAACAAGAGGATATAACTCTGGTAAACATATATGTACCCAATAAAGCAGCACCCAAATACATAAAAAACTCAAGAGAGAGACTGACAGCAATACAATCATAGTAGGGGATATCAATACCCCATTAACACCACTGGATAAATCCTCTAAACAAAAAATCAGCACAGAAATAGCAATCCTAAATGAATCACTAGATCAGATGGAATTAATTAATATGTTCAGAACATTTCACCCCAAAGCTACAGGGTATATATACTCATCAAGTGCATATGGGACATTTTTAAAGACAGACCACATACTGGAACACAGGAAAAGTCTCTGCAAATTCAAGAATACCAAAATCATATCTAGCATCTTCTAAGATCAAAACGGCATAAAATTAGAAATGAACAACAATAAAAACAATGAAAGAAATCAAATACATGGAGGCTAACTAGCATGCTATTAAACAATGATTGGGTTACCAAAGAGATCAAAGAAGAAAGAAAAAGCATCCGGGAAACAAACGACAGTGAAAACACAACAATTCAAAAGCTATGGGACACAGTGAAAGCAGTTCTGAGAGAGAGGTTCATAGCTCTATAGGCCTACATACACAAAAAAGAAAAACTAATAAAAAGTTATCTAACCCTACAACTTAGAACGAGAGCAACAAGAAAAGCCCAGAGTGAGTAGAAGGAAGGAAATAATAAAGATCAGAGCAGAAATAAATGACATAGAGACAAAAAAAACAATATAAAAGATCAACAAAACCAAGAGCTGTTTCTTTGAAAGGATAAACAAGATAGATGAACCTCTAGCCAGGCTGACCAAGAAACAAAGAGAGAGGACCCAAATAAACAAAATCAGAAATGAAAGAAGTGAAGTAACAACCGACCACACAGAAATACAAAGGATTGTAAAAAATACTATGAACAACTCTATTCCAACAAACTGGACAACCTACCCAAAATGGACAAATTCTTAGAAAAATATAACCTTCCAAAACTCAATCAGGAAGAATAAAAAACCCTGAATAGGCCAATAACTACCAATGAAACTGAAGCAATAATCAATAAACTTCAACAAACAAAAACCCTGGTCCCAACGGCTTTACAGGGGAGTTTTACCAAACATTCAAAGAACTAAAACCTATCCTCCTCAAACTATTCCAAAAAATTCAAGAGGAAGGCACACTTCCAAGCTCATTCTATGAAGCCAGCATGACCTAATCCCAAAACCATATACAGACACTATAAAGAAACAGAAATGTAGGCCAATATCCCTGACGAACATAGAGGCTAAAATCCTCAACAAAATTCTAGCAAATTGGATCCAGCATTACATTAGAAAGATCATACACCAAGAACAAGTGAGATTTATTCCGGGAATGCAAGGATGGTACAATATCCACAAATCAATCAACGTTATAAACCACAAAAACAAACTGAGAGACAAAAATCACATAATCATATCAATTGATGCAAAAAAAGCATTTGACAAAATCCAACACCCTTTTTTGATAAAAACTCAGCAAAGTGCGAATAGAGGGGTCGTACCTCAACATAATAAAAGCCTTATTTGACAAAACTACAGCCAACATCATACTCAATGGGCAAAAACTAAAACCATCTTCGCTAAGAACAGGAACAAGACAGGGATGCCCACTTTCACCACTCCTGTTCAACATAGTACGAGAAGTATTAGTCATAGCGATCAGACAAGAAGAAGAAACAAAAGGGAATCCAAAATGGAAAAGAAATAAAAAATGTCATGATTTGCAGATGACACGATATTATATATAGAAAACCCTGAAGACTCCATCAAAAAACTACTAGACTTAATAAATTCGGAAATGTAGCAAGATAAAAAATTAACATCCAGAAATCTATGACTTTTTTATACACCAATAATGAACTCACAAAAAGAGAAACAAAACAAAAAAAAATTCCCATTTACCATGGCAACAAAAAAATTAAGATACCTAGGAATAAACTTAGCTAAGGAGGTAAAAGACCTGTACTCGGCAAACTATAGGACATTGAATAAAGAGAATGAGGAAGACATAAACAAATGCAAGAATATACTGTGTTTATGAAATGGTAGATCAATATCATTAAAATGTGCATACTGCCCACAGCAATCTAGAGATTCAATGCAATGCCCATTAAAATGCCAACGGCATATTTCACAGACCTAGAACAAACTCTCCAAATATTCACCTGGAACAAAAAAAGACCCCGAATAGCCACAGCAATCCTGCAAAAGAAGAACAAAGTTTGAGGGATCACAATACCAGATATCAAGCTATATTACAAAGCCACTGTTCTCAAAACTGCCTGGTACTGGCACAAAAACAGACATATAGATCAATGGAATAGAACAGAGAACCAGAAATTGACCCAAGCTATTATGCTCAATTAACATTTGACAAAGGATGGAATAGCATACAATGCAGTCAAGACAGTCTCTTCAATAAATGGTGTTGGGAAAATGGGACAGAAACATGCAAAAAAAAAATGAAACTAGACCAACTTACACCATACACAAAAATAAACTCAAAATGGATAAAGGACTCAAACAAAAGACGGGAAACCATAAAATATTAGAGGAATCCAAAGGCAGCAAAATAATCAGACATATCATATCAATATCTTTACCGATACAGCTCCTAGGACAATTATACTAAGGGAAAATAAACAAATGGAACTACATCAAAATAGAAAGCTTCTGTACAGAAAAAAAAAAAATCAACAAAACAAGAAAGCCCACTGCATGGAGAGCATATTTGCCAATGTTATCTCTGACAAGGGTTTAATCTCCAAATTTTATAGGGAACTCATACAACTTAACAAATGGAAGATAAACATTCCAATAAAAAATTGGGCAAAGGACCTAAATAGAAACTTTTTGAAAGAGGACATACAGAAGGCCAAGAGACATATGAAAACATGCTCAAAGTCATTAATCATCTGAGAGATGCAAATCAAAACAACGAGGTACCATATCACACCTGTTGGAATGGCTATCATCAACAAACAATAAGTGTTGGCAAGGATGCAGGGAAAAAGGAACCCTTTTGCACTGCTGGTGGTAATGCCAACTGGTGCAGCCACTGTGGAAAACAGTATGGTGTTTCCTCAAAAAATTAAAAATGGAACTCCCATTTGACCCAGTAATCCCACTTCTAGGACTACATCCCAAGAAATCAGAAACAGCAATCAGAAAGGATAAATGCGCCCCGCCCGCCCCCCCTCCCCCCATGTTCATAGTAGCACAATTTACCATAGCTAAGATTTGGAAACAGCCTAAGCACCCATCAGCAGATGAGTGAATTAAAAAACCTGGTTACATCTACACAATGGAATACTAGGCTTCTGTAAAAAAGAAGGAACTCTTACCATTTGCAACAGCATAGATGGACCTGGACAGCATTATGCTAAGCAAAATAAGCCAGTTGGAGAAAGATAAATATGACATGATCTCACTCATTTGTGGAATATAATGAACAACATAAACTGATAAACAAAAATAGATCCAGAGACATAGAAGCATCAAACAGACATCCAACCTCAGAGGGAAGGCAGGCGAGGGGTGGGTGTGTAAGAGAGCAACCAAAGGACTTGTATGCATGCATATAAGCATAACCCATGGACAAGGACAGTAGGGGGGTAAAGGCATGTGCAGGGGATTGGGAATGGGCAGGGAGAGGTCAATGGGGGAAAAAGGAGACATATGTAATACTTTAAACATTAAAGAATTTTTAAAAAGAGAGATTCACTTCTACAGAGTATGTTTTCTAAGGCAGAGTGTCTACTATGAATCTTGTTATCTTGCATCTAAGCTATCACTTTTGGCTAGTCAAAGAAGATAGTTCCCAGATGGCCATGTTGGCAGCTATAACTCCTCCAAAAAGAAACACCTATTGCTGGTATGCTGGGAAGTTATGGTTCCTGTGGCTAAGATAGTCTTGTGAGTCTGAATGTTTAGGTGAACCTAGAGAGATACTATGGTAGGCGTTGCAACTATCTTACCTTTATGTTGTGGTTTAGACATCAGTGCCTTCATGCCACACTCAAGACCTCTATGTTGACTTATTAATCAAAATATTTTCCAAAAATGTTTTTGCTAACAGGGTAGAGAGATGAGGAATCCATTCTCTTATCCCCGTAATCTTGTGTATCTAGAATAGTATATTCTTTCTGTGGTGGAAATTTTGCCTGCATCAACACGAGCCATAATTCTCATATTACTGATTTTAGCTATAGGTGGACTAACAATGGAATCAAAGGATTTTATATCATGTCCTATTAAATCTGGTAGGGAAATGTAATTTCTTCCAAGAGTCACATGTGGCTTTATTCTTTTTAAACTTGCTCTTATTCTAGAGCAATCCTAATATATAAAAACCCTGGGTCCATCACATCCACAACAACCGGAGACTCAACCTAACTCCCAGGCTGTGCGCACAGCAGGCTCTGGTGGGTGGAGACTTGTGGCAGAGGAGATGGGGACTGGGGAAGTGGGGCCAGCACTCACACTCACAACCGCACACACGCACATACACACACAGTGCCCACCAGCTCACAGCCTTTTCTCCCTTTCTTTCCCTCTCTCCCTCACAACTCGCTCTCGGAGCCACTCTCAAAATGAGGAAACAAAACAGACTGGGCCTGAAGAGGCTTGGATGGAAGAGAAGGCAGGCAGAGGGTGGAGCGGCCCCCACTGGCCACGCCCCCTCTCACCTGGGAAAGAGGAAGAGGGAGACAGGGAGGCAGGGAGGCCTGGAGGACTGCTGAGGAAAACAAAGAGAGACAGAGACTGAGCAAGATCAAGTCAGCAGGGGAGGGCAGCTGGGGATGAGATCAGGCCAGCAGGGGAGAGCGGTTAGGGGTGATCAGACAGCCGGAGGCAGTGGAGATGAAATGATGAAATCAGGCCAGCAGGGGAGGACAGTTAGGGGTGATCAGACAGGCAGAGGCAGTTGGAGGGCGAGATCAGGCTGGCAGGGGAGAGCAGTTGGGGCGAGATTAGGCCAGCAGGGGAGAGCAGTTAGGGGCGATCAGGCAAGCAGGCAGAGGCAGTTAGGGATAATCAGGTAGGAAGGCAGAGAGGTTAGGGACGATCAGGCTGGCAGGCAGAGGCAGTTAGGGGTGATCAGGTAGGCAGGCAGAGAGGTTAGGGGCAATCAGGCAGGCAGGCAGAGGGATTAGGAGCAATCTGGCAGGCAGGCAGGCAGAGGCAGTTAGGTGCAATCAGGCAGGCAAGTGGTTAGGAGCCAGCAGTCCCAGATTGCGAGAGGGATGTCTGACTGACGGTTTAGGCCTGATTACACAGGGATCGGGCCTAAACCAGCAGTTGGACACCCCCAAGGGGTCCCCAATTGGAGAGGGTGCAGGCTGGGCTGAGGGAACCTCCCCACCATGCAAGAATTTCATGCACTGGAACCCTAGTATATATTATAAATGTGCAAGCTGGCTATTTTATTATGATTCACTGAAAATATCCTCAAGTTGGACAACATCGTGGCCCTCTAAACTATTATTGTCTGGTACCCAGCCGCATCCAGGAGGCTTTTTCTCTCCATGTTGTTCAGAGTAGGAGGTCCAGGCCATGTCAACATCTACAGAAGCCTCAAGTCGCAACATCCACCTACATCAGTTAAGGACATTTTTTAATTTATTTTTTTAATTCTTGAATCAGTGAGGACAATATTTTGCTTTTTATGGGTATAACAGAGCCCTGTCCTAGGTATGCAAAGGTGTATATATACATAAATCAGTAATATCATCAGCTACAGTGAATTTGCTTTACTAGACAGCATAGCCAACTGGGCTTAACTATATATTTAATAAGAAAATACTTTAAAAAACATGAAGTCAATAAACATTTGACTCTACAACTTACTCTATCAAAATAAACATAGCTTATGTGTGTGAATTACACTAAGTCAGCCTCGATACAACCATTTGCTTAGGAATGTGTGGTACAACTCATTAGCATTTCCCAAAGGGGTATAGTGTACAATTCCCAAAAGTACCTCCAAATATCTGGTCATAGATAAGAAATTTTTATTTTAATAAACTAGTGGCCCGGTGCATGAAATTCCTGCACTCAGGGGGGTCCCTCAGCCCAGCCTGCACCCTCTCGAAATCCGGGAGCCCTCGGTGGATGTCCGACTGCCACGTAGGCAAGAGAGGCTCCAGCCAAGACCGCTGTGCTCGCCAGCTGTGACCCCAGCATCTGGCTGAGCAGCATTCCCCCTGTGAGAGTGAACTGACCACAAGAGGGCAACTCCTGCATTGAGAGTCTGCCCCCTGGTGGTCAGTGCACATCATAGCCACCAGTCATTCCACCATTTGGTCGACTTACATATTAGCCTTTTATTATATAGGACTAGGGGCCCAGTGTACAAATTCGTGCACCTTGAAAGGAACTGTGGGCCGTGGTGGGCACAGAGGCAGGTCTCAGCCCATCCACTGCTTCTCCGCCTAGCCCCTCCTGCCACGGCCCCTGGTCCCTTGTCTGCCGGCAGCCACGCTGACAGCACTGGCCCCACTCGCACCTGCTGACGGCGCAGAGCGACTGGGGCTGGTGCCAGCAGCGGGAGCAAGCAGGGCCGGTGCCATCAACAGGTACAAGTGGCAGCTGCTGCCCCGATCACCCCTCAGGAGCAGGGAGGGTGGTGAAGCCCTGAGGGGCAACTGGAACCGGCAGCAGGTGCAAGCAGGGCTGGCGCCAGCAGTAGATGCAAATGCCAGGCGAGACCGTGGTGCACAAGAGCAACGAATTTTCAGTAATCACCAGAGGCTTACCCCAATGACAGCGACCAGTGCCCCGCCTTGGTCTGGCACCCCGGCTCACCTGCTCCAGCATCCTGCCGCAGCCAATGCCCGCCATGTTCCACACTCTGCCGCCTGTTGCCGACACCCACAATGTTCCCTGGTGGTCAGCGCACGTCATAGCGACCGGTTGTTTGGTTATTCCACGGTTTGGTCTATTTGCATATTAGGGTTTAATATAGAGAGATGGCTCTAGTATTAACAATAATACCTATGCTTGAAAGTTAGTGTCAACAGATGTAAGAATTATTTTAAGAATTCCAGGGAAACAAACCCTTTCAAGATTGGGGGCCTGCACAATGTAAACTGCTAGGGAGAGGTTTTTTTTATTATTTTTATTATTGACTTTTATATAGAGAGGAAGAGAGAGAGAGAGGGAAACATCAATGTGAGAGGTCAAACACTGATCGGCTGCCTCCTACATGCCCTCATTGGGTAACGAGCCTGCAACTCGGGCATGTGCCCTGACCAGGAATCAAACCCACATCCTTTCAGTACACATGATAATGCTCAACCAAGTGAACCACACGGGTCAGGGCTGAGGTAAGGTTTTTAAAGAAAAAAAAAAAACTCTATTGGTGAAAACTGGTGTCACTGCAGCTCAACATTAACTGTGCAACAGTTGAGGTTCCAATCCTGAGAGGGAAGCGGGGCCAGGAAATACCATTCTGATCACTCAAATTTCTAATGCACAATATTGGGGTGCTGCGGTGGGAAGAGGAATGATAACAAAGGAATCCCCTTTGTCATCATCCCCAGAACATTTTGTGTTGTAGGAATTAAATTACTCTAGCTTCAGGCAGTCTTTAGCATGTAATTATAAAGGTGAAATGATGGGAATTTTATCTTGCTAAAATGTTACCAACTGCATTTGCATTTTTCTTCTAATTTCAAACACACGATATTTCATTTGTAAGTTCCAATTTCCATTTATCCTTATCCACAACCATATTCATTAAAATCAGGTACAGTGAGAAAGCCTGTTAAAATGTCATTATCCCCTACAGACATTCTAAGCATCAGTGAAGCACATTTAGGACCATAAACTGCTGTGTTTCTTCTTAGTACAGGCATCTATGGCTGCACAGCTCAAACATGTGTTTACTCTATAGGTCCTTTCTAGTTTTCTGTCTTCCAAGTCTCTATCAGCAATTTTATAAAAGGATTACCATTTTAATTTTTTAAGTCCATCACTTGTATAAATGTTAAAATCAGCTTTTTAGACTTCACTGGTTTGGCTCAGTAGAAGGGTGGCGGGTTCATTTCTGGTCAAGGGCATGTGCCTCAGTTACAGGCTCCATCCCCTGCCCCAGTTGGTCTGGGAACATGCAGGAGGCAACTAGTCTATGTGCCTCACATTGATGTTTCTCTTTCTCTGCCTCACCCTCCCTCTCCCTTTCACTCTCTCTAAAAATCAATGGAAAAATATCCTTGGGTGAGAATTAACAAAACAAACAAAACAACAACATCCTTTTAAACCAAGCAGAACATAAACAGTTTTACCCAAATGAATCATGTATGTTTTGGAGGGAGAAGGAGACGCACAGAGAAGAATATGGTCTTTTTATTAAAAGTAAAAATTTTTTTTAAAACTAAACTATCTTTCTAGCTCCATGAACAACAGTTAATTCTACTCTATACTAGCCATAACACTACAATTATTCAACCTTCTAAATACAACCATATTTCATATCTCCATTCTTTCAGTTACCCAGGTTATAAACTTAATAATGTACTAACCATAGACAGAATTGAACTTTCTTTGGGTTTTTATTTTAACATCTTAGAAATCAGAGCTTAAAATGTGTATTATAATGTGTCAGGGCCAACCTGACAGGTTTGAGCCGGGCTGAGGCAGGGAGGTGGGAATTGAGAAAAGAAAGAAAGACAGGAAAGCGGGATCGGGAGGACCCCAGTTCTCTTGATGAACTGAAGCAACTTTATTAGCCACACAATACTATTTATACATAACACACTGAATAGGAGGTCTATCAAGAGGAATGTATTCTTTGTTCCTCTTAATCTCTAAGCGAAGGACACAGCAGAAGGACAAGTTCTCAGTACAGTATATCTCAGTAAATAATTACAGACTTCTTGGTAAGCTATGAAAGGCTCTACAAATGTTGCTCTTATTCTACTGATAAACGCCATCCAAACAAGTCTGGGAAAACTGTGTGGGTAAGGGTCCCAGTCTTGCTAGCCCCTACAGGTGCAAGGACCTTGCCAGCTTACATCTGGTCCCCAACAATAATGGAGTCACAGAGCTACATGTAAGTACTTACATAGTTCTGCCATATGATATCATGAAGTATTGCACAAATTCTACATCCAATTTATATTTAATTAAAGATTAATCATTAGAAAAATTTGCTAATGTGAGAATATGGAAAACTGTGTCTTAGATATAGAATCTGTCCACACATAAAATTATACCTGTCTTTAAAAATAACTAAGGTAAAATCAGTATTATAATAAAGTAACATTGAGAACAATCTAATATCATTATGCCTGTGTGTTATAATGAAAAAGCTTAAACTTCAGAGGTTCACATATCTGTCTAATCGCCTTGGACAACTGAAGTTAATAATTTGTATCTCACAGGGTTTTAATGAGGAGAAATTATATATTGCAATTTACTCGTCCTCTGGTAGATAGGTTATTTATATAAAATGTTAGCTTTTTTAGTCATACATAAATAAATGTTATTTTTCTATTTTAAAAATATAAATATAAATGATACAACAATTTTAGTTAACTCAACATTTTTCCATCTTCTTTCAAAACTAACTGAACCCCAATTTTTTTCAGTATTTTTCTTTGATTAGCTATGCGCTCATTATGATTTCATTTCATTTTCAAGGATTTGCTTAAGAAGGGCAAGAGTCTCAATTCTAGCCCACAAGTCATCAGGTTGAAGTAAGTCTGAGGGTTTTGAGGATTGGATTCCAACACAAGAGGGGCTGCTACAACCCTTTTGTAATTCTGAGAACTAGACTACATGCTGAGGATGGCAGAGAGAGAAGAAAGAATTAACAAATCCTCACACCATATTTTGGGATCAATGATTATGCCAAGTACAGATTCTCTATTTTTTTTAATCTCTCAAGTAAATTTTCTATTATACTCATATATACTGATTAAACATTGGGGACATTTATGTTCTGAGAAAAAATGTAAACACATTTTATTATCTCTGTATATAACTTCAAGTCACGAATATGATAATTTTCAGGTATTTATGGAATAAAAATGACACTTCAAATGCTGACTGTAATTCATTGATTTCTTACAACAAATTTATGACGTAGGTATATTCCTTATTCCTATTTTAAAGTTAGGTCTACTAAGGCTCATAAAAGCCAAGTAACATATCCAAGTGCACAGAACTATTAACTTGGAAAGCCAAGATTAAGTTCAAGCAAACTGGATCTCAAGCCCATTCACATAATGTTAGGCAATATGGTCTATCAAATGAATAACATTAAAATAAATTTAAAACATCAGTAATATTGATTGCTGGCCAGAAACCTAAAACAATTTATTATCCAACTAGAGGCCCATTGCAGGAAGATTCCTGCAAGAATAGGGCTTCCTGAGGCCGCCGCCTCGCTCCCTCCTGTCTCCACTGCTGTCCTGCCCGGCCACCCCGGGTTGTATGCGGGAGGGCCGGATGGTGGCCAGGCGGGCAGCGGATCGCTGCTGTCCCGCCTGACCGCCCTGGGTTGCACAAGGGAGGCCCAGATGGCAGTGGGGCAGGCGGTGGATGGCATTGTCCTGCCCTGCCTGCAGTATGAAAGTTAATAGCCATCTTTGTTGGGTTAATTTGCATATACTTCTGATTGGCTGATGGGCATAGCGAAGGTATGGTCAATTGGCATCTTTGTCTTTTATTAGTGTAGATTAGATCTAATAATGAGAGCTAGTTTAATTATATCAAGACAATTCATCTAGTCACTATTGCAGACCACATAGCCAGATGAAAGACAAATTATTAAAACATTTACATTTTTCTTAAATAACTTATTCTTTAACAACTTAATGTTTTTGGCCACTTATTCCCAATATTTAAAATCTGAGTTCTTAAAAGATGATTTCGAAGTATACTATGCCTAGAAACACCTTTTTTAGGCAATTAGCTATTATATCCTTTAGGTGTTCACTTTTTATGCATTAATTTTTTAATGCTATTTTTAACTTAAATAAAATTCCCTCTTTCTTGGTGTTTAGTTCTGAGTTTTGACAAATGAAGTCCTGTAACTACCACCACAATCAAGATAACTTTCAGATTTCTGAAAACACGTCAATAAGTTTTAGAAAATGGCGGCCAAATGGACAGACCTGCCATGCACCTCGACCCAGGGCCAGACTAAAAATACAACTAAATTGAAGAACATTCACCTGGAATTACCAACTGAGGTCCAGCTGAGGAAGAGACATTTCAAGGAAGGACCGAAAACACCTGAAGACCAGTAGGAAGGGTAAGGTCGTGAGAGGAGCTGACTCAGCTCCCAGGGGCAGCAGGCCAGTGGGCGAGAGGAAGGAGGAAGCTCCTGGCTACAGGAGGGTCTGTTCTCGTAGAACAGTGGTCAGCAAACTCATTAGTCAACAGAGCCAAATATCAACAGTACAACGATTTAAATTTCTTTTGAGAGCCAAATTTTTTAAACTTAAATTATATAGGTAGGTACATTGTTATTAACTTAATTAGGGTACTCCTGAGGCTTAGGAAGAGCCACACTCAAGGGGCCAAAGAGCTGCATGTGGCTCGTGAGCCGCAGTTTGCCAACCACGGCAAAAGATAGAGGCCTGGAACGCAGGTGGGCTCCACAGCCCAGAGCACCATGAACCAAGATCTGCAGCTCACGTAACATCCAGCTCTGAAATGCGGCAGGGCTGCTGGCCATGCAGACTGAAGCCCAAATATGGGCAGTGTGGAGCCCATAGACCTTTGCCAGTCTGAGAGAAAGCCTCAGTTTCATGATTTTTTTGTTTGTTGGTTTGGTTTTGTTTTTTTTCTAAACTCAGAGCACTGGAGTTTTCATTTGCAAGTACTCACTTGAGGCTTTGGTGCAAGGAGGGAGGTGTGGATTTGAGGTGCCTAAGGAGAGGCTGGGGTGGGAAGCAGTGCAGAGAGACGTGGAAAAGCAGTAGCCAGTACCACCTCACACCTGTCAGGATAGCTACCATCATCAAATCAACAAATGACAAGTGCTGGCAAGAATGTGAAGAAAAGGGAACCCTTGTGTGCTGCTGGTGGGAATGCAGACTGGTACAGCCACTATAGAAAACAGTATGGAGTTTTCTCAAAAAATTAAAAATGGAACTCCCATTTGACCCAGTGATCCCACTTCCAGGAATATATCCTAAGAAACCTGAAACACCAATGAGAAAGAATGTATGCAGCCCTATGTTCATAGCAGCACAATTTACAATAGCTTAAGATTTTAAACAGCCAAAGTGCCCATCAACAGATGAATGGATTAAAAAAAAAAAAAAAAGCTGTGGTACATCTACACAATGGAATATGACGCAGTGGTAAAAAAGTAGGAACTCTTACCATTTGCAATAGCATGGATCATATGCTAGGCCAGTGGTTCTCAACCTGTGGGTGGCGACCCCTTTAGGGGTCGAACGACCCTTTCACAGGGGTCGCCTAAGACCATCGGAAAACACATATATAATTACATATTGTTTACAGTAGCAAAATTACAGTTATGAAGTAGCAACGAAAATAATTTTATGGTTGGGGTCACCACAACATGAGAAACTGTATTAAAGGGCCACGGCATTAGGAAGGTTGAGAACCACTGTGCTAGGCGAAATAAGCCAGTCAGAGGAAAGTTAAGTATCACATGATCTCATTCATATTCGGAATAAAATGAACAAAATAAACTGATGAACAAAATAGATCCAGAGACATAGAACCATGAACAGACTGATGAATTTCAGAGAAAGTTGGGGGTGGGAGGTGGTTGGGGTTTGAGATTAACTGGGGAACTAATATGCATACGTGCATAACCAAGGGACACAGACAATAGTGTGGCCAAGGCTTGGGGGGGAGGGAGGGGAGGCGGACAATAGGGACATCTGTAATACGTTCAGCAATAAAGATAATTAAAAAAAAAAACAACCTACCAGCATCCAGCAAAATCCACTCATTCTGTCCATTTATAGTAAGCCCTCCCCCGAGCCCTTAGCCCCTGACACCACTGGTTTGATCTCTATTACTATAGTTTTGTGTTGTTCAGAATGTCATATTAATGAAATAATACAGTATATAGCTTGACTCTTTTTAATTATTAAGGGAGAGGAGCCCTTCCCTTTAAGATTATGTGTAAGCTTACAACATTGATTGAACTACTTCTGGGTTCATATGAACATTTGGTTTCCTGAAGTCTATTTTAGGGGTTCTTAGGGTCATAACTACTTTCCTAATAATACTTTCACTTTATTTGTTTTTACTCTTTCTCTCTAGAACAGTGGTTCTCAACCTTCCTAATGCCGCAACCCTTTAATACAGTTCCTCATGTTGTGGTGACCCTCAATTTCATTGTTACAAATTGAACATAATTAAAGCATAGTGATTAATCACAAAAACAATATATAATTACGTATATGTTTTCCGATGGTCTTAGGCGACTCCTGTGAAAGGGTCGTTCGACCCCAAATGGGTCGCGACCCACAGGTTGAGAACCGCTGCTCTAGCATGTACAGTGCATTTTTCTAGAAGCTGTAGTCTTGAATAAGTAAGAACCAGTATTAAGGAATAAAAGGTAAATCTCCCCCAAATCTCAAGTCATTAATTTCAATGGGAGTCCTTGATAAAATATATTACGGCAAAAGACACTATGTCTTAAATATACAAGCTGGCTTAGGTGCTATGGAGGACAAGAGCTACAGACCCAAAACAAAATAATATTATTTGCTTCCCTCTGGCCTCTCTTCTTACCCCAAATCTACCTGTCCCTATGTCAGAAGGATGTTTATTTGTTTGCTTGTCTTAACTTGCTCTCATCTGCAGTGTTTCCATTTCTTTCAGTTTATAAGAGCTGAAATATCCAACTCAGAGAATCATTAAAAATGAATTTAAGTCAAATCAAATCATCCATAGACAAAAAACTGTATTCATTATGCTACATTTTAGGGCAAGAAATTTTTTAAGACAATTATCTGACTAGAACAGAGGGGAGGAGAACAGGAAAAAAACAGACAAAG
Organism: Myotis yumanensis; assembly: GCF_028538775.1. Classification (NCBI taxonomy): domain Eukaryota; kingdom Metazoa; phylum Chordata; class Mammalia; order Chiroptera; family Vespertilionidae; genus Myotis; species Myotis yumanensis. The sequence continues at coordinate 109,145,507 of NW_027223752.1, forward strand.
GCATTGTTTTAAGCATATAAAATTTGAGTTAATCAGATGGCTGGTTTTCATTTCACCCTTCTAAACACCCTGCATTCTATGTGTCACTTCTTGACTGCAGTAATCAGAACTCTACTGAAGGAGACAGTTATGTGAATTTATTAGAAACCAAAGAAATCACTACAGAAACAGTCCCTAAAATCCAAAGATAATCCTGTAGGCTCACCATTGTCAAGATCTGAATATTAAAATATACAAATTTACTATTAGATACCTCTATGATAATTTTAGTTACAGTAGAATGTGTTACTGTATCATTTCTCTGCATCTACTGCATAAAAGTGAAAGAAAATCTAGCTTTCAACATCATACTCCCACTAAAACTTGCACTCAATTAATGTTGTCAGAAGCAAAATTCAATTTTCTCCCCCGTGTGTAGACGTGAATGTACCAAACAGATTAATAATTCCTATTGAGAGTGTGGCAAAGTATTTCTAAGCAACCTTGCTCCATCATCTTCTCTGACAAAAACAAGGAAATAGAGTTTTAACTGCAGATTGACGGAGCTCTGAATACTAATGAGGAGGCAAGAAGGAATGTTCATTACTGACTCTTGGGAAAAAAACACAGGAGCAGATTCTAGGTATAAATAAATTCTAATTAAAATTAGTGTGCAGCTCATATAGCTGGACCCAAGTATAGAGATAAAGTTCCTTTAGTGACTGTCGATTCATGTGAGCTGGCCTCACTAATATATCTGCATATTTAGTTTTAGTGAATGATTCGTGTATGTTTTCTGGAAGTTACTTGAGGGGAAAATCTTCCAAACATGTCAATTTATTTACTGTGGAATTTTTTTAATCCTTAGGAATATTTAAACTGATACATTCTTAAATTAGTATCTTTGCCCAAGAGACCTTTCCGGTCTCATGCACTGAACTATTATGACAACCCAGACTCAAAATTGAAAAACATCTCAAATGGCTGGCCTTGCTGGTGAACACATAGCACAGCATAATGAATCTAATTTGAATGAGGATCCAGGATGTTCTTCTCCACACACCCTTTTCCTACTCAAACCAGATTCATCACTGATGCTCTAGTAAGATGAGTTATCATATGATTCATCTTTCCTACCTGTAAAATAGGATGAGAATTAATTTTTTCCAATAAAAACTACATAGACTACCAGAAAATAATGTATTTTATTTTTTTAAATTTTAAATCAATAACAACAACAACAAAGCCCAGAAGAAGAAGAAGGAAGGAAATAATAAAGATCAGAGCAGAAATAAATGAAATAGAGACCAAGACTTGCTCTCTCTTGGTGTAGATTTGAACTTGATGAAAACAAATTATGTGAAAGAACCAGAATGCTGGAAGGCCTATAAAAAGTAGTGGTAGAAAGAAGGGATTTCACTGGTGATGGATATGAATTAGAATCTCACAATAATATTATGGGCATGCCTGACAACAATGGAAACACACAGGAGTAGATTCATTGGCTAACGAGAAGGCATTCTTTATAACATAGCAAGCTAATTTTACATTAGCTCTGCAACTTAAGAAATAGAAAGAATATAAAGCTTATATTAACTATTTAAAAATTTACACCAAAATCCAATGAATTCCCCAATAGAAATATAAAGACTTGCTGGAAGTTTTATTATGTGAATTTAATACCACTTCAGTTGTCTTAAAGGTTGTGGTATAAATATATTGTCCTTTACTGCTCCAAATCACATTTGAAAGAAATAATAAGGTTCTTAAGAATGTTTCTGAAATTTTCTTCTATTCTCCAATGCCTAATCTTAGATTCTTTAAAAAAATGGTGAGCGGGCATTGACCCATTGTTCTCTAAACAATTTTCAATTCCATTAAAAACTAAAGGGGGGGGGGGGGGGGGGGGAGGAGAGTCACCAAAAAAAACTATTCCAGTATCAAGTTGTTTCCATTTCCTCCTAAAGACTTTGGAAATGCTGTGGAAATTAGAAGCAGTACTGAAATCTAGTGGTAGTATTACTGGTTAGAAAATTACTTGAGAGAACAAATGTGCTCTTCACTATCTTCTTGTATCCACTTGTTTAAGTGAATAAAGTGGTTATTCTGATGTAGATGCACCTACAAATGAAGAGTAGTCAGTCATTCACAAAAACTAAAGCATTATAAACCACTGGGACAGCCCAAAACAAATGAATTGATTGCCCTGAAGTGTTCTCACTGCAGGACTGTTGTGTTATAAACTCTCTGTGACAGACACTGAGAGGTGCTTACACCAACATCAATTCTCCTCTTTCTCCTCAGTAAGGAAACTCTGCTTTTTAGCTGAGCAGGCATGTGCTTGCCTTGCAGCTATCTGTTTTCACATTAATCCTACAACTAAAGCATGATAAAAATTGAAATCTTATTTGATACTTTAGAGAACCAGCCTAAAAGGTAGCCTTCCTCCTTTCCGCTGCTTCGAATGTGAACTCAATGGTGGACGTTCAGATAGCCACCTTGGGTCATCAGGTGATGACACCTCAGTAAGACAGGTGTCTGGTTCCCTGACATTAGGGACATCATACATACCAGCCCTGGGCTGCCGACTGCTTGACCTCTTTTACATAAAAAAAAGAAATAAACTTTTTAGTATTTAAGTTGCCATTGTTATTTTTGGGTGGATTTAGAGTTATAAAATGCCATACTTCATCCTAACAAAGTAAAAGGTTTACCAGAAAGTATTTACCAAATAATAAAAATAGTATGAAAAGAAAAATAAAAAGATCTTAGTTTTTGTTTTAATGCTATGAAATTTATATCAAGTTTAAGTATATACCAGTAAAACAACAAAACACTGAGAAGCAAAATAGTTGTTCTTGTCAGCAGACATCCAAAGTGCCCTATTCTCAAAAGTAAACAGTCAAGAAAGCTGCTACTCTGAGTAACAGCATCAGAGACACACAATCTCCCTGGCTTTGCTGTTTTTCTTTGGGTTTTGTTGTCTCCAGCTTTTGGAAAAACAAGATTTCTACTCTAATCATTTCAGAAGTAGTGTTTTTTTAATCCCTGTCTTTTCTTTTCCTCTGCCTTCTTGAATGTTCCATCAAAGAGTACATCCATTTCAGCCTTCAAAGTTGAGGAAATGGAGCTCAACCAATCTGCTTTCAGACACAGTTAAGAAATAGACATTAAAAACATAATTAGGAAATCTTATCTTCCAGAGTCACTGCACAAATGAAATATGAGAATACATGTGACTACACTTTATAAACACTAAAGTACCATAGAATTGATATTAGCATTGATTCTATGTTAAAATAATAAAGGAAAACGAAATATGTTCCCTCCCAGAATGAGAATGTACTTTGCAATTTTATCACTTTAATTCTCCAAAAGTTTCTATAAAATTGGTATTTTTTTAAAAATCAATATTAATTAGAAATTAATTTTAATTCCTTCATCTCTACCTATTTATTAATTCATATCAATAATGCTATCATATCTAGATATTTTATTAGACTTTGGTGTACATAAATCATTCAATATGACAAATTCTTAGCATCATTCAGATTATACAACATATGCCTGATACATAAATTTGAAGATATAAAGATGCCTAGCATGCCATACTGATTTTTGAGACCATTATTTTTCTTGGTCCAAAAGAGAGATGCATTTGTGGATGTGAGACTCTTTAAGTCAAAGGGGAAACCCATCATTACTGCCTTAGAGACTGTAATCTTATCCTTTCCTTTGCCCATGTAGACATAATATCCCTGACTGCTGGAGTCCATTCATTGTCTTCACTAGCTGAGTTTAAACAGAGACCCCCAAAAGCTAGTAACCTTTGAAGTCCTAGCAAAGGTCAGAACTGCACCACCCAGTTAATCTAGGAACCACCCAGTTAATTTAGGTAATAATAGCTGAAGCATCCCCACCTTAGTTCCCTTAATTCCCATTTATTATTATGTAAATCCTTGCTGATGTGCTAGTCTGCCTGTTAATGGGGTCACCTGCCTAAGGGCTACGCTATGAGTGCATCCCAGATCAATAAAAGCTTGGTGAGACCTAAGCACAGGGAGGAAGTCCTTCTGGACTTGCTCACCTGGTCCCCCAATATTGCAAAATTATCTCGTGTCTTTTTCTTTCATTTGTTGTGCGGCTCCACTTTCAGATACCAAACCCTACTCCACGCAGAACGTGGAGGGAGTGATACTCGACACCTGACAACTTCTGAAAATGAAGAATGAACTACTGATATTGTCTCAGAATGCTCCAATACAAAGGTTTTTTTGATGTAGCAAGAAAAGAGTTCTGTGCTTGGAGAGTAAAGACCCGTGGGTTTCGATTTCACTTTAGTCACTTACTATCAATAACACGTTTCGTAAACTAGTCCAAGTACGGTAAGCTTAAGCCTAAACAAGTATAAAATAGGGACAATATTTATGGAAAAGAGAATTCAGATGCTGGTGCCTTGGTTCCTTGGTTCCACTTCATCTCTTCTCCAGCAGCTAAATAGTGCCCAACTAATCAAAAAGTTGAGTATTCCAATTCTATATAATAAAGAGCTAATATTTTAGCTCTCATGAGCTCATTTGTGCCTGGCTGGTCCCATTCCTCTCTCCCAACTGTCATTTTACTACTTGTCCCCTAAGACAATCATGTGGTCACTAGGTATTTCCCTACTTTGATCGCATGGATTTGTTTTTTTCTCCCCAGGTACATTAGTTAGCTATTTGCAAACTTTTGCTGATATACTAAACTTGCATGTTTAACTCTGTGTTTGCTTCATTCTCACTAACACTCATAAAAAAAAAGGTACCCCATCCACCATTACCTATAAATTTCACTAATATACTGCATAAGTAATGATTCCAGATTATTAAAAATATATATACACATTACCCTGTGGTTCTCTTCAGTTTGACATTTTGCAATAATCATTACTTCTTTGAACAGTTTAGTACACATTTACCATTTCTTTATCCAATTCAGTTAATTTGGTATGTAAGATTTCCCCCAAAAAATGCTTTATTAATATCATGATACTTAATACCTGTAGCCTTTTTTTAAAGCAAGTAATTCTATAAAGATATCAAGGAAAGCAATAACATTTTTGTAAGATGATTACTACTTTAAAGTCCTGCTTCCATTATCTTATAGATGTTTATACATTCTCATAAATGTTATTTCATTAGTCTATTAGGAATTCAAAATAAACTAATTGGATGCTAATTTTTCTTTTTAAAAACAATCTACTAAATTTCCCCTGCTAATTCTTTTATTATTTCTAGTAATAAGACCCATTATTTTTTCTAATAATTCTTCTTTTGTCAAAACTCTAGGAACCTGGAGATAATACCAACATTATGGGAAGTAAAAAATGATAATCATAAACTGCAAGTGTGCTTTCAGATTATTGAGCACACATACTTCCCACCATTCAAATAATCTTTTATAAATCCTATAACGTTAGTTTACATAATTTTTTAAAATGAGGGAAACAGTAGAAAATAGTTTGTTGTTTCGGTAAAATGAAGGAGAGGTGCTTACTTTTGCTCGAATAAACTAAACTAACTCTAGGACACACACACACACACACACACACACTCACCACTGAATTTCTCCAAGGAAGAAATGAAGATAGCTTAGAGATGGTAGTGTTACTTCTATCTTCTGAATTCTGAGCCATATGAATACATCACTTATTTTTAAAATGCATGTTATCATTATAGACCCACAGGACAAGAACATTCCACAAAATGTTTATCAGCATTTTTTAAAAATCTTCCCTAAAATCCCATGATATTCAAATATCAATGAGAAGAAAGTAGATTAGTAATGTCAACTAACAACTACTACTTTAACACTTGGATTGCGGGAAACGAGTTAAGTCGGCTCGCGTGAATTGCGCGTACTCCGCGGGAGCCGTCTTAACTCGGTTCATATAGATTTGCGGTGGAGTGCGGGAAACATGTAAACTCGGGCCGATTGTAACTGCGTATTACCAAATATTTGTTTGTTTGCCGTTCACAAAGATACCTACCTGCGTATGCGAACCGTTTCATACCCATTGGGGTAATAAGTATCATAAAAATCCCTTGTAAGTAGAGAACACCATGCAGGCTATCGATGGACATGAGAAAGCATACGTTACAGGCAATTGTCGGAAGTGGAAAAAAGAAAAACATTTTGAGAAGGTGTCGCGTATGTTCCGTTCATAAATTGCGCAGTGAGACACGCTACATGTGCAAATTTTGCAATATACCTCTACATAAAGGGGCGTGTTTTGAAAAATATCATACGCTAAAAAACTATTAATTTCTATTTGTTTTGATTTATTATGAAAATTTTATTTTAAACTTTAAAAATATGTGTATATTTTTAGGTAATAAGTATTTTTTGGGTTTTTCGTATTTAGTTTATATATATCGAATTATTTATGTACTGAATAGATAAAAAAATGTCTGTGATTGAATAAATTTTCATTTTTTACACGAGAAACCGAAAATTTCATTTCAATCGAACCCATACTTCAAAAGATATAGGCATTTTAAACTAACTCTGATTTTGCGCGGGAAACCTAAATAATTGCCCGCGCCATCTTATATTTTGGCGGGAAATTCACCCGACACCGTAGTGTTTTTAACACACATTCGTTTTCAGCACCAATCTATATTATAAAAGGTCTGTGGACCTAACGCCATAATGAACAAAGACCAGTGCGGGTGGGAAGGACTGCGAACTTGGCGAAGCGCATGCTGGTGAGCAAGGCCATGTGCCCGGGGGGCAGGGCTGCGTGTGCGGGTGGGCGAGGCAACGCAATTTTGCACGCTGGGCTTCTAGTTGAAAGATAAAGAAATAGGACAACAGGAGATAACAGAAGATGGCGGCATAGGTAAAGACCAGAAATTGCTGCCTCACACAACCACTTCAAAAATACAACTAAAAGACAAAACGGACATCATCCAGAACCACAGGAAGGCTAGCTGAGTGGAAATTCTACAACTAGAACGAAAGAGAAAATCACACTGAGACTCAGAGGAGGTGCGGAAGTGAAGTGCAGAGGTATGGAGGCACACACGGAAAGGGCTGGCCACTGAGGACATGGTTGTCTTTTTCAATCAGGAGGGAGACATACGCTCCCGACTGCTCTGAACTCCAGTTCCGGGCAAGTCTCTGGGGACCCAGACTCATATGGGGAGAAACTGGACTGTCTGGCATCAGGCGGAACTCAAGGGCGGCTTTCTCTCAGAGGTGCTTGCAGCGATTAC